>NC_059329.1:42107274-43307274 GCF_018350155.1 Leopardus geoffroyi | reverse complement strand
GATTCTGTTTGAAATAAAGAACATCAGAGGAGAAAATTTCGTTTTATGTCCATGTCTTATGTATGCACATTTTTGTGCATTTTAGTCAACACATTGCAATAAAAACATTTTTCTGGATCATGAATGAGGGACAGAAGATATACAGATCAGTGGCATTATATATATTTCATTTTATCGATTGTGGGATTTTTTTTTGTTTTTTTTTTTTAAGTTTATTTATTTTGAGAGAGAAGAGCATGCATAAGCTGTGGGAGTTGGGGAGATGGAGAGAGGATCCCAAGAGGCTCCACTGACAGCATGGAACCTGATGTGCGGAGCTTGATCCCATGAACCCCAAAATGACCTGAGCTGAAATCAGGAGTCGGACGCTTAACTGACTGAGCCACACAGGCACCCCTCAATGTTATTTTTTTTTTCTTTTACTATCCATTATATCCCCAAGCTGACAGACTGTTCCTGGAACCGTAAACTTATCAGAAAAATCTTGTTGATTGAATTAATAAAGTTGCTTAGGAAGCACAGGTTGCTTGTTTTTCCTGTTGTAGAGTCTTAGAGACTAATAGCTTGCTGATTTTAATTGGGTCAAAGGTGGGACTTCTGGCTCTGACATTTAGTAGCAGAGTGATTTGGGGCAAGAAATCATGACAGGATGGTTTTGACACTTAAATCAAATAATGAAAGTAGAAGCCTAGTGAACTGCCCTTTGTTAAACCACTTGCTGACTAGTCACATTATTGATTGATTTTTCAGACCAATTGATTTTTGGAGGAAATGAACACGTCAACAAAACTGAGGTTCTTTTAAACAGGAGGAAGAGGGGTGGAAAGGTAGATGCTTGTTGGTTAGGCAAACAAAAGAGTTTTCTTATAGGAATTTTATTTATTTATTGCAAGTAAACAAATATATTTGGCAACTGGAACCCATATCACTAGTAAGCATGGATTTAACTCATAAGGTAATTAATATGGTAATGAGGTCACCATTTGATTACACATATAAGCAGCCACAATAGTGCTTAGGTTTTAGTTGCCTGGTATATATTATATTTAGTTATGGGACTTGCTTTCAAACATATGTACAAAAAATTTAATAACATTAAAATGAATCACTTTTTTATCAACATGCTTAAGACCATGAAATTCTTACAGTCTGTGCCTCACTGACTAAAGTATCTTATTACTAGAATAACTTTTGAAGTAGAGGAGATATTCTATTTTTATCTATATAAGCTTAGTTTGCAATGGCATAAGTGCTTTCTTGAACAGGTTTTTGGAATGAATTGCTGAACTACATGGCAAATCCACACCCCCACCTTTTTTGGGGGGAGCAGGAAATGAATACATTCCTTTAAAATATTCTTGCCCTTCTGTGCTGAGTGTGGAGCCTGTTTAAGATTCTCTCTCAGGGAGCATGGGTGGCTCAGTCACTTAAGTGTCCAACTTTGGCTCAGGTCATGATCTCTGGTTCGTGATTTCGAACCCCGTGTTTGTTCTGTACTGACAGCTTGGAGCCTAGACCTGCTTCAGGTTCTGTGTCTCCCTCTCTCTCTCCCTCTTTCCCACTCTCACTTTCTCTGTCTCGCAAAAAATAAATGAACACACAAAAAAAGATTCTCTTTTCCTCTGCCCCTCTCCCTCCTTCTTTCTTGCTCTCTCTCTCTAAAATAAATAAACAAACAAATTTTAAAAAATAAAAAAAAAATATTCTTGCCTATCTCAAAGAGCTGCTCTTTATGAAGTAACATAAATAATCCACAAACATCAGGATAAAACGTGCCCAAAAGCCTTATATGTGTATATAAATATATGCTCATGGCTACCATTGACAACAGTTTATTTTTTTGGTCCTATATCTTATTATTCCTTTATCCATTTTATCCTTTTTACTATCAACTGATTTTAAACAAAACTGATACTGACTTCATTAGAGTTGATGCACTTATTAGCACCTTCACAATATAAAAATGAAAATGTACAAGTAAAATTTGGGAGTGTTAAAGTTAGGGTTACAGGTGATCAAAAATTGAGACATAGTAATGGGCACAGTTTATTCAATTACAAAACATAATGTACTTTTCTATATCAGAATAACCTATGACTTCACCATCAAACTAGACTAACAGTCTTCTGTTGTCACTCATTTAGATTTATTTGTAGAACATGCAAGAAGAATAATATCATTGTTTAAATTCTGGAGGGGGGAATTTTAGTAATAGACACATTGACCAGCAGAGGAAATACAATATGTAAAATATATTTATACCATAGACAAGCAGAGGAATTGCTTAGTATTTTCCTGTGACTCCTTAAGAACTCCTCTTGGAATTTTCCTTTTGGCTTTAAAGTGGAGTCATTTAGGTCTGGGCATTCTTGGAAGCAAAATCACTTAGAAATTAATATTTCGTGCTAAGAGAAGAAATACTTCACAAGAACAAAAAGCTTGAATTTTTCCTCTTTTAAATTTTGAAGCCACAGTTTGTATCCAATCAGATATTAAATCAACTCAGAAATTGGCCAGGAATTTTAAAACTGGTTTTGACTGGACTATTCTTTTCATTCCACAGTAAAGAGATCCTTCAATAAAGAAATAACCAACCAGGATATCAAACTGTTTGACAATGTGAGATGTTTGAGGTGTAGACATGACCATCAAAATGCATCTTTGAATTCAGAAAGATCTAACTATTGTGCTGTGTGGAGAACATCAAGACATATTATGGATGATGATTTCACCTCTGGAAAACAGTATTGGGAGCTGGATGTGGGCCAGGTCTTGGGAGTAAGCTCTAGGAGTCTATAAGGATTTTTGGATAAGGAAGAATGACTTGCTGATGGAATCTGAGGATACATTTCTTCCTTTATATGTGAAAGAGAGTAATTGTTCCACTTTCCTGTCCAGTTTCCCAGTGTTTGTCAATAAAGAAATCTCTGGGCCAGTTGGTATATGTTCCTTGACTTTTCATTCCGTCTTCTCTTGTTCCATCTTCTTTAAATTAAAATCATCTCTGTGGCCCACTTACCTAGAATACATGCTGTGGTTGCACACCTGGTTTGGGAGTTTGCTGGGGTTACAAAAATGTATGAGTGTGTGATTCCAATTCAATCGTGTAATGTAGGGTTTGATTACTGTATGCTACCCAATGATCTTTGCTACAGTTAACATACTATATACTCTGTTTACCAAATTCCACTTCTGATATGGACGTAGTTTTGAAATGCATGTGATTCTACATATTTGTGATTAATAATTGAGAATAGCCAGTAGAAGAAATGCTATCTACCACTGAAGATGACACAGTTGAGGATAATAAAGGACAAAGAAGGGACTTGACTCATGTTTCTCAAAGTTTCATTCAGTTTCCCCACCATCATAATCACCTGAGCTTCAGGGCCATGGGTGGCTCAGTTCATTAAGTGTTTGACCCTTGATCTCAGTTCAGGTCTTGATCTCAGGGTCGTGAGCTCAAGCCCTGTATCAGGGTCCAAGTTGGGCATGAAGCTTACTTAGAAAAAAATAATAATTTACCTGAACTTTGGGTGAAATGCCAATTCTTGGCTCAAACCCAGGACCTAGAGAATCAAAAATGTTGCATGTCAGGGGCCAAAATTCATGGTTTGACAGTCATTCCAAGTAATTCAGATGAATGCTGGATTTTGAGAAACACTGAATGAATCTGGTTTATACCAGCAAACTTCTTAACATCTGAGAGCTAGAGTATCACTAGACACAATTTGATCCAGTAGCATTGATTACATATTCTTTTTTGTTAAGTTTATTTATTTATTTTGAGAGAGAGAGAGCATGAGCAAGCAGGGGAGGGGCTGAGATAGAGAGAGGAAAGAGAACCCAAAGCAGGCTGTACACAGTCAGTACAGAGCTGAACGTGGGGCTGGATCTCATAAATCATGAGATCATGACCTAAGCTGAAATCCAGAGTCAGATGCTTAACCGACTGAGTCACCCAGGCGCCCTGCTTTTTATCTGCTTTTAAGAAACTATAGGGGCGCCTGGGTGGCTTTGTTGGTTAAGCTTCCTACTCTTGGTTTTGGCTCAGGTCATGACCTCACAGTTGGTGAGTTGGAGCCCGACAGTGTGGAGCCGGTTTGGAATCTTCTCTCTCTCCCTCTCTCTCTCTGCCCCTCTCCTGCTCTCTCTCTCTCTCTCTCTCTCACACACACACACACACACACACAAGTAAAAAAAAAATTTAAAAGCAGATAAAAAGTTTATATTTGGGGGGTATTTATTTACTTATGTGGAGTTCATTTAAAACAAGACCCATATTGATCACGTAGGTTAACTCAAGGTGTGGCTTCTTACTAGAGAGCGAATGTGGAAGTTTGAATAAGTTGGTTTAAGAAGGTTTCCAATCAGCCATAATCTTCAGGGTGTGTTTACCAGGCTGCAAAAATCGAATCATGTAACCCAACACCTTTCCCAAGATTCAACAACTGAAGCACTTTGGGTAAATGGGCGTGGTCTTCAAAGACTATAAAGCGTCAGGCAAAGGGCCGAGTTCATTATTCTGTAGAATCTGTGTTTGGAGTTGGCTGGGCTGTGGAGACTTCAGAAATTTACTGCTACTGAAAGGTGAGCGCCTAATCCTTGAACCTACTTTAACAGAATCACTTACTGAACAAGAATGGAAATCTCCATTACCAGTAACCATGGGTGAGTACTCAAATTCATGAAAGCAACTTCTGTTATTTTCTCTTAAAATTAGGAACGATAATCCACATGTCCGTTTGTTTAGGTTGTTTCCAAAGAATTTAATAGTAGAAATTGTTTCATTACTTTAAATTTAGTCCATTATGAGGATGCAATCTCTTCTCTTTGTATTTATTTTTTGAGTTGGTATGATTATTTTTCCTCTGTTATTTTTGTGTACGTTGATTATTCATATATAATTGTGAAGTACAGAAAATAATTTGGCACCAGATAGCTTGCAGTGTGGTAGGTAAAGCAATAAATATATGCTAATTGTATTATTTTTCTGTAGATACTAAGTCATCTATCCATGCCTACCAAGCTGTTCATGTTATGCTCTGTGTATGTGCATATTTAAGTACATGTTTGTATCTCAGGTCTATTTAAAATGCCAGTCGATTCAATGTGCCGAATTATCCCACAAACATTCATTGTGAGGTTGAGTGTTTAAAATGTCTCTTAATGTTCTCAGCTTCAGACTTGGATTTCAGTTTTCAGAAGGACATTGTCAAGTGTTTGGAGTGACTCCAAGAATTGGAGTGACCTAGAGAAGACTGTTACTTTTCCCTATGAGGAAGTTTAGATACGGGAAGTTTCTCTGCATCCAATGAACATGAAAATAAGGACTCTTGAGTGCAGCCAAATCAATTTACGGACAGTCCCTGACTTAAGATGGTGGGACTTAATGATTTTTTGACTTCACAGTGATGAGAAAGTGTTGCACATCCAGTAGAAACTGAACTTCAAATTTTGTGTTTTGGTCTTTTCACGGGCCAGCAATGGAGCCCTACTGGTTCTCTGGTGACGTTGAGCAGCAGCAGAGGCAGCCGCAGTTCCCAGTCAGCCAGGGACCATGACGGTTGACCTCTGATGCACTTAAATCATTTGTACCTACACAACCATTCTGCTTCTCACTTTCAGTACAGTATTCAATACATTACAGCAGATTTTTGACATTTTATTCTAAAATGGACTTTGAATTAGCTGATTTGGCCCAGTTTTAAATGTGAGTGTTCTGAACACTTTTAAGGTGTGTGAGGCTAAGCTATGATGTTCAGTTGGTTAGGTGTATTAAATGTGTTTCCAACTAATGATATTTTCAGATTACAATAGATTTTTTTCAGATGTAACCCCATCATAAGTCAAGAAAAATCTGTATTTTAAAATTCTTTTTTTGGGGGGCGCCTGGGTGGCTCAGTCGGTTGAGCGGCTGACTTCCGCTCAGGTCATGATCTCGCGGTCCGTGAGTTCGAGCCCCGCGGCGGGCTCTGTGCTGACAGCTCAGAGCCTGGAGCCTGTTTCGGATTCTGTGTCTCCCTCTCTCTGACCCTCCCCCGTTCATGCTCTGTCTCTCTCCATCTCAAAAATCAATAAACGTTAAAAAAATTTTTTTTTAATTCTTTTTTTTTAAGTTTATTTTGAGAGACAGAGAGAAAAAGAGCAGGGGAGGGGCAGAGAGAAAGGGAGAGAGAGAGAATCCCAAGCAGCCTCCAAACTGTCGGGGCTTAAACTCACCTGAGCAAAAACCTGACCCAAAATTGAGAGTCTGACACTTAACCAACTGACCCAACCAAAATCCCCAAGAAAAATCTGTACTTTAAAACACAATTTTTATTTGCTGCTGACAACCATTTTAACCTGAGGTATATATCATTTCACAGAGAACTGGAATTCTAGATAATGAGTCTGAGTACATTATTAGTCTCTCTTTTTTTTTTTTTTAAGTTCTTCATCTTTTTTTTTTTAATGAAATTTATTGTCAAATTGGTTTCCATACAACACCCAGTGCTCATCCCAACAGATGCCCTCCTCAATACCCATCACCCACCCACCCCTCCCTCCCATCCCCCATAAACCCTCGGTTTGTTCTCAGTTTTTAGGAGTCTCTTATGTTTTGCCTCCCTCCCTCTCTAACCATTTTTTTTCCTTCCCCTCCCCCATGGTCTTCTGTTAAGTTTCTCAGGATCCACATAGGAGTGAAAACATATGGAATCTGTCTCTCTTTTTTTTTTTTTTTTTTTTTTGTCATTAAAATCTTGAACGCATCAGGGTTCATAGAGAAGATAAATTGACTTGTTTGAAAATTTCAAAATGAAGGGAAATAGATAAGATCTGAACAAAGTATACAATATTTAACTTTAAATAGGTCAGCTTTTTGTATTAAAAATAAGGTAGACTGGAAGAGAGGATGTTCCTTAAGAAATATGCTAGGCATTAAGACAAGTAGATTTGGTTGTATGCATTGAGTGTGTATTCGTGTAGCATGGTTGCATAACCAAAGGTGAACTATCTGATGGTTCTCTCTTCTCTGTTTCCATGGCACATTACATGTTTCTCATTATTACAACATCCTTTTCTAAAAACTAAACTAAACTACACTAAACTTGGTTATATCATCCTTCAAACTCTGACTCGCTGGCTGGTCCAAGTACAGATGTGTTTACAATTAATTAATTACAGCCAGTTACAGATTTCTCTGGAGTACCTGGGGGTTCAATAGGCTAAGCGTCTGACACTTGATTTGGATTCGGGTCATGATTTCATGGTTTCTGGGATTGAGTCTCATATGAGGCTCTGCATCGAGCCTGCAGACAACAGCACTGAGCCTGCTTGGGATTCTCTCTCTCTCTCTCTCTCTCTCTCTCTCTGCCCTTCCCCCACTCATGTGCTTGCTTGTTCTCTCTCTTTTTCTCTCTTTCTCTCTCTATCTCTCTCTCTCTCTCTCAATGAATAAACTTTTTAAAAAAAATTCAAACTCTGGGGCACCTGGGTGGCTCAGTCAGTTGAGTGTCCAACTTTGGCTTAGCTCATGATCTCACAGATAGTGAGTTCGAGCCCTGTATTGGACTTTGTGCTGACAGCTCAAAACCTGGAGCCTGCCTCAGATTCTGTGTCTTCCTCTCTCTCTGCCCCTTCCTTGCTCATGCTCTGTCTCTCTCTCTCTCTCTCAAAAAAAGATAAACATTAAAAAACAATTAAAAATTCAAACTCTGACCCACTGAGTACTAGAATATTGTCTTTTTTTTTTTATCATGATGAAACAGATTACTGTCATTACAATTCAGAGATCAGTAAATGCTGCTTGATTTAATATTAATCTTGGACACTACAGCTCAGAGTTGTCTTTTTTTCCATCAGTAAGATCTATATTTGAGTATTGGATCAGTCATTTATTCAATGTGTGACTTTTAGACAAGTAACTTATTTTACTCATACTATGTCAAGCTTATTCATTATAAAGTGTTGGTAAAAACAGAAAATAAGTTGCTACCATTATTAAGGAGACTAAAACAGGTAATCCAGGTAAGAGGAGTTAATCCATGCCTAGAATTGGAAAACAGTATTAGCTTCTACTATTATCACTTTAATATTATCATTAATGTTATCAGTCTAGAAATGATTATATTGGAATGAATTCTTGGCCAGTTTCTAGGCCATTCTACACAGGGCAAATTTAAACTTTCTTCCTGTCACTCAAACTATCTCCTCCACATGGGTGGGTTTGGGTAGAAGGCTTTATGTTCCATGTCACTGAAAATCGTGTGTTCATCAAGCAGAAAGCCATGAATCTCTTCCCACAAACTGTTATTCATAAATATATCTGTCAGCATTACTGCCTCGTTGCTACCTATTTTTCAAAGAGGTATTGTAAAGCTGGTTTTATAACTGTTCAGTAAAGCAATAATTCACCTCATGTCTAACTCCAACTTATTTTGGACCCAAAATGAGTTTTCAGCCTTGCACGTATACAGCCTCTCCCATTCAAGTCCTTCCAGATGGGAAAGATAACAGCAATCATATAATTAAATATTTAGTCACAATTTATGGTAACTAAAATCATGTATTTTTAAAAATTTCAATAAATGATTTAATATATTAGCTGGCAATAAAGTGAAGAACTTATTAATAAACAATCTTTGGATGAGTCCTGTTTTAACCAATGTTTTTCATATCCATTGATGATTCTTGCCAGAAAAGATGATCATCATGATTGTAAAATGATTTTTCTATTTCCTTAATTCCTCTTACATGTATTTATGGTCAGTCCCAGAGTGGCTTACTTTAATGCCTTGATGACATTGTCACACACCCAGGTCTTCCATTTCTGTCATCCTCAGGGTGTATGCTTTGGTCTCTAGGCAGGTGGACATTGTGGTAACAAAATGACAGTCTCATGCATCACATTCAAATACTGTCCAGAGGGGCATGAAACAGTTGACTCTTCCTTATGGTTCTTCTCAGGAACCAATAAATACTTCACAAAATCCTCATAATAGCATTTCCTTCAAATTGCATTGGCTAAATAGGGTCAAGCGGCCTATGACCAATCCCTGGCAAAGGGATAAGGATGATTGCATTAGGTGAAATCTGATCCACGCTCTGTTCTGGTGGTTGGATCTGTACTACATTCCCAGGTCCATTTAGAAGGGAAGACACAAATAAACAAATTTGGAATTGTACAAGGGAGCTGGAACTCTGGTATGAAGGCCATGTTTGACAAATCAATAATCTGACCTATATCATGAGGACTGTCTTTTCCTCAGCATCTGCTATATGCAATATATAGTGTGTCCTGCTATATACACTAGGATATTCGTACATAAAGGAAGGAAATAATTTTTACACCTTTTGGTATTTTTTAATATATTTTTAAACAATTTTAATGTTTATTTTTGAGAGAGAGAGCACAAGTGGGTAAGGGGCAGAGAGAGAGGGAGATGCAGAATCTGAAACAGTCTCCAGGCTCCAAGCTGTCGGCACAGAGCCCAACACAGACTCACACTGACAAACCGTGAGATCATGACCTGGGCCAAAGTCAGGTGCTTAACCAATTGAGCCACCCAGGCACCCCCACCTCTTGGTATTTTTTAAAGTTTTGAATATTCACTTCTTTAAAAGGCCTATGACAAACTAATTTCCTCTTTCTTTCCTTTGTCTCCTCAGAAATATGGATTCCAACATCTTCCAGAATGAATTCACTTGTTCCATATGTGTGAAGTACTTCATAGACCCGGTCACTATAGGCTGTGGGCACAGCTTTTGTATGCCTTGTCTTTGTATCTTCTGGGAGGAAGCCTATCATCCTCCTTCCTGCCCTGTCTGCAGGGAAACATCCCATCAAACGAACTTCAAAACCAACATTGTTTTGAAGACACGGGTATTCCTTGCCAGACGGGCAAGACCTTACCACTTACCGAGCTCTGCAGAACAGATGTGTGAGATACACATGAAAACTAAGAACTTCTTCTGTGAGGTTATGAAGGACCTGCTCTGTTTGCTGTGCTGTAAGTCAAAGGAGCATGAGGCCCACAGACATTGTTCCACTGACTGGACCGCTGAGGAATACCGGGTAAGCAATGGCTGAGACAGAATCTGGGGGATCTGATATTTGAGAGACTAGAAAAAAATAATTTATTCATCCATTCATCTTACTGAACAGGTATTAACTGGCATCATGTGCCCGACACTTGGATAACCTATTGAAAAAAGGATGTTCTCAGTCCTACAACATTTACATTTCCACAGTTAAAATCTTACAACTCAAGCTTGATGGTGATAATAATGTTTATCATAGTTGGAACTGTGAAGACCAAGGTAGACAAATCTGTTAGTTTCAGGAATGGTTATTGTCCATTATAACCATAATTACACAAAGCCTACTAATAGACTCTATTTAGAAACACTGTCTCTCCACTAAAGTAATAGGGTATTAGGAGATGATAACTGGTAACAGGACATTAAAAGGTGAGATAGGTTCATTTATTGAAAATTGGTTTTATGATGTAAAGTTTGACAGCCAGTGTCCTCCATGGTGAGACACCCTTTCCAACTGTAGCTTTACTATGTGGTTATAAAAGTCCTCCATATTTGACATTGAGCTTAGCAGTGAAATGCATTGGCACTTTGCTCTCTTTAATAATCATGTATTTTGCATTCCCTGCCCCTCTCTGTCTGTTATGACATGGAAGTTTCAATAACAGCGTTTCTGATGCTCACATTCATGGTTCTTTTGTAGCAAAAGCTCCTGAAAGAAATGAGGTCTGTGTGGGAAAAGACACAAGAAAATCGGAGAAATCAAAAAAGAGAGAGCAGCAAAATCAGAGCATGGGAGGTAAGCAAGGGATTCTTTTTTCTTTAGTACCAGCTTCAACCACACAGTGATTATACAATAAAAACTTGAGCTAAAATCATAATGTTAATAGTCTTCCATGTGTGAGTAACCAATAGCAAATCAGTTCCACCTAATCATGTACAGGGAAGTATGTCATTTTTGTGAGGCTTTCTTCCTAAAACCAAAAAACCCACCTAAAAGATTTTATTTCCTGGATAACACCGTAACACACCAACAGGTATAGGAAAATCACTATCATAATGGGAGACAATAATTGATACATGAGATAAATACAGGGTTTCTTAGAAGGAAAAAAATCTTTGAATGTGCAGAAGATACTCTCTGATTATATTAATGATTGGACAGTTTGATATTGTAAACTCATGAGAATATAAAGCAGATAAATATGTGAGGGTTGAGCCTAACAGCTAGAGGAATCCTGAAGAAGTTGATAGCCTAAAAAGTTCATGCTGGTTAACACATGTACTATAAGAGATGCAGTGTTGAGACATATGGCTTGAAACAGTAGCATTGGCTACTTCAAAATGTGACCTAATGAATGAGAGAGGAATGCAGATCTATCATTTGTGGATTCAAAAATATGGATTGAACACCACTAGTAGAAGATGTGAAACAAAAGCCTATCCGTATTTTTGAGGAAGTAAAGATTTCCTGATGGAAATATAAACAAACAGTATGAGGGAACCCTGTCAGCACTAATAAAGGAATCAAAATGGGGCTGTGTGGGGGCGCCTGGGTGGCGCAGTCGGTTAAGCGTCCGACTTCAGCCAGGTCACGATCTCGCGGTCCGTGAGTTCGAGCCCCACGTCGGGCTCTGGGCTGATGGCTCAGAGCCTGGAGCCTGTTTCCGATTCTGTGTCTCCCTCTCTCTCTGCCCCTCCCCCGTTCATGCTCTGTCTCTCTCTGTCCCAAAAATAAATAAACGTTGAAAAAAAAAAATAACAATCAAAATGGGGCTGTGTGAATGACAAGGTGATAAAACAAAATTATCTTCATTACTTAAAGGTGATATCATTAAGTATATAACCTACAATATTTTTTCTTTGAAATATCCAGTGCCTACTGTGTCTCAGTAACTGTTCCAAGACAACATAGAAATAGACAAAAGCAACAGATTTCTTTGCACTCAAGGAGCTCATGCAGTAGTTGGGGAAGGTATTTGACAAGTAAAAATATAAAACTTAGAGTATGAGTCATCATGATAACTGCTTTTTGAGAAAAATACAGTAGGAAAGTAAATAAGGAAAGTGGCTTTGACAAAATTGAGTTTTCAATACGGTGGTCAGAAAAGACTTACTATGGAATATCACTTTGGGCAGATACCAGCATGATGTCAGAAATCAAGGCATGTGGCTATTTGGGAAAATAGCTTTTAGGAAGAGGTAATTAAACACATCTCACACTAAACTTAGGATTTCCCCACACCTGCCTGTATTTCTCCATTATGAAGACAATAAAGGAAAGTGAGTAACAGTAGAGACATTTGAAGTCAGATCTAAATATTGAGTATGGCTTATTTATGAGAAGCACAGTTGAAGTAAGCATGCTAAGTGGGTGAACTGAATGTAAGATGAACCAAAAACTCATTTAAAATACTGAAGGTTAACTGGTGTAATGAGGAGAAGTATCCAAATGGATCATAGATAAAGGCACAGAGATAATTAGGTGTCATTTTACTGAAGGTTCATCTAATATATGCTAAGAAGTTGAAACATATTGAACGCAGTTAAAAGTTGCTGAAGGAGTTAAAGCAGAGATATCACAATTCTTTTTTTAGAAAGTTCATTCAGATAGCAATTTATAAAGAATAATGATTGACTGGAAGACCTCAAAATGAAAGTCAAGGAAGCAAGTAGGCTGTTTAGGAGCCTTGAAAGGAAATTTGGGGAGTGAATTGAACACAGATAATGGGAAATGGAAGGATTCAAAGGACAGTCCTTATGGTAGAGAAATGCCAGAAAATATTATCTGTTTGAGTGTAGAATGTTAAATGGATAAAATTGAAAAATGCAACAGATTTCCTTGAATTTGGAACATCACCAAGGTTAGAAATGGAGGAGGTATGGCTGGTCTGGGTTAAGACAATGTTAGTTTGAGAAATGTGCCACTGTAAGTTCCTGTGAGATATCCTAGAAGAAATGTGCAGTAGGTAGTTGGATGTGTAAGGTTGGAGTCTATGTGAAAGATTGGAATGGGACAGGGGCATTTCACAATTGTTGGAAAATTTTAGGCATTGGAGCAGAGGGTTTTCACATGGGAATTTTTAGAAAGAAAAGTAAAAAGTTTTCACATGGAAAGATAACTGGGGAAATCCCTGTATGAGTAACTCCAGCTGGGAAACAGTAGCTGGAGAAGGCAAATTGTTAGAAAGAAACCAGGAGACAAGGATTTCCTTGAAGCCCAGGGTATGCAGGGTTTATAGCAAGAAGGACTGATGAAATCTAAAGAACTTTGTAACATGCATGTAACAACTCATGTGGATTCAGCAAAGAAGGTTCTGGGGAGATAAAGAACAATCTCATTAAAACAGGAATAAAAGAGAGATTTCACTGATTGGAAGAATGATTGAGAGATCCATAAACAAGTCCAGTGAATGTATACCTGTGAACAAGAAGTAGGCTTTTTTGGAGTACAAATGACAGCACAAAAGCCAAGACATCGGGTCAACCGAGCACGTTGTTTTAATTTCAAAACTATGTGCATGAACAAACCACGTTTAAATGTTGGGAGGAAAATAGGGAAAGATAAAGTGACAAAAAGTGAGAAGAGAGGAATTAATACTGGAAGGTGGTTGTCTGTTGACCAACGTCTCTAAGGACATGTGGAAGTCAGCTAAGAAAGGGGGTGTAGAGCCTTGGGCAGGATGAGTTAAGCTGCACTCATACACACAAGGTTCTGGTCTGCTTGCAGTTTGTGGACGTGGAAGCAAACATTTTAGAAAGGTCTTATCTTATTCTAGGAAGTAATGTTTGCTATTATTTTCAGAAAGCGAGTTAGTCTGTAGCTAAAATATCTGGGCATACAAGAGATGAAATGGATTTAGTAATGAGGATTCTTAGCATATTAGGCAAGACAATTATTAAATCACAAGTACCTATTATTAAGAAAACGTAGATATTTGGGGGAAGGAGTTAGAGTCAAGTTTTCACTTCTAGTGCCAAAAAATAACCAAATGAGCAGAAAAGGGGATCAGGGGGCAGAAAGATGTCCCTAAATTTCTGTTTTCAAGAATGTGCCCAATTGCTAAATGTCAGAGGAGAAATAGTAGATGATAAGACAGGGAGAGCCTGCTCGGTGATCTAAACAATCCACTCACCGCAGGGTTATGTGTGTCTGCGGAGGGAGATGATCCGTGCTGAATATCGGAAGGTGTACCACTTGCTTTTTGAGGAAGAGAGACGTTATTTAGAGAGAATGGAAAAAGAAAGCAACGAGATTTTACAACAACTCAGAGCAAGTGAGGACAGCATGGACCAAAAGGGAAAACTCCTAAGAGGAATGTATGAGGACCTCAAGAAAACGTGTCATAAACCAGACGTGGAGCTGCTCCAGGTAAGGGCTGAGGAGAGTCACGGGGCTGCCTGGAGAACGTCCACAATCTCTTCGTCTACCGTCACGCGTTGGCAGTGATGCTTTGTGATGCTGTGGGAGGGGTTTTACCTGTCTCGGTGATGCACAAGTCCAAACGGTATTCTTGCCATACATAACAACCCAAGTCTGAAAAAGCAGGTTAAACACAATCCTAGAGAATACCTCCTTCTCAAGTTGTAATATACATTCACTTACTGATGGACAGCCCCGAGAAGCTTGTTTGAAGACTGTGGATTTGTATGTGGACCTGGCAAAAATGAGAAATTTCAGAATCTATACAATTCATTTTCTCTTTCTGTTTCCGTGTACATGATACAATTTGCTGGAATTGGGGCTTACCCACTCTTGGGAATAAGTAATGAGGTCTCTACTGCGAATCTTGCGGCATATACTGAGTTTTTTTTTTTTTTCTGTTTCTCTTTGCAGCATTTTGAAAACACTTTAAAAAGGTAAGTTTACGCCTATATTAAAAGTTTGAGAATTGTTTAAGAGTAATCAGGCTATTGGTGCTGAAATAGGAGCGTAATTTATTATGATAATAGAACCCATTTTATAATGTATTTATTTTTCCATGTCTCGAGACGCATTTGTCATTTTGTGTAAGGTGGAGCTGGACAGGGCTCTGTGGAAGCCCGTGCGGTTGGCAGTTCTGTGCACAAGCTGCGCGTAGACAAAGCGCCATTTGCGATTTTAGTGCTTAGAAACGTAAGAACACATTGAGGATGTGGCCCAAAGCTGTGACAGGCTTATGTGGGAGAAATAGGTGTTTCCGAGAAGCATAAAGTGGGAGAAGGGAGAGAAAGCCACGGGGGGGGGGGGTGCGGGGGGAGGACCATGTAGGGTTTGGGCTCCCACGTAGCACGTGGCTGACTCCAGCTTCACGTGGAAAGGCTGTCTGTGGCACTTACGGAAGCTGGGACCTGGAAGCAGAATCTCTGCCCGGGCTAAGCTCCTCACCCCCTTGCTGTGCTTATATGGACACAGCATCTCGGTGGTGACCAGTGTGGATTAAAAATCAAAGGGCCCTTCTGTAATGTCCTCAGTTTCCAGCCATTTTGCAGAACCCCTGCTTGGCTGTGAAGAACCAGATCCTGAAATATTATGCCAGGATCAAAGTGTTAGGAGGTAGAATTGGGTTTAGTTTGCTCTTCATAAAATAAATGGATATTTGTTAAGTTTCCTCGTTTGTGGAGTTACATTCATAACTATTTACGATGCTAACTATGAGGATTTTAATGAAGCATCTTCACGGGGATGTAGATTAAATATAACCATTGTAATGAAAACGAACTCAGAAAGAGTAACTGACTATTCTTTTTTGCAGGAGTGAGTCAGTGCAGCTGCACATGCCCCAACCTGTGGATCCACAGCTCAGTTCATGGCCCATCACGGGGCTGATAGAGAGACTCAACCATTTTCTTGGTAATAGACCGCCCTTTGGGGGGATAGCCGTACGTTCTCCTCAGCTAGTGTCTATGGGTTATGTTGCTCCATTGTACGATTGATGATTTCATATCTGGCATTTTGTAACCCAATTTGCCTTTGTGGAAAAACAATATATGTGGACCAACAAATAATATCTGGAGAAAAACCCAGTACAATAGTTTATGATAAGCTACCTGGAAGTAAGCAATAGGAAAAGATAGTTGATGTGTGCATCATGCTGAGGTTTGGTGTTAACTGTGTGAAGCATGTCAATCTGCATGAACATTCAGTATATTCCAGGTTTCGGGTTATGTGGTGATTACTGGCTGTGAGGTGAGTAGAGAGTTTTGTTTTCTAGAATGTTTCACAATAAACGCACTTTACACAGTACATCCTTTATTCACATAATACAAAAATACTTTGTATAAATCAATAGTGTTAAGAACAGAAAATGAATACTTCTACACAGCCCCACAAAGTAAGCTAACCACTTATTGCATAATTTTCTTCTCAAAAATTCCATTTGCTGAAAATTCTCACAAACATTCTACTTGTAAAAGATATGAATTTTTCTTTCCGGTTATTTTATCTTGATATATATTGGTAAAAAATACTTAAATACGAGGCAAAGTGACCACTCTTTAGGAATTACTATTATTTAGAGTTATTCTTATTTTCCGAGAAGAGAAGTTGGCTACTCCTTTCTGTTACTGTCAACTACTAATGATGTCCCAATTTTAAAAGTTTCAGAGGAAAAAAACCAGAGCTTAGCAATATCCCTCTTCTTTATACATTTTAAGAAAACTCATAAATGTCTTCTATTTTGTCTCATTAATGATTTGCTCATTATGAAGACAGGCCCTGGCATACAGTAGATTTCTAGAGCTTCCTCACTGCCCTGGCCCTTGTTTCCAGGGAAAGCTAGAAACCCAGACACGATATAAAGCCCACGTCCACCAGGAATTGGTAACACTCCATGTTAATGTGACTGTTTCCTTCCTCCTTCAGTGCCCTTTTTTTTTGAAAATGAAACAACGACCTGTCACATGCCGCTGTTTGAAGATCTGAGACGTTGGCTCTCCAGTCGCGATCATCCTGACGTTGTCACTAATGCAACAAGATCAAAATACTTTCTGGCATGGGGAGCCCAGACATTTACCTGTGGTCAGCATTACTGGGAGGTGGATGTGGGGAACTGTCAGAACTGGGCCCTTGGATTTTGCGATGATTCTTGGACAATGAGGAATGACATGGCGCTTGACTCAGAGGGGATTTTTCTACTCTTTTGTATCAAAGAGGACAACCAGTGTCATCTCTTTAGCTCCTCCCCACTGTCGCCTCAATATGTAGAAAGGCCTCTGGGCCACGTGGGGGTGTTCCTGGATTATGAGTGTGGTGTGGTGAGCTTTGTGAACGTGGCCAATTGCTCCCTCATTTGCAGTTTCCTCTCACGTTCCTTCTGTCTTCCTCTCCGACCCTTTCTATGCTCTGCACCCTCGTGAGGAGGGACATGTCAGAAAGTGACCGCAAGCGTCAGCTCAGCGAAGTGCCTGCTTGATGGTCTTCAACGTCTTCCTTTATCCAACCCATTGACTATTTTTAAAGGTTGATAATTACAAGCGTATACATTTGTTTCCATTGTATTTAAATAAAAACAATCTCTCTTAGAGGTTGATGCTATCTTTATTCTAGGTAGTGTCCTTTCACTTGATTCTAAGGTAGCTGGAGGCGAAGAATGCCTGAGTGGGTTTACTCGGCTGCATGGGTTAAAGCAAGAGCACAGGTTTCTTCTCACTGGCAGACCTGGAATTCTCTCCTCTTTGCTCTGCATCTGCTAAGGTGTGTTTCTTCACCAAGTGTCAGCTTTAAAATGTCTTCTTCATGGAACGGTTTTTTAAAGCTTCCGGACTAAATGAGGTCTCCTAATTGTATGGACTCAGAAGACCTTATACTCAGGAAAGTCCACAAGCTAATATTGTCCCTCTCCTCTTGTTTACCCATTATATGAGAAGATACATGCCAGGCTAATGTATAGATATATTTCAGCAGGTAGCACTAAGTTTGACATGTAATTGACATTTAATAAATGTTTGAGTAAATTCATACATATTACACAGTAGCAAATCAGGACATGGGGTACCACTGTCAAAAGCATACTAAATGTAACCAAAATTAAATGGGACTACTGAGGAGTATTATTTAAATGTATAGTGACCTATATCTTACGTTCACACACAGTATAAATCTGCCTCTCAGGCAGTAAGGCAAAGATTAAGCATCAATGCTACCTAGCCCTCTCTCTGAGAGACATGAAAATTATTGATCCTAATGAATCAGATTCCAGAGCATGAAAGTTGAAGTTCTTTAACAGACACACCATATCAATGCCAGTTGGGAAACAGAAGCAGGATGTTGTCACTTTTTCTTCAACTCAAAAAAGATTTATATATTGATGTGCCTGATAAAATTTGACGCTTAATGAAAGAAAGAAAATATCATGGCAGCCCATGTCATATATATGTTGGCATGGAACTATTTCAATTTTCACCTGTAACCTGTCTTCTTCTATATCAAGTTTTAAGTAATCTAATTTTAAAAACATTGTGGAATGATGAGCTGTACATATGAGAAAAGAATAACACTTTAGGTTTAAATTCAAACAATCATTCTCAAACTCAACTACACATTAGTATCACCTGGATAGATTTTAATTCTCTGGGATGTTGTTCAGGCAGTGGCACTCTTTAAAGTTCTTCAAGTGATTTCAATTTAGAGTCAAGTTTGAAAGTATTGATCGAGAGTAATAGTTCTTAAACTTGGCTATACATTAAATACACCTGGGGAGATCTCCAGAAGCTGGGTTGCAGACTTACATGGGAGTCTAATATAACCGTGCCTGTGCCTAATGTGCAAACCCCGTGCTCCTGTGTTCCCTGTGTTTGGCCATTCGGGTCCGATCACATACTCATGTATTTTGGTAACTCCCGCAGGCTCACAAAATAGGTGAGCAGTGATGACACAGTATTCCAGATAAGAGGCCCACAGGAGATGATTCTGATATCCAAGAAGGTGGAATGAAATGGCAAAATTCTGGGTTTCACGACCCCTTTATTTGAAGAGCAGTCAAATGAACTTATAAAGTAGAAAAGTAGAAAAGTCAATCAAGTATCATTGATTTGCTTTGATGGATGAGGGCTCCCTCAGGTACTAGGTTCCTGGTCCCCCAGGTCAGGCTAGTGACTTAGCCCAAATCTGTGACCAGAGAATATGAAGGACTTTACAGGACATTTCAAGAAGCCATCATTGTATGTCCAAATGATCCACTGCTTTGTCACATCCACAAAACTCAAACTTCCACTGTCAAAATCAAGGAACACACCAATGAACAAGTAGTTCAGTTTCTCATAAGTAGGAACAGTGAAGTTTCATGTTGATTCACAAAACACTGCAAGGACACCGATTAACTAAATCAAAATACTCAAGTCCATCTCACCGCTTGCCACTTAAAACAGCACCCAGATGGCTCTACCACTGAGTTCCATACATCCAAAAATTCATGAACTCCCCCTTCTCAGAAGCCTTTCATTCCTCTTTCCTTCATGTTTTGATTCTTCCAAAACTATATGAAAAGCCAAAACCACATTCCCTCAAACTACTTGCATCCACTTTATGAATTCCTGACACTAGTGAAAAGCTTGTCATTGATAATCTCTTTCAAACCCAACCTCTCACATCAGAAACTGGGCAAGAAATTGAAATGTATGAGTGATTCAAATCATGCAATATTCTGCTATGGGTTAGGTTAGGAAACTCACCTCCAGTCTCAAACCTCCCTCCTCCACAGCCTGACGTTTCTCTCTTCAGGGCAATGTTGCATTTGACTCTCTGGTTTGGAGGCCACCAGAAAGGATCTTCCTAAAATTCTCACTACCTGCTTTCAAAATGGATGTCTGGGGGCGCCTGGGTGGCGCAGTCGGTTAAGCGTCCGACTTCAGCCAGGTCACGATCTCGCGGTCCGTGAGTTCGAGCCCCGCGTCGGGCTCTGGGCTGATGGCTCAGAGCCTGGAGCCTGTTTCTGATTCTGTGTCTCCCTCTCTCTCTGCCCCTCCCCCTTTCATGCTCTGTCTCTCTCTGTCCCAAAAATAAATAAACGTTGAAAAAAAAAAAAAAAAAAGCTCTTCAAAATGGATGTCTGTCCTCATAGCTCTATCTTCTGCTGTCCACCTTCGAAGGAGAAGGCCCTCCGTATTCATTAAGGACACTAATCCTTACTCCACTGCATATTCTCTGCCGGGATTTAGGGTCTGTCTCCCATTCTGCATGTCAGCTTTTTCTTTCGCTTTTTTCCCTCATTTTTTAAGTTTTATTTTTAAACCTAACATTTTCTCCTATTTGACCTGTTGCATTCTCTACCTCCTACTGTTTTCACCATCAGGGGCACACTTGTTCCACTGCTGTTCATGTTTCCTTTTGATCCCCGGATCAAAGGTCCTCACTGGACTAATCAAATGGAAATACCTGCAGTTCCCAATGATACGCTCTTTAATACCTGGAGTGTATAAACGTAGAAATCTCTGCCTCAAATATCCAATGATTTTTCACATCTACTTGACCTTGAGAACTCAGATTGACCTTCAGCCTGAGGAATTTGTCCTGAGAGCCTGAATAATGGCTATTGAACTGATCTAGATCACGCTCTGTGCCTCCATCTTAACACTTGTTGAACATTCTTCTCATAGTTCTTTTTTGTAGTTACTGGGATAGTAGAGCCTAAAAATCCTAAGAGGCATGCTTGCTATCTTAGGTTCAATAGATGGCTGGATCATTTCTCCTGATGTTCTGTGGCAGAATTGCATGACACATGATTTCAGCTGAAGTTCCTAATGGCACAGTTTCTAGGTCATCTGTCTCACCCTGACTCAGAGGGAAATACAGTCTCATACTTACCATCCAAGGTACATTCATACTGCCATATTTATGGAGGCTCTCTTGGATTCCTTGAATCTTCTTCCATAAATATCTCATCTGGTTTGAGAGCTTATTCTGTAAAAGAACTATGGATTGTGGCAAATACATCCAAGTTTCAGAACTCCAATGGTGGGAAGGATGTAGGGATACTAGATACATATACTTCAGGGAGAGCAAAAGGATCATCACTTTTGCCTGTTTGCCCCCACTACTGATCAAAATTTAGGGGATTTCCAATTGCAGAACCATGCAATGTCAGGTTATCATTTGCCTGGTGAAACTGGTCAGCATCTTGCTTGGCAGGGTCAGTCTTCAGAACACATGGCATCTTCGATCCCAATATACTTCCAGTGATGCTTTTCCCCTGCTAATGCCAATGCACTTTATCCCACCTGTGCCCACTGTTGGGGATATATGTAGCCTATAAGAAAACCTTTCTGTACTTTTGTAGTTTTCACAGCCAGTGGCTCTTTCTCAAGGGGAGAGCTTTATAGTACCTTGAGCATGATGACATCTGTCTCACCGATGGACATCATGACCATTTACTTAACCACCCTGCCATGAGGAGCAGTAGACTGGTGTATGATTTTTTAAAGTTTATTTTGAGAAAGACAGAGAAAACATGATCAGGAAAGGGCAGATAAGGAGAGAGAGAATCCCAAGCAGGCTCTGCACTCTCAATGCAGAGCCCTGTGCAAAGCTTGATCTCACAACCTTGAGATCTGAGTCATGTTCAGTTAGATTTGAGGAACTGAGCCAACCAGGCGCCCCCTGGTGTCCTGGTGTATTTCCTTCACAGCCTCCTCCTGGGTACCCAGTACCTGGCATTCATGAAGGAGGACTCAGGCACCTTCATACCCCTTATGTCCTTACTAAAATCCCACCTGTCAAAGTGTTCCCAGTGCCATCACTTATGTGCTGTTCCTCAGCAGCCTTGTCAACAGAGCAGTATTTGTGAGCCTCATGCTCTGGAGAGTCAGAACAGAGTAAACAGTGCAGACTCTGCTCCTCACTACAGAAAATCATCTTTGTCTCTTTTTGGCCCCACACATCTGCTCCTCAGAGCACAAGAATTCCCTTAGACTGGCTTTTCTGGCAATGGACAGCAGATTCTTCAGAACAATATTGGTTTTGTACTCTGTTTGGAGAGTTCACTGCACACTGGGCACCTGGAAGGGAATTCATCTCCCCTCTAGGAAAGGCAGAAACAGGACCAACAGAAGCTGTGCCCACAGGATATGGTGACTGGGTCTGTAAAGGAATTCAGGAAGAGTGGGCAGATGAGTTTTTCATGATGGCGTCTGGGATATTGGACTCCAGGTTTCTGGGGGAAGAAAATCATATAGGTTATCTATTCCTCTTCCTTAGAGAAATAAAAGGTCCAAGCAAAATTTCACTCGGGGTGTTACTCTTATTACACTGGGTCTGGAGCATAATAGGTTTGATTTTGTAGAGGACACACAAATGGAAAACCAAGACTCAAGAGAGCTCTGAGATCTGTAGAAAACTGTCTTGGCTGCCTAGCCAAAACTATCCACTTCCAGCTCCCCTTCCTTTGCTCCTAAATTGAGAGAGGGACAGAGAATAGGAGAGGGAGAGCACACACAGTAACCCCAGTCTTGCCGAGGTCTCATTTTTCACCAAAGAGATGGAACTGGAGGAGGTTGACATAATTTATAGCTCCAGTAAAGGGTCCCGAATGCTATTAAAAAAAAAAAATGGTAATGCTCATTACCAGTCATTGATTTAGTTCAGGGTATCTAAGCCTGCATTTCCATTACCTTATGTAATTGTCAGGCAATTCTCCTAGTATGCCCTTCTCTTAATTAGAACCCACGTGTCACATCTGTCTTTCCACAACAATTTCTGAATGTTAAGTTAATGAAGAGGAACTAAACATTGTTGAGTGGGGCCTGATCCTAAATACAGTTTACCTTCATAAATAGACTCACCATGTGAAATTTTCCACCCTCATATTTTTGTTATCTGTACCACTCTAATAAAACAAATGGAGAATTAAACAGAATGGCTATCTCTTCCAGGTCTTTAAGACTATTGCCAAACAGCCCTTCACATTGTGATAAGATATAATCTAAATGAGGGGCGCCTGGGTGGCGCAGTCGGTTGAGCGTCCGACTTCAGCCAGGTCACGATCTCGCGGCCCGTGGGTTCGAGCCCCGCGTCAGGCTCTGGGCTGATGGCTCAGAGCCTGGAGCCTGTTTCCGATTCTGTGTCTCCCTCTCTCTCTGCCCCTCCCCCGTTCATGCTCTGTCTCTCTCTGTCCCAAAAGTGAATAAACGTTGAAAAAAAAAATTAAGATATAATCTAAATGAAACAATAATCAGTACCAAAAACAAATCCTTCCCCATGAAATTTATTCTGCATAAAATTTGGGTCCTTCTGTCTATATCAGTCAAATACAGATGTTCTTCAAATTTCTCATATTTCTATATACTCACCAATATCACTTTTCTATTTACCCAATCCTTTCCTAACTTCTTGAACATCAAAGTCAAGATAATTCATATGTTTCTTAAGAGACAAGCATTTACTTCACTTAAAAACAATATTCTCTTACAAATCATTGAATGCCCCATCTAGTCCCATATTATAGACTATTACCTCTGTTGTGAATCCAGGCATGCAGCAGAGTAGACCATCATAGGTACTCCATGTCTAATCAAACACTCCTAAAACCCTTTTTAGCATCCACCCAAGTACAAAACTACAAGACAGGTACAGCTTGGAAACTACTTTCTTAGTCTTTCTAGTATGTATAAATGACTAACGGATGCATAAAATAACAGAACTAAAACTAATCATCATATTAACTCCATATTAACACCCATAATGAGGCTAATAGAACACGGATGGCTCTAAGTAGGCAAACATCACTTCACAGATACACCTCAGGTCCCTCATAGGAAAACAGGAAATCTGATTTGTTTTCCTTTGGGAAAGTCGCTGCAACCAGCCAACCCTCTTCTGCTACCTTGTGTACTCACTTATAGAGCATGCCTCTGATCTCACAGATGCTTGCTGTATGTAGCAGTGCTGATAGGAAGTCAGCTTGAGGACCAGGGCTTCCAGGTGAGAGCTTTCAGAGGTCTCCACAGCCAGGTGAGCTCCAAACATATTCTCCTAGTTCTGGAGGAGAATGAGTCTGGCCCCTAGAATCTCCTCATAGTGAGTCTCTGAAGACCACCAATTTCTTCCAAGTGATAGCACTTCAGAGGTCTTCAGAGGGGTGTTCCTATGGATGATGGGATTTCTTCAAACCAGAGGAAAAAATGGATTTAACATCCTGGCTAATCTCCTCCTGGCTAATCTCCATAAACCCATCTCCCCAAATGTCATCTCACCAAGGGCCACCTGATTTCACAACAAGCCAACTGGTAAATGTGGTCTTCATATCTAAATTTCTGTACACCAATGGCTTTTGTTCTCAACTTGCAAAGAGATAGAGAGGATTAGTTTCATCAGTTGGTGATTTCATCCAATGTCTTTGAAAACTGGTTTGAAATTGGTTTCATGAGGTGTGTGCAAATATCTTCCTTTCCTCATGGAGGTAGTGCTTTCATTGATTGATTTACTGTTGTTGTTTTTTAAGGTCAGACTTTCATGTAGAACATCTCTGGCCACCGCTCCAGGATGGATGTTTCTTCTGTCCCTCACACTCCAGATCAAGCCCCCCTAGGCCTCCCAGCCGCAGCAGGACAGGAGCACTCTGCCTAGTGCTCCCCAGTCCAGTTCAAGGGAGACAGTAAAGAATGGCCCCAGATCAGACACCCCCTTAGGTCAACTTCATTCATAACTTGCATTGCAACAGAACATAAAAAAAACAACCAGGATGGATGGGAAAAGGACAGTAAAAAGAAATTTCTTCTTTTTTTTTAAATATTTGTTTATTTTTGAGAGGGAGAGACAGAGTGTGACCAGGGGAGGGGCAGAGAGAGAGGCACAGAATCTGAAGCAGGCTCCAGGCTCCAAGCTGTCAGCGCAGAGCATGACCCAGGGCTCGAAGTCAGGAGCCCTGAGATCATGACCTGAGCCAAAGTGGGTGGCTTAATGGACTGAGCCACCCAGGTGCTCCAAGAAGAAATTTCTTTTTAAGGAATAACTGATAGCCCCACTCTATCAGAACTGGATAATTCAATCTGAAAACCTAGCTTTTCTGATGTATTTCCCACCTAACAATCAGCCCGGCGATGCATTTCTGGAAAGAGTGGCAACTATGACCCAGTCTTCAAGTCTTACAAAGTATATGTTTATATACATGTGAAGAGGATGATGCTCCAAAGTGTTCATATGCATGGTTTTTAAAAATCATCTTGAATTCCAAAAGCACATGCACTCTCTCACTGGGGCCTACTATTGTCAAAAGCACCCCTAAGGGCTTAATTTCTCACTGCGTCACCAATTTGACAGCGCCCTCCAGTGCTCCCGGCAACATCGAAACATACGTCACTTAGGGCAATAATATCTCTTTACCCCAAATGGTCATAAAGTGTTGCCAGGAATGAGGACGTTAAAGGGATTTTGTTTTATTGTGGGTTCTTGCATGCTTCCCATGCTGGAAGTGGTGGAGACACTGGGGGCGCCCACACTGGCCCAGGCACACCCCTGCAGAAACTGGCGCTGTGCCGGGAGGCACGGGGGTGCCACCAAAATCACTTGCCCTAGCCATGCAGGTCCACAGAGAACATTAACCCTCTGTCCCTCAGGCAGCAGCTCTGCAGATCTGCTAGTTGAAACTCAGCAGTTTAACTGCAAATCTGCAGAATCCGTCAAGGTAGCCCTTACATTAGCAGCTGGATTCAATAACCAGGGGAAACTGGGTGTAGGCTAGGAAATGGCTGCCACCCTCTTTTCCCTCGGGGTAGTTTAGCCTAAGCCCCCTGGTATGTCAGAAAACCAGCATGATGTCGATGCCATTAAACCTGCAAAATATGAAAAGAGGACTCCTCCTTCTATTCCAGGTTGACCAGGCAGCAGCACCTACGGGGTGAATGCCCTGGATATATATTCTCTTTAATTCAACAGATTTCCATGTCAGTCAACATTTCAGATTCTCTGGTCAGAAATGGAAACTTTGGGCTTTAAGATCACTCACTGTGAATTTGAACTGAGGTCAGTGAATCTTTATTTTTCATGTTTTCTCAGTGGTGTGAATTGGCTTGGAGTGGTTTTGGGTTGTCAGGTGGAAGCATTTGTTTTTGAGTATTCATTGAATCCGTTAGCTAAGAACACACGAGATAGTGTGGGCCGAGTTTCTAATGACAGAATGCCATCACTTAATGAGTTGAACGATTTGTAGCCTATTTTATCAAATGATACCCCGAATTTCAGAACGTCTGTTTACTGTTAATTTATTTAGCCTTCGGAAATGCTCCACAGTACACCCTTGTGTGTATATCATTGTTTGTGAGAGAGATTGCTAGACGTGATGTTGCTCTGGTAAAGGACATGTGAATGCAAGATTTTGAGCGTTACCACTGCACTGTCCTCTTACGGAGTGGGATGGTCTGCTCTGGCTGGATGGATAGGGATGGGGGACGCTGAGCACGTTTCCTAAACCCCCGCTGAATGAGAAGTGTGTTGGGATGGACACAGCTCAGACCAGGGAAGGGGTGGGGCTACAGGGCTACAGAGGTTCTCTCACAGGGGCCCACTATTGTCCAAAGCAACCCCAAGGGCTTTATTTTCCTCCCAATGCTTCACAATTTCCCTGTTACCTCTGAGATTTTGGCATTTCCTCATTCTGCTCCTTTCTCAACTTTTTTTTTTTTTAATTTTTTTTTCAACGTTTATTTATTTTTGGGACAGAGAGAGACAGAGCATGAACGGGGGAGGGGCAGAGAGAGAGGGAGACACAGAATCGGAAACAGGCTCCAGGTTCTGAGCCATCAGCCCAGAGCCCGACGCGGGGCTCGAACTCACGGACCGCGAGATCGTGACCTGGCTGAAGTCGGACGCTTAACCGACTGCGCCACCCAGGCGCCCCCTTTCTCAACTTTTTAAATAAGGTTCCTTTTTTTAACTATTGTCCCAGCCTTGCTCAGTATGTATGTCATTCCCAATAAGGGAAGATTTTGGAAGGTTCTGGAAGGGAGTTCTGGCTGGTGATGTTTGAGAGTCAAAGGAAGCAAATGGTTCAAACCCCTTCACACATTATCATTAACTCCTTGCATTTAAAGTGTGCAAACTACCCTCTTCCCTAGTTTCAGCAGCTCTCCTTAAATTGACTTGCCACACTTCCTAATGAATCCCTGTTGATGACTTTTGGGGTTCTCAAGTTCATTTGATAGCCTTGTTTCCTTCTTCTGTTTCCCCCTACACTGAATTTGGTACCCTACAGATCATGTAGAGGTCTTGGTTTGTCTGTACCAGTTCCTTCTGGACATCACTGCTCCTTCCCCTTTTCTTATGTAACACTTATTTTTAAGACCAAACTCTAGAATAATTTCCTTCCAGTAAGTTTTTTACATTTTAAATAATGTGCTTCACTTCCTATCAAGTGCTTTGCAGCCAAGGACCTGTCCTGCTGTTATTACCTACAAGAATATATTAAAACAGACCCGATGATATTAAAAAAAATTGCTAGTGATATTTTGGGTGAAAGTTGCATCCAAATTCCAGCACGATTATAGACCTCTCTGATATATGCACTCTAATATATATATATATATATATATATATATATATATATATATATATATATATGTTTTTTGTTTGTTTTTTGGGTTTTTTTTGTTTTTTTAGAGAGAGAGGGAAAGGGGCAGAGAGAGAGGGGGACAGAGAGAATCCCAAGCAGGCTTCATGCTGTCACTGGAGGGGCTCAACTTACAAACTTACAAACCTGGAGATCATGACCAGTGCCAAAATCAGGAGGCAGATGCTTAACCAACTGAGCAACCCAGGTGCCCCTGATATGTACACTCTAGAGTAATTTTGTTAGTTGAACTTTTATTCATTTTAAAGTTATTAATTTTGTTATAAAAATTTCATTACATAAAGACTTTTTATTGGACTTAAAGAAAAATATAGCTGGGTGGAAAAAATAAAAGACAAAAATTAACCTACCATTATTCAAAAGTTCCTAGGAGGCATTTTATTTTTTAAATTTTATTATTATTTATTTTGTATACATGGTTCCATTTAATTATTTATTTATTTTTATTTTTTTCAGGAGTAGAATTTAGTGATTCATCACTTACATATAACACCCAGTGCTTATCCCAACAAGTGCCCTCCTTAATGCCTGTCACCCACTTAGCCCACCCCCACCCATCTCCCCTTCCAGCAACTCTCAGTTTGTTCTCTGTATTTAAGAGTCTCTTATGGTTTATCTTCCTCTTTGTTTTTTATCTTATTTTTGCTTCCCTTTCCCATGTTCATCTGTTGTGTTTCTTAAATTCCATATATGAGTGAAATCATATGATATTTGTCTTTCTCTGACTCATTTAACTTAGCACAATACACTCTAGTTCTATCCACATTGTTGCAAATGACAAGATTTCATTATTTTTTTATCACTAAGTAGTATTCCATTGTGTATGTGTTTGTGTGTGTGTGTGTGTGTGTGTGTGTGTGTGTATACATATACATACCACATCTTCTTTATCCATTCATCAGTTGATGGACATTTGGGCTTTTTCCATAATTTGGGCTATTATTCATTGCACTTCTATAAACATTGGGGTGTATGTGCCCCTTCAAATCAGCATTTTTGTATTCTTTGAATAAATACCTAGTAGTGCAAGTGCTGGGTCGTAGGGTAGTTCTATTTTTAATTTTTTGATGAACCTCCATACTGTTTTCCAGAATGGCTGCACCAGTTTGCATTCCCACCAGCAGTGCAAAAAATGTTCCCCTTCCTCTGCATGCTGGCCAACATCTTTTGTTTCCTGAGTTGTTAATTTTAGCCATTCTGACAGGTATGAGGTGGTATCTCATTGTGGTTTTGGTTTGTATTTCCCTGATAATGAGTGATGTTGAGTATCTTTTCATGTGTCTATTAGCCATCTGGATGTCTTCTTTGGAAAAGTGTCTATTCATGTCTTCTGCCCATTTCTTCACTTGATTATTTGTTTATTGGGTGTTGAGTTTGATAAGTTCTTTATAAGTTTTGGGTACTAGCCCTTTATCTGGTACATCGTTTGCAAATATCTTCTCCCATTTCATCACTTGCCTTTTAGTTTTCTTGATTGTTTCCTTCACTGGGAGGCATTTTATAAGTGCTAACTGCAATATTCACTTATAAGCTACATGAATGTGTAAACAATGAAATGGATATACAAAGAGGTAATTGTTTTTTTGTTTTGTTTTTTGTTGTTTATTTGTTTGTTTTGAGAGAGAGAGGTAATCTCTCTGGAGAATCTAGCTGGAGCAGGGGAGGAGCAGAGGGAGAAGGAGAGAATCTTAAGCAGGCTCAATGCCCAGTGCCAAGCCCTGTGTGAGGCTCAATCTTATCACCATGAAATCATGACCTTAGCAGTAATCAAGAGTTGGATGCCTAACTGATTGAGCCACCTTACATGCCCCAACAGGTAATTGTTTTAACTAGTGCCATCTTATTTTAGGAGAAAATTCAGAATTCCAGTCCACTTTTGTTGAAATCCAGCATTATTGCTTTTCTTGACCAAATTATGTAGCCTCTTGACATTTCCTGGTCAGTCTTTCCTGCTAGACTATGAGTGTCATGAAGTCAAGAATTGTAATTTTCATCTGTTACCCATGTAATTAGGACAAAGGTTAGAAAAAAGTATTAATTCAATTAATATTAATACAAACTAGATTGTTATGAACTAAATATTAATTATAATCCCCAGGACACCACCAAGGGAAATAACTCAAACATATGTAGCAAAATAAACAACAAGGAAATTAAAATGGTACACTAGAAAACTTTTACCATCTGAATAGATGAGTAAAATACATTTGACAAAATTCCGGAAACCATTAATGATAAGAACTTGTACCTGGCAAACTAGCAATAGAAAAGGAACTTCCTCAATGCAATAAAGGGAAACTTTAAAAAAACTACAGCTAACATAATAAAGATGAAATATTGAAGACTTTTCCTTGAAAAACAAGAATAAGACAAAGATGTAAGTTCTATTTTCTTTTTTTAGTTGACTATACACCCAATGAGGGGCCTAAAGTCACAACCCCTAGTTCAAGAGTCACACACTCCACCAACTGAGCCAGTCAAGCACTCCAAAGGTGTAAGTTTTCACCACTTTTATTTAATAGCATACCAGATTTCCTAGACATTGAAAAAAGGAATAAAAGAAAAGAAACAAAGATAGAACAAAAATAAATCATTTTTAATTATAATTGGCATGGGGCGCCTGGGTGGCGCAGTTGGTTAAGCATCCGACTTCAGCCAGGTCACGATCTCGCGGTCCGGGAGTTCGAGCCCCGCGTCGGGCTCTGGGCTGATGGTTCAGAGCCTGGAGCCTGTTTCCGATTCTGTGTCTCCCTCTCTCTCTGCCCCTCCCCCGTTCATGCTCTGTCTCTCTCTGTCCCAAAAAAAATAAATAAACGTTGAAAAAAAAATTTTTAATTATAATTGGCATGATTGTATACATTGAAAATATAGAGTATTCAAAAAACTTACTAGAATTAGTGTATAGAGTCAATATATGTAAAAAAAAATTTTTTCTCCCACTCCAACACAAAAATCATTTGTGTTTCTATAGAGCAGCAGGAAAAATGGGGGAAAACGTAAAATTTTTAAAATAACATCAAAAAGCATGAAATATTTAGGAGTAAATGAAACAAAAGACATGTAAGCCCTCTACTTTTACACTAAAAATTATTAAACATTACTAAAAACAACGAACATCTAAATTAATGGAGATACCATGTTCCTGCTTTGGAATACTCAATGTTGTTGTCATTCTCCACCAAAATAATCTATATGAATTCAATACAAATGTAGACAAAAATCTTGAAATCTTTATTGTACACATATATGTAAAAAAAAATTGTGGGAGGGGTGCCTGGATGGCTCAGTTGGTTAAGTGTCCAACTCTTTTTTTTTTTTTTTTTTCAACGTTTTTATTTATTTTTGGGACAGAGAGAGACAGAGCATGAACGGGGGAGGGGCAGAGAGAGAGGGAGACACAGAATCGGAAACAGGCTCCAGGCTCCGAGCCATCAGCCCAGAGCCTGACGCGGGGCTCGAACTCCAGGACCGCGAGATCGTGACCTGGCTGAAGTCGGACGCTTAGCCGACTGCGCCACCCAGGCGCCCCAAGTGTCCAACTCTTGATTTGAGCTCAGGTCATAATCTCATGATTCATGAGATCGAGCCCTGCATTAGGCTCTGTGCTGACAGTGTGGAGCCTGCTTGGGATACTCTTTCTCCCTCTCTCTTTCTGCCCCTCTGCCTCCCCTGCTCACTCTCACTCTCTCAAAAATAAATACATAAACTTTTTTAAAAAATTCATTTACTGTGCTTGAGAAGAATTGTTGTGCCCTCCATAGATGCATTCTCGAAAAATTACTTTTTTATAAAAGCTTTTAGTAGACAGAAATGAAAGATAAACATTCTTAGGGCTTTGTTGCAGTAGTAAATCAAGAACTTGGTTTGCAAAGAGAAGAGCTTCATTATATCAATTTGGTCTTTGTATTAATATATTTTAGTGAAGTTGAATATCCATATAAATTAACTGACTAATGCTTATTACTTACCTCTGTGTAATTTTAAGCTTGATAATTATTTAAGATGAGAGTGTAGTGAACTGACATTTTCAGGAAGTTCTGTGAAAATAGGGTGCCATTCCTAATACACTCAAAATAATCACTCACTAAAATCATGTGTGATGCATTAATATGATTTGGTCTGTGATGCTATTAGGTACTTCTAGGCACAATGAAGTCTGATTATCACTGAGCCAGAGCACAAGGAGGGAGAAAACAAACTACATGTGGGGATGTCTCATCATTATCCAAGCCTTCCAACTTTGAGGTGAGTAAGGGATGTGTGGAGAATTTTATAGTATTGGTTCTCAAACTTGCTCAAATGTTGGAATCATCTGAGGACTCCTGGGAATGGTAATGCCAGAGTTTCTCTCTGAGAATTTTTGGTAAGTTGTTCTGGGTTATAATCTTAAATTGGGGAGTTTCAGGATCTCCCCAGATGCATCTAATTTGTAGTCAAGCTTAAGAACTACTACTCTAAACCAATACTGTTCAAACCAATACTTGACTCTACATTGAAATCACCTGAAGACCTTTAAAGAGTGCCACTATCTGAGCAGCACCCCAGAGATTTAAAATCTATCCAGGTGATTCTAATGTGTAGTTGAGTTTGACAGCGATTGCTTGAATTAAACCTAAAGTGTTCTTCTTTTCTCATATGCACAGTTCATCATTCCACACTGTTTTTAAAATTAGATTACTCAGGGGGCGCCTGGGTGGCGCAGTCGGTTAAGTGTCCGACTTCAGCCAGGTCACGATCTCGCGGTCCGTGAGTTCGAGCCCCACGTCAGGCTCTGGGCTGATGGCTCAGAGCCTGGAGCCTGTTTCCGATTCTGTGTCTCCCTCTCTCTCTCTGCCCCTCCCCCGTTCATGCTCTGTCTCTCTCTGTCCCAAAAATAAATAAACGTTGAAAAAAAAAATAAAATAAAATAAAATTAGATTACTCAAAACTTCATATAGAAGAAAAAAAGGTTACAGGTGAAAATGGAAACAGTTCCATGCTGACATATATATGACATGGGCTGCCATGATATTTTATTTCTTTGATTAAGTGTCAAAAAATTTTTGTAAGAATTTATTTATTAATTTACATCCAATTTAGTTAGCATATAGTGCTACAATGATTTCAGGAGTAGATTCCTTAATGCCCCTTACACATTTAGCCCATCCCCCCTCCCACATCTGCTCCAGCAACCCTCTGTTTGTTCTCTGTATTTAAGAGTCTCTTATGTTTTGTCCCCCTCCCTGTTTTTATATTATTTTTGCTTCCCTTCCCTTATGTTGATCTGTTTTGTCTCTTAAAGTCCTCATATGAGTGAAGTCATATGATATTTGTCTTTTTCTGACTAATTTCGCTTAGCATAACACCCTCTAGTTAATTCCACATAGTTGCAAATTGCAAGATTTCATTCTTTTTTATTGCCAAGTAATACTCCATTGTATACATATACCACATCTTCTTTATCCATTATCCATCGATGGACATATGGGCTCTTTCCATACTTTTGTTATTGTTGATAGTGCTGCTATAAACATTGGGGTGCATGTGCCCCTTTGAAACAGCACACCTGTATCCCTTGGGTAAATACCTAGTAGTACAATTGCTGGGTCACAGAGTAGTTATATTTTCAACTTTTTGAGGAACCTCCATACTGTTTTCCAGAGTGGCTGCACCAGTTTGCATTCCCACCAGCAGTGCAAAAGAGATCCTCTTTTTCTGCATCCCCGCCAGCATCTGTTGTTGCCTGAGTTCTTAGTATTAGCCATTCTGACAGGTGTGAGGTGGTATCTCATTGTGGTTTCAATTTGTATTTCCCTGATAATGAGTGATGTGGAGCATTTTTTCGTGTGTCAGTTGGCCATCTGGATGTCTGCTTTGGAGAAGTGTCTATTCATGTCTTTTGCCCATTTCTTCACTGGATTATTTGTCTTTTGGGTGTTGAGTTTGGTAAGTTCTTTATAGATTTTGGATACTAACCCTTTATCTGATATGTCGTTTGCAAATATCTTCTCCCATTCTGTCAGTTGCCTTTTAGTTTTGCTGATTGTTTCCTTCACTGTGCAGAAGCTTTTTATTTTGATGAGGTCCCAATAGTTCATTTTTGCTTTTGTTTCCCTGGCCTCTGGAAACATATTGAGTAAGAAATTGCTGCAGCCAATGTCAAAGAGGTTTTTTCCTGCTTTCTCCTTGAGGATTTTGATGGCTACCTGTCTTACACTGAGGTCTTTCATCCATTTTGAGTTTCTTTTTGTGTATGGTGTAAGAAAGTGGTCCAGGTTGATTCTTCTGCCTGTTGCTGTCCAGTTTTCCCAGCACCACTTGTCTTTATTATGTTGGATATTCTTCTTTATTTCCAATTTTAAATACAGTTTTAAGACATTGCATTTTCCACTTAACGATACAGTGCTTATAAAGTGCAATGTTGTATTTCCTTTTCTTGTGCACATATTCCATATTCAAGTATCAAGAATGCCCAGTTTATTAACTATATCAGCTCAACTTCACTGCCATAGGATTTGTTACAAATTTGGGTCCTTCAAATGTTTTGTGTGGAACAATGCTAGACCTATTCTCAGGTTGGCTTAATCAACCTCTTCAATGGTGGGCCCAGAGGAGGCACCACCAGAGGGGGGAGCTCCACCACCAGCAAAACCTCCAGGCATTCCTCCAGGCATGCCTCCTGCACTCTGGTACAGCTTCATAATGATGGGATTGCAGAACTTCTCCAGCTCTTTCTGCTGATGTTCAAATTCTTTTTCTACAGTGTGGTTCTTATCCAGCCAGTTGATGATTTCATTACTCTTGTCCAGAATCTTCTGCTTGTCCTCATCATTGATTTTACCCTGAAGCTTTTCATCTTCAACAGTTGCTTTCATGTTGAATGCGTAAGATTCAAGTGAATTATTGGAGGACACCTTGTCTCACGGCTTCTCATCTTTAGCTTTGTACTTCTAAGCTTCCTGGACCATGCGCTCAATGTCTTCCTTGCTCAAGCGACCTTTGTCATTTGTGATGGTGATCTTGTTCTCTTTTCCTGTACTCTTATCCACAGCAGAGACATTGAGAATGCCATTAGCATCAATATCAAAGGTGACCTCAATCTGAGGAATGCCATGGGGGACAGGAGGTATGCCTGTGAGTTCAAACTTGCCAAGTAGGTTGTTACCCTTGGTCATGGCTCGCTCACCTTCATAAACCTGAATGAGCACACCAGGCTGGTTGTCAAAATAGGTAGTTAAAGTCTAGGTCTGTTTGGTAGGAATGGTAGTATTGCGCTTGATGAGAACAGTCATAACTCCACCAGCAGTTTCAATGCCAAGAGAAAGGGGAGTGACATCCAACAGCAGCAAATCTTGAACATTTTCAGATTTGTCTACAGAAAGGATGGCTGCCTGGACAGCTGCACCATAAGTGACAGCCTCATCAGGGTTGATGCTCTTATTCAGTTCCTTCCCATAGAAAAAGTCTTGTAGAAGTATTCCGTTGGATATTCTTTTCTGCTTTGTTAAAGATTAGTTGGCCACACATTTGTGGGTCCATTTCTGGTTTCTCTATTCTGTTCCGTTGATCTGAGTGTCTGTTCTTGTGCCAGTACCATACTGTCTTGATGATTACAGCTTTGTAATACAGCTTGAAGTTTGGGCTTGTGATGCCTCCTGCTTTGGTTTTCTTTTTCAAGATTGCTTTGGCTATTAGCAGTCTTTTCTGGTTCCATACAAATTTTAGGATTGTTTGTTCTAGCTCTATGAAGAATGCTGGTGTTATTTTGATAGGGATTGCATTGAATATGTAGATTCCTTTGGGTAGTACTTACATTTTAACAATATTTGTTCTTCCTATCCAGGAGCATAGAATATTTTTTCATTTTTTGGTGTCTTCTTCAACTTCTTTCATAAGCTTTCTATAGTTTTCAGTGTATAGATTTTTCAACTCTTTGGTTAGATTTATTCCTAGGTATTTTATGGGTTTTGGTGCAATTGTAAATGGGATTGATTCCTTGATTTCTCTTTCTGTTGCTTCATTATTGCATTGATTTCTGTGCATTGGTTTTATATCCTGTGACTTTGCTGAATTCATGGATCAGTTCTAGAAGTTTTTTGGTGGAATCATTTGGGTTTTCTGTATAGAGCATCATGTCATCTGTGAAGAGTGAAAGTTTGACCTCTTCCTGACCGATTTGGATGCCTTTCATTTATTTGTGTTGTCTGATTGCTGAGTCTAAGACTTCCAATACTATGTTGAATAATAGTGGTGACAGTGGACATCCCTGTTTCATTCCAGACATTAGGGGGAAAGCTCTCAGTTTTTCCCCATTGAGGATGATATTAGAGTTGGGTCTTTCATACATGGCTTTTATGAACTCGAGGTATGATCCTTCTATCCCTATTTTCTTGAGGGTTTTTATCAAGAAAGGATACTGTGTTTTGTCAAATGCTTTCTCTGCATCTATTGAAAGAATCATGTGGTTCTTGTACTTTCTTTTATTGATGTACTGTATCACATTGATTGTTTTGCGGATATTGAACCCAACCCTGCATCCCAGGTATAAATCTCACTTGGTCGTGGTGAATAATTTTTTAAAATGTATTATTGAATCCAGTTGGCTAGGATCTTGTTGAGGATTTTTGCATCCGTGTTCATCAGAGAAATTGGTCTATAGTACTCCTTTTTAGTGGGGTCTTTGTCTGGTTTTGGAGTCAAGGTAATGCTGGCTTCATAGAAAGAGTTTGGAAGTTTTCCTTCCATTTCTATTTTTTGGAACAGCTTCAAGAGAATAGATGTTAACTCTTCTTTAAAAGTTTGGTAGAATTCTCCTAGAAAGCCATCTGGTCCTGGACTCCTTTTTGGGGAGATTTTTGATTATTAATTCAATTTCCTTACTGGTTATGGGTCTGTTCAAATTTTCTATTTCTTCCTGTTTCATTTGTGATAGTTTATATGTTTCTAGGAATTTTTCCATGTCTTCCAGATTGCCCATTTTATTGGCATATAATTGCTCATAATATTTTCTTATTATTGTTGGTATTTCTGCTGTGTTCATTGTGATCTCTGTCCTCTCTCATTCTTGATTTTATTTATTTGGGTCCTTTCCTTTTTCTTTTTGATCAAACTGGCTAGGGGTTTATCAATTAAGAATTTTAATTCTTTGAAAGAATCAGCTTCTGGTTTCATTGATCTGTTCTACTGTTATTTTGGTTTCGATAGCATTTACTTCTGCTCTAATCTTTATTATTTCCTGTCGTCTGCTGGTTTTGGGTTTTATTTGTTGTCCTTTTTTCCAGCTCTTTAAAGTGTAAGGATAGGTCTTGTATCTGAGACCTTTCTTCTTTAGAAAGGCTTGGATTGCTACATACTTCCCTCTTATAACCACCTTTGCTGCGTCCCAGAGGTTTTGGGCTGTGGTGGGTGGTATCATTTTCCTTGCCTTCCATATATTTTTAATATCCTCTTTAACTTCTTGGTTAGCCCATTCATTCTTTACTAGGATGGTCTTTAGTCTCCAAGTATTTTTTATCTTTCCACATTTTTTCTTGTGGTTGATTTTGAGTTCTATAGCATTGTGGTCTGAAAATATGCACGGTGTGATCTTGATCTTTTTTACTTGTTGAGAGCTGATTTTTGTCCCAGTCTGTGATCTATTGTGGAGAACATTCCATGTGCACTGGAGAAGAATGTGTATTCTGCTGCTTTAGGGTGAAATGTTCTGAATATATCTGTTAAGTCCGTCTGGTCCAGTGTGTCATTCAAAGCCATTGTTCCCTTGTTGATTTTCTGTTTAGATGATCTGTCCATTGTTGTAAGTGGGGTGTTGAAGTCCCCTACTATTATGGTGTTATCATCAGTGAATTTATTTATGTTTGTAATTAATTGATTTATATATTTGAGTGCTTTCACATTTGGAGCATAAATGTTTACAATTGTTAGGTCTTCTTGGTGGATAGACCCCTTAATTATGATATAATGCCCTTCTTAATCTCTTGCTACAGTCTTTATTTTAAAGTCTAGATTGTCTAATATAAGTATGGCTACTCTGATTTCTTTTGTCGACCATTAGCATGATAGATGGGTCTCCATCCCCTTAATTTCAATCTGAAGGTGTCTTTAGGTCTAAAGTGGATGTCTTGCAAACAGCATATAGATGGATCTTGTTTTCTTATCCATTTTGTTACCCTATGTCTTTTGATTGGAGCATATAGTCCATTGATGTTTAGAGTGAGTACTGAAAGATATGAATTTATTGCCATTATGTTGCCTATAGAGATGAGTTTCTGGTGGTGTTCTCTGTCCTTTATAGTCTTTGTTGCTTTTGGTCTTTTTTTTTTTTTTTTTTTCATCTTTTCTCCCCTCAAAGAGTCCCCCTTAAAATTTCTTGCAGGGCTGGTTTAGTGGTCACAAAGTCCTTTAGTTTTTTGTTTGTCTGGGAAGTTTTATCTCTCCTTCTATTTTAAATGATAGCCTTCCTGGATAAAGAATTCTTGGATGCATATTTTTCCAATATACCACAGTGAATATATCCTACCACTCTTAGAATTCTGGCGTGCCACGTTTCTGTGGATAGGTCTGCTGTGAACCTGATCTGTCTTCCCTTGTAAGTTAAGGACTTTTTTTCCCTTACTGCTTTCATGATTCTTTCCTTGCCACAGTATTTTGTGAATTTGACTATGATATGCCTTGTTGGTGGTCAGTTTTTGTTGAATCTGATGAGAGTTCTCTGTACTTCATGGATTTTGATGTCTGTCTTTCCCCAGGTTAGGAAAGTTTTCTGCTATGATTTGCTCACATAACCCTTCTGCCCCTTTTTCTCTCTCTTCTTCTTCTGGGATGTCTATGATTCTGATGTTGTTTCTTTTTAATGAGTCACTGATTTCTCCAATTCTTAAATTATGCTCTTTTGCCTTAGTCTCCCTCTTTTTTTCAGCTTCATATTTCTCCATAGGTTTGTCCTCTATATTGCTGATTCACAGCTCTGCCTCATCCATCCTTGCCACTGTGGCATCCATTTGAGATTGCAGTTCAGTTATAGCTGATACATATAGCTAATTATATATATATATATAATTACATATATATAATTTATATATATATAATTTATATATATAATTTATATATAATATATATAATTTATATATTATATATAAATTATATATATAAATAATTATAAATATATATATATAATTAGCTATATATATATAATTATTTTTTATTTCATCCTGACTATATTTTACTTCTTTTATCTCTGCAGAAAAGGATTCTAATCTATTTTCAACCCCAACTAGTATTCTTATTATTGTGATTCTAAATTCTGGTTCAGACATCTTGCTTTAAGTCCCTGGCTGCCATTTTTTCCTGTTCTTTCTTTTGGGGTTAATTGCCTCATTTCATCATTTCCTTAATTTCATCATTTTGAAGGAAGAAAAGGAATTAATAAGGTAAAAAAATTAAAACTAAGAAATAAAAAACAACACACAAAAAACAAGTAAATGATGCTAGTTCCTAGTGTGTTTTGGTCTGCTTGTTGAAAAGAGCTTGATAGATTAGAGAAAAAAAGGTAAAGATAAAAAAAGAAAAAAAGAAAAAAGAAAAAAAAGGAAAATGTTTGAAAATTTGAAAAAATAAATACAATGAAATAGAATAAAATAAAATGATGGAAGTAAAGTAGAATTTGAGAATTTTACAAAACATATAGTAGAAAAAAATTAAAGAAACATATTTATTCTTTTTTAAATTTTTTTTTTAACGTTTATTTATTTTTGAGACAAAGAGAGACAGAGCATGAACGGGGGAGGGGCAGAGAGAGAGGGAGACGCAGAATCTGAAACAGGCTCCAGGGTCTGAGCGGTCAGCACAGAGCCTGACGCGGGGCTTGAACTCACAGACCGCGAGATCGTGACCTGAGCCGAAGTCGGACGCTTAACCGACTGAGCCACCCAGGCGCCCCAAAGAAACATATTTAATAAAAATGAAAAATAAAAATGAATATTTTATCTTTCTGTATCAAGAATAAGAAAAGAAAAAGAAAAAGAAAAAAATTGAATAGATGGACCAGCAAACAGACTGAAATATGATTGAAATTATATCAGTTTCCCCTAGAAGTCAAACTATGAAGCACTTTATAGTCCATAAACTAAGCAGGCAGAGAGACTTATGGTGTTCCTGAAGAACGAGTTTGGCCCAGTTGTGTGGGGCTCAGTGTAACGGCTCCATTCTCCACTAGATGGTGCTGTTAGCTTACTGGAGTGGATTGTTGTGGCACTTGTAGGTGTGTATACACATGTGCAGGGGTTGGGGGGTTGTGAAAATGGCATCACCTAGCTTACCCAGTCTCTAGTATCAGAATTCTGTTCTCCCTGACCAGTGATTGCGTACCCCTCCTTTGTCTCCAGCTTCTGTTCACTCCCTGCTTTTACACTGTCCATGACCAAGCCGTCAGGTTGCAGGTGGCACCTCCCTCCTGAGTTTTATCTCAGATGGGGCTGTTTCCCAACCCCTCACTTCTGAGGGACTGTGGCTTTGACCTGTTCTGTCCCTCTGGGGGAGGGTCTCACCGAGCAATGGCCAGGTGCTGGACGCACCCAGGAACATTCACGGGACTGTGCTGTTGCCGATGCCCAGAGACTGCAACTGGTTGCCAGCCCACCCCAGAAAATATTCACATGATATTGCAGCAGCAGCATTTCAGGGATTATAGAAAATCACCACACACGTCTGGCACCAGGCTTCACCATAGTGAATGGGGTTGTTTTCCAGGGTCCGCTGGGACCTTTGCCTGTGGGGTGGCCACACAGCCTCTACCAAATGTCCTCCCAGCAGGGGAACTGCCTCTTCCTGTGTGGCCCAAAGACCCCTTGGACCTTGCTCTCTGCTCTTGGGTATTTGTTCTTTCCACCAGAGCACCACCAGGTATCTAGCTGTGGAGTTGCAGACTCTGTGCTCCCCCTGTTTATAGAGTCTTAATTGAATTTAGACCCTCTCCTTTCTCCTTTTTACTTTCTCTCTTTTTTTGTTCAGTCCCTTGTGTATTTTCTCTCCAGCTGCTTCTGGGAGGGGTGGGGAATGCTTTCCCATACTCCCCTTCCCCCCACCACTCCATCTCCATCCTCTCTCCACAAGCAAAAACAGCTCCTTGCCTTCTGTGCCTCTCTCTCCCCTAGTTCACCTCTCCACACTGCATACCTGCCAAGTTCTGTGGTTCAGGTTGTGCAGATTGTTGTGTTAATCCTCAAATCAGTTTTCTAGGTGTGCAAGATGGTTTAGTGTTGATCTGGCTGTATTTCACAGACAAGAGAAGCAAAAAAAACTTCCATGCATTTCCACCATGTTGGCCCCTCCAAGTACCAAAAAATTTTTAAAGTTTATTTATGTATTTTGAGAGAGAGAGAAAAAGATCATGCACAAGGTGGGTTGGGGCAGGGAGAGAGACAGAGAGTGAGAGTGAGAGAATCCCTCTGTGCACTGTCAGCACAGAGCCTGATGCAGGACTTGAACTCACCTGAGCTCAAATCGTATGCTTAACCAACTGAGTCATCCAGGCAGCTAATTTTATGTGTCAAATTTTATCAAGCATACCTATGTATTATTCTTTTTTGAGTTGAAGAAAATGTGACAACATCCTGCTTCTGTTTCCAAATTGGCAATGACATGGTGTGTCTGTTAAAAGACTTCAACTTTTATGCTCTGGAATCTGACTCATTAGGTTCAATAATTTTCATATCTCCCAGAGAGAGGGGTAGGTAGCATTGGTGTTTATAAGAGAAAATGGCTGCTTCTACATCAGAAAACATTTCTGCTCTCAGCTCAACTCCTGATAGAGGTGTGTTTTGGTCAAATTTCCTCATATCTCTTTGATTTTTTATTGCCCGTTTGAATAGAATTTTAAAAATATCTATGTCTTTGAGGTCTATGATTTTATAAGATTTAACTTTCAGTCACCAAATACATATTGGTCTTTGAGACTTCTAAACCTTTTGAGCTGTTAGGGGCTCTGAAACCTATAAGCAAGCTCTTTTGTTAAGGTGGGGAGGGAGCTTAAATTCAACATCTCCTTACTTGAGAAAATCTGAAAGGAAATATTATGAGAAACAAAATATGAGCAGAAAATCTAGGGAAATCTGGGAGAGGAGGGGCATGTACTTTGAATATGGAAAGGTAACAATGTAACAGTAACAGTACTATGATTTCCTTCAATCCAATCATATTAGAAAGAAAAAGATCACTCCTCACTCAGCATTTATCATGGCACCTTGGAACTCTTCCTTTATGAGTCTTTCCCCTGACCTAAGTCCACTGCCAAAGGCATCTGGTAATCATGCATAACACTGCATTAGTCTAATCCTATGAAAAACAAAAATCACAGTTACAGAAAGAATGCAGCCTGCAAGAATCAAAAAGAATCAAGAAAAATCGTGTGATTTTTGTAGCCTTGTGCTTGGAAGATCTGTACAGTTTCAGAGAGCTAGGGTAGTCTAGGGATGCTCCTTATATGGAGGGAAGGGAACATTGCCTCATGAAGGTTCAGAGTAATCTGACACCCTTTCTCAATAAATTTGTACTAACATCATTCTTCAAATGATAGTAAGAGCAAACTGTAAAGGCTATTATTTCTCTCTGGCATCCTATCCTTAAATACTGATATGTAATTCTGTATATATCAACAAAAGTATCTTTTCCTAGAAAATGGGTACTAGACTATAGCTAATTTGTTCAAAATATTACCTATTCACTGGTATGCTTATATTTTCCAAAGCAAGTTTTCTATGGACTCTCTTTTATGTTACTCCCCCTTATATGTTCTAGATTTTCAACACCAGTTAGAATATCTAAACAATTTTAAAGATCTTATCCAATGTAATATATGTGTGTGTATATATATATATATATGTATATATATATATCTATATATATATATCTATATATGTATATGTATATAAAGTATGTATCCATATGTGTATATGTATATAGTTCCTAGTACAGTATTTCCGGGGGGGGGGGAGTTTTTCTTTCAGGGTACATTTGTTGATGTCTGGAAATATTTTTGGTTGTCACAGCTGGAGGTCACTACTAGCATTAGTGGGTAGAAGTGTCACAGATTCTTCAAACATCCTAAAAGACAAAGGACAGCCCCACCAGAATGAATGATCCCATTGCCAATGTTGATAGTTCTGATTTGAAAAATCCGTGGCTGGAGGATTAATAATAACACTTTTAACCATCCAGTAACTGGAGACAACAGGCAATAAGTGGAAGTCATGCACAAATGGAAAGCTAAGAATGAAAATTAAATGCCATAGGCTTAAGGTTTCTCTAGGATTCCCTGATGTTATAGATGATTAATTTCAATTCCAATCTACGAGAGGACAATATTTTGACCTGGGATTATTGTCACTATGATTTGAGATGTCTGGTCTTTCAATGTGTAAATATATTTTCAATGCTGCAAATAATACATCTGAGGGCATTCTTGGATTACTTCATTGCTTATTTCCTTATTAACAGTTTGTTCTGGGTACAGAGGGGTAGCCAGGATTGAGACAGGCTTCATTCCCACCCGCTAAAGGCTATCGCCAGGGAAGGAGGCACAGAACAGATAGCTACAGGAATTGTAGTTACAATTTGGGTTATGGCTATGAAGAATAAAACAGGGGGAAGGACTAAGGGAATGGATAATGAAGGACAATCTAAGACTAGGGTGAGGAAGTGGCCTTGGAAGGCAGACTCCAAAGGAAATTAGGGTGTAGTGGGTGGAGATGCTAAAGTGGGAAGACTAGTGATAAATTCAAGTTACTAAATCCAGTGGGAGCAAGCAATAAACGTGGAATGAAGTAAGCAAGGAGCAGAAATTGAGGGTTTTTAGGTTTCAAAAAATATTGAGTGCATTTTCCTACCCGTTTCCCATTTTTTCCATTGGTTTGTTGGTATATAGCTTGTTTTTGTTAATACAATCTTCTCCTAAAGATCTCATTGTATGAACAGTTTTATTGTCTTCCTGCCAGTCCTATACTTTTGTGTTCTTCACTCCTCCCACCAATATGTTTATAAATTGTGTGGGCTAAGACTTCCATCCAATATTGGGTGGAAGCGGTGATAGTGACTATCTTTGTCCTTTTGTCTCGTTTTAAAGAGAATGCTTCCAGGAATTCCCCCATTTACAATGGCATTGCTTATATTCATATAAAGAGTATGCTTTCTCAGATTAAAAATATTTCCTTTTAACCATGACTCTCTCCCTAATATTTTTATTGTGACAACACGTTGCATTATTTTTTACTTTCTTTAGGTCCTAGTGGTGTGTTTTGGAGTGTTGGGGTTCAAAGCCAATGGCTAAGAAAGATTTCTTGAGACATCTTCGGTGCAAAAAGATGGTTTTATTAAAGTACGGAGACAGGACCTGTGGACAGAAAGAGCTGTACTGAGGTTATGACAGGTGATTGATTATACATTTTCAGGTAGGGAGGGGGTTAGGGATAGCGTAAGTCTTCAAGGTATTTTGGAAGCAAGGTTTCCATGACCTTGAGGGGCTAGCTGTTAAGAAAGGTCATTTATGGGGCATTTATGGGACACCTGGGTGGCTCAGTTGATGAAGCATCTGACTCTTGATTTTGGCTCATGATCTCAGTTTTCATGAGTTTGAGCCCCCCATCGGCACTTCAAGGGCTCTGTACTGACAGTGCGAAGCCTGCTTGGGATTCTTTCTCTCTCCCTCTCTCTGATTCTCCCTCGCTCTCTCTTGCTTGCTCAAAATAAAGAAATAAACTTTTTTTTTTAAAAAAAGGAAGAAGTCATTTATTGCTTTTTTTAAATATGAAATTTATTGTCAAATTGGTTTCCATACAACACCCAGTGCTCATCCCAAAAGGTGCCCTCCTCAATACCCATCACCCACCCTCCCCTCCCTCCCGCCCCCCATCAACCCTCAGTTTATTCTCAGTTTTTAAGAGTCGCTTATGTTTTGGCTCTCTCCCTCTCTAACCTCTTTTTTTTTTTTCCTTCCCCTCCCCCGTGGACTTCTGTTAAGTTTCTCAGGATCCACATAAGAGTGAAAACATATGGTATCTGTCTTTCTCTGTATGGCTTATTTATTTCATTTAGCATAACACTCTCCAGTTCCATCCACGTTGCTACAAAAGGCCATATTTCATTTTTCTCATTGCCACATAGTATCCCAATGTGTATATAAACCACAATTTCTTTATCCATTCATCAGTTGATGGACATTTAGTCTCTTTCCATAATTTGGCTATTGTTGAGAGTGCTGCTATAAACATTGGGGTACAAGTGCCCCTATGCATCAGCACTCCTGTATCCCTTGGGTAAATTCCTAGCAGTGCTGTTGCTGGGTCATAGGGTAGGTCTATTTTTAATTTTTTGAGGAACCTCCACACTGTTTTCCAGAGTGGCTGCACCAGTTTGCATTCCCACCAACAATGCAAGAGGATTCCCGTTTCTCCACATCCTCTCCAGCATCTATAGTCTCCTGATTTGTTCATTTGGCCGCTCTGACTGGCGTGAGGTGATATCTGAGTGTGGTTTTGATTTGTATTTCCCTGATAAGGAGCGACGCTGAACATCTTTTCATGTGCCTGTTGGCCATCCGGATGTCTTCTTTAGAGAAGTGTCTATTCATGTTTTCTGCCCATTTCTTCACTGGATTATTTGTTTTCTGGGTGTGGAGTTTGGTGAGCTCTTTATAGATTTTGGATACTAGCCCTTTGTCCTATATGTCATTTGCAAATATCTTTTCCCATTCCGTTGGTTGTCTTTTAGTTTTGTTGATTGTTTCCTTTGCTTTTTATCTTCAAGAGGTCCCAATAGTTCATTTTTGCTTTTAATTCCCTTGCCCTTGGGGATGTGTTAAGTAAGAAATTTATTGCTTTTTAATAAAAACTCAGTCATGAGACCTGTGAGATGTATATCAGGGGACCATAAGCTTGGCGTATGATTGCCAACATATATCTTGGGGGGTGGGTGGTGATGGGGAGAGATAAATGAAGTTTCCAAAGGAATTTTTACATGTTAAAGTAGACTTCCAAGATTGCAGCAGTTGGGATAATGTTAAGCTAAGATTGCCTTTTGCCCTGAGCAAAGTGTCATTGTCCAGGCAGCTGAGGTCCCAAAGGAAGCTCACTCTCAAGGACTTGTCAATGAGCTGTAAGTTGTAAGGAAATTTAGTTTTTCATTTGCCTTTGTTTCACACATCATTCTCCCCTGCACAATTTTGACCCTTAAATCTTCAAGGTTGCTGAGGGTAGAAGGTCTCTTTTCATGTAACTTCTTCCTGGTGATGCGGAGCTTAGAGATGTCCCTAATTATGGGTCAACATTTGTCAGTGGGGGCTTATACATGTAAGAGTTATGAAAGGCAGAAGCAGTTGAATCCCAAGGAGACTGAATGTATGTATCTTCCCGAGTAGAAAGCATTCTCTGTCTGTTTGAAGTTATGGCAGTGAAGGAGTCTCAGCACCAAGGGAGAGACATAGGAGAAAACAGCAAAACATAATTAGAATAAGAAAAAGAAAAGCCCAGATACAAGTCCTTTGATAGTTGACAAAAATCCTCCTCCAGTCCAGGAGTTTAACAAATCAATAAAGGAAAGAGAGGGGTGGTTTTTGAGTATTCATGTCGGATAGAAACCCAGAATTATTTCTGTGGTTGTCTGGAATGTACACACAGCATTCTGTGTTTATGAGGGCAAGTTCCACCTTATGCTGCAGCTAAAGCATCTAATGCCATTCCATTTTGTAAAACTGCTTTATGCATTTGTGTTACTTTAGTGTTTATTAGGGAGATGTTATTTTGAGTGTCATCTAGGCCTTTGACTGTGTACAAATGAAGAGCTTCCTGTGCCAAACAACATCCTCTAATCCCAAAGAGGGAACAAAGATAGATACTAGGTGGTCATGCCAATGAAACACAGAACATGTCCATCGTTGTTTTAAGTGTGGAAGGTTGGCTGGCTGATAATGGTTTTAATAATGCATCTGTGCATCCAGGCAAAACCCAGAGGACAGCAGCCTATCCAGCCAGGGGGAGCTATGGCCACAAGTAAGAGCTGCATAGCCATTGGATCCCCTTAGGAGCCAGTCCATTAATTCTGGGCCTCCTTCACTGCAGTCAGGATATTGAAGGCCATTGGTTTTGGAGGGCCTCCTTTCCAGGGGATTGTGGATGCCAGGCTGAATGCAAATAGTCATTAATTTTTAAGGCCCTATCTATTTGCTGAGTTATGTTTACAATAAAAAGATGGTCCATTGTCATTCTGTAGGGACCAAGGGAGATCAAATCTAGGGGCAATTTTTCTTAGCAAGGTTTTTGTCACCTCAGTGGCCTTTTGGCTCAAATAAGTGAACTGGTATAAATCCTCTATTACCTTCCATTGGTTATTTTTTGGGTATAAAGATTTTCCCCTCATTATTAACAAGTCAGTCCTGTTCATTTTTTAATATCCTCATTCCTGCACTATGTGAATTTCTTGGTCTGAATAGACTGGAGTTATGGACTTTATTGGAGTTAAAACTGGTATAAGACTTAATATTTGCTATTTTGTGCTGTCTTCTGGGCTGCACAGTCTATAAAATATTGTTTCCTTTATATTCTAAGGTCATATTCTTTTGATGTCCTTTGAGGTGAATTATAGCTACCTCCTTAATTTGGTGTACAGCCACAAGAAGAGTGACAATTTTGGACCCATATTTGATTGGAGTGTTCAGGCTTGATTATAATCCCCTTTTCTTCCAAATTACCTCCTGGGCATGTAGGACTGGAAAGGCATATTTAGAGTCAGTACAGATATTAATTTTGAGGTCCTTTGCCAGTTGTAAAGCGCAAGTGGGTGTTATTAAGTCCGCTTTTGTGGGAGATATATTTTCTGGGAGGGCTTTGGCCTCAACTGTCTGAGTTAGACTGACTTTGGCATACCCAGAATTTCTAATCCCCTTTCGCCTAAACTATTGCCATCAGTAAACCAACTGTCATCTGCATTTTTAATAGGGGAGTCTTTTTAATTTGATTGCCTAGAATAAACAAGATCAGTAATCTCTGAGCAGTTATGTTCTAACATGGAATAATGATGGTCAGCCCCAGGCACAAGGGTAGCTGGATTTAAAGTTTGACAGTTTAATTTTTAATTCAGGCATACATATAGGCATAGCCTGCTATTTAATAAGTTGGCCTCCTATCATCCATTGGCGGCCTTTAGTCTCTAAGACACTTTGGAACAGATGTGAACTCATTATTCTTAGGGACTGTCCCATAGAAATTTTTGAAGCTTTGTCTATGGGGGGGGGGCTGTTATACACATGGCTAAGGCCTATATTTGCAATTGTACATCAATAGAGGTAGTTCGTGGGACAAATATGGCTAAGAGATAAAACCATCAAGAAGACCTCATTTTCGAGGCCTGATGCTAACAATATCCTAATTACAAGGAATCACTAGCAAATCACTTATCTTGAGAGACAAGGGCATCCCCAAGGCATCATCCCATCCAGTTATAAGGAAAGTGGGGTCACCCATTATCTCCACAAGTCCATAGTTAACCTGATGGAGTAGGGTATGCTCTGGCTTTTAAGGAACAAATTTATCATTCCAGCCACATAGAATTGGTCAAGGTGATAGTTGAATTATACGATTGTTGGAGAATACATCTCATTTTCCAGCTGTTCAAATAATCATATGTCCATAGGTCCTGTTAGTATCCCCACAGAATAACAAGCATGAAGATTGTCTATATATGAACCTTTGTAGCAATTTCTCTGAAGTTGACCTCAAATTGTCTAGTTTAGGCAAACAAGAAACACTCAAAAGATAATCAGAACTAGAATTTAACATCAGCAAAGGTGTGTTATTGAACCATAATTTTTCTCTCTATAAACACCATTATTTCCAGTGGTAGTCAAATCAAGACTAATTCATTTGTAAAATAAGTCCAGTTTTAGCAAACTTGGCCTAATTATTTACATAAGCTCAGCAAGAACACTGATTGGCCATATAGATCTTTTAAAATTTGCTTTGCTGGAATTTTTCATAAGGAATCTAGATTTAACTTTTAGTAGCTTCTCTAGGCCAGAAACCAAGCCAAGTACTTGCCACCAGACATGTCTGCAGTACCTGTAGATTTGGGCAAATTCCTCTTCACAAGGTCCCCATGATATCCAGACCTGCCAGGAAGTGACATTCTTTACTCACTTGGCATGGCTACTGGGTAAGCAACATATCAGGCCAACAATGGAATTTTATGGCTCCATTTCATAAAGCCAACCTCAATTCCTTAAAGCTGTCTGGTCATATCTGGGTCTATGCATGTCTCTCTCAACTATGACATTACAGTCAAAGCCTTGGTAAAATAGTCCGTGTTTCCAGTGGTGTCCTGTTGCAAAGAGAACTGGTTATTATTAACTTATGCAAATAACTGTGATTGCCATGGAAGAAGAATACTCACTGAGACTTTTTGAATTTCAGAGCATTCAGGTAGAGAGAAAAGTTAAATGCTTCAGTTTGTTCACAAATATTTTGTCACATTTTTATAAGTCTTAGATATCCTAAGAGAAATTTCCTTAATCTGGATGAACAAACATTATAGAACCAGCAATGTTTCAAACAAAAGTCACAAAACTATAATCATCTTCTGCAGTTCATTTAGTTCCATGTTACTAATTCCTGCTCAGTTTGAATGCAGCTTTTAGTTAGTTGTGGAAACTCTTACCCACTTCAGTTTTATGATCTTAAAGATATAAAAATAACTATAAATGATAAATAACTCAGAAATGGAGATAAGAGAGTTCATTATGATGCAGTTGACAAGGAAATTCAGTTATTTCTGTGACATTTAACATTTTATTTATTTAAAGTTTATTTATTTCAAGAGAGACACACTGCATGCAATCAAGGGAGGGGCAGAGACATAGGGGGACAGAGCATCCAAAACGAGCTCTGTGCTAACAGTGGAGAGCCCCATGTGGTGCTTGAACTCATTAACCGTGAGATTATGACCTGAGCCGAGGTCAGACAATTAACTGACTGAGCCACTCAGGAGCCTCTGTGACATAAAACATTTTAATATTCAGAATAGAGTGATGACCTTATACAAGAACATAACATACCAAATAAACAAGCCTAATTAGTCAGAGACTTCATTTACAATCTAAATCGGGGAAGTTTGTTAAAACCTTGGAAAGTTTTAAAGCACATGCCTAAATAGGATTACAGATCATTGAAAACCTGATAATGTCACACCATAGAAACTGGTTTTTCTGGTCAAAGAAAACACAATTTTGTTTACATTTTCTTGTCAAGAGCAGACCAATGATCCAAGAGCAGATCCAATGATCCAAAGCAGAATTTTGAGCTCTTAGAAACCTTAATCTCCAATGAAAACTAAGTAGTAACCAATTGTGAACTGTTAAACCAGAATTCTTTGGAAGGCAAATTTGTGAATCAAGTAAGCACAAAGCATGTTTTCCAATAGACCCAAATATCCTTAGTTTCTTTACAATAAGTCAAAAGTGCAAACCTCTGTTCAGTAATCAATGCTTTAGCACTTTATCCTATTTGGAAAATACCTAGAGGTCCAACTAATTCAATCCAATTTATTATCCAAGCAAAACTTTAAAGTTTCAGGTTCCAAAGACTATCTTAACAATCACCCATGAAAAATTTGAGAGAGGCAAAATTAGCCATTATTTTAAGTCATCATTTTGCTGACAAATTGCAAAAAAGATAACATGAGCTTATTTGACCTTCAGCAAACCTTGGTAGAATAAATGTTTCATTTAGATTAAATACCAAGATAGAATTCTTGAAGACGTCTTTGGTGCAAAAAGGTGATTTTATTACGGCATGGGGATAGGACCTGTGGGCAGAAAGAGCTGCACTGGGGTTGTGCAGAGTGACTGGTTATTTACTGTGGAGTTGGGGGAGGTAAAGTCAAAAGGAAGTTTCTTAAAGCGATTTCCATATGCTAAAAAAGATTCACAGATTACTGGAGGCATAGCTATTGTCAGGCTAAGGTTGTTTTTCCCTCTAGCAAAGCATTATCATTAAGACAGAGAGTTTCTGGAGATTAGGCTATTGATAAGATTGCCATTTTCTTGTAATATTACTAAAATATTTGTAAACTGATGGAGATTCTATCAGCTTAACCCTTTGTTTTCTGTCCTCTCCTTTTTTCTTGGGCAGCAAGGAATGCCTGAGAAATGTCACAAATATCCCACCTGGGAGAAGGGGGTTGTGCTAGCTTATGCTTGGCCCTCAGCTTGCCTTATGGTCCTTCATCAAATCTGTTCCCATGTCAGTTTTACCTGGCGCACCTGTGAGGAAATCTGAAGTGTACAGTGTAAGTCCAAGAGGGTGTTTTTTGCTCCTTGACAGCAAGGGTAGAAGGAAGAGTCAATGGCACCAGTTACCAAGGATGGTATAGTAACTGGTTATAGGCCACACCAAAGATGGTACAGAAAGAGGAGGAAAGAGAGGGGGAGGCAAAAGAGGCGAGGTGCCTCCAGAAGGCAGAGAAAGAGGGTTCCTGGTTCTAAACCTCACTGCTTGAACAGAGGAGCAGATGCCATTTTGTTTTTTTCCACAAAATTGGAAATATGCAGTCCATGTTGAGCCAGAGAAAACAGGGAATTTCCCCAAAACAAAGGGAGTCTCAGCAGCTGCTTCACAATGTTAACTAAAGTCCCTGTCCAAGGGAGACTAACCTCAGTTGGCTCCAGTTATAGCCATTCACCCAGGAAATGAATGAGGGAGAAGCCCCCACATCTATTAGAAGGAGGAACAGTGAGAGAGTCAACATCCTTTTTGCTAGGAATGGCCTGTATTTCCTCCAGCAACCTGGCTTCTATCAGGAGGAGGCCTATTTAGATAATTATCATCCAATATATCAGGGGGGGAGTTTACTGGTCTGGTTACTGACAAAATATGTTCTGCAAGAGGCCCTTAGGTCCAGGTCCTGATTTACAGCCCTGAAGGCCTGGACCTAGGGAACCTCCATCCATTTGCCCTGTTTCCTACAGAAGAGATCCATTGATAGATCTTACAGAGGTCGTGCAGTGTTGCAGAATATCAGTCTTTTTTTAAATTTTGCAATCTGAATTGTTTCCAGTGGGTTAAAAGACATTCCAAGGATGAGTACTCGAGAAATGAAGAAGAGAAGGTTCATTACCAAAAATCCCCTCCCCCCAACTCCTGGATGGTGTTCTGGCCTTCTGGAGGCACCTCGCCTCACACAAGATAGAGCAGAGGTTCTGTGTGTCAAAAATGACCAAAGGTGTCCCTTGGATGAAAATCACTATTGATCACATTCTGCCATAAAGCCTCCATAGGAGGGATGCTAGAGTCTCCCCAAACTTCCCCATGGCATCCTAGGCCTGGTGGGTGCCTGGTGAATGGAGTGAAATACCTTTCGGTTCGTGTCTAAGCCTTCCCATGAAAGCCTCACTATTGCCTTGCTGTGAAGGTTATGCTGTTTTTTAACACATGGAAAACACTAGAAAAGTTTTACAAGGAAAAATTACTCAATTTTGTAGGGGACATTGACAGAAAACAGTAAAGATAGAAATCCATTTTGGTCTAAGTGACATTCCAGCACATGTAGTCTTTATAGCCAACTCCTTAGGAAACATTCCCCATTTGGGTTTTAATTGAATCGGATACTGTTTTTGGCTGGCTCCCAGTGGAGGTCTCTTGGTCAGAAGTAGCTAGACCAGAGATGTGGAGGTGATCCACATTAGACCAATCAGGAGGACTCATCACATAGGAGTCTTAAGATTGGCAGTTATGCTGGTGACCTAGGTGGCTGCCCCATGCCCAAGACAGACAACATTGTATAAGGACAGGAATAAAAAGAGGACATCAAGTTTCTGGATATTATTATGATTCCAGCCATGGAACTAACTTCCAGCCAACAGGCAGCCTTTCCTTTCTGTAGAGTAGCCAGGGCTAGAGGACTGCAGCCTGAGCAATGGACATGAAAGTGTTCCAAGAAGACCATAGTCCTTGAAAAGCCCCTGAAATGAAAGTAAAGGAAGAGAAGAGAAAGCACTCACCAAGTTTGCACCAAGGCTCAGAGTCCAAATGAGAAGGCTCAACCCAACATTAGAACACCAAATGATATTGTTGGAGTGTTGGAGTTCAGGGTTGACAGCCAAAAAAGAATTCTTGAGACATCTTTGGTGTGAAAAGGTAGTTTTATTAAAGCAGAGGACAGGGCTCATAGGCAGAAAGAGCTGCACTGGGGTTGTGATGGGTGACTGATTATATACCTTCAGGTTTGGAGGGGGTTAGGGATAGCTTAAGTCTCTAAGGTATTTTAGAAGCAAGGTTTCCAGGACCTGGAGGGGCAAGTTGCTGTTAGGAAAGGGTCATTTATTACTGTTTAGGAAAAGCTCATTCATGAGACCCATCAGACATATATCAGGGGGGCATAAGCTGGGAGTATGATTGCCAACATGTATCTTTGAACAGGGTGGGGGTAGAGATAAAAGAAATTTCTGAAGGAATTTTTATATGTTCAAGTAGACTTACAGAATCCTGGGGTCAGGATAATGTTAAGCTAAGATTCCCTTTTGCTCTTATCAAAGTGTCATCATTGAAGCAGCTGAGCTCCCAGGGGAAGGTTACTCTTTCTGTCCAAGGACTTATCAATGGGCTCTAAGTTGAAAGGAAATTTAATTTTCCATTTTCCTTGTTTCCAACATCACTAGAAAATGACCAGCCTATGTTTGACAATAATGTGATTTGGTGTCTGATAATAAGCTTAATCTCATTAATGGAGTCCTTCAATTCCCTGACGTCCTTGCTGAACTTCCTGTGCACTTGACTTATCCATAGCTGAGATAAATGTTTACTGCTTCATGTAAATGTGTATATGTCGATGATCTCCAATGTTTCTTTTAATTCTGAAGCTTCCAGTTGTCTAAATGTTTAGATTTAGTACATATTATTGAACTGTTTTTTTTTTTTTTCATTTTTGAGACAGACAGAGGCAGCCTGAGTGGGGGAGAGCCAGAGAGAGGGAGAGAGAGAGAGAGAGAGAGAGAGAGAGAGAGAGAGAGAGAGAGAATCCTAAGCAGGCTTCGCACTGTCAGCACAGTGCCCAACACAGGGCTTGAAATCCTGAAACTATGAGATCATGACCTGAGCCCAAACCAAGAGTTGGACTCTTAACTGACTGAGCCACCCAGGCACCCCTGAATTGGATTTTTTTTTTTATTGTATATTGTCCCTCCAAACACACTGGAACTTTTCACTTAACTTTTTGTTTGAGAACAAGCCAAGGTTTCTTTCACTGAGTATTTTCTATTATTTCATTTTTTATTTTTTTATGATTATTTATCTTTGAGAAAGAGAGACAGAGTACAAGCAGGGGAGGGGCAGAGAGAGAGGGAGACGGAGAATATGAAGCAGGCTTCAGGTTCTGAGCTGTCAGCACAGAGCCCAACGCAGGGCTCAAAGTCACGAACCATGAGATCATGGCCTGAGCCAAAGTCAGATGTTCAACTGACTGAATCACCCAGGCAGCCCTCTATTATTTAATTTTCAAACTTCTCCTGTCATTATTTACTAGTGTCTCTTCTAAATAATAGCCCCCATTTATCCTCTTTTTGTCTAAGATGAAATATGTATTTCATAACTGGTAAACTGAATCCATTGATGTTAATTCCAATTAACATAAGCCTTTTCAGATTGACTTCTCTCACTTAGTAATCTGCATTTAAAGTCTCTGTCTACTGCCTGCTTGGCAGCGCATTTCATTTACTGTTAAATAATAATGCTAATCCATTCGTGGTAGTCATTGATTTTAGGTGTGAAATCACAGGAAAGTATTTGAAGATATTTTCAGAGAACAGCTTTATTGTGTTAATCTAATCATTAGGGACAGCCTTCTCAGGACATCACAAAGAAATCCAGTGTCTTAGGGCTTTCCGAAGAAATGGGTGTGGGAATTTGTATTTAAAAAAAAGATTGTAATCACTAGAAAGTTTACCAAAAAGTCATTCTTAAAAGAAACATTTTTCCAATTTTAATGGCCTTTTCAGATTCTTCAGATCAGGGTACTGTGAATCACAACAGCCTCTTGTCCTTCAGGGAGGCACAGCCTAAAGTGGCAAGACATGTGATGCCAACAAAGTTATTTCATTTTATTTTATTTTATTTTACTTTATTTTATTTTATTTTATTTATTTTTGCTTTAAATATTTATTTTTGCTTCAAATATTTATTTATTTTTGAGAGAGAAAGAGAGAGAGCATGAGCGAGTGGGGGAGAGGTTGGAAGAGAGGGGGGCAGATGATCCAAAGTGGGCTGCACAATGACAGCAGTGAGCCCAATGCAGGGCTCGAACTCTCCATCATGAGATCATGACCTGAGCCAAAGTCGGATGCTCAACTGACTGAGCCACCCAAGCACACCTATTTTATTTTCAAAGTTATTTATTTGTTTTGAGAGAGAGAGAGCAGGGGAGGGGCAGAGGTTGAAAGAGAGAGAGAGAGAAAGAGAGAGAGAGAGAGAGAGAGAGAGAGAGAAAGAGGATCCCAAGGAGGCTCCACACTTTCAGCACAGAGCCTGACTTGGGGCTCAATCTCATTACCTGTGAGATCATGACCTGAGCCAAAATCAAGAGTCAAATGCTTAACCAACTGAGCCACTCAGGAACCCCAAAAGGGTCCTTTTAGAACAAAGTTTGCTGCAATAATTTTCAAAGCCCGTCTGGCAAGCACCAAAGTTAAATAAATAATAAAAATTTACTCACAACCACTTACAAATGTTCTGTCATCTAGAATCAGTGTCTGCTGCACATCTCCCTCCAGCATATTAAAAGCTTGCCTAAATGCCACTAGTTTAATTAATATTTTGAACAGAATTATTTGTATTTTACTAATTCCAAGCACTGATTTTCATAGCCTTTGCTCACTGTTTGCCATATGCTCCATTTCTTACCCTATGTTCTACTTGCACTCTAGATTGTGAGATTTGGGAAGTGGACTATCCAGGCATTTTTGGTTTGTTTGTTTGATTGATTTTTTTTTTTTATATTCCCTGAAAAATACCCTTCTCTCAATCACAAAATGTCATTTATCGTGGCATGTCTTGTTCTCTCCAATTTACTACCTACAAATGAAGTTTTAAAAGCCTTCTAAAAAAATGCTAAGAGATCACACAGTTTCTACTGAAGGCCATGCTTTGAAGGAAACACACATGAGATTTCCTGATTTATTTATTTTTACTCTGGACTGTTTCATACTATTGAACTTTATCTACTTTCAAATAACTTGTTTCTTGAATCTCACTCATATGTGGAATTTAAGAAACAAAACAAACAAGCAAAGGGAGAAAAGAAAAGAGACAGAGAGAGAGGCAAACAAGAAACAGACTCTTCAGTATAGAGAATAAACTGATGGTTACCAGAGAGGGGGTGGGTGGAGGACGGGTCAAATTGGTGAATTTCTGGTTCTCCGATAAATTTATGTTGACATTTTAAGAAATGCAGAATTTCTTTTCCAAGGGTGCTGCATAGAAGCCATCCTGCACCCCTCCTAAGGCACTGGGGCCACATAGGCAAAAGGGCCTACATTTCCCTCCTCTCTCTTCTCCCCAACATAGACTTCAAGAAGCCACAGCAACAGATCCACAGCCTGAACTTCCATCCCTGTGCTTTCCGAGGTATACTCTAAAAGCATATTATTAATGAATATTGGCCTAAGTTAGAGGTTCTCAGACATCAATTACATTAAATCAGCACCAACACCAGCATCTTCCAACTTGTTAGACAGGCAAACTCTCCAGCCACACCCCAGACCTACTGAATCAAGAATCTCTGTGATGGAGGCCCAGAAATCTGTGTTCTAACAAGCCCTGCAGGTGATTCTGATCCACCTCCTAAGTTAAAGCAGTCTTGATGGTAATTGCTGAGAAGGGTTCTTGCTCAGAAAGGAAACAGCACAGATGAGAAGGGAAGCTTCTCTTGCCCTCTCCCACCCAAATCCTCCTCTTCCTGAACCTGGACAGTTTAGGTAGAGATACAGAACATCGGTTCTGGGTGGTGGGGGCAGACAGGAACAGGCAAGGGAGCTTCCCGGAGGAGAAGACCGACAAGAAGGTGAGAAAAGTTGAGTTGTGTAACACAAGATTACCTTGCTTCTGGTTACTATTTGCTTCTCTTTCTGTGTAGTTTTCCTGAAGCCTTTAATCAAACTTCTAGCCTCATCTCCACCCCCTGTTTGAAAAGAAATGGGACCAACTTCAATAAGCATATTAATGTGGAACACACACACCCATGGTCACCTCAGTGGTGACAGTGGTGATCCCGAACGCCTTCAAAGAATAGAACCGGAGAACCACCTTCTGCACCTGGAGACCTGCCTCCAGAACACCTTGCCAGGTTCTGAGTTTCATTTCTGCTAATGAAGGAGGCTTCATATTAGTCCCGCAAAGGTCTATGAATACTGTAGAGACAGCGGTCTACCTTCTGTCTCCTAACACAACTGTGCACACGTATTTTTGCTACTTGCAAAAAGTTCATAAAACATGCAACAAGAGGAAATCACATTAAATCACAGTAACCTATAATACAGAAAGTTTTTAATAATTTTGTTAATATTTGGAAGTAATTTTTTAAATTTTGTGATCCATTGAGAGGAAATGTTATTAAGGAAATTAACCAAAAAATTGGGATTGGTTGGTAAGATTGTTTTTATATATATTGAGAGAGGGACTGAGGGGCACAGAGAGTGAGAGAATATCCCCATGCTGTGAAATCGGTTGCACTTTTTTGCTAGCCTCCTTGGGAAAATGCAGAATGACAAAAATTTCTAGGGGATAAATAATGTTTTGAAATATATTTCACTATTCCCTAATCACAGCAGTGTGTATTTCCTCTTGAAAAAGTCTGAGAGTGAGTGTGTGAGTGTGCACATGCATGTGAGGAGAGAGAACAAAGACAGATATTCCCATCCCTCCCAAAAGATTTGTAATTTTTGAGGCGTTCTTGAACCTGGAGAAAAAAGGCAAGAAAAAGGCCATGTTTTTCAAGGCTGAATGAGATCCAGGGTTCTCTCTTTCTTACCTTTCATCATTGTGAGAAGCTGATTTGAAGTAAAGGCTGGGCTAAGCAGAAGTGAATATTGAAGAAGACTGTCCCTTAGTGGCTTTAAGAGGAACAGTACAGATGGTTATTTTGACTGTTACCTTTCACAGCTTTGGTTTATATAAATCAGTTGCTATAAGGGAGGCAATTCATCCCATTTCCTTTTGTTGCCGTTCCCTCCCTGCTTTTGAGAGGCTACTACTTCTCTCTGAGGGACAGAGGAGAGAAGTTCCCTCCCTAGAACCTTTGACCCTAGGAGGTTGCTTAAATGCCTATTTTCAGGAAAACTAAGATGGAGCCTGAGGGTGTGTGATTAGTACTCCACTTAGGAATATTACACTCATGCTGTGGGGGCCGCATCTCCCAGAAAACGAGGAAGGGGGGGGCAGGAACCTATGAGGAGCTCTGTTCTGTATGTCAGGTGCTTGCTCTCAAAGCTGGAACAGGGACTAATCTACATCCAGACCTCCCTAATCTAGGGAGCTATATTCCAAGGCACCTGACGAGCTATGGCTTCATTAAACAATGGGAACATTGAGTTCTGGATGTGTGCTTAGCTGGGTGCTTGGTGATAAAGAGGATCCCAGGACTCATGAACTCACTTCTCCATGCTTTACGATGCCTAGAGTCCTCAGACAGCCCCATTAATTTTCCCGTCCTTCTGTGGCTCCACTATGAACCTGACAGGAGTGCCTGATCTCAACTATATCTAAAGGCAGCTGACACCCTCTGTGACTCTTTTTAAAGGAGCCACAGGAAAGCTCCAGAGCATGAGGGAGCAATTATGGATTCATTCTAGGGGTTGTAGGAGCCCAAGGTAGCATTGTGCCCCAACCCACACGTTGAGAGGTAAATGAAAGAGGTCACACTGTCTAAACCCCAGCTTTCAGATTGTGAGTTTGTTAGCTGAGACCTTTGCCCATTCTCTGCTGTGATTTTTGCCAGGTTGGGGTGCTGCAGGTAGTGACACTTGAGACGTGTTACTATTGTGGGACGTGACCATGGTGGCGGGGGGGTGGGGTGTCTTGGAACCCTGAGTGTGAGAAACATATGAAATCTCCACCCTGAGTTACATCCAATGTGTCTGTTTTCCAACATCAGTTTTCCCTTACCAGTTTTAAAGTTAAAAAACCTTATAGGGTTTTTCCTGGCCCTTTCACTTATTACTGTCTCAAACGTGGATTTTCTCTCAATCTTATGCTAGATTTTTATTGTTCCCTACTTAAGTCTCTACTTTTCCTCTCATCCCTCTCTTTTTGCCCTTCTCTCAGATGCTCCCTCTCTCTTTTGTTGTCATCCTGTTCATGTACTTAACAACAGTGCTAGTGAACACTTGTGCAAGGCCCTGGTCCAGTTTCTCCCCCAAGACAGACACTTTGTTTTGCAAACAAGGTAACTGAGGGGTCTCCAGGTGTCTGGGCTGGTAAGCAGTGGGTCTGGGACTCAAACTCATTAGCTGGGTCTCAGGAACTGCACTCTCCATGACAGCACTATATTACTCTCAACTGTCTTGTCCCCTTTGGGTCTTAATGAACAGCAGAAGCTTTGTGCCAATTCTATGAAATAGAATTTTATACCACCTGAGAGTAATTTTGAAATATACATGAATGTTGTCTGTCGCTTCCTCTATCAGCATGCCATATCGTCTACAACTTGGCCACTGTTCCCCAAGGATTGTCTTCCTCCTGGATTCATGTGTACGTTCAGTTAAAGTAAGGGAAGTTTACTTTGTGTAGGCGCTGTTTGAACCTCTTTTTTTCTCTCTAGCTGCCCACAGTGTCACTGGAAGCCTTTTTGGCTCGAACTCCATTTCTCCTTGGCATTGCTTCCCCTAAGTTCCTCGCTAGTCCTGATGCTTCTCTTGTCCCACACTCAGTTTTATTTATTTACCTGGACATTACTTTCCTCTTCTTCTCTTCCTGTTAACACAATCCCACATACCTCCTGTCTTATTAGACATGATCTCCTTACATGTTTGTGGGATCAATCAGAACAGAAGAAACTTCATTCTAGTTATTTGCTTTTTTTTAAGTTTATTTATTTTGAGAGAGAGAGAAGGAGAATGGGGTGGGGGGCAGAGGGAGGGAGAGAGAATCTCAAGCGGGTTCCATGTTGTCAGCACAGATACTGATGCAGGGCTCAATTTCATGAACCGTGAGATCATGACCCAAGCTGAAATCAAAAGTCAGTTGCTTAATACCCAGACACCCCACACTCTAGCTATTTTGAAATGAAGTCATGCCATAGGAATAGGACTGAACATTTTGAGAACCCTCACCTTTTGCCTTGTCCTCCTCCCCTTAAGATCTTACTTTTTTTTTTTTTTATGTTTTTATTTATTTTTGAGTGAGAGCAAGACAAAGTGCAAGCAGGGGAGGGACAGAGAGAGAGAGAGAGAGAGAGACAAAGAATCTGAAGCAGCCTCCAGGCTCCAGGCTGTCAGCACAGAGCCTGATGTGGGGCTTGAACTCATGAACCACGAGATCATGACCTGAGCCAAAGTTGGACGCTTAACCAACTGAGCCACCCAGGCACCCCAGGATCTTACATTTTTATTGCTAGGTCTCACGCAAGAACAGCAGTTCCCATTTCGGGATATTTAGATGATCAACTCATCTCATGTCATGAATGTGAAGAGCAAGAACAGAGCCCTGGAATGTGGGTAGAGACACTCCAGACATTTACACCGGGATCTGGACTGAAGGAGAAGGACTTCAGTGTGATTCTATCAGGCATCATGGTTCAGTAGAACAAGAGGAGAGGTGAATATAGGGACACAGCCAGTGGACCATGGCAAGGACAGGGTCTTCTCCTTTAGAACAAACTCTTAATATAGACACTAGATGTTAGCAAATAAATGACATGTCTCTGAGCTAGCATCAAAAACCTTCATGATACAGCAGAGCTGGAGGTCACAGGAACTAACCTGATTGTCCCTTCAGTGTATGAGTGGCACAGGGACCATGAGAATAGAACACCACCGTCTGAGGGTGGGACCAAGTTTCTCTCTCTTCAGTCCACACTCACTGGTAAGGTCCAGAGTCCAGTAGTGTGATTTTTTTCCTCCATATCCTTGGCAGTGCCTGGCATGGGTCTGTTTTGTTGTTTTGGTTTGACTTTAATGTTAGCTATTCCCCTGGGTGTGTAGTTGGATCTCATTGTGGTTTTAATTTGCATTTCCTTAATATGATGTTTAGCTAATGTAAACTAGATGTAAATTAGATGTAAACTAAGTTTAGCATCCTTTCCTATGCTTATCTGCCCATTGTGTATTTTCTGGGGTGAAGTGTCTGTTGAATCTTTTGCCTACATTTTAATTGGTTTGTTGCCAGATTATTCAGGTTTGAAATTTTTTAACAGATTTTTGGACAGAAATCCTTTATCAGGTATATAATTTACAAATATTTATTTTTATGGAACATGATGTTGGTGTTGTAGCTAAGAAATCTTTGTGTAAATCAGAGTCACAAGGATTTTTAATCCACATCTTCTAAAAACGTTTAAAATAATTTTACATTTTACATCTCTATGATTCATTTTGAATTAATTTTTACATAAGGGGTAAACTCAGTTGGAAGTTAAGTTTTTCTTGTATTTGCACGCTCCATTATTCCAACATCATTTGTTGCAAAAACCTATCTCCATTGAGTTGATTTTACACCCTTGTTTGAAAGTCAACCATCCATATTTGTGTGAGTCTATGGACTCCAGTTTATGGACTCTATTCTGTTCCATTGATCTATGTGTGTGTCTCTTTACCAACACTACATTGTCTTGATTATCATAGCTTTATAGTCAGTTTTAAAATTACAAAGTATGAAAAAAATGAAATTAGAAAGTATGGTTCTAACTTTATTCTTTTTTTTTCAAAAATTATTATTGCTTTTAGTTACTTTGCCTTTCCACATAAATTTTAATAGCAGCTTATCTAAACTACAAACATCCTACTGAGACTTTTGTAGGAATTGTGTCATATCTATCGATCAAATTGAAAGGAATTGACATGTTTCCTATGTTGAGTCTTCCAACTACACGCCCCCCCCCAAAAAAAAAAAAAAAAGATCTCTCTCTCCATTTATTTTGGTCTTCTTTGATTTCTTTCATTAGGACTTTATAGATTACACCATACAGATTTCATATGTGTTGATAAATTTTCCTACGTTTTTTTTCTTTCTCTTTTTCTTTCTTTCTTCTCCTTTAACATAGTGCAAATGGTTACCTTTACTTTGGCTTTCAAATAATACACTGATGGCATATGGAAACGTGTTTTTGTTGTTGTTGTTGTTTGTTGTTATTGTTGTTGTTATTGTTTCTTTTATATAAACTTTCTATTTTGGACTTGAAGAAAAATTACATGGATACTTCTGAGAGCTCTTGTACACCCCTGAATTTGTTTTCTAGGGCTGGCATAGCAAAATATCACAAACTGAGGGGCTTAGAGCAAGAGAATCATATCGTCTTACACTTCTGGAGCAACTGAAATCAAGGTGTTCACAGGACCAAGCTACCTCTGAAACCTATAGGGAACAATTATTGGTTGCATCCTCCTACTTTCTGCTGTTGGCTGGCAATCTTTGGCATTCTGGTGTGTAGATCCTTGCCTCAATCCTTGGTCTTCACATGGCTGACCTCCCCCTGTGCATGCTTGTCCCTGTATCACATTTTACCTTTTTGTAAGGCCAGTATAATGTGGGGTGAGGACTTACCCTAATGACCTCTTTTTAACTTGATTTTCTCTGTAAAGACCCTATTTCCAAACGATCACATTCTGAGGTACTGAGGAATGGGATTTCAACATTTCTTCTTTAGAGGAGACACTTCAACCCAGAACAACCCAGCACCCAGGTGTCCCCATTGTTAGTGTTTTACATTGGCATGGTGCACGTGTCAAAACTAAGAAAAAACTGACGCTAGTACATTACTATCAATTATACTCCAGGCTTTATTTAGCTTTCATCAATTTCTCCATTATTATGCTTTATTTATTTTAGGATCCAATCCAGAGTACCATACCAAATTGAGATGTTAGGTCTCTCTATTGTCTTCTGATCTGTGGCATTTACTCAGTTTTTCCTTGTTTTGTTTTTTGTTTTGTTTTGCTTTTAAGTTTATTTATTTATTTTGAGGGGGCAGGGAGAGAGAATCCCAAGCAACCTCTGTGCCATCAACATAGAGCCAACACAGGGCTCAATCTCACTAACCTTGAGATTATAAACTGAGCCAAATCAAGAGTCAGATGCTTAACCCACTCAGTCCCATCTTTCCTTGTTTTTAATGATCTTGACAATTTTGAGGTATGATGGCCAGGTGTACTATAACAGTGTCCTCACATTAGGGTTTGTCTGAGTTTTTATTTCATGATTAGGCTGTGGTTATGGGTTTGGGGAAAGAATACCACAGAGTTTAAGTTCCTTTTCATCTCATCATATAATGCTCTATATGATATCAACAGGGTTTTATCATTGATAAGTTAACTTTCATCACTTGGTGAAGGTAATTTTTACTTACTGTAGAGTAAGTTTTTCTCTTCCCCTACTCTATTCTTTGTAAGTAAATCACAGAGGGGAGGAAGGGAGGAAGGGAGGAGAGGAGGAGGGGAGGGAGAACTGCCAAATTGTCTTCCAAATTAACTGGTACTGTTCATTCTCAACAGCACTAAATGGGAGTTCCTGTCACTCTGCATTGTCACCAGCATTTGGTGTTATCAGTTTTATTTTATTTTATTTTAGCCATTGTACTAGATACATAGTAATATGTAATTATGGTTTTAATTCCAATGTCTCTGATGATTACTGATTCAGAATATTTACATATGCCTATGTGCCATCCAGATATCTGCTTTGGTGAAATGTTTGTATCTTTTGCCCATTTTAAAAATTGGGTTAGTTACTTTCTTATTTTTGAGCTTTAAATGTTTTTTGTGTGTATCTCCTGAATACAAATATTTTATCAGTTGTTTGCAAATATTTTCTCACAGGATGTGTCTTGGTTTATATTCTTACAATGATATCTTTCAGAAAGCAAAAGTTCTTATTTTGTATAAAGTCAGATTTAACAATTTCCTTTCATGAAGTGAGCTTTTTTTTTTTTTTTTAAAGAGAGGTGACTTTATTTATTTATTTATTTATTTATTTATTTATACATGTTTGTTTATTTTGAGAGAGAAAGAGCATGAGCAGGGGAAGGACAGAAGGAGACAGAGAATCCCAAAGCAGCCTCCACACTGTCAGTGCGGAGTCCAACACAGGGCTCAGTCCCACAAACTGAACCCAGAGATCATGACCTGAGCCAAAATCAAGAGTCAGGCGTTTAACCGACTGAGCCACCCAGGTGCCCCAGAGCTTTTGGTGTTTTATCTAAAGTTGTTCTTTCTCCATTGAAGTGCCTTTATACTTTTGTGACAAATCAGCTGACCCTCCTGGGCAGGTCTCTGTTCCACCTTCTCTCTGGTTCTGATGATCCCTATGCCTATCTTTTTGTCAATACCACATTGTTATTGTCCTTGTCCTGACTACTGAGCAATTCTAGTGCTTCTTGAAATCTAATCATGTATTTGGATATTTTTATTTTTAAGATTGTTTCAAGCTATTCTATTGCTTTGGTGTACTATAATACACTTGATTTTTAAAAACTATTAAAATAAATTTTTCAATAATATACTTTAGAGCCAGCTTATTTATAACTACAGAAAATTTTCTAGGATTTTGTTAAAGCTTACACTGAATTTATAGATCAAATTGAGAGAATTGTCATAACTGTATAGGTTGTCCATTCTATGAACATAGTTTATTTTTCCATTTGGATCTTATTCCTTTCATCATTGCTTTATAGATTTCACTGTACTGATCTGCATATGTTTTAAGTTTATACCTAGTTAATGTATTTTCTTAAAAGTTAACAATTTTGTTTTTCTCTGACTTATTTCTCTTAGCATAATACTCTCTAGCTCCATCCATGCTGTTGCAAATGATGATTTCATTCTTTTTTAGTGCTTGAGTAATATTCTGTTGTGTGTGTATATATATATATGTATACACACCACATTTTCTTATTCTGTTCATCAGTCAATGGACTTTTGGGCTCTTTTCATAATTTGACTATTGTTGACAATGCTGCTATAAATATCAGGGTGAATTTATCCCTTCAAATCTGTAGTTTTGTATCTTTTGAATAAATACCTAGTAGTGCAATTGCTGGATCATAAGGTAGTTCTATTTTTAACTTTTTGAGGAACCTCTATACTGTTTTCTGAAGTGGCTGCACCAGTTGGCATTCCCATCAACAGTGCAAGAGGGTTCCCCTTTCCCCACATCCTCACCAACACTTAGTGTTTCTTGTGTTTTTAATTTTAGCTATTCTTGGGGCGCCTGGGTGTCTCAGTTGGTTAAGCGTCCGACTTCGGCTCAGGTCATGATCTCGCCGTTCATGAGTTCAAGCCCCGCGATGGGCTCTTTGCTGACAGCTCAGAACCTGGAGCCTGTTTCAGATTCTGTGTCTCCCTCTCTCTCTCTGACCCTCCCCTGTTCATGCTCTGTCTCTCTCTGTCTCAAAAATAAATAAACATTTAAAAAAATTAAAAAAAATCTTAGCTATTTGACAGGTGTGAGGTGACATCTCATTGTAGTTTTGATTTGCATTTCCCTGATGATGAGTGATGTTGAGCATTTTTTCATGTGTCTGTTGGCCATCTGTATGACTTCTTTGGGAAAATGTCTATTCATCATTCAGATGTCTTCTGCCCATTTTTTAATTCTTTGTGTTTTTGTTTTGTTTTGTTTTGTTTTTTGGTTGTTGAGTTGTATAAGTTCTTTATATATTTTGGGTACTAATCCTTTATCAGATATGTCATTTCCAAATATCTTGTCCCATTCCGTAGGTTGCCTTTTAGTTTTGTTGATTGTTTCCTTTGCTGTGCAGAAGCTTGTTATTTTGATGAAGTCCCAATAGTTTATTTTTTCTTTTGTTTTCCTTGCCTGAGGAGGCATATCTTGTAATAACTTGTTGCAGCCGATGTCAAAGAGGTTACTTCCTGTGTTATCCTCTAGGATTTTAATGGTTTCATGTCTCACATTCAGGTCTTTAATTCATTTTGAATATATTTTTGTGTATGGTGTATAGTATATGATTTCACTCATATGTAGGATTTAAGAAACAAAACAAAGGAGCATAGGGGGGAAAAAAAGAGAGAGACAGACAGAGAGGCAAACCAGAAAACAGACTCTTAATTATAGAGAACAAACTGATGGTTATCAGAGGGGAGGTGGTTGGGAGATACGTTAAATAGGTGATGGTGATTAAGGATTGCACTTATTTCAATGACCACTGAGTATTTTATAGAAGTGTTGAATCACTAAATTGTACATCTGAAACCGATACTACATTGTATGTTAACTAACTGGAAAAAACGTTAATTTTATTGGGACATATTTGACATACAATAACCTATAAATACTAAAAATGTGCAATTTGAAGTTTTTCGAACAACTGATAACAACTGATATGAATTTGCAAACAACTGATAACAACTGATATGAAACCTTCACCAAAATCACGGTAATGAATCTGTCCATCCATCATCTGTAAAAGTTTCTTTTGCCCCTTGTTTTTGTTTTTGAGTTTTGACTTTGGTAACAACTCTTAACATGAGATGTACCATTTTAACACATTTTAAGTATTGGTAATGATCTCTAGAATTTATGTGTCAAGTTAATTCACTTTTTGAAGCTTTTATAAATGAGGGCTTTTAACATTTTTCAAATACAAATTTTGAAGCTATAAATGGATTGTTAAAAAAATTTTCATATACAACTTTTTCACTGCAAATATGTAGGAATCAAGATGACTTTTATATATTGACCTTTTATCCTGCCACCTTGCCTAACTGACTTATGAGTTCCAGGATATTTTTAGTAGTCTTTGGGATTTCCTACACTCATAATCATGTCACCTGTGAACACATACACTTTATTTTTTCCTTCCCAATGTTTTTCTTTTTTTCCCCCTCCAACCAGATTTATTGGACATAACAAAATTCTACATACAAAGTGACCTGGACCTGCTATTTCAAAACATGGTCCTTTCTTAAATATTTTGATAAATCCATCTATTGAGTGTTTCTATTCATTTCTCTAAAATGAATAGAAAAGTACTCAATGCAGATAATATACATGACCCGCCTACTGGAACTTTAATAGTTCTACAAGATAATTAATGTAGGTAAGATGCCATCCCTATGACAAACTGTTGGAGAACTGACAGGAGATGTTAAGAGGCCATTTCACACACTGCCACTGTGATGCTGTCATGTTTCTGAATCGTAGAGCTCCCATTATCTGATTCCAGAGACACACCACAGGAATGTGGGGTATGAGGTTACCTTGCTGATTGCTAGGCTAGAACAGATATGACTCTAGCATGTGCATCTGATAGGGTCCCACAGAAGCCCAGATTAAGTCCTTGTGAATCTGTGCTCCAACAATGGAAGAGTTCTTCACTATGTCCTCCAAGTGCCGTGCCAAGTATGCTCCTCCATCCTGCCCACTGTCCCCTGGTCCAGGATCCCACAAGGTGTCCAATGTTTGTCATTTTGTTTTTTCTTGTTTTGCTGCATTACCTAGGACTTCCAGTATAATGTTGAATAGAAATTGTGAGAGAAGACATCTACTATCATCCTAAAATTAGAAGAGAAGAATTTGGATTCTCATTACTAAGAATGTTGTCAACATGAGATTTTTCATAGAAACACTTCATTGAGTTAAGGAAAGTCCTTTCTGTTCCTAGGTTACTGGAACTTATTATCATGAATGGATGTTGTATTTTGTTGGATGCTTTTTCTGCTTCTATTAGTATGTTTTTCCTTCTTTAGCAAATTAATAAGGTAATTTACATGGATTATATTTGAAATGTTGAAGTAACCTCATGTTTTCTTGAATAAAGAAATTTCAACATGCTATATTATCTTTTTAAATATTGTTGGATTTGTTTTGAAAATGTTTTGTTGAGGATTTTTGCCTTTATGTTCAAAGGGGATATAAGAATTTAGTTTTCTTTTGTTGTAAAGTTTTTGTTTGATTTTTGGATTCAATTATTTTCTCAGTTGCCTTTCTGTTTTCAACTTCACTCCTTTCTGCTGTAATTTTATTTGTTCCTTCTTTCTGTTTACTGTATGTATAACTTTTTCTCCCTCTAGTATCTTTTTTTTAATGTTTGTTTGTTTATTTTGAGAGAGAAAAGGGGAGAGTGAATAGGGGAGGGGGGACAGAGAGAGATCCCAGTCAGGTTCCACTGCAGAGCCTGATTCAGGGCTATATCTCATGACCATGAGATCGTGACCTGAGCCAAAATCAGGAGTCAGATGTTTAAATGAGCCACTCATGTACTGCTAAAGAACTTCTTTTAACATTTTTCATGAGGTGGGGTTCCTGGTCATATATCCTCTCAATTTCTTTTTATTCTTTCCATTGTATTTTAACCTGAGAAATTCTTTACTTCTCCTTTACTTTTAAAGAATCTTTCTAGGTCAGTGTTTATTTTTTCTCATGCTTTAAATATTTCATTCTACTCTTTTCTTGCCTACGTGGCTCCTGATGAAAAGTCAGATGGATTTCTTATCTTTGATTTTCTGTCAGCAAGGCATTCTTTCCTCTGACTTCCTTCAAGATTTTTTCTTTCTACTTGATTTTTTAAAGTTTAAATATTATAATTTTAGTATTTATTCCACTTGGTGTTCTCTGAGTTTCCTGATGTGTGGTTTTGTGTCTAACATTTCTTTGGGGAAATTCTCCATCAGTATTCAAATATTGTTTGTTTCTTTCTTTCTTCTCCTTCTGGTATTCCCATTACATGTATATTATGCCTTTTGTACTTGTCCTACAGTTATTTGATATTCCAAGGGTGTTTTTTTTTTCCTTTTTCTCCTTGTTTTTTAATTTTGATATTTCTATGGAGATATCCTCAAGCTCCAATTCCTCAACCATACCTAGTTTACTACAGAGCCCATCAAAGTCATTCTTAATTTGTTACTATATTTTTTTGGCTCTAGAATTTTTAGAAATACTTTCTTAGTATTTTCATCCCCCTGCTTCATTATGTGTCTGTTCTTGTATGTTGTCTACTGTTTCCATTAAACTCTTAGCATATTAATCATAGGTTTTAGAATTTAATTTTGTAATCTGATATTTCCACCATTCTTGCCATACGGGACTCTGATTCCAATGCTTCTTCCATCTCTTCAAGCTGTTTTATGCTAGTTTGTTAGTTGTAGTTTCTTGATGAAAAGCAAACTTGATACACTGGACACAAGGGATTGCAGTAAATAGGCCTTCAGTAATGTGGTAGTAAGGGGGTGGGTGAAGAAGATGGATTCTGTAGTGCTATGATTAGGTCTGTCTTTTAGTGATCCTGTGTCCCTGGTCCCTGTGTCCCTGCGACCTGGAGGTCAGCAGTGCTTCTCAGTCCCCCACCTCTTGGATTTAACACAACAGTGTCTAGAGGGGCTGGAGTTAGGTAGTCCCTTTCCCAGGGAAGTTGGCTCTGGTTAAATAGTTTCTCCTTTTAAAGGAGGACAATCCTTTTTAAGGACAATCCTCTTTAAGAAGAACAGAATGCTCTGACATATTTCAAAATAATTAGTTTTCCCCTCCTCCTGCCAGAGCAGCAGCGATTTTTTCCCCCAATATTCACTGTGAGGACCTGGTAAAGTTCCTACAGGTGAAACTCATAAAACTGTGGGTCCTTCCTATGAGTGAGTCCCCCTGGAGTTTTTAACTCTCAGACTTGTCCACACTGAGCCTCCAGCCATTCATCAACTACAGTACAGGTTTCCTACCCCAGCACCATGTCCCATGGACTATTCTGCTATGGTAAATTGAGACTCTCTGTATCTACCTATACAACCCTCTCCAATTGGGGGGAGCAGCACTTTGCCCTCTGACCTCAGGGAAATTCTGAGGTGAATTTAAGAGTTCTTTGATGAATTTAAGAGTTGTTGATATTTCAGTTTTTCAGATTTTTATTTGTTAGGACACAGTGTGATTTCTGAGCTTCTCACATGTTGCACCAGAAACTGGAAGTCTATGCCTCTACTTTTCAAGTTTCATTTTATTTCTTCAAGTGACTCACTCATTATTTATACCTCTATTTTCATTATTTTTAGTGTCTTAGAGTTTAAAATACAGGCATACCTCATTTTATAGCGCTACACAGATACAGAGATTTTTTACAAATTGAAGGTTTGTGGCAACACTTTGTCGAGCAAGTCTATCGGCACCATTTTTCCAGTAGCATCATCTCACCTCATGTCTCTATCACATTTTAGTAATTCTCAAAATGTTTCTAATTTTCTTATTACTATTATATTTGTTATGGTGATCTGTGATCAGATAATATGACTCACTGCAAGGTCTGATAATGGTTAGCATTTTTCAGTAATAAAGTAGTTTTTAATTAAAGTATGTAGGTTTTGGGTGGCACCTGGGTTGCTCAGTTAGGTTTTGGGTGGCACCTGGGTTGCTCAGTTAGTTAAATGTCCGACTTCAGCTCAGGTCATGATCTCACATTTTGTGAGTTTGAACCCCGTGTTGGGCTCCATGCTGACAGCTTAGAGCCTGGAGCCTACTTAGGGTTCTGTGTCTCCCTCTCTCTCTGCCCCTCCCCCTCTCGTGCTCTGTCTTTCTTTCTCAAAGATAAATAAATATTTTTAAAAAATTTAAAGAAGTATGTAGGTTTTTTTTAGACACAATACTATCACACACTTAATAGACTACAATACAGTGTAAACCTAACTTTTATATGCACTGGAGAACTAAAAAATTCATTTGACTCAACTCTATTGTAATATTTGTTTTATGGCAGTGGTTCAGATCCAAACCTGCAATATTTCCAAGGTATTCCTACAGACATCTTTAAGTGATTTTATCCCCCCTTCAGTAATACTGTACCTCTTCAGATGTGATGTCAAAAGCTTATCATTGTCCTAATTTCTCTTTCCTGTGTCTTATGTCGTTGTCATTTCACTTTTACGTATGTCATAAACACATAGTACATTGTGGCTACTGTTTCTTTAAGCAGTTAGTTATCATTAAAGAAAATATGATAATACCTTACATTTCATCATTATTTATTGCATTTCCAGTGTCCTTCATTTCTTTGTGTAGATCCAAGTCCTCCCCCCTCCCCCATACACACACACACATGATCTGCTTTCCTCTAAAGAATTTTGTGTGTATTTTTTTTTTTTTTTTGTACATTTGATCCACTGGCCCCAAATTCCCTCTGTTTTTCTTTGTTTGGAATAGAAAATATCTTCTATTTCTGAAGGATATTTTCACTGGATATAGAATTGGGTGTTGACTCTTGTTTTCTTTCCATGCTTTAAAGATATCATTCCATTGTCGTCTTTGTTGCATAGTTTCTGGAAAACTTATTGTTATAATTCTTATTTTTTATTCCTCTGTATGTAATTTTTTCCCCTCCTAATACAGTGGCTGCCTTCAATACTTTCTCCTTGTTATTACTTTCAATCAGTTTGAATATGACTTGCCAAGGTGTGGGGTTTTTGTGTTGGTTAGTTCAGTTTTTATTTTTTTCTGGTTGATATTTTCTGAATATCATGGATCTTTTTTTGATGACTTTAACAAATTTTGGAAATTTTTCTAAAATTATTTCTTTAAATGTTTCTTCTGCCATTTTCTTTCTCTTTGTCTTTCTGGGAATTCAATTACACATATATTATGTCTTTTAATATTGTCATACTGCTCTTTGCTCGTTCAGTTTTTATTTTCCACTCATGGTACTTCCTCTTTCTGTTTTCCTTGTGTGTTTTGTATTCGCCTATTTTTGTGGTCACTCATACTTTTCTTGACTGTATTACGTGTACTATGAGGCCTGACAATGACATTTTCTACAGATTTTGTTCCTGGCTTATCTGAGTCTGCCTTAGAGTTTTTGTCTCTCCTGAAATTACCCATGATTCTTGCATGATGTCTACATATTTCATCAAAGACTTTAATATACTAATCATAGTTATTCTAAAGTCCTCATTTCATAGGTCTAACATCTGTGTTGTATCTAAGGCTGGCTATGAGGAGTGCTTTGTCAGTTCAGGTGGATTTTTTTTTTTCCTTTTGATATGCCTCATCACTTTTTATTGGATACCTGATATATATGCAGGAGATACTATGCTATGACACTAGATACTGTAAGTCTTTTTCATGTTTTTTGTGAGCACAGTTTCTTCTGCCAGGCCTTTAGTATGATGATTTGTGTTAACCTAGTCTATATTTGACATGGGTTTGAAGTTTGTTATGGCTATGGTTACCAAAGTAAGACTGTGTTAGTGCTATGGGTTCCAGAGACCTCCAGTGCCTCCAATAGAGGTTTTCTCATCTTCACACAGTTAGCAACTCTTTGCTGTAAGAGTTATCTTTCTTGTGTTGTGCATTATGGGATATTTAAAGGGATTTGTGGCCTCTCCCCATTAAATGCCAGTAATATGCCTCAAGTTGTGACAACCAAAATTGTCTCTAGATAGTGCCAAATTTCCCCAGTTGTGTCAGGGGAGCCCTCAGTTGAGGAGTACTACTTGAAAGATATTCTGTTTACTTCTTGGTTTGGCTCTAGGTCCTCTTCCCAAAGAGACCCTATCTCTTTCATCTCTCTAGCTGTATTGCTCCCTACAAATGTCTGTCTATGATCTTTTTTTTTTCAGCGTTTATTTATTTTATTTTATTTTTGGGACAGAGAGAGACAGAGCATGAACGGGGGAGGGGCAGAGAGAGAGGGAGACACAGAATCGGAAACAGGCTCCAGGCTCTAAGCCATCAGCCCAGAGCCTGATGCGGGGCTCGAACTCACGGACTGCGAGATCGTGACCTGGCTGAAGTCGGACGCTTAACCGACTGCGCCACCCAGGCGCCCCATGTCTGTCTATGATCTTAAGGGGCTTTGCACACTTATCCTTGCTCACATTTGGTTTTTAGCAGCTAATTAAACTACTTTATCTTCACAGAGATTTCTATGGGCTCCAGTGGAATCTGCCCCAGATAAACATGAACAGGTCCTGTTTTGCTCTTTCCTTGTGCTCTCTATGCAGAATCTATCTTTGCTGTTTGACTTGCTACCTCAATTCTCTAACAGTTTCAACACAGGTCATTAATGTTTCATTTGTCTAGCATTTTTTCTTGTGGTAGGAGGGTGGCAACAAGCTTTCCAGCTCTCTACATTTCTAAGCTGAAATGGAAAGACCCCCTTATTTTTATCATGTCCCTGCATGTCCCAAAAATGTCCTTATTGGCTGGTAGGTTTTTTAATCTAGGAACAGGTCAAAGATATCCTATCCTAGTTAATTTTCATATTTTAGTCACCTCCTGTACAATCATTTCGAAACATTTTCTCCTAAGAAACTAAGATGATTTGAATAAACCAGGATTGTTGTTTTGTGTAATGTCTCCTAAATGTATTTGTCTAACTTTCTGCCATGGTTACTTGCAGATTAAATGTTTCTGGGAGGGATACTACAGGTGTGCCATAGTCCTTAAGTGGTCCACATCTATAAATGCATGAAATTCATGGCCATGGTTTGGTTACCTGGTTAATGTATCTGCTAAATATTTACCTTGAAAAGGTACTATTTTCTCTTTTGCATTTAGGAACAATATTTTTAGTAGAACTTTGTTGGTATACAAATACTCTCTTCCCAAAGTCTTAGTTATTTTAGCATCTACTGATGATTCTTGCCAGATTCAATTATTGTTATGGTGTCTTTTTATTTTTTTGAGTTAATCTCTCCAGAAAAGGTAAGTAAGTGTTCAGTGTCATTCTTGCAAATCCAGAAGGTTTTTCCCCTCCCCTTGTTAGGCTCAGAGTATTGGCTGTTGTACTTAAGCTAGTTCACTTTGATATCATAAAATGGGAATGCAAATGAGTACTGTATCCATATAATGTCCAGAAACAGAAAAAGCAGATTTTTCTTCCATGTTTCTTCTAGAACAAGAAAACCTCTTACAGACTCTTCTGGGAGTCTTTCTTTCTCTTATTTCATTGGCCAGAATTGGAGCACATACCTGTGCTAACCAATCAAAGAAGAGAAAATAAGGGGAACCCATGATACCTTTGGACAAAAACAATGCCCCCTACTATGACTAGGGGTGAGCCAAAACCTCTGATGTCTTTGTAAAAGAGACAACATGGCTGACAAATCCTGAATTTCTAATGGAAGCTGAAAAGCAGGGCTGGAGGCCATGGCTGGAAAACAAGGACACAGGCTCTCAGTCTGGAAGACTCTCCTTCTGCCTCACCGTCTTACTCCAAGGACCACCCATCCTGTTATCATGCATGTGTGTATTAGTGAGCAAAAGCTTATTTATTTTATTTCCGTTTATTTCCTCAGAAACATGGATTCTACTTTTGTGCGCTACGCCCCCAGTCTGCTTATCTGTTCCATCTGCAAGGACTATTTCACAGACCCTGTCACCATTAACTGTGGACACAGCTTTTGTACTCCGTGTCTCTGCCTCCTGTGGGAAGATGCACAGCATCCTACCCGCTGCCCTGTATGCAGGGCAGTATCTCCACGCATGGACTTCAAAAGCATTATTTCTGCTGAGGGACAAGCTCGTGCTAAAAAAGAATCAGTTGCCAAGAAGTTACCGAGGTCTGCCAGGCAGGTGTGTTGGATACACCAAGCACCGAAGAATATCTTCTGTCCAACTGACAAGAGCCTGCTGTGTTTGCAATGCTCTCATTCGCCAGGGCATACCACTCACATACACTGTCCAGTTTCACAGGTTGCTGAGCACTGCAGGGTAAGTACTGCCTCTGAATGCATGTGAAATGTGGAGGACTTGATATCTGATAGGCAATGAGCAAAGGTGATTTTATTTTTCTTCTCTTATGCCTTAAACAAGTAGAATTTGTAAACACCATTTGCCAGGCATGGTTCTAAAACCTATGGATACAGCACCCAAGAAACTAAACAAACATTCTTGCTCCTCTGAAGTTTAAATTCTATTAGGCTGGGGGAGAGGAATGATGATGACTTGAAGAGGGTGCTGGTGTTTCAGTGTAACTGGCCAGGTGGATAATCTCTAGTGGCAGTTGACAGTCATTGGCTACTTCTGCCATGATGACAGTAAGGCTCTTCAATATGTTCTAATCATGCCATAGAAAACATGATGGCTATCATTTCAAAATTAATATGAATTAAGATCCATTTCTGAAAATGTTCCATGTTACGTATAATATCAGTACTAGATTCCTCAGATAATGGATTTCATTTCCAAATTCAGGAACTCTACTTTTGGTCAGCCTCCCAGTTTTGACTTACTTGCGTTCCCAAAGAAACTCACTGACATCTCTGCTTCCTTTTTTATTTTTCTCATGTCTATCCCTTTATCACTTTTTGAGGTATCTGAAAATTACATATTTGTTTTTCTAGTGCTCAAATTTGTAGTTCTTTTACAGGAGAAACTTCTGATGCAAATGAAATCTATTTGGAAAAACAGGCAGAGAAATCAGAGAAATATAAACAAAGAGTACAACTTACTTAGAGTATGGCAGGTAAGTGGGAAGCCCTGTTTCCCATGGAACCAGCTTGGGACAGATACCATGGTAACTGACAGTGGAAGAACCTAAGTTAAATCATAATGTTCCCTGACCAGATGATCAGAAAAAGAGCTACATGTAAGAACTGTATGAAAACATGACCTTCAGTGCAGGATTTCACATTGAGTCCATTGTATAACTAAAAGCCTTTCCCTGATTTTTCTGGATAAAGCAATATGTGCCACTAATACATTATCAGGGACAAGAAAATGCACTCTCACAAGGCAGAATGCAATGATCAGTAGGATGGAGGTAAATACAGACTTCCGTAGGAACTTAGTAAACTTCGAATGTTAACAAAAGCTTCTCAAACCAGTAAAACATCAGTGTGATAAAATAAGTTATTAGAATTTAATTTCCTGAGTATTGATGGCAAAGAGTTCTGAGGGACAAGAAAACTAAAGATGAGACAAACCAGATAACCCATGGAATTGTTTGAGATCTCGGTGCTGGTCCTACTGATTAGTAGATAGGGTATGAAGCAGAACATAGTGAGAAGTGTGGCTAGAAATTAATCGTAGCCGGGTCAAGAATGCAAATGCCTAGTTAAGGATTTTTGATTGTGTCATTTATTGATTCACAAAGAGGAACAGAGAACCTGATCTAAAGAAGAAAATGACACCATTATTTTCAAAGAACTTGAGCAGTACTAGAGGAGACCTAGAGACCTATAAAAAGGCAATATTAGGGAATAATAATTCACTGAGCAGGAATCTGTACATGGTGCTATGAGAGTGCCAAAGAGGAATAAGAACATTAGCTTGATTGTTTAGGATGGATTTCTGATGAAACATTCATTCATATGAGGACCTATGGTATGTTGCTCACTGTTCTAGGCCAACAAAGAGATATATAACTGGACAAAAAGAGAAACAAATCACTGACCTCAGTAGTTTATAATCTAGTGAGAGAACTCAATCCAGAAATTTAAGAAGTAAAATTTAAGCTATATGACATTTATGAAGTCCTTGCAATAAAATGAAAGCAGAAAATGAGTATAAAGAGTGCAGGCTGGGATGTGCTGGTGTAACCATTGCCAAGATTACATCTGGGCAGAGATCTGAGTGGTTGTTAGAAGATGGTGGGAGATGAGCACCTGAGAATGCAGCTTCCCAGAGCAGAGGAGACAGAAGAGATTAGTAAAAGAAATGAGTAGTAAACAGGATCAAATGTGGAAAGAAGGTGAAGTACTATAAGAATGAATCATATTATTTCAATTTAGTAAAAAATAGGCTCTTGGTTGGAACCTATTGTTGGAATGTGTGGTTCAGGAACGGGTAGGAGACAGAAGGGAAGACTCATTGCTTGGATGAATAGTTGAAAATTGCATCCCTGGGCACAGTGAGTTTGATCACATTTGGTCAATAGTCTGGCTTTGATGGCAATGAAAGTGTTAGCATAGAAGGTGGATAAAGTCATTATAATAACGATATTTAGTTTTGACATTTCCAAAATAATTTGATAAATGTGTATATGTTTAAAAGCTGTGTGAAAAGAAAGGGAAAGAGAGTGTGAAAAAGTGTCTGAATGAGAGAATAAAATGGAGACAGGTCCATAGGACAAGGGAGAGAGAGACACAGAGACATGAAGGCAAGGCAAAAACTAGTATTGTGGGATAGTAATGTAGACCAGTAATATCTCTGAGAAAACAAGACAGGGGGACCAGTAAAGAGGAGATGGGTTTAGCCCTGGTAGTAAGAGGCAGGCAGAGACCAGCACTGGTGGAAGAGTGTGTGTAAGGAATGGAGGTAATTTAGAAAGATCAGGTGTGATGTCCTCTGTTTTCCTGAGGAAGCAAATTGTTGCTTTTTCCTGAGAGCAGATAGTCAGTTTGTAAGTACGAGCATTGAAAAGAATGGATTATGATTTTGAGATTGTTAGGAATCCTGTAAAACAACAAAATTTGATCTTAAATTTCTATTTTCACATGAAAATATGGAAGTTTGAGAGTAAGTAGTTGGAAGCAGTGGTGCAGGCAAACAAATAAATGAAAAGGAAGAAAAGGAAGGAGGGAGGAAGGTAAGAAAGAAGCCAAATATGTGGTTTCTTAGAAGGAGAAAGACCTAAAAATGTATGTAGTACTTCTATGATCTGAATTGCTTCCTCCCCCACTTTGTATGTTCAAGCTCTAACCCCCAAGGTGATGGCAATAGGAGTGGGGGCTTTGCAAGGTGATTAGGTCACGAGGCCACAGTCCTCAGTAATGAGACCAGTGCTCATCTAAAAGAGACCCTGGAAATGTCCCTTGTGCCATCTGCCATTTGAGAACACAACGAAATGATGGCTATCTAGGAAGTAGACTCTCACCAGATACCAAATCTGCCAGCATCAATCGTAGACTTCCCAGCACGCAGAACTGTGAGAAATAGTTTCTGTATTCATTACGTACCCAGTCTGTACCTAATGTAAAAGCAGCCCAACAGACTAAGACCAGAACATTGGGCATTGCATGCAAACTGTAGATAATGAGAGAAGAGTAAAACTGTCCAGATACATGACCTAATTAAACCAATGTCACTTCAGGGTTTTGTAAATCTAAGGATGGTGATGATCAAGGCTGAATATCCTAAGGTGTACCAATACCTCCACAAAGAAAAGCAAAAACATTTAGAGAGCCTGGCAATTGAAGGCAAGATAATTTTTCATCGACTCCGGAGAAATGTAGCTAGAATGCTTCAAATGGGGAAACTCCTGAAAAGAATCTATGAGGAGCTGAAGGAAATGTGCCTCAAAGCAGATGTGCACCTGCTCCAGGTAAGGACTGAGGAAGGATGAACATGAGCCTGGCTGGAAATCATTTATATCCACTGAGATCCATATCCCTTTTGACCTCCATTATTTTTCTGGTTCCAAAGTTCAAATTCTGCCGCCTCTGTGCAGTAGCAGGCTTTGCTCCTCCAGTATAACCCAGAGATCCAGGGTCACATCCACCTTATACAGGAAAAGGAAAACTATATAGAAATGTGAGGAACAGATCCAGAAAAAAATCATCATCTCACTTTCTCTACTAAGAGTTTCTAACCAACTGCCACAAAGCAGCTTTTAAATACATAATTCAGTTTTGTATCTGGACTTGTCAGTATGTGGGATGTATCCATTCTTTCTCTTTTGAAATCGTAGATTTAGAGCCCACACACCCTTGTAAGAACTTTGAAGAAACCCTTCGTGAATCTCACTGTATATTACAACCAAAGAGCCATTGTTTGCTCTAAGAACATCTTCTACTTTAAATTTTTTTTTTAATTTTTTTTTCCAACGTTTTTATTTATTTTTGGGACAGAGAGAGACAGAGCATGAACGGGGGAGGGGCAGAGAGAGAGGGAGACACAGAATCGGAAACAGGCTCCAGGCTCTGAGCCATCAGCCCAGAGCCCGACGCGGGGCTCGAACTCACTGACCGCGAGATCGTGACCTGGCTGAAGTCGGACGCTTAACCGACTGCGCCACCCAGGCGCCCCATTCTTCTACTTTAAATTTTATCATGATCATAATTTAATTTTATCATATAATAAATAGAACACCATATAAATAGAAGACCAAATCTTATCTTTTTAAGGATAAGGAAAAGGGCAAATGATTTTACCAAGGAAGAAAGTGGAGATAGAGAATTTTCCAGTTCAGTCTCATAGCCTCAGACTAGACTAAACAGGGGAATATCTTTTGCTCAAAGCTAAGCCTTCCTCTTTCTCTTTACAGGATTTGGGAGACATCATGAAAAGGTAAATTTGTCCCTCCATCCAAGTTATGGCATCTGTGACAGTGGTCAGGTTATTTCTGCTGAGATGGACCCACAACTTTTTATGACAAGTTTCTTTATGCCCTCATTTATTCCTTGTCTAAGACACTTCTCGGTTTTATATTGACCACTCAGGTAAAAGTGAGGGTTGAAGCAGGGTGTGGTTTCAGCTGCAAGGCTTAATGCAGAAGTTGCCAAATATAATTGTTTTTCCTGCCTCTAATTTTCAAAATCCTAATTATTTGAGGATTATTCCACATATTCTATGGGAAAGGCAGATAAGCTCAGAGAGAGATGCCTGGGTGGCTCAGTCCGACGACTTCGGCTCAGGTCATGACCTCTCAACTTGAGGATTCAAGGGTTCGAGTTCCACATGGTTTTCTGTGCTGACAGCTCAGAGCCTGGAGCCTGAGTCTGTCTCTTTCTGACCCTCCCTTACTTGTAGTCTGTCTGTCTGTCTCTCTCTCTCTCTCTCTCTCTCTCTCTCTCAAAATAAATAAACATTAAAAAAAAAATAAGCTCAGAGAGGCAGCAGGTGGAAGGATGATGAGAAGAGAGGGGAGGGAAAAAGATGAAAACCCCTACAGAGATTAAGGTCTATATACTAGGCCCTATTAAGCTCTATTTGACACCTATTGGGTTTCAGGAACTAAATGAGAACAGCTGTGTGCCTTCCACAGGGAGGGCAAAGGGAGAAAACACATTTGTGAGTGATCTATCTTACTGAGATTGAAGTGATAAGAGCACAGTAGCTAGTTATAAAATACAAGAACAACTACAACATCCCTCAGTTTGTGGAGTTAAACTCTGACCCTTTGCACCCAGTTGTGAGGATTTTGAAGGAGCATCTTCAAGGCAGGCTTATGATGGGACTAGAGGGGTCAGTAAGTGTTTCTGTTTCTTCGCAGGAGTCAGTTAGTGCAGGCACACCTGCCTCAGCCTGTGGACCCACAGCTCAGTGAGTGGACAATCACCGGGATGTCTGAAAGGCTTAACAACTTCCGAGGTAAGAGGTGGCACCCTGGTGAGACCCCACTATTTCCTCCATGAGGAGATACACCTGGAGGACCTCTCCTCATTGCTCTATTAGTCTTTGCAGAGAACTGGGAAGCAGATAAATATGCAAACCCTTGTAACTAACCATATTTTATTATTAGATACCTGAAGCCAGTCAAAAACAATTAAATATAACATTTATATGACAATTTACAGTGAGTTTAAAAAAATGAAGCACTTGACATATAAATAGTTATTTGTTGGGGGACAAGGAGGCAAGCAGAAAAGGAGCAGAGAGAGAGGGGGAGAGAGAATCCTGAGCAGGCTCCACACTGTCAGTTTGATGTCAGCGCAGAGCCCGACATGGGGCTCCATCTGATGAACCGTAGGATCATGACCTGAGCCGAAATCAAGAGTCAAACGCTTAAACAACTGAGCCACCCAGGCACCCTGAAAGCACTTGACACATAAAACTGCATATTCATTCAGTGTATTTTAACTTATAGTTGTTAATTGTAGTTATACGTAGATGTTCAGATTCCTAGAAGCACCTTAAATTGTTATTTAAATGTTTATGTAAAAATTTAAGTTAGTGAATGTATTTGAAAAATCATTAGATTTTAGATTTAGAAAGGGATAAAAATGTTTATAAAAAACAAGTACAACCAGAAAACACATGGAACACATGATTTGCTGTGTGGATTCGCTGTCCCTAAGAAAGAAGTAGACAGTAAGCCTGGCTGACAGGAGAAGCAGGCATGGGATGGGATAGGTTGAATTCCGAGTCCGTGATGCCTGAGTTAGAAATTCAGCAAAAGGAACCACCTCTAAAAAAAAAAAAAAAAAAAAAAGGCAAATATGGATTTCCAATTTCTTTTCCCTTTGCTTGTTGACATGTTACATCTTTGTGTTTGGACAAAGTTATCACTATTTAAGACTAATAAGAATAACAGTATCATATTTTTGAAATGATATATAATATTTATTACTGTTACTATATTTATTTGATTTTGTGCAAGTTGATAAATGAGAAAGCTTAAGTGAGTGAAGGGCCATCTTGGTATTTACTTGGCATCAATGAGCAGGCTCCCAAATTTTCAATGAGCTAATGAGAATAAAACCAGATCCTGCCATCCTACATCTTTAATTATTCTCAGAATTGTTTTTCATCTAGTTGTATGAATAGAGATTTACTTGCTTAGGCAAGAAGCCCCTTCTCCCGAATGGGTCTCTGGATTTCCAATGACACACACCCTGTATAGTCACTTGTGATAAAGGAGTGTTCTGGGGCAGTTAGTGTGGACTCTGCCATGAAAGCTGTTACATGTTCCAGAATTTTACGAGGAATTACTAAGTGGTAAGTACCTTGAAACTGGCCATGGTGGTGTGGGAGTGTTCCCAGCAAACAAACCAGTTTTGTTTGGTTTTAGAGATTTGGTTGTTCAGCATTTGCTAGAACACTATTGCACTTGTCCCACAGAAATTTTAAACTCTGTTCTTTGACTTCACTGTTTTCATTTTACTTAAGTGTATATTACATTTGATGATAAGATAAGGAATTACCGTGTGCCTCTGTTTGAAGACCTGAGACGTTTGCAGTGCTGTCCCGACCATCAAGACCTGCCCCACAGTCCAGCGAGTCCACAGTATAAGCCTTCCTGGGCAGCTCAGACCTTCACCTCTGGCAAATATTACTGGGAGGTGGATGTGGGAAACTCTCAGAATTGGATTATAGGACTTTGCAGGGAATCCTGGACAAAACGCCATGACATGCTGCTCAACTCTGAGGGTATCTTTCTACTTCTGTGTGTCAACGTGGATGATCATTGCCGTCTCTTCTCTGCTTCCCCGCCACTGCGCCACTACATTCCAAGACCCCAGGGCTTGGTAGGGGTGTTTTTAGATTATGAATTTGGTATAGTAAGCTTTGTTAATGTTGCCAAAAGTTCCCTCATTTGTAATTTCCTTTCCTGTTCCTTCTCCTTCCCTCTCAGACCTTTCATTTGCTATGGACCCAAATGATCAGGAACAGCTCACAAACCTGACCAAGGTCTTAGCAATTTTAATAGCTGGGGAGGGTTCTATCCTGGTGACTTCTTGAGTGGGGAAAATCACTGATGCCTCATGGTCTTGAACTTCATTTTACCTTCAGGAGATACATTTGTTGTATTATTTTTTAAAGTGGTGACACTGTGAAGGATGTACATTTGTCTTTTCTATTTTATTGAAATAAAAGTACTCGTTTTTATTATATTGTGTGGGATATGTTCACTTTTCATTGCTATCTGGGCTTGCTAGAGGTGAAAGAATGCATTGATGTGGAAACTAGCTAAATAGATGAACACAGAGCACAGAGGATTCTCCTTCCAGACAGTTCTTGTCAAAACTCAGTATCATGTGGAATTCTCTTCTCCCTGAATTCATCTGGCTAACTTCCTCCTCCATAAGTTCTCAGTTTACTGGACTAGTTTAGGTCACATTATAACAAAGCTCAACAACAGCTTATCCCTTCCCTTTGTAAAACTCACAACAGAATTTGGATCTTTTCTAATTTGCAAATCACTAGAAGGGACGGCCAATGTCACTCCTCTTCGTAGCACATTCCAAGAATGAAACACCAGTCTGGGGACGTGAGAGATACAACAAAATATTTGGATAAATAAAGGAATGTGTCAGGGCACCTGGATGACTCAGTCGGTTGAACGTTGGACTTTGGCTCAGGTCTTGATCTCATGATTTATGAGTTCAAGCCCTACATTGAGCTGGCTGCTATCAGCACAGAGCCCACTTCAGATCCTGTCCTTCTCTCTCTGCCCCTCCCCAACTTGTACTCCCTCAAAAATAAATAAAACATTAAAAAAGGAATGTGTCAAAATTATTAAAAGCAAAAGCTATATATATAACCAACAAAGGGTAAGGTAATGTAGACACAGTAAGATAGGAAGTGCTGAGAAATATTGTTGAATAAAGAAATGAATTATGTTACTGTTCAGATTCATGGGTCAGAAATGACTTTTAACTGAAAAGATATAGATTGTATAGAATTTGACTGCCTAGTGTTGCTGTAGGTCATTCTTGGTGATAAGCACAGTATTCCAGGAATGTAGACAATTTTTACCAGAGTGATACTTATACAGACAATAAGACCTAGAAGTTTGGATACTGCAGTATTTTTAAAGAAATTACATATAGTAAAAATATACATAATTACATTTTGGAGGATGCATAAACCTCAATCAACCTCAGTTCTCAACCACATAAAATATCAAATGGCCAACAGTCAAATTTCACTTCAAAAAATGCTTCAGTCTTAGATCTTAGAAGTTTGCAAAATAGCCAGACAGTAAAGTCAAACTCTCTAGGGATGTGAGGTACAAAATGATGACTATAGCTAACACTGCTGCATGGTATATGGGAAAGTAGAGTAAATCCTAAGATTTCTCATCACAAGGAGAAAGGTTTTTTTTTTTCTTTTGTGTAAAGAAGGAATCGATCTCTGTCTCTCCCCCTTCCTTTCTCCTTCTGTCCCTTCCTCTTCTCTCCCTACTCAAGATTCTTTTGGAAGAAAGGTAATATTCTGGCAATTAAATTCACTTCTGTGAAGATGTAGTAGTGAAGAAACTATCCTAAATTTCAAAGAATTGCCTAGGGATTATTTAAAGCAATATGATGATGTTCTCATCTCTTGGAAGTTTCCAAGAATTGCTGCATGCTTAACAGTTTGGTGTTGACCTCTGGCACTGGTCAAAATGGAATAAATCTCCAAAGTCTCACCCAGAGATGACAAGTAGACATGCTGAGCAGAGCACCAAAAATAAGGACTTGGTATGTGAGGACTCTGAGGCATTAGGAATAGAATGTGAAATGAGATGACTTAACATTGGAATAATTAATTACCCATAATGGCGGTGAGTGTTAAGGAGTTCTTTTTCCTCTTCTCTTCCCTAGCATTGACTGGATGAAAGGAAGATCCACTTCTCTGAACTTCACAGCAGGAGCATATGGCAAAAGCCCCCAAAGAAACACCCCCTTCTAGCCAAAGGACCAGGAAGAGAGGCCCCTCATACATCAAAGTGTGGGGGAAAAAAATCCTTTTCTTCTTCCTTTTTCTCACCCAGCCCTGACGCAAGGTCAGCCCCAGTGACAAAGCTGCGATGAGTGGCAATAGGGAAAGACCTTTGCCCGAAGAAAGAGCCCCTTTTTTTTTCCTCTGGGGAAAGGGCCTCTGTTGTCCCAGTTCAGGGGTTAAATCCCCTTTCTTGTTCTCTTTTCTGTTGCTTCTTTGACTTGAGGACATGCACAGGACCTGTCTGGGTGGTAGGATTAACTCTGGGAGAGGCTCCAGCTTTGAAGACTTGCTCTTAAACTGTGTAAGAAGTAGCCAGAGACTTCTAACATGGGCTGGATGTCCCCCACCACTGGCACAGTACTCTCCTGTGTATTCCACCAGGTCTCCCCCTAGTGTGTGGCTTGTCCTCTCGGGATGATGAGAACCATCTGTAGCCCTGACTGTGCACAGGTACTTCTCCATCAGCTCTCTGGGGAGGTTCTTTCCCTGACCTGCAGTGTTGTCCTCACAAGCATTCACTGCTCTGCACCCAGCTGTGGACTCCAGCTGTGGGGTCCTCCACGACCCTCTAGGGTGCTTCCTCTGTGCAGCTCTACCTTCCACAGTATTCAGTCTTGGGAACTCCAGCCACTTTGACATTCTTGACTTTCCAACCGTCTCCTCAATTCAGGGCGACCCCTGGGCTGTCTGACCTCCTCCCCACTGTGCTACATCTGCAAATCTCCAGGGAGTGAAATGGGACCATCTTTGAGGTCTCCTCATTTGTTCCCTCTCTCTGTTTACTCTCCTCTGCTACTTATGAAACTTGGAAAAATGTTGTTTTATACCACATTTATGGCTTTTTCTTGTCTGGGGTAGAAGAGCAAATCCCATCCCTGCTACTCCATGTTTTCTTAAAACCCAAGTCAGAGGGGGAATTTATTAAACCACAGATTCACGTTCTTTGATAGAGAACTATTGATTTTCTTTTCTTTTCTTTTTAGCTTCAGTAGTGTGTATCTTTCTTTGAATTTACTCATTTCCTCTTGGCTGTCAGATTTGTTAACATTGGTGTTTGCTAGATATTTGTTTTGCTGAATAATCTTTGTAAGCCAGGTTTGGATGTTGTTGGGGTGAAGGGCTTCCACCTGAGTTTCTGGAGATAAGGCTCTCACCTTTTGTTGTACTTCAAGGAGTGGACCCCATTAACAAGTGGTATGGGATGAGTGCCCCTCCATCACATCCCCATGGCAAGAAGTACTTAGTGGAAAGAAAACCTCTTCTGATGGGTTCTAAGTACAGATCTGACTCAAAAGAAACGGGAGCCCATGAGCTTTGGGGCAAACTGCTCAGTGATGGGCCAAGAAAGAAGAGAGGGTCAGGGAATTCCAGGATCATAGTCACAGTGGTCCATCCTGGCTCTGCTTTGCCTGGTGATCTCAGGTTTAGATCTTTTCACTCTGGGGCTGAGGAAACCTGTCCTCAGTCTCCTCGCACCTACCCTTTGTGTGTCGACTGTTTTAGAAGTGGCCAACCAGGACTGCCAGGCACTAACATAAGAGCCTTCCTGATTCCTTTGAGCCCTACCCATTCCTGGTGATGCACGAACGCTGCCCTATGCATGAAGAACCTTGAATGCCTCTCCCTAATATCACTGGCTTCTCTTCACTGTACTCTAAGTACAAGAAGCCAAATGCCCGTAGGCACTGTCCCTTTAAGAACAAATACAGCAAAAGCTTTCAAAACTCTCGGTGTCAGCCACCTTACCTCTCTGCACTGTCAGGCATTCCTTTCCTCACTGTGTTGGGCAGAAGAACCCATCTCCATGGCCCCAAATCCAGCACAGTGCTGGTCTACTGTGGGTGGTTAGGGCTTCAGGGATGTGCAATTCCTGGTCCCAAGGGAGTCAGGGAAAAGACACTGTCCTAACAGAAACTGAGGCTAGAACAGGAGAAAAAGTTTTTAAAAAGGTTATTGAGGGGCTTCCAACTCTTGATTTTGGCTCAGGTCATGATCTTGCAGTTCCTGGGATCAAGCTCCTCATTGGGTTGTGAGCTGACAGCACAGAGCCTACTTGAGATTCTCTCTCCCTCTCTTTCTCTGGTCCTCCCCTACCAGAGCTTTCTCTCTCTCTCTCTCTCTCTCTCTCTCTCTCTCTCTCTCAGAATAAATAAATAAACTTTAAAAAAATAAGTGATTGAAAAATTGAAGGATGGGAGCTAACTCCACCACCATCCCTGCTGTAGTTTCCTAAGTGTTTGGCAAGGGAAAGCAAAGCTGGGAAGCTCATAATCTATATCGTACCATGTTTGACTGCAGCACCCTTGAAGGAACAAGTGGTCCTATGGCTCTGAACCAAAGTTGTGTCAGCACCAGAGGCATTTCCCTCTCCCCAGTGTGTAGTACTCCAGGAGCTGCAATGAACATGCAAGTGCAGATTATCTTTTCAAATTAATATTTTAATTTTCTTCAGACAAATACACAGAAGTGTAATTGCGGTGTCATGTGGTAGTTCTATTTTTAATTTTTTAAGGAACCTCCATACTGTTTTCCACAGTGGCTGTACCACTTTAACATTCCCACTAGCAGTCTACAGAGTTTCTTTTTCTCCATATCCTCCCCATCACATTATTAAATCTTGTCTTCTTGATGATAGCCATTCTAATATATGTGAGGTGCTATGCCATTGTAACTTTGGTTTGTATTTCCTTGATGATTAGTGATGTTGAGCATCATTTTGTATACCTGTTGGCCATGTATATGTCTTCTTTGGAAAAATGTCTATTCAGATATTTTGTCCCCTTTTTGAAAAGTTTTTTAAGTTTATTTATTTATTTTAAGAGAGAGAGGGAGGGAGGGAGAGAGCAGGGGAGGGTCAGAGAGAGAGGGAGAGAGAAAACCCAAAGCCAGCTCCTCACCATCAGCACAGAGCCCCAGGCAGGGCTCGAATTCATGGTCTGTGAGATCATGACCTGAGCTGAAACCAAGAGTCGGATGCTGCACTGACTGAGCGACCCAGGCACTTCTGCCAATTTTTAGGTCAGATTGTTTTATTTGTTTGTTTGTTTGTTTATATATTTATTTGCTATTGAGTTGTATGTGTTCTTTATATTTTTGAACATTAGCCCATTCCCAGATATATTGTTTTTAAATACTTTCTCCCATTCAGTACATTGCCTTTTCATTTTATCAATGGTTTCCTTTGCTGTGCAGAACCTTTCAATTTGACGTAGTCTCATTTGTTTTCTTTTGCTTTGTTGCATTTGCTTTTGGTGTCAGATCCAAAAAATCATTTCTGAGGCTGAGGTCAGGGAGCTTACTGCCTATGTTTTCTTCTAGTTTAAAATGGTTGCAGGTCTTATGTTCAAGTCCTCCATCCACTTTGAGTTTATGTTTGTGCATGATGTAAGATGGTGGTATTGTTTCATTCTTTTGTATGTGGCTGTCCAGTTTTCTCAGCACCATTCACTGATGAAGCTGTTTTTTTCTTTATATTCTTGGCTCCTGTGTTGTAACTTAGTTCGCCATGCATGGGTGGGTTTATTTTCATGCTCTCTATTCTGTTCTGTTGATCTCTGTTTCTACTTTCAACTCCATACCATCCTGTTTTCATCACAATAGCTTTGGGACATAGTCTGAAATCAGGGAGATGGATGCCTTTAGCTTTATTCTTTATTCTCAAGATTGCTTTGGCTATCCAAGGTCTTTTGTGGTTCCACACAAATTTTATTATTTGTTCTGTTTCTGTGAAAAATGCCATTGGAATTTGTATAGGTATTGCATTGAATCAGTAGATTGCTCTAGGTAGCATGGACACTTCAACAATATTCTTCCAGTCTATAAGCATGGATTCTCTTTCCATTTATTTGTGTCTTCCTCAATTTCTTTCACCAATGGCTTATGGTTTTCAGTGTACAGATTTTTCACCTCCTGACTTAAATTTATTCCTAGGTATTTCATTCCTTTTGATGCACTGTAAATGAGATTATTTTCCTAATTTCTCTTTCTGATACTTCATTATTACTATATAGAAAGTACAGAATTTTCTTTTAATTTTATTTATTTATTTTGAGAAACAAAGAGAGAGCACAAGTGGGCGAGGGGAACAGAGAGAGGGAGAGACAGAGAGTCACAAGCAGGCTCTGCACTGTCAGCACAGAGTAGGACACGGGGCTCGAACCCACAAAACTGTGAGACCTGACCTGAGCCAAAACCAAGATTTGGACAGTTAACCAACTGAGCCACAAAGGCGCCCCAGAAAGTTAACAGAGTTTTGATATTGATTTCATATCCTGCTTACTGAATTTATTAGTTCTAACAGTTTTTTAGTAGAGTCTTCAGAGTTTCCTATGTATAATATCATTTGCGAATATGACACTTTTCCTTTTTCCTTTTTAATTTAGGTACACTTTATTTCTCTGTCTTGAATAATTGCTGTGGCTAGGACTTCCAATACTATGTTGAATGAAAGGGTGGAGAGTGGGTTTCCTTGTCTTGTTCTTGATCTTAGAGGAAAAGATTTTAGCTTTTCACCACTGAGTATGTTACCAGCTTCAGCCTTCATAGATGGCCTTTATTATGTTGAGGTACATTCCATCTATACCTGATTTGTGGTGAGTTTTTATCAAGATTGGATGTTGAATTTTATCACATGTTTTCTCTCCATCTATTGAGATGGCCATATGATTTTTATCCTTCAGTTTGTTAATGTGGTATATATGACATTGATGAATTGTGGAATGTTGGACCATCCTTGTATCTCTGGAATAAATACCACCTGATCATAGTGTATGGTCCTCTTAATGGATTGTTGAATTCAGTTTGCTAATATTTTGTTACAGATTTTTGCATCTATGTTAAACACAGATATTTGCTTGTATTTTTTTTTTTTTTTTCTTGTGGCATCTTGTCTGGTTTTGGTATCGCGGTAATATTGGCCTCCTCATAAAATAAGTTGGGGAGAATTCCTTCCTCTACAATATTTAGGGAGGTAGAGGAAGATTGTTATTAGTTTTTCTTTAAATGTTTGGTAAAAAATTACCATTGAAGCCATCTATCTGGTCCTGGACTTTTATTTGTTGGGAGGTTTTTGATTATTGTTTCAATCTCTTTACTAATAATCTAGAAAGGATTAATCTAGTAATCTGGCATTCAGATTTTCTATTTTTTTATGATTCTGACTTGGTAGGTTGTATGTTTCTAAGAATTTATCTATTTCAGGGTTCCAGGTTATCATATTTGTTGGCCTATAATTGTTCATATTATGATTAAACTCATTTCTTACTTCCTTCCTCATTATCCTCATCTAGAAATATGAATCGTTTCTCTTTATTCTACTTATAATTATTGTGAGGACTGAAAGAGTAATTAATTTAAGCTCCTGACATTCATGGAATTAATTTAAGCTCCTGCCTACACATGGAATGCTTTCTATAAATGCTGGTTGGTTTTTTATGATGTATCCTCACCAATATTTTGGTGAATTGTTAAATATTAAGAATTAATGTCAATTCATTTTAAGACACTTTCATAAAGTAATTCATGCTCAAGAACACATTCTATGCTACTGATTTTCTGCAATATAAGGAAATGAAACACAAATTATTTACACGTCATTTCAATTTAGCTGGTTTTATTTATCTCTCTGCAATAAAAGTTTGCTACTCCTCCTTATTGTTGTATTTATCTTAATCTTTTTATGCTAATACACAATTAAACATATAAAATATAAGTGTGATTAAGTGTATGATGCTATTAAAAAATATAGTACATTCATATGTATGCATATGTGTGTTCATATTGCTTCTGTCAAACGATCCATCATGCAAATCATCTGTCATTAAACTCCTGGGTGAGATTTACCACCCATGGGTGGGCTCAGTTATTCTCAGACTACCCTAGATATCCTCTCATTAACAAACACATTGCCAGACTTTTAATCAAACCTATAGATCTGAAATACTGATTCTATTTATTGTATCCTATAACTTCCAGTAAGTGAATTAAATATCATAATATTCAACATTATGTATATGACTCAGGATAAAAAATATAATATGTTTATTGTTATAATAGTTTAATATACCATTTCTTTCAATCTTTTATGATTTGATTAACTTTAGAACCATTTTTAATGAAATTTGTCTCTTCATTATTATCATTAGCAAAAACTTGCATGGGTACATAAAAATTTAGGCTATCCATAACTACAGGTATTTTCATTAAAATTATTAAAATTTCTAAAATATGCAGTCTTATTATCTCTGTCAAAGTTCTGTTTCAGTAAGTATCTTTGTGTCTAATTTGCTGAGCCTATCAATTTTAAAGGCAGCCTAATTCATGTTTCTATTAAATAACACTCCTGAGTATTCTCATTTGATTTTGGTTACATTTCATACATTTTTTGGCAGTGATAGAGCATATTCTTATTTGCTGCCTTTTAACATCTATGAATTTACCCATTTATTGAATGTCAATTAATGTTAAACTCAGTGCTACCTACTGAAATATATCTATACATTAGCCTGGCATATATCTTCTCATAATGGATAAACAAGAGGAAGAGGGGCAATATTAGCTTGTGGACTTTACAGAGAGTATAAGGTCTTCTGAGATCCTACAATCAGGAGACCTCATTTAGTCCAGAAGCTTTAAAAAAGCGTTCCATGGGGGCGCCTGGGTGGCTCAGTCGGTTAAGCGTCCGACTTCGGCTCAGGTCACGATCTCACAGTCCTTGAGTTCAAGCCCCGCGTCAGGCTCTGGGCTGATGGCTCGGAGCCTGGAGCCTGCTTCCAGTTCTGTGTCTCTCTCTGCCCCTCCCCCGTTCATGCTCTGTCTCTCTCTGTCTCAAAAATAAACGTTAAAAAAGCGTTCCATGAAGAAGACATTTTAAAGCTGAGACTTGGTGAAGAAACACGCCTTAGCAGATGCAGAGCAAAGAGGAGAGAATTCCAGGTCTGCCAGTGAGAAGAAACCTGTGCTCTTGCTTTAACCCATGCAGCAGAGTGAACCCACTCAGATATTCTTCGCCTCCAGCTACATTAGAATCAAGTGAAAGGACACAACCTAGAATAAAGATAGCATCAACCTCTAAGAGAGATTGTTTTTATTTAAATACAATGGAAACAAATGTATACGCTTGTAATTATCAACCTTTAAAAATAGTCAATGGGTTGGATAAAGGAAGATGTTGAAGACCATCAAGCAGGCACTTCGCTGAGCTGACGCTTGCGGTCACTTTCTGACATGTCCCTCCTCACGAGGGTGCAGAGCATAGAAAGGGTCGGAGAGGAAGACAGAAGGAACGTGAGAGGAAACTGCAAATGAGGGAGCAATTGGCCACGTTCACAAAGCTCACCACACCACACTCATAATCCAGGAACACCCCCACGTGGCCCAGAGGCCTTTCTACATATTGAGGCGACAGTGGGGAGGAGCTAAAGAGACGACACTGGTTGTCCTCTTTGATACAAAAGAGTAGAAAAATCCCCTCTGAGTCAAGCGCCATGTCATTCCTCATTGTCCAAGAATCATCGCAAAATCCAAGGGCCCAGTTCTGACAGTTCCCCACATCCACCTCCCAGTAATGCTGACCACAGGTAAATGTCTGGGCTCCCCATGCCAGAAAGTATTTTGATCTTGTTGCATTAGTGACAACGTCAGGATGATCGCGACTGGAGAGCCAACGTCTCAGATCTTCAAACAGCGGCATGTGACAGGTCGTTGTTTCATTTTCAAAAAAAATGGGCACTGAAGGAGGAAGGAAACAGTCACATTAACATGGAGTGTTACCAATTCCTGGTGGACGTGAGCTTTATATCGTGTCTGGGTTTCTAGCTTTCCCTGGAAACAAGGGCCAGGGCAGTGAGGAAGCTCTAGAAATCTACTGTATGCCAGGGCCTGTCTTCATAATGAGCAAATCATTAATGAGACAAAATAGAAGACATTTATGAATTTTCTTAAAATGTATAAAGAAGAGGGATATTGCTAAGCTCTGGTTTTTTTCCTCTGAAACTTTTAAAATTGGGACATCATTAGTAGTTGACAGTAACAGAAAGGAGTAGCCAACTTCTCTTCTCGGAAAATAAGAATAACTCTAAATAATAATAATTCCTAAAGAGTGGTCACTTTGCCTCGTATTTAAGTATTTTTTACCAATATATATCAAGATAAAATAACCGGAAAGAAAAATTCATATCTTTTACAAGTAGAATGTTTGTGAGAATTTTCAGCAAATGGAATTTTTGAGAAGAAAATTATGCAATAAGTGGTTAGCTTACTTTGTGGGGCTGTGTAGAAGTATTCATTTTCTGTTCTTAACACTATTGATTTATACAAAGTATTTTTGTATTATGTGAATAAAGGATGTACTGTGTAAAGTGCGTTTATTGTGAAACATTCTAGAAAACAAAACTCTCTACTCACCTCACAGCCAGTAATCACCACATAACCCGAAACCTGGAATATACTGAATGTTCATGCAGATTGACATGCTTCACACAGTTAACACCAAACCTCAGCATGATGCACACATCAACTATCTTTTCCTATTGCTTACTTCCAGGTAGCTTATCATAAACTATTGTACTGGGTTTTTCTCCAGATATTATTTGTTGGTCCACATATATTGTTTTTCCACAAAGGCAAATTGGGTTACAAAATGCCCAGATATGAAATCATCAATCGTACAATGGAGCAACATAACCCATAGACACTAGCTAAGGAGAACGTACGGCTATCCCCCCAAAGGGCGGTCTATTACCAAGAAAATGGTTGAGTCTCTCTATCAGCCCCGTGATGGGCCATGAACTGAGCCGTGGATCCACAGGTTGGGGCATGTGCAGCTGCACTGACTCACTCCTGCAAAAAAGAATAGTCAGTTACTCTTTCTGAGTTCGTTTTCATTACAATGGTTATATTTAATCTACGTCCCCGTGAAGATGCTTCATTAAAATCCTCACAGTTAGCATCGTAAATAGTTATGAATGTAACTCCACAAACGAGGAAACTTAACAAATATCCATTTATTTTATGAAGAGCAAACTAAACCCAATTCTACCTCCTAACACTTTGATCCTGGCATAATATTTCAGGATCTGGTTCTTCACAGCCAAGCAGGGGTTCTGCAAAATGGCTCGAAACTGAGGACATTACAGAAGGGCCCTTTGATTTTTAATCCACACTGGTCACCACCGAGATGCTGTGTCCATATAAGCACGGCAAGGGGGTGAGGAGCTTAGCCCGGGCAGAGATTCTGCTTCCAGGTCCCAGCTTCCGTAAGTGCCACAGACAGCCTTTCCACGTGAAGCTGGAGTCAGCCACGTGCTACGTGGGAGCCCAAACCCTACATGGTCCTCCCCCCGCACCCCCCCCCCCCCGTGGCTTTCTCTCCCTTCTCCCACTTTATGCTTCTCGGAAACACCTATTTCTCCCACATAAGCCTGTCACAGCTTTGGGCCACATCCTCAATGTGTTCTTACGTTTCTAAGCACTAAAATCGCAAATGGCGCTTTGTCTACGCGCAGCTTGTGCACAGAACTGCCAACCGCACGGGCTTCCACAGAGCCCTGTCCAGCTCCACCTTACACAAAATGACAAATGCGTCTCGAGACATGGAAAAATAAATACATTATAAAATGGGTTCTATTATCATAATAAATTACGCTCCTATTTCAGCACCAATAGCCTGATTACTCTTAAACAATTCTCAAACTTTTAATATAGGCGTAAACTTACCTTTTTAAAGTGTTTTCAAAATGCTGCAAAGAGAAACAGAAAAAAAAAAAAACCTCAGTATATGCCGCAAGATTCGCAGTAGAGACCTCATTACTTATTCCCAAGAGTGGGTAAGCCCCAATTCCAGCAAATTGTATCATGTACACGGAAACAGAAAGAGAAAATGAATTGTATAGATTCTGAAATTTCTCATTTTTGCCAGGTCCACATACAAATCCACAGTCTTCAAACAAGCTTCTCGGGGCTGTCCATCAGTAAGTGAATGTATATTACAACTTGAGAAGGAGGTATTCTCTAGGATTGTGTTTAACCTGCTTTTTCAGACTTGGGTTGTTATGTATGGCAAGAATACCGTTTGGACTTGTGCATCACCGAGACAGGTAAAACCCCTCCCACAGCATCACAAAGCATCACTGCCAACGCGTGACGGTAGACGAAGAGATTGTGGACGTTCTCCAGGCAGCCCCGTGACTCTCCTCAGCCCTTACCTGGAGCAGCTCCACGTCTGGTTTATGACACGTTTTCTTGAGGTCCTCATACATTCCTCTTAGGAGTTTTCCCTTTTGGTCCATGCTGTCCTCACTTGCTCTGAGTTGTTGTAAAATCTCGTTGCTTTCTTTTTCCATTCTCTCTAAATAACGTCTCTCTTCCTCGAAAAGCAAGTGGTACACCTTCCGATATTCAGCACGGATCATCTCCCTCCGCAGACACACATAACCCTGCGGTGAGTGGATTGTTTAGATCACCGAGCAGGCTCTCCCTGTCTTATCATCTACTATTTCTCCTCTGACATTTAGCAATTGGGCACATTCTTGAAAACAGAAATTTAGGGACATCTTTCTGCCCCCTGATCCCCTTTTCTGCTCATTTGGTTATTTTTTGGCACTAGAAGTGAAAACTTGACTCTAACTCCTTCCCCCAAATATCTACGTTTTCTTAATAATAGGTACTTGTGATTTAATAATTGTCTTGCCTAATATGCTAAGAATCCTCATTACTAAATCCATTTCATCTCTTGTATGCCCAGATATTTTAGCTACAGACTAACTCGCTTTCTGAAAATAATAGCAAACATTACTTCCTAGAATAAGATAAGACCTTTCTAAAATGTTTGCTTCCACGTCCACAAACTGCAAGCAGACCAGAACCTTGTGTGTATGAGTGCAGCTTAACTCATCCTGCCCAAGGCTCTACACCCCCTTTCTTAGCTGACTTCCACATGTCCTTAGAGACGTTGGTCAACAGACAACCACCTTCCAGTATTAATTCCTCTCTTCTCACTTTTTGTCACTTTATCTTTCCCTATTTTCCTCCCAACATTTAAACGTGGTTTGTTCATGCACATAGTTTTGAAATTAAAACAAACGTACTCGGTTGACCCGATGTCTTGGCTTTTGTGCTGTCATTTGTACTCCAAAAAAGCCTACTTCTTGTTCACAGGTATACATTCACTGGACTTGTTTATGGATCTCTCAATCATTCTTCCAATCAGTGAAATCTCTCTTTTATTCCTGTTTTAATGAGATTGCTCTTTATCTCCCCAGAACCTTCTGTGCTGAATCCACATGAGTTGTTACATACATGTTACAAAGTTCTTTAGATTTCATCAGTCCTTCTTGCTATAAACCCTGCTTACCCTGGGCTTCAAGGAAATCCCTGTCTCCTGATTTCTTTCTAACAATTTGCCTTCTCCAGCTACTCTTTCCCAGCTGGAGTTACTAATACAGGGATTTCCCAAGTTATCTTTCCATGTGAAACTTTTTAATTTTCCTTCCAAAAATTCCCATGTGAAAACCCTCTGCTCCAATGCCTAAAATTTTCCAACAATTGTGAAATGCCCCTCTCCCATCCCAATCTTTCACATAGGTTCCAACCTTACGCATCCAACTGCCTACTGCACATTTCTTCTAGGATATCTCACAGGAACTTACAGTGGCACATTTCTCAAACTAACATCTTAACCCAAACCAGCCATGCCTCCTCCATTTCTAACCTTGGTGATGTTCCCATTTCAAATCAAAACCTGCCTCATTTTTAAATTTTACCCATTTAACATTCCACACTCACATCACATTTTCTGGCATTTCTCTACCATAAAGGCTATCCCTTGAATCCCTCTACTTCCTGTTATAGTGGTCAACTCATTCCCGATCTTTCCTTTTAGGATTCCTGAACAGTCTCATATTGCTTTCTTGATGTTCATTTTGAGGTCTTCCAGTCAGTATTGTCTTCACCTTGCAATCTAAATGAGCTTTCTAGAAAGATTTGCGATAATAGCTCTTCTTTGCCTAAACCCCTTCAGAAGCTTTTAATTGTATTCAATATGCTTCAACTTCTAAACATATATTAGATGAACCTTCAACAAAATGGTACCTAATTATCTGTGCCTTTTTCTGTGTTTCACTTGTATCCTTCTCATTACACCAGTCATATTGACCTTCTGTATTTTAAATGAGTTTTTTATTCATTTTACATGCAGTCCATCCACTTAACATGCTTACTTCAACTATGCTTCTCATAAATAGGTCACACTTGATTTTTAGATCTGACTTCAAATATCTCTACTATCACTCACTTTCCTTGATTGTCTGCACAATGGAGAAGTACAAGCAGGTGTGCGGAAAACCTAAGTTTAGTTTCAGATGTGTATAATTACCTCTTTCTAAAAGCTATTTCCCTGAATAATCATATACCTTGATTTCTGACCTCATGCAGGTGTCTGCCCAAAGTGACCTTCCACATTGTCTTTTCTGATCGTCATATTGAAAATTCAATTTTGTCAAAGCTACTTTCCTTATTTATTTTACTACTGTATTTTTCTTAAAAACACTTATCATGATGATTCATACTCTAAGTTTTCTATTTTGACTTGTTAAATACCTTTCCCAACTGCCTCATGAGCTCCTTGAGTGCAAAGAAATATGTTGCTTTTGTCTATTTCTATATTGGCCTGGAACAGTTACTGAGATACAGTAGGCACTGAATATTTCAAAGAAAAAATATCCTTTAGGATACCTTTAAGTAATGAAGATAATTTTGTTATATCACCTTGTCATTCATACAGCTCCATTTTGATTCCTTCAAGGTTCTTTAATAGTGTTTGTTTATATTTCCATTAGGAAATCTTTACTTCCTCAGAAATATGGATAAACTTTGTTTCACATATCCTATTAGTAGAGTTTGATCCATATTTTTGAATCCACAAATGATAAATCTACCTTCCTCTCTCATTCATTAGGTCACATTTTGAAGTAACCAATGTTACATTTCCAGCCATCTCTCAACACTGCATCTCTTATTTGTTAACCAATATGAACTTTATAGGATCTCAACATCTTCAGGATTCTTCTAGTTCTAGGCTTCAACCTTCACATATTTACCTTCTTAATATCCTCATGAATTTACAATTTCAAATTGTCCAATCATTGGAATAATCAGATAATATCTTCTAGACAAAGATTTTTTTTTTATTTTTAAGAAATCCTGTATTTATCTCATGTACCAATTACTGTCTCTCATGATGATAGTGATTTTCCTATACCTGTTGATGTGTTATGGTGTTATCCAGTAAATAAAATCTTTTGGCTGGATGTTTTGATTTTAGGAAGAAAGCCTAACAAAATGACATACCTCCCTGTACATAGTTAGGTGGAACTGGTTTGCTATTGATTACCCACTCATGGAAGACTATTAACATTATGATTTTAGCTCAAATTTTTATTGTATAATCACTGTGTGTTAAAAGCAGGTACTAAAGGGAATCCCTTACTTATGTCCCCTGTTCTGAACTTCCTGTTCTCTCTTTTTTGATTTCTCCAATTTTCTTGTGTCTTTTCCCACACGGACCTCATTTCTTACAGGAGCTTTTGCTACAAAAGGACCATGAATGTGAGCATAAGAAAAGCTGTTATTGAAATTTTCATCTCCTAACAGATGGAGAGGGGCAGGGAATGCAAGACACATGATTACCGAGAGGGTAAAGTGCCAGTACCTTTCATTGCTAAGCCCAATGTCAAATATGGAGGACTTTTATAACCACAGAATAAAGCTACAGTTGGAAAGGGTGTCTCACCATGGAGGAAACTGGCCCTCAAACTTTATGTCATCAATACAATTTTAATTAATTGAAAACTGTCTCAGATTTTAACTATCCTGTTGCTAGTTATTATCTCCTAATATCCTATTATTTTAACGAAGAGACAGTGTTTCTAAGTCGACTCCATTAGCTGAGGCTTTGTACAATCATGGTTATCATGGACAATAATCATTCCTGAAACTAACATATTTGTCCACCTTGGTCTTACATTGAATTGTCACAGTTTCTGTTCAGTATGATGCACAAATAAAAATTATCTTTATTTCCTAGCCTCTCAAATATCAGATCCCCCAGACTCTTAGCCATTACTTACCCGGTATTCCTCAGCAGTCCAGTCAGTGGAACAATGTCTGTGGGCCTCACGTTCCTTCAACTTACAGCACAGCAAACAGAGCAAGTCCTTCATAACCTCACAGAAGAAGTTCTTTGTTTTCATGTGTATCTCACACATCTGTTTTGCAGAGCTCGGTAAGTGGTAAGGTCTTGCCCATCTGACAAGGAATACGTGAGTATTCAAAACAATGTTGGTTTTAGAGTTCAATAGATGGGATGTTTCCCTGAACACAGGGTAGTAAGGAGGATGATAGGCTTCCTCCTGGAAGATAGAAAGATAAGGCATACAAAAGCTGTGCCCACAGCCTATAGTGACTGGGTCTATGAAGTACTTCACACATATGGAGCAAAGTGAATTAATTCTGGAAAATGTTGGAATCCGTATTTATTAAGAGAGAAAAGAAAGAGAAAATTAGTTTGTTATGGGCTTTGAAAGAAGTGCATATTCAAAACTTTTAAAAATCCCAAGAGGCATAAGAATTATTTTCTTTGTGTATGTATGAATATCCTAGTATATACAGCAGGACATGCTATGTATTACATATACCAGATGATGAGGAACAGAGTCCTCATGATGTAACTTATTGATTTGTCAAACACGGCCTTCCTACCAGAGTTTCAACTCCCTTGTACAATTTCAGTTTTGTTTATTCATGTCCTGTCTTCTAAATGGACCTGAGAATGTAGTACAGATCCAATCACCAGCCACAGAGAATGGGTCAGATTTCACCTAATGCAATCATCCTTATTCCTTTGCCAGGGATTCATTATAGGCCACTTGACTCTGTTTAGCTGATGAGATTTGAAGGAAATGCTATTAGGAGGATTTTGTGAAATGTTTATTGGCTCCTGAGAAGAAACATTAGGAGAGTCAACTGTTTCATGTTCCTCTGGATGGTGTTTGAATGTGATGCATGAGACTGCCATTTTGTGACCACAGTGTGCACGTGCCTAGAGACCAAAGCATACACCCTGAGAATGACAGAGAAATGGAAGACCTGGGTGTGTGACAGTGTCATCAGGGCATGAACGTAAGTAACTCTAGGATCGACCATCAATGCATATAAGAAAAATTAAGGAAATAGAAAAATTATTTTACACTCATCATAATTAATCACCTCTTCTGGAAAGAATCATAAATGGATATGAAAACCATTGGCTAAAGCAGTACTCATCCAAAGATTGTTTGTTAATAAGTTCCTCACTTTATTACCAACTAATATATTAAATCGTTTATTGAAATTTTTAAAAGTATGTAATTTTAGTTACCATAAATTGTGACTAAATATTCAATTATATGGTTGCTGTTATCTTTCCCATCTGGAAGAATTTGAATGAGAGGGGCTGTATATATGGAAGGTTGAAAGCTTATTGTGGGTCCAAAATAGACATGAGGGGAGTTATTACTTTACTGAACAGTTATAAAACAAGCTTTACAATACCTCTTTGAAAAATAGGTAGCAATGAGACAGTGATGCCTACAGATATATTTATGAATAACAGTTTGTGGGAGGGGATTTATGGCTTTCTGCTTGATGAACACACAATTTTCAGTGACATGGAACATAAAGCCTTCCCTCAAACCCACCCATCTTGAGGAGATAGTTTGAGGGACAGGAAGAAAGTTGAAAGTTTAAATTTGCCCTGTGTAGAATGGCCTAGAAACTGGCCAAGAATTCATTCTAATATAATCATTTCTAGACGGATAACATTAATGATAATATTAAAGTGAATATTAAATGATAACATTAATGATAATATTAAAGTGAAATATTAAAGTAGAAGGTAATACAGTTTTCTAATTCTGGACATGACTCCTCTTACCTGGATTGCCTGTTTTAGTCTTCTTAACAACAGTAGTAACTTATTTTCTATTTTTACCAACACTTTATGAGGAAGTTGGACATAGCATGAGTAAAATAAGTTCCTTGTCTAAAAGTCACACATTGAATAAATGATTGATCCCATACTCAAATATAGATCTTACTGACAGAAAATGAAAGAAAAAAAAAACCCTACATTTTGGTGTCCAAGATGAACACTAAATCAAGAAACATTTACTCATCTCTGAACTGTACTGACAGTAATCTATTATAAGATATCATGATAGTGGAATTTAGGAAACAAAACAGATGAACCTATGGAAAGGGAGAACAAGAGAGAGAGTGAAACAAACCATAAGAGACAATAGAGAACAAACTGAGGGTTGATGGAGAAAGGTGGTGGGGGATGGGCTAGATGGGTGATGGGCATTAAGGAGGGGACTTGTCGTGATGAGCACTGGCTGTCGTGTATAAGTGATGAATCACTGAAACCAATACTGCACTGTATGTTATCTAAATATAATTTAAATAAAATTTTAAAAAGAAAAGAAGATAAGATATCATAATAAAATACACAATATTCTGGTATTCAGTGGATCAGAGTTTAAAGGATGATATAAAACAAGTTTTGTTTTTTTTTTTCAACGTTTTTTATTTATTTTTGGGACAGAGAGAGACAGAGCATGAACGGGGGAGGGGCAGAGAGAGAGGGAGACACAGAATCGGAAACAGGCTCCAGGCTCTGAGCCATCAGCCCAGAGCCCGACGCGGGGCTCGAACTCACGGACCGCGAGATCGTGACCTGGCTGAAGTCGGACGCTTAACCGACTGCGCCACCCAGGCGCCCCAAAACAAGTTTTTTTAAAACAGTATATTCTTTTAATGAGAAATGTGTAATGTGCCATGGAAACAGAGAAAAGAGAACCATCTGATAGTTCACCTTTGGTGACACAACCATGCTGCACGCATTGATACTCAGTGCGCACAAAGAAATTTACTTGTCTTAATGTCTAGCATATTTAAGAACATCCTCTCCTCACAGTCTACATTATTTTTATTTTCATTTATTTTTATTTTTATTATTATTTTTTAATGCTTAGCTATTTTTGAGAGAGACAGACAGACAGAGGATGAACAAGGAAGGGGCAGAGAGAGTAAGACACAGAATCTGAAGCCGGTTCCAGGCTCCAAGCTGACAGCCCATAGCCCAACATGGGGCTCAAACTCATAAACCGCAAGATCACGACCTGAGCTGAAGTCAGACGCTTAACAGACTGAGCCACCCAAGTGCCCCAACAGTCTACATTATTTTTAATAAAAAAAACTTGAACTACTTTATTATTTTTTAATTTATTTATTTTGGGAGAGAGAGAGAGACAGTTGGGGGCGGGGGCAGAAAGAGAGGGAGAGAGAATCCCAAGCAGGCTCTGTGCTATCAGTGCAGAGCCTGACATGGGGCTCCATCTCACAGACTGTGAGATCATGACCTGAGCCAAAATCAAGAGCCAGACGCTTAACCAACTGAGCCACCCAAGTGCCCCAAAGTTGACCTGTTTTAAACTAAATGTTGTATAGTTTGTTTGGATCTTATCTACTACCTTCATTTTGAAAATTTCAAAGCAAGTCAATTTATCGCCTCCATCAACCCTAAAACATTCAAGACATTAATGATTTTAAAAAGAGACTAATATTGTACTCATAATTCAATTGGACTTATTATCTAGAACTCCAGTTCTCTATGAAATAGTATATACCTCAAGTCAACATGACTGTCAGCAGCAAATGATGACTGTGTTTTAAGATACAGATTTTTCTTGACTTACTATGGGTTACATCTGAATAACGCCACTGTAAATTGAAAATATCATAAGTTGAAAACACATTTAATACCCCTAACCAGCTGAACATCATAGCTTAGCCTCACGTACCTATAAGTGCTCAGAGCACTTACATTTACAATTGGGCCAAGTCAGCTAATACAAAAGTCCATTTTACAATAAAGTGTTGGGGCATCTCGGTGGCTCAGTTGGTTAAGCCTCCGACTTAGGCTCAGGTCATGATCTCACAGCTCGTGTGTTGGAGCCCCACGTCAGGCTCTGTGCCAACAGCTCAGAGACTGGAGCCTGCTTCAGATTCTGTGTCTCCCTCTTTCTCTCTCCCCCTCCCCCACTCACACTCTGTCTCTCTCTGTTTCTCAAAAATAAATAAACATTAAAAAAAAATTAGAATAGGGGCGCCTGGGTGGCTCAGTCGGTTAAGCGTCCGACTTCAACTCAGGTCATGACCTCGCGGTCCGTGAGTTTGAGCCCTGCGTCGGGCTCTCGGGGCTGATGGCTCAGAGCTGATGGCTCAGAGCCTGGAGCCTGCTTCGGATTCTGTGTCTCCCTCTCTCTCTGCCCCTCCCCCATTCATGCTCTGTCTCTCTCTGTCTCAAAAATAAATAAACATTAAAAAACATTTTTTTTAAAAATTAGAATAAAGTGTCAAAAATCTGCTGTAATGTATTGAATACTGTACTGAAAGTGAGAAGCAGACAAATGGTTTAAGTGCATCAGAGGTCAATCGTCACGGTCGCTGGCTGACTGGGAACTGCGGCTGCCTCTGCTGCTGCTCAAGGTCACCAGAGAACCAATGTTAGGGCACATTGCTGGCCCGTGAAAAGACCAAAACACAAAACTTGAAGTTCAGTTTCTACTGGATGTGCAGCACTTTCTCATCACTGTGAAGTCAAAAAATCATTTGGTCCCACCATCTTAAGTTGGGGACTGTCTGTAAATTGATTTGGCTGCACTCAAGAGTCCTTATTTTCATGTTCAGTGGATGCAGAGAAACTTCCCGTATCTAAACTTCCTCAAAGGGAAAAGTAACAGTCTTCTCTAGGTCACTCCAGTTCCTAAACACTTGACAATCTCCCTCTGAAAACTGAAATCCAAGTCTGAAGCTGAGAACATTAAGAGACATTTTAAACACTCAACCTCACAATGAGTGTTTGTGGGATAATTCAGCACATTGAATCGACCGGCATTTTAAATAGACCTGAGATACAAACATGTACTTAAATATGCACATACACAGAGCATAACATGAACAGCTTGGTAGGCATGGATAGATGACTTAGTATCTACAGAAAAATAATACAATTAGCATATATTTATTGCTTTACCTACCACACTGCAAGCTATCTGGTGCCAAATTATTTTCTGTACTTCACAATTATATATGAATAATCAACGTACACAAAAATAACAGAGGAAAAATAATCATACTAACTCAAAAAATAAATACAAAGAGAAGAGATTGCATCCTCATAATGGACTAAATTTAAAGTAATGAAACAATTTCTACTATTAAATTCTTTGGAAACAACCTAAACAAACGGACATGTGGATTATCGTTCCTAATTTTAAGAGAAAATAACAGAAGTTGCTTTCATGAATTTGAGTACTCACCCGTGGTTACTGGTAATGGAGATTTCCATTCTTGTTCAGTAAGTGATTCTGTTAAAGTCGGTTCAAGGATTAGGCGCTCACCTTTCAGTAGCAGTAAATTTCTGAAGCCAACTCCAACTCCAGCCAACTCCAAACACAAAGATTCTACGAAATAATGAACTCAGCCCTTTGCCTGATGTTTTATAGTCTTTGAAGACCACGCCCATTTACCCAAAGTGCTTCAGTTATTGAATCTTGGGAAAGGTGTTGGGTTACATGATTCGATTTTTGCAGCCTGGTAAACACACCCGGAAGATTATGGCTGATTGGAAACCTTCTTAAACCAACTTATTCAAACTTCCACATTCGATCTCCAGTAAGAAGCCACACCTTGAGTTAACCTATGTGATCCATATGGGTCTGTTGTTTTTAAAATAAATGGATCCCCAAATACATTCTTCCTATCTGCTTTTAAGAAACTATATTGCAATCCTAACTGCACCAACCCATTACTACACACTGTATTTGGTTATCTGTGTGAATCTGTATGCATTCCTTTTTTTTATGTCAACAAGTAGTAGTTGTTTTTTTTTTTTTTTTCTTTTTCACTACTTTCCTGATATTTTTTCAGAAAGAAACTTATCCACATTTGGTTTATCAGTACAGTGTGATCAAGCCCCTGGCCAATAATACCACTTGCTGGTCTGGCAGAACTATCCTACTGTTTTATGGATCGTGCCAACCTCCACTGAACTAAAATTCTCTGAAATTTTATATTTTTCAGTGAGTCCTCCACAAAATTCTTCCCTTTTAAAAGTTGTTTTCTTTTTGGAAACACAGTACTTTTTTTTTTGTTTGTTTTGGTCTAAAACTGCACACACAATAGCTTTTGCTGGTTTTTCTTTAAGACTCTGCTTTTTTTCTTATTACCTCACATATTTTCTCATATACTCCTTTTAATATTCAATACATATGCATAATTGAAAGATTTATGATCTTTTGTGGATTTAATGATCACACAGTTGGCGTGTACTACATGATTGACTCCTAGAAGGCATCATACACATTTTTTTAAATGTTTATTTATTTATTTTGGGGAGAGAAAGAGAGAGCACAAGCAGGTGAGGGGCAGAGAGAGAGGAGAGTGAGATATAGAATCCGAAGCAGGCTCCAGGCTCTGAGCTATCAGCACAGAGTCCAACTCGGGGCTCAAACTCACGAACTGTGAGATCATGACTGACCTGAAGTCAGAAGTTTAACCAACTTAGCCACCCCAGGCACCGTAGGCATCGTAAACATTTTTGTAAAAGAAATGCTATATTTTCTGGTAAGTTTAGGCAACTATCAAAGTTTTCTCCATATTGACTAGACGTGCATCCTATTCAGTCTTTTTTTTTTATTTTTATTTTTTTATTTTTTTTTTAGACGTTTATTTATTTTTGAGACAGAGAAACAGAGCGTGAACAGGGGGAGGGGCAGAGAGAGAGGGAGTCACAGAATCTGAAACAGGCTCCAGGCTCTGAGTGGTCAGCACAGAGCCCGATGTGGGGCTTGAACTCACAGACCCTGAGATCATGACCTGAGCCGAAGTCGGATGCTTAACCGACCGAGCCACCCAGGTGCCCCTATTCAGTCTTTTAAAAACATTTTCATGTTTAGTCAATGATAGATCTTGGTGCTTCACCCAGGGAAGGATCTTAGAATGAAAACAGTCTACTTTCACTACATCAAATGATCAGTTATCGCAAATCTGCTCTTCTAATGTAGGCCATGGCTAAAAAAGTGAATTATAGTCTTCAGATTCCAAAATGTTTTTCTTTAATATTATCTTCTCTTGGAAATTACATAAACACATTTACCCTTGACACCCCTTCATTCTCTTGTCTACCCCTGCACATACAGCAGTATAGTAAATGCTTTTTACTTAAATGTAAGTTTCTTGAGGAAAAGATCATGAGTGATCAACTTTTGCAGTGGTATTACCCAAAATATCACCAGGTCTATAGTGGGATGTGAAACCCTTTTTGTTGCCACAGTTCTATGGCCTGGGAGTGTGGAGGGGGGTTAACTCTGGGAGAAATCCTGCTTCAAGGCTTTATTTTAAACAGTGTAAAGTAGGACCAGAGAAAAAAATTTTAAGTTTATTTATTTATTTTGAGAGTGGGAGAGAAAGAGAATGTGTATGCATGTGTGTGCAAGTGGGGGAGGGGCAGAGAGAGAAGGAGAGAGAGAGTATCTCAAGCAGGCTCCGCACAGTCACTATAGAGTCCCACGGGTGCTGGTTTGATCTCACAACCTGTGAGATCATGACCTGAGCCAAAATCAACATTTGGATGCTTAACCAACTGAGCCACCCAGGTGCCCCAGGACCAGAGAAGTTTTTAATCTAGGCTGAATCTACCCCCCTGCAGTGAGACAATACCCTTCTGAGTACTCTACCCTATATCCTGTGTAGTGTAAGGACTTTCTGCTGTGGATGAGGGGAACATCAACTATTCCCAGCCCTGTGAGAGCTGCAGGTATTGTTTCGTGGGTTTTGTCATCTTTTCTCGATCAAGTATTTTCCTAATATGACTTAACTGATCTGCACTCAGCTATAGATTCTAGCTGTGTGCCCCTTTACAGATCTGTGTGTGTGTGTGTGTGTGTGTGTGTGTGTGTGTAGCTCTCCTTTCAACCAGTACTCAGTCCTGGGAACTCCAATTGCCTTGAACTCCCTGAACCCACAACTCCACTCAGGATTTCCTGTCTCAACACTGAGGTCTAGAAATCGCCAGGCGTTAGGCATGGATCTACACTGAATCACCTCATTTCTTTCTTCTCTGTGCTGCCTGTTGGCTAATGTCTGAAAGCTGTTGTCCTACAGCTTTTTGTGCTGTTAATGTTGTTATTAATTGAGATAAAATCGGAAAGAAATGTAAGTGATGAATCACTGAATTCTAATCCTGAAACCAACATTGCAGTACTAAAATTTAAATATAAAAAAAGGAAAGAAAAACAAAACAAAAAACATTTTTTCAGAGAAAATAAATATAAAAATAGGAGAGGCAATAAGGTTCCCACTACTCCCTTTTGCTTAAACATAAGTCTGTGGGAAGACTTATAAACTAAAATTTCAAATTTTTTAATGGATATAGAGGGTTTATTTTTATAAAACATTTTTGAAAATGTATCAGTTTTTATCTTCAGTGAGTGTTGGTATTGTGTCTCTTTCCTTCTTTCTTTCTTTCTTTCTTTCTTTCTTTCTTTCTTTCTTTTTCTTTTTAAGTGTTTTGGTTTTTTGAGTGAAAGCACAAGAGGGGGAGGGGCAAAGGGAGAGAGAGAATCTTAAGCAGGCTCCACACCCTGCATGGAGCCAGAGGCAGAGCTCAATCTCACAACCGTGAGATCATGACCATGACGTCCTGACCTGAGCCAAAGTCGTGAGTCAGATGCTTACCTATCTGAGCCGCTTGACCCACGGAGCCACCCAGACACCCCAGGTATTGTGTCTCTTTCATCAATATTGCCCATTTCATCTAAGCTGTCGAGTTAGTTGGCACAAATGTGCTTCTAATATTACCTTCTTTTCATTAAGATGTCTGTTGATCTCCACCTCTTTTGATATGTTTTAGTGTCTTCTCTTTCCCTCTCCCCTCCCCCCCTCCCCTCCCCACCAGGGTGTGTTTGTGTCTGTCTGTCTGTGTGCTTAGAGCTGCTAGGCTTGAGAAACAATGACTCCCTTTGATTTTTACTGTGTATTTATTCTCCTGAGTGAGTTAGGTAAGCAGGCTTTGGCAGTGGTGGAGTGGGGCTGGGGTCTTGCATAAGAGTTTCTGGAAACTAGGTTCTAGGCACTTATAGTGTTGTAAGCACTGGGCCCCACTACAAGGTGTCGGGGTGTGTATGACAAGTATCTCCAATATACCCATTATTAGGAAGTACCTGATGGGAAGAGAATCCAGTATGGGTCATCACTAAATACCAGATTCTACTCAGAAGGGAAAGAAACAGGGAATGTACAGCTTTTTTAGGGTAAAAGGGGCAAATGTCAGGCCTTTCGAGAAGAGGAGGCCAGGAATCTCCAAGCTCTTGGCCACAAAGGTCCATCATGACCCTGTCCCCTGTCTCATCTAGTGTCCCCTCAGGTGTGAGACCCTCCCATGCAGGGAATGAGTACCCCTGGCACAAAGCCAGCTCCCACCTCCCTTGTCGGGGGCATCAGGAGCTCCAAATCCTACCTGTCAAGCATGTCAAGCAGGTACTGCCCAGAGCCTTTGGACAAGAGTTCTCAGATTCCTTTGAGTGCTGCCCATTCCTAGGGATTCCTGGGCCCTGTCTAAGGTTGGCGGGGGGGGGGGGGGGGGGGGGGGGGGGGGGAGCTGGAAATACTCTCCCCAGATTTCACTGATCTTTCTTGGGTGTGGAACATCCCCCACTGTACCCCAAGTGCCAAGGGTCAGTTCCCCTAAGGAGAATTCATTCTGGAAATAAATACGACCTAAGCCTTTAAAATCCTCAAAGGGCCGGCCACCTGATGTCTGCACTGTCACTACCAGACATGTGGCAAGGTAGGGACCCTGGTTTTGGCCCAAAGCCCAGCACAGCCCTTGGGTAAAGCCAGGGCCTGGGCTCCAGGAAGGTGCCATCCAGGGTCCCGCGTGTGTCTAGAAGATGCAGAAGTTAGAGCCACTGAGGCCAGAACACGAGGGAAAAATCATTTTTCAAATAGGTAACAGCAGGGTGTGGCAGGAACTGCAAGCCACTTCTCCAGTCTTCCTGCTGTAGCTTCCGGAATTGTTAAGAGAGCCTCCCTGCCTGTCCTGCTCAGTGCAGCGCCCTTGATGCCCTGTGGGGGGCGCGTGGCTCCGTGACTCCAGCACAGGCATGAGAGGCAGCCCTGGTCTCCAGCTTCTGGAATAGCCACCCTCTGGCCTCCAGCTCACCCTCTGCCTCCAGGCGAGGTTGGGGAAATGTTGGACCCAGAGCACCCAAACCTTGCCTAGAACCCCCCCACCATTGTAACCCCCCCAGACCGGTCCCCCCTCGTCCTGCAAATATCTCTCATCTCAGCCAGGAGAGTTGCTTCACCTCATTACCAAAACTTAATATATTAACTTTTAAATGCTCATCTGATGGTAGTGATTGTCATTTTAATTTTATGTCTCTAACTATGAATGAGGTTGAGAAGATCTTCACGTTTATTGCTTCTCCTCCTGTGAAGTAACAGTTTCAGATGTTTTTCCTAGGGGGAAGGCGCTGTCTCATTTTTCTTCCAGATTGGAAGGAATCTTTACATATTTTGGATATTCATCCTTAACTAGTTTTATGTCTTACAGTATTTTTTTCTCATTTTTTTTCACTTCCATTAGGGTGTCTTTTGAGAACAGATGTCCTTAAAAGTTTTGTAGTTAAATTGATCAGTAGTTACCTTGTTTAAATTGTGTTTTTTGTTTCTTCACTGGGAAATCCCTTTCTAACATAGAACCAAAAAGATATTTTCCTGTATTCACATCTTTTAAAATGATGAATTTGCTTTTTCATATTGAACGTACCTGGAATTAATTTTTGTGAAGTGTCACAGAATACTCACTGGGAAGTTTCTCTTTTTTAATCCATTGGCAATGCCTACCTATTCAGTCAAAAATCACATTTCCATATAACAAGTGAGTCTTAGGCTTCCTCTTTGGTTTCTGTGGGTTTCTTGTCCATCTCTGTACCAGTGTCTCACCTCTTAATTGTGTGTCAAGACCATAACATTTGTCACTGATATCTCAGAATGCCTAATGATGTTTTGACCCATAGAAGAATGCTGCTCTATTGTTGCCAACATCCATATTTAGTATAAAGTGTATATGCATAAGTATCTAGTATGTATTTGCATGTAATACATTGCGATCTTCTCATCACGTATTTCCAGAATTTGAAATACACCCAAAAAACAACATACCTAAAAATCTGATTGCAGTGTCTTTTTTGAGTAATCTTCAGGAAAATAAATTAAACTCACTACTTTTTCAACTACATACATACAGTATTTTTTCAATGCTATGTGGTATCTGAATTTTCCAAGATACAGAAAAAATTTTTTTCCTCTATTTAAGTAGTCAAGAATCCAGAAATATGACTATCCAACTTTGTTTTTGAAGTCCTCAACATTCTCTTCAGGATATTAATCTCCACTATTATACTTTTTTCATTAAAGAATATTTAATCAATATTACTGAATCAAAGTGTGTCTAGTGATACTCTAGCTCTCAGGTGTAAGAAATTTACTCGGCCTTCATATCTGTAAACCAGCCTCATTCAGTGTTTCCCAAAGTTTGGCATTCATCTGAATTACCTGGAATGACTGATAAACCACGGATTTCATCCCCCGTCATGTAACATTTTTGATTCTGTAGGTCTTGGGTTTGAGCCCACAACTGGTATTTGAAACAAGGCTCGGGTGATTATGATGCTGAGGGAGCCAAATGAAATTTTGAGAACCGTGGACAGTCTTTTCTTCATTCCCTATTATCCTCAACATTTCATATCCTCTACTGATCTATGTCATTTTCAATGGTTGACAGAATTCCTTCTAATGGCTATTCTCAATTATTAGTCAGAAATGTGTGGAATCATATGTATTTCAGAACTACCTTTCAGATATGGACTATGGCAAACAGAGTATATAGTATGTAAACTGTAGCAATTATTGGGTAGTGTAGTGTAGTCAAACCCTGCTGCCAATAAGGCAATCATGTCACTCATTTATGAATTGGCTCACTCATCAAATATCTGTTAAATGCATGTTATCTCCTAGACACGAGGTTACCTGCTGGGGTAATGAACACTTTCTATATTTCTTGCAGTTTCCACTACTGGAAAAGATACAGTCAAATATATTTGGAGTTCATATAAAGAAAGACCTATCTTGGTCCTGAGGGTCAGGGGAGATTTCCCCCTAAAACAGATTTATTTTTCTTCTGAGGGTGAACTGAAGTGTAGGACATACTAGATTAAGAGATGGGAGAAGTTTCAGAATGACATGGGCATTGTAGATAACCAAGTCTGTCTATGATGGGCAAACTCTGTGTTCCTACTTTACATGATTGAGCTGGAATCACACACTCGTGTATTTTTGTAACTCCAGCAAACTCCCAAACCAGGTGTGCAACCACAGCATGTATACTAGATAAGTGGGCCACAGAGATGATTTTAATTTAAAGAAGATGGAATAAAAAAAAAAAAAAAAGATGGAATCAAAAGTCAAGGAACATATACCAACTGGCCCAGAGATTTCTTTACTGACAAACACTGGGAAACTGGACAGGAGACTGTAACAATTATCCTTTCACACATAAAAGAAGAAATGTATCCTCAGATTCCATCAGTGGGCCATTCTTCCTTATCCAAGAATCCTTATAGACTCCTAGATCTTACTCCCAACAGTGGCCCACATCCAGCTCTCAATACTGTTTTCCAGAGGTGAAGTCATCATCCATAATATGTCTTGATGTTCTCCACACAGGACAATAGTTAGATCTTTCAGAACTTAAAGATGCATCTTGACAGTCATGCCTACACCTCAAACTTCTCACACAATCAGTTTGATATCATGATCAGTTATTTCTTTATTGAAGGAAATCTCCACTATGGAAAGAAAAGAATATTCTAGTCAAAACCAGTTTAAAAATTCCCAGCCCATTTCTGAGTTGACTTAATATCTGAATTCATATAAACTATCTGTGATTTCAAAATTTAAAAGACAAGGGCGCCTGGGTGGCGCAGTCGGTTGGGCGTCCCACTTCAGCCAGGTCACGATCTCGCGGTCCGTGAGTTCGAGCCCAGCGTCAGGCTCTGGGCTGATGGCTCAGAGCCTGGAGCCTGTTTCTGATTCTGTGTCTCCCTCTCTCTCTGCCCCTCCCCCGTTCATGCTCTGTCTCTCTCTGTCCCAAAAATAAATAAACGTTGAAAAAAAAAAATTTAAAAGACAAAACATTCAAGCTTTTTGTTCTTGTGAAATATTTCTTCTCTTAGCACAAAATATTAATTTCTAAGTCATTTTGCTTCCAAGAATGCCCAGATCCAAGTGACTCCACTTTAAAACCTAAAAAGGGGCACCTGGGTAGCTCAGTCAGATACACATCTGACCCTTGGTTTTGGCTCAGGTCATGATCTCATGGTTCATGAAATCAAGACCTCCGTTAGTCTCTTTTGTGCTCACAGTGTGGAGCCTACCTGGGATTTCTTTCTCCCTCTCTCTCTCTGCCCCTTCCCTGTTCTCTCTCTCTCTCTCTGAAAATAAATAAACTTTTTTAAAAACCACCAAAAAAAAAAAACCCAATAGATTTTTAAAAATTAAAAAAAAATAATAAAACCAAAAGAAAAAAACCAAAGAACAGTTCTTAAAGGAATCCGGAAAAATACTAAGCAATTCTTCTACATATCAACAGTATTAATATGAGTCTATTACTAAAATGCCCCCCTCAAATTTAAACAAAGATATTTTTCCCCTTGCAATTTCTCTTACAAATAAATCTAAATGATTGAGAACAGAAAGTTGTTAGTCTTACTTGATGGTGAAGTCATAGGTTATTCTGATAGAAAAATGTACATCATGTTTTAGTAAACTGTGTTTGTTACTGTTGAGATAAGTGTCAATTTTTGGTCACCTGTAACCCTAACTTTAACACTCCCAAATTTTACTTACTATTTTAATTTTTAAATTGTGAAGGTGCTAATAAGTGCATCCACTCTAATGAAGTATCAGTTTTGTTTAAAATCAGTTGATAGTAGGGACACCTGGGTGGCTCAGTCGGCTCAGCGTCCGACTCTTGATTTCTGCTCAGGTCATGGTCTCATGGTTCATTTTCTGGGATCAAGCCCTGTGTGCTGACAGTGCAGAGCATGCTTAGGATTCCCGCTCTGTCTCTCTCTCTCTCTGCCCCTTCCCCACTTGCACGTGTGTGCACACATTCTCTCTCCCTGTCTCTCAAAACAAATAAATAAATATTTTTTAAAATAAAAAATAAAATCAGTTGATAGTAAAAACAATAAAATGGATAAAGAAGACTAAGATATAGGACAAAAAAATAAGCTATAGTAGATGACAGGCATGAACATATATTTATATACACATATAAGATTTCTGTGCATGTTTTGGTCTTAATATTTGTGAACTATTTATGTCACTTCATAAAGAGGGGCTCTTTGCAATAAGGCAAGAGGAACATATTCATTTCCCAAAAAAGGGGAGTGAGGGTTTGCCATTCAGTTCAGTAATTCGTTCCAAAATCCTGTTCAAGAAAGCACTCCTGCTATGTGCAAACTAGCCTTATATTGATAAAAAGAGAATATCTCCTCTACTTTGATACTCTTGGGGCACCTACGTGGCTCAGTTGGTTAAGCATCTGACCTCAACTTAGGTCATGATCTCATAGTTAATGAGTTTGAGCCCCGAGTGGGGCTCTCAGCTGTCAGCACAGAGCCCACTTCAGATCCTCTATACTCTCTCCTCTCTGCCCCTCCCCCGCTCTCTGTCTCAAAAATAAACATTAAAAAAGAAAAGAAAAAGAAAGTTGTTTTAGTAACAAGATACTTTAGTCAGAAAGGCACAGATTACAAGAATTCCATGGTTTTAAGCATGTTGATAAAATTATTCGTTTTAATATTATTAAAGTTTTTGTAGATAAACAATTGAAAGCAATTACCGTAACTAAATATATACTAGGCAACTAAAACCTAACTTCTATTGCAGCTGCTTAAACATTGACCCAATGGTGACCTAATTACCACATTAATTACCTTACTAGTTAAATCCATGCTTGCTAGTCATATGGGTTCCAGTTGCCAAATATATTTGTATACTTGCAATAAATAAATAAAATTCCTGTAAGAAAGCTTTGTTGCGTAACCAACAGACATAGGCCTTTCCAACCCTCTTCCTCCCGTATGAAAGAGTTTTGGTGAGTATTGTTTTGTTGATTTCCTCCAAAAAGCATGCACTTCAGGACTTTGATCCAATCTATAGCTGCAGGGGTGAGTCCTGATTGGTCTGAAATATCAATCAATAATGTGACTAGCCAGTGATTGGTTTAACAAAGGGCAGTTCACTAAGCTCATCTACTTTCATTTAATTGTCAAAACCATCCAATCATGATTTCTTGTCTAAAATTACACTGCTACTAAATGTTGGAGCCAGAAATCCCATCTTTGACCCAATAAAATCAGTAAGCCATTACTCTCCAAGACACTACAATAGGCAGAAGCAAGCAATCTGGGCTTTCTAAGCAACTGAATTAATTAAATCAACAAAAATTTTCTGATAAGTTTACAGTTCCAAGAACAGTCTGTCAGGTTGGGGATATAATGGTTAGTAAAATAACATCATTATAAGAGATAATATTTTTTTTAAATTGATGAAGAAATCTATACAATGCCACTCATCTGTATGTCTTCTGTCCCTCATCCATGATCCAGAAAAATGCCTTTATTGCAACCCATTGATTAAAATGCACAAAAATGTGCATACATAAGACAGTCATAAAACTAAATTTTCTCCTTGATGTTTTTTATTTCAAACAGAATCTGTCACCGAAATCAATTTCTGAATATGAGTGTTAACAGTATTAATCTTTGTAAAATTGGACCAGATTTCAACTTGAATCTTCTTACATGAATATACTAAGTTTTTTAGTTTGCCTTCCTATCTTTATTACAAACACACTTGCATTGAAAACCAATTGTGAAGGAGGAGAGAATGGCAGCGTATTCTAAGTCCTTAGGAATTATTACCAAGCATTCCTTGTCATGGTGAAAAGATTTAACAATCATGTAATTATAATCAGCACCAGAAAACATATCATAATTTAAAAATTTTGTTTTGCAAAAACATTCATTCATTTCTGTTCCAAGTGAACACACTATCCCTCTAATTTCTGACATTTCTGCACAGTTACCAGTGTCACTTTAAGGCAAGCCCATTCGTTCTTGCCATCTCTAACTTTATGTCAGAAAACTGAGGTTTCTGAAATCATTTGCCAACAGTCAAATACAAGTTATTTTCCAAATTATCCAATGTGTTATCTACTTGTAAATTACCAAGTATTTCCTCTAACATACTTGCATATTGCCATTTGTAGAACAGAACGTAATATATTTATACAAAGAAAATAAGATTGTCCTAACTCATTTTTATGATCTACACAGAATAAAAAATTACAAGACTGGAAACTAATTTGTGAGTCTTTATAATCTATATAAACAGCCAAGGAATGAGTAAAACAACAGACCAAAACTTAAGCACCAAATTATTCCAAAAATATATAGCAAAATCAGATGACAAAGTAGCTTAAGTTATGAAAAAGATGAAGGAATGGAGTCATTTTTTAAATTTGAAAATGAAATGATTTCATAGAAACAAATGCAGTTTGCTGGTACATTAAACTTATGATACTGTATTTGCTTTATTTTGAGAAGAGGCAGGAACTCCTCTCATGTAAACTGTGTTCACCAAGGGAATAGAGCTATCGTCTCACCAATGTTTGCTGTAGAAGTAAAACTAAGTCATTCTTGCAATCATGATCTCCTGGTAGCCAATTTAACTTTGATCAGATTGCTTTCACAAATTCTCTGTAGTTTTTGTTTAGAGATTACATCTCCCTAAACCCAGAATTCAGTATAATGATTCACATTTTGATATCGAAGGTCACCTTAGCCTCGGTAGACTAAGAAGAACTTGAGCAGCACTGAAAGGATTTAGATGGCCTCCTGAAGATGAGAAACTATCAGATCCTAGACCACAAGAAAACACTGAAATTAACACTGAAGAGAAGGACCTACATTCAAATTCTATACTGAAAGATAGTCAGATGTGTAAGCAGGAATGGGAGAAGAATGTGGGGACCCAGAAACCCAGACAAAAATTTGCCATGTGCACATTGTTTAAAATTAATGGCAAGGATAAACCAACAACAGGAGGGTAATTTCAGTATATGGTTTCTGGAGACTGAGAATGGAATTATTCTAATCAAGGACAGAAAGGTACATCTTCCATTGGTCCTGCCTACTGCAGAAACCTAATCAGGGAAGAGCTTCAGGGATCTCAAACTAAAGGCTTTGCAAGGGCAAGTAAGTTTGTTTTGTTTGTAAGTCTGTGAAGTTGGCTGGACTGTGGGAACTCAGAAAGTTACCCGTTTTCTAGTAGAGAGCCCAGAGAACACAGAACTCCTGACCCAATTGGGTGGATCTTCCTATAAGTATTGATGAGACCATCAATTTATATTTGGCTTGGCCCTAAAACTTAATTGGAAAATCTTGTTGCAGTATGGTAAAAGGGACTGAGGCTTAAAGATGAGAAACAGTGGGGTGCCTGGGTGGCTCAGTAGGTCAAGTGTCCAACTCCTGATTTCTGCCCAGGTCACAATCCCAGGTTTATGGTATCTTGCCCAATGTAGGGTTCCTTGATTAGCATAGAGCCTGCTTGAGTTTCTCTCTCTCTCTCTCTCTCTCTCTCTCTCTCTCTCTCTGTGCCCCTCTTTCAAGTTTCTGAGCTCTCTCTCTCAGAAACAAAGCAAAACAAAAGAAAAAATGTGAACATAAATTTCAACACAGAAGTGGGCAATTTTCCATTTCTGTTTCCATTTACATTGTTACATTGTTTACATCGTTAAGGATGATTAAATTATGAGGGGGAGGGGGCATATCCCAAGTGGGTTGTAATTATTCATTGCTTCTCTCTCTCCTCAGAAACATGGACCTCCCCACACTTTAGGACTTCCAGAAATAACTCATGTGCTAAGCCTTGAAAGTGAGAAAGTTTGAGCTCCTGCTGAAGTTTCTGAACTGCTAGGACCAGATAAGTGCCCCCAAGAACTAGAAATGGCGTTGTCTAGAGGCCGAGGTCACTGGTCCAAAGAAGACATTGTGAAGTTACTGGACCGCATGGAGACTAACCTTCCATCCAATGACAGCCACACATTCAAAACAACCCAGTCACAGATGGACTGGGAAAAAGTAGCTTTTAAGGATTATTCTGGAGAAATGTGCAAACTCAAATGGTTGGAGGTTTCTTATCACCTGAGAAAATTTCGCACTTTGACAGAATTAGTCCTGGAAGCCAAGGAACATGTTGAAAAGCCTGACAGAAGCAAAAAACGTAAGAAACATCCGGACTTGCCCAAGAAGCCCCTGACTGCTTACCTTCGCTTCTTCATGGAGAAGCGGCCTCAGTGCTCCCAAAAATATCCCAACCTGAGCAACCAGGAGCTGACCAAGGTCCTGTCTAAGAAATACAAGGAGCTCCCAGAGAAGATAAAGCTCAAATATATTCAAGATTTTCAGAAGGAGAAACAGGAGTTTGAGGAGAAACTGGCTCAATTCAAGGATGACCACCCTGATCTATTCCAGAACCCCAACAAATTGGATGTAACCAAGAGGAGCCCAAACGGGGCCCAAAAGAAGTTTCCAAGTCACGTGCCAGAAGTGAAGTCTCCCCTAGGAAGCTGTTTTTCCAAGAGGATCATATTCCATGGAGAGCCCCGGAAGCCCCCCATGAACGGATATGAGAAGTTCCACCGGGATTTGTGGTCAAGTAGGGAGCTGCGAGATGTGCCCCCAAGGGAGCGCAGGGTGGAGATTGGCAGGCGCTGGCAGCGAGTCCCGCAGAGCCAGAAGGACCATTATAAGCAGCTGGCTGAGGAGCTGCAGAAACGGTACAAGGTGGATCTGGATGACTGGCTCAAGACCCTGTCTCCTGAACAGTATGCTGCCTACAGAGAGGCGACCTATAGTAAGCGTAAAAACATGAGCATGAGGGGAGGCCCAGATCCCAAGGTCAGACGGACAGATCTGCAGTCGCCATCAGCAAGGAGTCTGCAAGAAGGGCTTGGACAGGAGTCAGGGCTGCAGGCTCCAGAGACAGAATCACCAGAGACCACTGGGGGCAATGCTCATGCCTCTGGGGGATCAGGAGAAGATGAGGAAGGGGAGGAAGGGGAGGAAGGCAGCAGCTCCTCAGACTCCAGCAGCGGGAGTGAATGCGAAGATTGTGAGTTTGAGGACAGTGGCTCCAGCACATCTTCCTTAGGTGACTCCTCTGATGCAGACCCCAACTGAGTTTTGTTCAGCCACTAAAGGGCGGGAAAAAGAACTTCCCAGCAAAAGTCCAAGGTATCTGTGTCAATTGGAAGGGCTCTCCTCTCTGTCCCTTTTCATTTCCTTCCTTTTTGCCTTTCCTCCTCAATTCAGAGGAGGACTGGTTGGAAAGAGGGGATCTGGTGCAGTATTTTCTGGCTCCCCTCTGTACCCCAGATCCACCCCCTAGAAACTCCATGCACTGAGTGCTCTTGGAATAAACAGTGAGATGACAGAGCTGTGAGTAGAACACTGGATTAGACTGCTTCCTGAAGTGAGACGTTTTCCTCTCATCTGCATGCCACAGCTGGCAGAGGACGCCTAGGAGCCTGGGTGACCCTGACATTTCCTGTGGAATCATGCCTCAGGACTCCTGCACCTCATCTGTGATGAGGAAGGAGTAGGAGGCACATATGTGTATGTATATCGAACTCCTATATCTCCGTGAGACTTACTAATATCAAAAAATAGGGGCGCCTGGGTGGCGCAGTCGGTTAAGCGTCCGACTTCAGCCAGGTCACGATCTCGTGGTCCGTGAGTTCGAGCCCCGCGTCAGGCTCTGGGCTGACGGCTCAGAGCCTGGAGCCTGTTTCCGATTCTGTGTCTCCCTCTCTCTCTGCCCCTCCCCCGTTCATGCTCTGTCTCTCTCTGTCCCAAAAATAAATAAACGTTGAAAAAAAAATTTAAAAAAAAATAAAATAAAAATTAAAAAAAGTAAAAATAGGGAACTCAAGACAGAAACAGTCCTTAAGATAACTGTCCTTATTAAAGGGAGCATGTCACTGGCTGTGATGGATATGGACACTGTATTTCCAGAGAATACCAAAATTCTAAAACACTTAAAATTGCCAATGCTTGCAAAATATATATTGTTTTATTTTAGCCTCAAATATAACTTCATGATTTTGCTGCCATAATGTTGCTTTCAAAACTTAGTTGACTAAAGTTTTAAAATGTATTTTCTAAAAGTAGCCATGAGTTGATCATTGTAATGGTTTCATGATCAGTTAGTTCAGTTTTCTCTTCTTTCTACTTTTGTGAATAGTTTTTTTCTATGAATAAAATATTGAAAGCAGAGAAGAACAAATCTATATTTTTTTAATCTTTGAAAAACTTCATGATTTCATTTGAATGAGCGCCTCTATGGACTCAAGGAATTATGATTTGGATCACCAATCCTCTAGGTGGTTTCTGCATTCGTTCCTGGCAGAAGCCTAAACTCCTTCCTCCTGCTCCAGGCACAGGTGAGTCTCAGCTTTAACATCCAGGATAGATGGATGGATGATGGATGGATAGATAGATGAATTAGATAAATAGATAGGTAGATACATACATACATACATACATACATGGATAGATATATGGAGACACAGACATAGATGTATATACTCTTCTACTGGCCTTTCTGTGAATTCTTGTCTCAGTATTATACTGTTGTCATTATTTATCTTATGGTTATGTTTGGAAATGTATTTAAGGCTAGTGTCCTCTAATTATACTCTTTTCTCCCTGTATATTCCTGGATGTTTCCATATTGTGTTCTCATGAATATTAGTATCATAGAATTAGTCATATTGTTTTATATGAAAACCATTAAGGCTTGAGGGTTTAGGTAACCAGGTGCCTTAGTGAATTTTTGTGAAGGGATTTTCTAAGTAAATCATATTTAGAAAATAAAGGCAATAATTACAATTTTATACCTCTAATTCCTCTTTCTGAATGTGTTGGTTGGAATATCCAGAACAATGTTAAGTCAGAGAAATGTATGCCTGTCTTACTTCTGAATTTCAAGTTGATAGAACTTGCAATGACAATTATGCTGACTAATATTTATTTGAAATAACTATAATGTATTCAGAAAATGCATGTTTACTTACGTTATTGTTCTTCTTAATCCATAATGTTAATCATTGTTTAAAAAATCACTTATCTCATGTATCAGTGTAATTTTTCCATGGCTATATTCATACCGGGAATTGGGTTATTGAATTAACTAATTTTTTTAAGCTTTAATTCTATTTTTGAGAGAGATGGAGAGAGAGAGAGAGTGGGGGAGGGGCAGAGAGACAGGGAGACTGAGGATCTGAAGCAAGCTCTGTGCTGGCAGCAGAGAGCCCGATGCCAGGCTAGACTCACCAACAGCGAGATCATGAATTGAGCTGGTCAAACACTAACCGAACGAGCCACCCAGGTGCCCCAAGTTAACTGATTTTAAGCCCACATCATATTGCAGACACCCACATTTGAATACTGTGTTAAAGATGACTACAGTTTAGGCACACTTCCTTTCTTATGGATATTTACACAAGCTTCTGGGTATTTATTCACTTCACCAACGCTTTTTCATGATCTAGATTTGGATTCATTGCTTTTCCAGTTTAGTAAGATCCAAGTGGGTGTGGGAACAGGATTCATTAATTATTACATCGAAGCTGAAGGAATTCCCTAGGCTCCTCCCTAGAAAACTGAAACAAAATGTAGTTAGGGAGAAGTACCAGGGAGGAAAATCTCCTCAGAACTGTTGCAGACACATAGACTGGGCTGGATTAGCACCTAGGCTCTTTCATTTTGCATGAATTGGACAAAAATTGAATGGGAAATATCAAGGAGTCACCTGTGTGCTGTCATGTGCCTGGAATCTGAAACACCAGAGGAAGGGCGCATATTTCCTCATATCAGTGACGCTTGGCCTGAGTCTCAAGGGAGCAAGTCAAAGCAAATCAAAGGGAGGCCAGGAGATTGTAGAATTAGTTGCTTCCTACATTTACCACCCTTATCATTGGGCATTCCTTTCCTTCAAGTACCATAAACTCCTGGTTTCCTTTCACTGCTGTCTCTGTCTTGGAAATCTGCATATTCTCATGTAGCCTATATGCCTTTCCAGCATGAACCCATCATGTCCCACGTGTCTATCTGTTATTCCCACATTAATTAAGTCCATATATTTCTGCAAAAGTCATATCACAAAGTAATGATCTCACTGACATCTCCATTACAGTTTTCCTCTGGCACACCATTCTTCAAGTGTCAAAGGCAGAATTCATCCCAAACCCAAAACCTACTCCTCTCTTGGGATGATCCCACCCATCATCCAATTGTCCAAATCCTTCCGTTCCATATTCACCGATGATCTTCTGCCTCATCTTCACCAGCACAGAGCAGGTGATCCATCTTCTCAGCACACAATTGTAAACGGGAGCTCCAGGAGGCCTGCCGAGCTCTAATGGAATTTTCCTAAATTCTCTTGGCTGGTTCAAACTTCTTCAGGCTCTACCAGTTGTCACACAGAATGAGATATGAAAGACTCAGATATGGCGCTGAGAACCACAGGGCAGCTCCAACACCTCGTCAGTGATTTAAAGTGCAAGCTTTTGGGGAAAGGGGCTGGGTGGCTCAGCTGGTTGAGCATCTGACTCTTGATCTTGGCAGAAGTCATGGTCCCAGGGTCATGGGATCCAGTCCCTGAGTGGGGCTCCATGATGAGCATGGAGCCTGCTTACGATCCTCTCTTTCTCCCTCTAGTCTTCTCCCTGCTTGTACAAGCGCTCTCGCTCTCTCTCTCTCTCTGTCAAACAAACTAATTAATTAACTGAAGAGAAAGGTTTTGGACTTGGGCGGTGACTCAAGTAAGGCAGCCACTGGGAAGTGGGGAGGGAGGGAACAAAGGTCCAAATGATTTGATCTTTACTCATTACTGGTGGGAAAAACCAAACAAAAACAAAAACAAAAACAAAAACAAAAAACATGGAGGCACGAGGATGTCTGGGGTCATCTTACCCTGGGGGAGGAGACAGGATGCTGTACAGAAGGTGGACCCTCCCCTATTCCTCTAGGGCTAAATGGTAGGGAACTCTGGTCATTGGGACAGCCCCAGTGTCAGCGGAGAAATCCTGACATCAGAAGGTCCTCAGGGACAGGGTGGGGCTCAAACTTCTTCAGAGCAGAGACTTGTTTCCCTTGTTAATCCAGAGCCCCAGGATTAAAGGGGATTCTACATCCTCTCTGCGCACTCCCCTTTGTGTCTATGAAAAAGGCAGTGCGTGGGTGAAAATGTGTGATCTGAAACGGACTGCACAGTTTTCGAGAAAATCATCTGAACCACCTACAGAGGAAGCTGGGGTTCCGCGGGGCCCACCTGTCGCCTACCCTGGAGGGAACGGGACCCACTGTCCCCAAGGCTAAGGCTTCCCAGTTCATACTCTAGGCGCCTCGAGAGCAGTGGAGGGCACTGCAGTGGAGGGCACCCTGTCGCCAGGGTGAAAGAAAAGCCTAGAAGGCCAGGGTCCCTAAACCAACACTGCAATTCCTGGAGATTCAAACTGGATCTGAAACCCCCCAGGCAAAGGCTGAGCATCTCTACCCTTTCCCGCCAGGGTTGCAGGGCGGCGGCGACCACACCTACCACCGCGCAGGGCCGGCCCCGAACGGTCCCGAAGCCAAGGCTCCTTTGCACGCGGACTCTGGGGTGCTCGCTCGGCTTACTGACTCGTCCCGCTGAGGCCGGGAACCCGCACGGGGCGACTAGAGGTAGTGGCGCGGTTTCCGAGGGAAAACAAACAAACAAACAAACAAACAAACAAAAAACCCCATAAAAGTGAAGCGGAGCCTCGGGAACAGACCCAAGAGGCGACAGGACGGGGGTGGAAATAAGGGCCCACAGGAGGGAGCCCGAGAGCGAGCGGGGCCAGAGGGACTGGAGCGAAGAGGCGTCGCCAAGCGCTTCCAGCCTCGGGGACCCTCCGGGCTCTGCGCACCAGCCTTAGGGGGAGACGGGGTCCGCGCAGCCGGCCGCCCGGCCGGGAGCCTTTCTCTGGGTGCTGAAGGCAGGGGTGACGTAGAACAGGTGCGGGTGCGGGTGCGGGTGGTGATTGCATTCGGGTCGGAATGCGACCCCGGGACGTGGCTCAAGACCCGAACCGAAGCCGGGAGATCGCGGGAGGAATGCAGCGCGGGGCGTGGTCAAAACAAAGCGAAACCCACTCGAGTCCCTGATGCGGCTCCCCCCTCCCCATCCCCCCGTCCCCACGGAGCCTCTGCTCGGGTTTTCTAAGACCTTGTAGAAGGCGCGGCCCAGAAGCGCGCCAGCTCCCTCTGACCTCATCCCACCCGCGGAATTAGGAGGAGCTCACTGGTCCTCACAGCTCCTCACATTACACGAGGAAGTGCATGGGCTTCAGAAGGATTACTCCTCCTCCTGGGGGGCCCTTTGGGCGCTGGATTCCAGCTACTGGGTTGAGAACACGCAGAATTCCACCTTTGAGGTCCGGCGGGGGAGAATAAAACGAAAGGATGGAAGGACAGAAGCCACAGAGGTACTGTAGCCCCGCTGGCAACGTTTTTGATGCAAATTCTCTAACAAATACAGGGGAGAGAATGACTGGTTCCTCTAAGCCATAGGGAAAATAATAAAACTGCCAAACAGGGAAAGGAAAACAGGTCTGAACGTTCTCCAAGAGGCAGATGCAGAAGCCTGGGTGGTCTCAGCTCCTGACATCACCAGGTGTTCCTGAGAGTCCATACCTGCTGGGCTGGAATTTCCATCTCCTTTAGCAAAGGGCTGAAGGTCTTGCAAATGCTGGATCAGAGAGAAAGAAGACACAAGAGGATATTATAATACGAGAGGAGAAAAATAAAACTGAAGAGACACTACACAAAATATGCAAACCTTCCTCACAAGTCTTCGCAGACTCTCCGGCTGATGGGAGGAGGCAGGCTTTCTCCTGCACATCTGGAAAAGCTGCACAATTGCTGTTCCCTTCTATGAACACGTCCCTCTACGGCCAGCATCCTTCTTTTTTATATTATGTCTATCTGAGCCAAGAGTCAGATTCTCAACTGACTAAGCTACTCATATGCCCCCAGCATCCTCCTTTTTACAAAATTTATTTTACCAGCTTGAAAATTGCAGAAAGTCCAGAATCTCGTAGTAGCCTGAAACGCTAATACACTTGCTCTCTATTCTTTCCATTTTTTTCTGCATCTCCATTCTTTTATTCCCTCTGTATCTTTATTCTTATGTTCTTATAGGCTTTTACTGTAGATACATGCTTTTTGTTAGCTTTTTTGATGCATAATTTACATATCATTTACCAACTTTAAGCATATACAATTTTTTTGGATTAGTTGTTTTTTTTATTTTTATTTTTTTAAATATGAAATTTATTGTCAAATTGGTTTCCATACAACACCCAGTGCTCATCCCAAAAGGTGCCCTCCTCAATACCCATCACCCACCCTCCCCTCCCTCTCACCCCCCAACAACCTCAGTTTGTTCTCAGTTTTTAAGATTCTCTTATGCTTTGGCTCTCTCCCTCTCTAACCTCTTTCTTTTTATTTTTTTTCTTCCCCTCCCTCATGGACTTCTGTTAAGTTTCTCAGGATCCACATAAGAGTGAAAACATATGGTGTCTGTCTTTCTCTGTATGGCTTATTTCACTTAGCATCACACTCTCCAGTTCCATCCACGTTGCTACAAATGGCCATATTTCATACTTTCTCATTGCCAAGTAGTATTCCATTGTATATATAAACCACCATTTCTTTATCCATTCATCAGTTGATGGACATTTAGGCTCTTTCCATAATTTGGCTATTGTTGAGAGTGCTGCTATAAACATTGGGGTACAAATGCCCCTATGCATCAGCACCCCTGTATCCCTTGGGTAAATTCCTAGCAGTGCTATTGCTGGGTCATAGGGTAGGTCTATTTTTAATTTTTTGAGGAACCTCCACACTGTTTTCCAGAGTGACTGCACCAGTTTGCATTCCCACCAACAGTGCAAGAGGGTTCCCGTTTCTCCACATCCTCTCCAGCATCTATAGTCTCCTGATTTGTTCATTTTAGACACTCTGACTGGTGTGAAGTGGTATCTGAATGTGGTTTTGATTTGTATTTCCCTGATAAGGAGCGACGTTGAGCATCTTTTCATGTGCCTGTTGGCCATCTGGATGTCTTCTTTAGAGAAGTGTCTATTCATGTTTTCTGCCCGTTTCTCCCTGGATTATTGTTTTTTGGGTGTGGAGTTTGGTGAGCTCTTTGTAGATTTTGGATACTAGCCCTTTGTCCGATATGTCATTTGCAAATATCTTTTCCCATTCCGTTGGTTGCCTTTTAGTTTTGTTGATTGTTTCCTTTGCTGTGCAGAAGCTTTTTATCTTCAAGAGGTCCCAATAGTTCATTTTTGCTTTTAATTCCCTTGCCTTTGGGAATGTGTCAAGTAAGAGATTGCTACGGCTGAGGCCAGAGAGGTCTTTTCCTGCTTTCTCCTCTAGGGTTTTGATGGTTTCCTGTCTCATATTCAGGTCCTTTATCCATTTTGAGTTTGTTTTTGTGAATGGTGTAAGAAAGTGGTCTAATTTCATCCTTCTGCATGTTGCTGTCCAGTTCTCCCAGCACCATTTGTTAAAGAGACTGTCTTTTTTCCATTGGATGTTCTTTCCTGCTTTTTCAAAGATTAGTTGACCATACTTTTGTGGGTCCAATTCTGGAGTCTCTATTCTATTCCATTGGTCTATGTGTCTGTTTTTGTGCCAATATCATGATATCTTGATGATTACAGCTTTGTAGTAGAGGCTAAAGTCAAGCATATATGATTTAATGTTTTGATAAATCAGTGCAGTCATGTTGAAAAGCAAAGGACAAACCAGTTGATATTTAGGTAACATCTAGAGGTTATTATCACTTGAGAAGGAGCATATTTATGAAATTGGCTTGAAAACTTCATGTTTAATTAGGAAAATAAATGTGTATCACAAAGGAACAAAATAATTAGAAGAGATCTGTTGAGGTAATCATGAATCTTAGAAAATGCTATTCACTGAATGTAATTTATGGATCATGTGGGGTTCAGAGGTCCCTGAAATCCATAAAGCAGAAAATTATATATGAAGGAATATTTGGGAACATAGTGAAAGTGCACAGTTCCACATTTCTGACTCAAGAATGTATCTTCCTGCCCAGAGGTCTGTAAACATTATGAAACATGATAAAGGCATTGTCAAAGGAAAGATGCATTTCATAACACAAAGTAAAGATACTCCCACATCCGGATCTCAGTATTGCCTACCCTTTCCCAACTCTAACCCCTTCTCCCATAGAGGTGACCACATCCTAGTGATTAATATATCCTGACACTAATTATCATATTTTTGAAATTTGTGTAAACTCAATCCCATAACACATGCTCTTCTGTGTGTGATTTCATTTGTTTAAAATTATGTTGGTGAGGGGCGCCTGGGTGTCGCAGTCGGTTAAGCGTCCGACTTAGGCCAGGTCACTATCTCGCGGTCCGTGAGTTCGAGCCCCGCGTCGGGCTCTGGGCTGATGGCTCAGAGCCTGGAGCCTGTTTCCGATTCTGTGTCTCCCTCTCTCTCTGCCCCTCCCCCGTTCATGCTCTGTCTCTCTCTGTCCCAAAAATAAATAAACGTTAAAAAAAATAAATAAATAAAAAATAAAAATAAAATTATGTTGGTGAGATTTATCCCCCCACCGATGCATATAGCAATCATTTTTTAAAATTTTGTTTCATAGTATTCCATTATATGAGAATACCATCATTTACTCATTCTACTACTGATGAAAATGTTCACTTCCGTTTGGGTAAGCATAAATGCCTCTGTCATGAAGAAATTGTGCATGTCAAAGATTATTTGTCTAGGACCACACAAGTTATCCAAAATATAATTGCAATATCATAGCTTCTCTAAAGTGAAAAATGTGACCATGAATATGATCATATGAAGGCAAGCCTAAGTCAGATGCTTCAGACTGTGTAGACAGCAATAGCACAGCTGATAGTAACTGTGTGAAAAGCACATACTTTCCTGGGATGACACATGATTTCAATAGAAGGGCACAGGCATTTTAACTGTACCCAGCTGGCCTTCTGGTAATGTGATTGCTACCCAGCAGTGACTCTTCTCAGCCTTCAATGTAGATGCTATTATTTTCTTCTTTAACTCACTGTTACCATTTCTACTTCTAATCATATAAAAGTGGTTTCTTTACATGTTCAAATACACTAGCCATGTAAACACCTTTCAAATAAACTCGCACCAGTGCGAACACCTCCACCTGTTAAGTGTAAAAACGTGAGCACATACATCAGGTGTTCACCTTCTGCTCTGTTAATCCATAAAGAAATCCTTTTGTCTGTTACTCTTTTATTTGTCTTCTGTCCTTTTAACCTTTCTGATATATGTCTTGCATTCAGCATGGAATTGAGTTTTGCTTTTATTGATATGAGAATTTTGTGTGGTTTTATTTTGGTTATAGTATTTTCAATAGTTGTATGCACGTATCTGTCTTTCACTAACTTATTTGTATTCATTGCTTTTGTTCTGGTGTGAAGGTTGGATAGGAAGGCGGGATTTTGTTCTGATGGCTTCCTGATATAATTTGCAAAATAATCTTTTTCTTTAGATATTGTCTCCAAACTAAGACAACACTGGCTTGTATTCTCTTTCTTCCCCTCCCCATGCTCTCCTTCATCCTCCACTTTGATATCATAATACTAACATTAAGGCTTTTCCCTTTGCAGTAGTAAATATGCCTACAGCCTACACCCATGTCTGCACACAAAATCCTGCGACTCCCGGGCATTATAGATGAGGTGGTCCATAAGCTCGTTCTATGCAATGCCTTTCTTCCTCCCCTTCTCCCATCTTTCTTAGTCCTGTCATTTCTATATTATCAGAGCACCTACTAATTAGATTCCTTTCTGTTCATTTGTCCTGCACATGTTTTTGTCTTTGAGGCTAAATATATTCTGTGCTCACCACCACCACCACCACACTAAAATTAGGAGGTTTAAAAAAAGTGCTGGAGAAAGCAAACAAAAAGGTATCCTCTGGTAGAATCCAAGGCAGAGGGAGAACGAAAGAGAGGGGATGAGAATGAAAATGTTCATTCTGGGCGGGGAGGGGAGAATACACTAAGCACTGTCTCTATGATAGCAGGATTTGATGGTTGACTGGGAACAGGTGGAGTTTATAGCTTTTCGTGGGAGGAGGGAAGCCCTGCCCCTTATAAAAAGCTGAACCGGCTCAAGAACCTGTGATATTTCAGAGCAATGTTTTGACCCACAGGTAGGAGTTTGAGAACACTCTTCAGCGTTTATTTCCCCAGAAAATATTTAGATACGATTTGCTGAGCGTCTGTCTGTATTGTGATGGATTTGAGAACAGATACTGACTAGATTAGTAAACAGGGCCAGAAGATTCAATCAAGTTGCACCAAGCCTTCCTATTTTACCTGCACAGCATCTGGTATTTCTGGAACTAGAAGGTAAAGAAATTATCTGTACTTGGAGTTGTTGAGACTGGCCTTCTCCTCCTATATATCTAATCTTTTCTTGGACCTCAGTGTCCTTGTCCAGCTCAAATTATAATTAGCTTCCTGAATTTTCTCCCCAGGTCAGCACTTTGTCCTGGAGGTGGTTAATTTGCTGGATTCACAGGGTAAAGACCACTTTCTCCTTCAGCTCTTTCCATCCTCACTGTCCCCTACAGGTTGACAGCAGGGGGGAGTCTGCTGCTCTAGGTTATGGTTATGCTACTGAGCTCTTTGCACCAAGCAGGAATCTCCAGCTCTGGGGGTGCCCATCTGTTACCAATTGCGTTTCTAAGCTTTCCAGTACTTAGAGTCTCTGGAAATACTGTTGCCTTTCTTTCATGCTCTTGGAGACAATTGGTGATTTTCTCTGTGTCCTGGTGGTCTTGCTCCTCTTGCTCAACCTGGGCTTCATGGGATTACCTCACTCATCACGTTGTTTCGTCATAGGTTTTGTCTTGTTCTCCTTCTTGATCTGCTGGTTCTTGCGGTGGACTCGGGTATTGAAAGTATGCTGTTGCTACTAATATCTTGCTTATAAGTCCTACTGATTAAAATGTTTCATGTGCACATGATTTAAAGCTATTTTAATTCAAAGTTACTTGACAGAGATACGGGAGAGCCTCCTTATATTTGTATCTTTGAATAGATACAAATAGAATAGGAAAACATAAATTACCAAAAACTAAACCTACCCATCAGCCATTTACCATAAATTGAAATGCTATGCAGCTGTTAAAATGAGGGGATACAAACTTACATGGGGTAACTATATGCTAAATTTTTAAAACATAATTTACTCATGTGACTGCTTTATTTAAAAAAAATGCAACTATACGTGCACATATCCTCAAGCAAATGGATACAGACATTAAGAAATAACTAGATTGAGTAAATAGTTCAGTAATTTGAATTTATGTAATTTTATGTTCTGTGGATATTTTGTTTGCTAGAAGCAGGCATTCCTGTTTTTATCTTATTTCTAACTTTGAGATAACTTTAGATTCACATGCGGTTGTAAACTATTGATACACAGAGGTTTCTAATGGCCTTCACCCATTTTCCCCCCAGTAGTAGCATCTTGCATGACTATGGTACATTATCACAATGTGGAAATTGACCTTGATACAATTCACAGGCTTTATTCAAATTTCACAAGCTTTTTTTTTTTTTTTTTTACATTTTTTTTTTATTTTTTTTTATTTTATTTTATTTTTTTTGTGAAACTGAGAGTGTGTAACAGTGTGAGGTGGGGAAGGGGCAGAGACAGAGACAGAGACAGAGGATCCCAAGAGGGCTTTGAGCTGACATCAGAGAGCCCAATGAGGGGCTTGAACTCCCGAACTGTGAGATCATGACCTGAGCCAAAGTCAGATGCTTAACCGACTGAACACCCCCCGGTACCCCCAGATTTCACAAGTTTTACAGTTACTCCTTTATGTGTTCATTTTCTTTCATTATATGTGTACGTTCATGTAACCATCAACACAACCAAGATGCAGAACATTCTACACAAAGATCCCTTGTCCTGTCCTTTATAGTCCCAGCCAGCCTTTAACCCATACCACTGACCAATTTAACCCTGCCTTTAACCCATACCACTTCCTGCCTTTAACCCATACCACTGACCAGTTTGTTCTCCATCTCTACAATTTTGCCATTTCAAGAACTAATGAATGGGATCATATGTTTCAAAACCTTTTTTTTTTCTTTTTTTTTTTTTTTTTTCAACGTTTATTTATTTTTGGGACAGAGAGAGACAGAGCATGAACGGGGGAGGGGCAGAGAGAGAGGGAGACACAGAATCGGAAACAGGCTCCAGGCTCTGAGCCATCAGCCCAGAGCCCGACGCGGGGCTCGAACTCACGGACCGCGAGATCGTGACCTGGCTGAAGTCGGACGCTTAACCGACTGCGCCACCCAGGCGCCCCTCAAAACCTTTTGAGATCAACTTTTAAAAGCCTCATAATTTCTTTGGGATCACTTCTGATTTTTGCAACTATTGCTATTTTGTTTCTATAGCTGGTTTTATTGTTGAGTAGTATTTCTTGGTATGGATGTACCATAGTTTGTCAACCATTCACCCGCTGACAGATTTAGGTTGTTTTCAGTTTAGGGCCAATATAAATACAGCATATACACATTTATGTGTATGTTTCTGTGTGAACATAAACCCATTTCATATCTCTAGGACAAATGCCGAGAATTTGGTTGGTGGCTCCCCTGGGTAGCACATAGTTTTGTAAGAACCTACTACGCTCCTTTCCAGAGTTACTGTACCCTTTACATTCCTCTTAGCAATGTATGTGTGATTTTGTTCCCTTGCATTCTTGCTAGCATTGGTGTTGATACTTGATTTTAGCCATTCTGAAAGAATGGTGATTTTCATTGTGGTTTCAACGTGCACTTCCATAATGGCTAAAAATAGATGAATATGTTTTCCTTATTTACCATCTGTATATCATTTTCAGTGAAATGTCTATTTATGCCCTTTGCCTATTTTCCAACTGGAAAAGTTTCTTTAAAACTGTTTCAAGAATTCTTTATTGTGGATATAAGTCCTTTTTCAGATATGTGGTCATTCACATAAATGATTTCTTGCAATATGCAGTTTGTCTTTTCATGTACAGCTTCTTCCCCAGGGAGAAGTTCTAACTTTGATGAAATTCAGTTTTACAAATTTCCTTTTTGGGGATTGTGCTTTTGTTTGTCAGGCCTAAAAAATTCTTTACTGAATGCCAAGTCTCAAGAATTTTCCTCCTGTTTCTTTCTGAAATTTTCGTAGTTTTATGTCTGTGACGTGAGTCAATTTTTGTAGAAGGTGTGAATTTAGGTCAAAGGTCATCCAGTTGCTCTAGCGCCCTTAGTTGAAAAGGTTTTCCTTTGAACTGCTTATCCACCCTTTTAAAAAAATCATTTGGGGAGGGGGGGGTGGGTTGCTGGGGGTCTGGCGGTCTGGCCAGACTGGCTCGGTCAGTTAAGCATCTGACTTTGGCTCAGGTCAGGATCTCATGATTCATGAGTTCTGTGCTGACATCTCAGAGCCTGGAGTCTGCTTCGGATTCTGTGTCTCCCTCTTTCTCTGCCCCTCCCTTGCTCATACTCTGTCTCTCTCTCTCAAAAATAAATATTAAAAAAATTTTTAAAAAATCAGTTGGGCATATTTGTTTGAATCCATTACTTTTTAACAAAGTAAAAACAATATTCATCTATTCATCAGCTATGAAAGTTTAACCTTTTTTTTTTTTTTTTTAGAAGACCTACTTCTGAAAACAGAATAAAACACTTCACTGGTCAAATCAGTCAATATGCATAGTACCCTTAAAAATATTAAGATGAAAACTAATCAAGCAACTAAAATGATAGCAGACTGTAAATAATTAAGGCAATTTGAATTAATAGGTTTTTTGCATACATTCGAATGAGTTCAGAAAGGCCTGTGTTAGCCTTAAATAAGAAAAGCTTAGCTCTTGCGATTCAGAGACTGGAAATGATGTGTTACTGCCCCCTTGTGGAAGCTTTCTTCCATTAAGGCTATTCTAAAAAGGAATGAAAGCGTGTAATCCTCGCAAGAGCCATTTTCTGCGTTCCCAATTTCTCAAATATGCAACTTTAGAGAGGCTTTTTCTCCCCTCTCTTAAAAATAGTTGTAGATATTTGTCTCAAGGAACTTCATTTGTGGTAAATCTGTTAAATGCCTGCCAGATAATCTGATTAAAATCTACACTAGAACCAAGCAGGGTGGTTTTTTTTTTTTTCTTTTTCTGTGAGAAATGAAAGTTGATTCTAAAAGTTAAAAAAAAAAAAAAAATCAGGGTGTCTTGAAAAACACACTTTGAAGGACTTGTACTCGAGATCACTTACTTTAAGGATGAGTCCCACTGGAGTTTGTATGTTGGGACCAGTGCTTCTCCAAATTGAAGTACACTTAGGTCACCTGGTGTGCTCTAAAACTGCTGTCAGCTTTCTGTGACCATCTCAAGTGACCTCAAGGAGATAACAAAAACAAGAAGAACTGGAAAGCCAGTTAAGTAGAGGCATGCAGGCAGCAATTTTGAAAAATCAGATATGATAGAAACAATGTATTAAGATGACCTAAGGGTCTTTCATGGGTCTACGGAAGTCAGTTAAACCTTAATATTGACAACCAGGCAAATAATACCTTTTGATGCACAAGTATTTGGAGAACTGCTTATAAGCCCATATATCCCTTGCCCATTTTGCATATAATCCCTTGTAAACTAACAAACTTCAGAGCAATCTGAAATACTGTCTCCCAGGCTATACTCCTCAGTAATACAACAAATAAGGCATTTACTAACCTATTTTGAGATTGGCTTTTTTTTTTTTTTCAGTCGACATTATTATCACGTCAAAATGAGTAAATTTGACAATGAGTAAATCAATAATGAATCTGAGAAGGCTCACAGGTGATACTTAGGCTGCTGATCTTGACCAAACTTCGTGTAACAGGTTATGGACTAGCAGTTTGCAGTCCTATCTGCATATTCACCTTGGGAGTTCTTAATTTTATCAGTACCCAGATCAGATCAATTAAATTACAGTCTCTGGGATTGGGATTTAATCATTAGCATGTTTAGGGACATCTGGGTGCCTCAGTGGGTTAAGTGTTTGACTTCAGCTCAGGTCATGATCTCATGATTAGTGAGTTCGAGCCCCAGTTCGGGCTCTGTGCTTGCTGACAGCTCAGAGCCTGGAGACTGCTTGGATTCTCCCTCTCTCTCTCTCTCTCTCTCTCTCTCTCTCTCTCTCTCTCTCTCTCTCTCTCTGCCCCTACCCTGCACTCACTCTCTCTCTCTCTCAAAAATAAAACCTTAAATTAACCATTAACATGTTCAAAGTTCCCTGGTGATTAACAATTTCATTTAATGTTTATTTTTGAGAGCGAGAAAGACAGCACGAGTAGGGGACGGGCAGAGGGAGGGAGACACAGAATCCAAGCAGGCTCCAGGCTCTGAGCTGTCAGCACAGAGCCCAACGTGAGGCTCAAATTCAACAAACCTTGAGATCATGACCTGACTCAACCTCGGACATTTAACTCACTGAGCCACCCAGTATCCCCTTAATAATTTTTTTTAAAGTTTACTTTTATTTGAGAGAGAGCAAGCAGGGGAGGGGCAGAGAGAGGAGACAGAAAAACAAGCAGGCTTCAACTTAGAAACCACGAGACGACCTGAGCTGTGATTAAGAGTCAGACACTTAACCAACTGACCTAATCAGGCACCCCAAACCTCCCTAGTGATTCTAATGTGAAGTCATTATGGTGCAAACCTAAGAGATCCAATATTTAGGGAGAAGCAGACCCCTGGAAATTAAAATTATAAGCAGTAGCATTGTCTTTATCCTCCACCTGGAAATCTGAACTTAATGTCAAAGTTGAGACAGAGAGTAGGGCGCCTGGGTGACTCAGTCAGTTGAGTGTCTGACCTCAGCTCGGGTCATGATCTCATGGCTCATGAGTTCAAGCCCCGCACTGGGCTCTGTGCTGACAGCTCGGAGCCTGGAGCCTGCTTTGGATTCTGTGTCTCCCTCTCTCTCTGCCCCTAACCCACTCACATCCTGTCTCTGTCTCTCTCAAAAATAAACTTAAAAAAAAAAAAAAAAAGTTGGGACAGAGAAACCATACAAAAGTGATCCTGAAAATACCTAACATGAAAGGTTATTGATAGACATTTATATACAACCTGATGCATATGGCATGAGGTCAGTTTCCTTAAACCATTAAGAAATGAAACAAATAAAAGATATTGTGTGTTCATGGTTTGGAAATATTGTTAAAATGTCAATACTACCAAAAGCCATTTATAGATTCAATGTGATCCCTATGAAGATTTCAATGGCATTTTCTTCAAAAGTAGAAAAAAAATCTAAAACTTACATGAAACCACAAAAAATCCTGAATAGCCAAAGCAATCCTTAAAAAGGACTAAACAGTAGGGATTATACTACCTGACTTCAAGCTATATTACATAGTTACAGTCCTCAAAATAGTATATGGTACTGCCATAAAAATAGACAAATCAACAGTATAGAATTGAGAGTTTAGAAATAAACCCAAGCATAAACGGTCAGCTAATATGACAAGAGAGCCAAGAATACTCAGTGGACCAAAGAAAATCTCTTAAATGGTGCTGGGGAAATTGGATATCCAGATGTAGGAGAATGGACCCATATCTTACACTACTAAGAAAAGCCAGCTGGAAATGGATTAAAGACTCAAATATAAGGCCTGAAATGATGAAATTTCTGGAGGAAAACATGGGAAAAGAGATCCTTCACCTGGATATTGGCAATGATTTTTTGGAAAACACATAAAGCACAAACAACAACATAAAAAACACGTGGGACTACCTCAAACTGAAAAGCTTCTGCACAGAAAAACCATTAACAAAGTGAAAAGACAGCCTACAGAATGAAAAAAAAAAATATTTGCAAACCATTTATCTGCTAAGGGGTCAATATCTAAAATATATGAAGAATTCCTACAACTAAAGAGTAAAAAAATAATCCAATTAAAAATGGGATTTTTTTTATATCTGAAACCTAAATAGACATTTTTCCAAAGGTACACAAAAGGTAAACAAGTACATGAAAAGATGCTCAACATCACTAGTCATAGGGGAAATGCAAATCAAAACCACAATGAGATATTATCTCATACCTGTTAGAATAGCCATCATCAAAAAGACAAGATAACAAATGTAGAGGCACATGTAAGGGAGAAGGAGCCTTTCACTGTTGATGAATTTGTAAACTGGTGCAGCCACTGTGGAAAACAAAATGGAGGATCCTCAATAATTTAAAAATAGAACTACCAAATGACCTAACAATTCCACTTCTGGGAATATATCCAAAAGAAAAACCACTCAAAAAGATCTCTGCATCCCCATGTTCATAGCAGCATTATTTATAATAGCTAAGGCATGGAAACAACCTAAGTGTCCATTAACAGATGAATGGACAAAGAAGTTGTGGTATACTTGGGCAATGGAATTTTTTTTTTTTTTAATGATTATTTTTGAGAGACAGAAAGAATATGAGCAGGGGAAGAGCACAAAGAGAGAGAGGGAGACACAGAATCTGAAGCAGGCTCCAGGCTCTGAGCTGTCAGCATAGAGACCAATGTGGGGCTCAGACCCACAAATGGTGAGATCGTGACCTGAGCCAAAGTTGGACGCCTAACCAACTGAGCCACCCAGGCACTCCAGGCAATGGAATGTTATTCCACCAAAGAAAATGAGGAAGTCCTGCCACTCACAACATGCATGGACCTTGAGAATATTATGTTGAATGAAATTAATGAGAAAGGCAAATACTGTGTGATCTCATTTATAAGTGGAATCTAAAAACCCAACTCCTAGACAAAAGGATCAGATTTGTGGTTACCAGAGGAGGGAGTGAAAGGAGGAGGAATTGAAGTAAGGTGGTCAAAACGTATAAATTTCAGTCATAAGATAAATAAGCACTTTAGGAGTGCAATGTACAACATGATGACTATAGCCAACACTGCTGTACAATATATAAAGAAGTAAAGAGAGAGAATGAGAGTTCTCATTCCAAAGAAAAACATTTTTTTTCTTTTTTTGCTTCCCCGCTTTATTGTATCTATGTGAGATGATGGATGCTACATAAACTTAGCACTGTAATTTCATGAAACATGTTAGTCAAATCATTATGCCATCTACATTAAACTTATAGAGTGATATAGGTCCGTTATATCTCAATAAAACTTAGAGTGATCTATGTCAATTATATCTCAATAAAAGTTGCAGCAAAGGATAAAAAGTTATATAAATCTGTTTCAATATTTTTCAAAACATTGTTTTGTGCTAACCAATTTTTTAATATTTGTTTTTTGAGAGAGAGCAAGCATGCATGCGCAAGCAAGGGAGGGGCAGAGAGAAAGGAGACACAGAATTTGAAGCAGGCTCCAGGCTGTGAGCTCTCAGCACAGAGCTGGACACGGGGCTTGAACTCACGAACTGTGAGATCATGACCTGAGCCAAAGTTGGATAATGAGCCACTCAGGCGCTCCTGTGCTAACCAATTCTCAAACACGATGTACATGATGTATTCTTCTGATTGTTAAATAAAAATGTATTTCTGTAAAAATAAAAAGACTACCTTTTGAGTAAAGCAAGTTCTTATCCAGTCTTGCTGGGGCCCCGGTAAACCCCATGCTCAGAGACCATGTATTTGATGACATGGTTTTTGTGTATAGGACAGATAAGAATTTTCCAGATATCTTGTACTGAGTAGGAATCAAGATTTTTGAGTAGAGAAGCAGGAAAAAAAAATCACTGTTGGTCCAAGAGGAATAAAAATGTACTCTGAACTTTCTTACTTGGATTCTGTAAACTTAAGCCTGTAATTTATTATGTCTTACGTAAATATAGTAAGTGTTAACATAGTAATTAGTCATAATATTGCCAATATATGAAAGGGAGAAAATGCTATTTTACCTATAATACTTTTGGGGAAATGGAGACTCATGTATAAGTCTCAACTTTCAATTCATCTTTCAGTTTACTTTCAAATCAAATCAGGTTACTTTTCAATTTGGATTTGAAGTATATATGCTATAAGTATATAGTATAATATATATATTATATATATGTATATTATATATATATTATGTGTATTATATACATATATATGTATATATATGTATATGTATATATTATATATATTATATATATGTATAATATATTCTATATTATGCTACATATATATAGCATATAAGTATATATACTAATTGAGATATAATTTCTAATGTCTATAGAGGAAGAAAGAGGATGTTGGTTGAGTGTAGTTTCTGGTTAAGTGACTGTGTCTAAAGTTTAGGAAAACAGTGACTTCTTTATCTTTTTTTAATCAAATTATTGAAATCAACATATGATAAACTGCACATCTTTAAACTGTGCAATTTGATAAGTTCTGACCTATGTATACACGTCTAAAACTGCCACCCCAATCATGATAATGAACAACCATACCCAAGAGTTTCCACCTGCCACTTTTAAATCTTCCCAACTGTCCAGATTGCTCTTTTCTAGGCAACCACTGATCTGCTTTTTGTCGCTAGAGATGAGCTTGCGTTTTCTTTCTAGAATTGTGTATGGATGCATTGCATAGTAGACATTTCTTTTTGCCCAGTTCTTTTCACTCAGCATTTATTTTGAGATTCATCTTTGTTGTTACGTGCATAATTTTTATTGCAGAATACTACTTGAGTAGATGTAACATAGTATAACCATTTATTTGTTAATGAAAATATTGTTTTCAGTTTGAATGATCTGTAAGCATAAAATGGGTGAACTTCAGGTCTCTGCTTGCTGACAGCATCCAATTAGAGCAAACCTCTTTTTCCTTAGATTCTAATTCGAATCCATTAGCCAAAGCTCAAATCCTATAATAGGTACTTTTTAATGTTCTGTTCCTGAGATTCCCTCATGGCTCCCCTTGGAATATGTTTTCCCTCATTGAAAGGAGTTATAAACCCAACTTGTTCAACTACAAGTGTGTTCCTGATGGTCTTTGGCTAAAGTTCCTTTCTAGGGTCTTTTCTATGTCCTCTAAGTCGCCTAACTTATTGGCAGAAAGTTCATATTATTTTGTTACTATTTAATATCTGTACAATCTATGCTGCTGTCACCGAGTTTACCAAGTTTATTGATCTTCTCCAAGATCAATAGGTTTGTTGATTTTCTTGTTTTTCTTTTCTATATCATTGACATCTGCTAATATTATTTCTGTGCTTCTGTTTACTTTGGGTTTAATTTTCTTTTTTTTTTTTTTTTTTATTCTTAAACTGAAATCTGAAGTCCTGGGTTTGAGACCTTTCCTTTTTTTCTAATTGCAGAGGATTTTAGTGCTAGACATTTCTCCCTCAGGTACTGTTTTACAGGCATCCCACAGATTTTGGTTATGTTGTGTTTTCATTTTAATTGAGCTTCAAACACTTTTCAATTTCACTTTATATTTCTTTTTTGAATTATAAGCTGTTTAGGAATGTTACTTAGTTTCCAAATAATTGGAGATTTTCCAAATCTTTGATATTTATTTCTAATTCAATTCCAGTACGCTCAGAAAATCTACTTTGTGCAGATTTTCATCATTTCAAAGTTGGTTAGATTAGTTTTATGGCCTAGAACATGAACTACCTTGTTAAGGGTACACAACTGAAAAGAATGCATAAGCTGCTGTGGTGTGTGTTTCCCAAATGTTAATTAGCTCAAGTTGGTTGACAGTGTTGCTTCATCTTCTATACATATATTTTTAAATATACTTAATATGAAATGGTTCTCAAACTTTAGCATGACCAGAATATACCCAGAGGATTTGTTAAACACAGATTGCTTAGTTTCTAATTCAGTAGTTCCAGGTTTGGCCTAAGGATTTGCACTTCTAACAAGTTGCCAAAGTGTTAGTCTGGTGACCTCACTTTGAGAACTCTTTCTCAGTACTCTACCACATTTTCTTCTGTCTGCTTAGAGAAGGAATGAGTAGAATCTTGTTAAGTGTGAAAATTATAAAACTAATTTTCAGTTTTGTCGTTGGTTTTTTTTTTGTGGGCTTATTGTTTTGGTGGGAGGAGATGTAGCTAAAGGAAGAATAACCTATATGAATGTTGGGTAGGCAAAGAATGGACTACATGATTATTTGTTGACATGTTTTTGGTTATCTAGTATTTGAAACCCTTATCTATGTTCGTGGAATGTTCCACCCTGTGATTATTCATGGTTTCAGAATTATTGTTAGCTAGAGAAGCAATAAAGTCTAGATATTTATTTTCCCTGACGGTGAAAGCTAGGGCACAGACACATGATCTAAGTGTTTTCGTGGTGGTGGTAAGGATGGTCTCTTCAACAAAGTGTTACACAGCAGTAGGGTTAATGTGATCTGATGTTCTGCTGCTACAGCCACACTATCTCTGCCTTATTGCTACTATGACATAATTTTTGCCAACACTGGGTGCCTTGATTTCTGCCCACTTTATTTATTTATTTTTAATTATTTAAATTCAAGTTAGTTAACATACAGTGTAGTATTGGTTTCAGGAGTAGAACCCAGTGAATCATCATTTACATACAACACCCAGTGCTCATCCCAGCAAGTGCCCTCCTTCATGTTCAGCACCCACTTAGGCCATCCCCCTGCCTACCTCCAGCAACCCTCAGTTTGTTCTCTGTATTTAAAAGTCTCCTTTGGTTTACTGCCCTCTCTCATTTTATCTTTTTCTTCATTCCCTCCCCCTATGTACATCTGTTGTTTCTTAAATTCCACATGAGTGAAGTCATATGATATTTGTCTTTCTCTGACTTATTTTGCTTAGCATAATACACTCTAATTCCATCCACATTGTTGCAAGTGGCAAGATTTCATTCTTTTTGATTGCCAAGTAGTATTCCATCGCATCTATATACTGCATCTTCTTTGCTCATTCATCACTAGGTGGACATTTGGGCTCTTTCCATAATTTGGTTATTGTTGATAGCACTGCTATAAACATTGTGGTATATATGCCCCTTCGAATCAGTATTTTTGTGTCCTTTGGTTAAATACCTAGTAGTGCAAGTGCTGGGTCATAGGGAAGTTCTATTTTTAATTTTTTGAGGAACCTCCATACTGTTTTCCAGAGTGGCTGCACCAGTTTGCATCCCCACCAAGAGTGCAAAAGAGATCCTCTTCACATCCTCGCCAACATCTGTTGTTTCCTGAGTTGTTATTGTTAGCCATTCTGACAGGTGTGAGGTAGTATGTCATTGTGGTTTTGGTTTATATTTCCCTGATGATAAGTCATGTTGAGCATCTTTTCATGGGTCTGTTAGCCATCTGGATGTCTTCTTTGGAAAAGTGTCTATTCATGTCTTCTGCCCATTTCCTCGCTGGATTATTTGTTTGGGGGAGGAGTTGAGTTTGATAAATTCTTTATAGATTTTAGATACTAACCCTTTTTTAAAGATTTTATTTATTAATTTTGAGAGAGACTGAGAGCATACATGAGAGTCAGGTAGGGCGCGCGTGCGCAAGAGAGAGAGAGGGAGAGAGAAGATCCCAAGCAGGCTCCACATTGTCAGCACAGAGCCCAATGTGGGGCTTGAAATCATGAACCATGAAATCATGACCTGAGCTGAAATCAAGAGTTGGGCAGTTAACCTCCTGAGCCACTCAGGTGGCCCTGGATACTAACCCTTTATCCAAAATGTTATTTGCAAATATCTCCTTCCATTCCATCAGTTGCCTTTTAGTTTTGTTGATTTGTTCATTTGCCACACAGAAGCTTTTTATCTTGGTGAGGTCCCAAGTTCGTTTTTGCTTTTATTTCCCTTGCCTCCAAAGACATGTCTGGTAAGCGGTTTCTGTGACTGAGATCAAGGAGATTGCTCCCTGTTTTTTCCTGTAGGATTTTGATGGTTTCCTGTCTCACATTAAGGTCTTTCATCCATTTTGAACTTATTTTTGTGTGTGGTGTAAGAAAGTGGTCTAGTTTCATTCTTCTGCATGTCACTGTCCAGTTTTCCCAGCACAATTTGCTGAAGAGACCATCTTTTTTCCACTGGACACTCTTTCCTAATTTGTTGAAGATCAGTTGGCCATACATTTGTGGGTCTGGTCACTTTAAATAATTTTTTATTTTCTAATATCGCCAGAGATTGTGAGCTACTATTGCTTTTCTGCTAAAGTTAGTCAGTGCATATAGCTTGCAAAACAAAACCTGATCAATGCCAAAGACATGAGCTGGTAATGATGTAGGTTACAGATGATCTGGTTCAGTTTTATTGCTTGTTTTCTGATTGGTCTTTTAAGTTCCTTGTCTTGCATAACTGTTTTGGCTATGATTTCCAACTCTCTTCAATAAAAATGACAAGAGTGGGCATCCTTGTCTTATTCCTGAGCTTACAAGAAGAGTTTTCAGCTTTTCACCATTGAGTGTGACGTTGGCTGTAGGCTTGTCATATATGGCCTTTATTATGTTGACGTACATCCCCTCTACAGTTGCTTTGTTGAGAGTTTTTATCAAAAATAGAAATTGAAATTATTTTTAAGTAGGCTTCATTCCCAGTGCAGAGCACAACCCCAAGATCAACACCTGAGCTGAGATCAAGAGTTGAACACTCACTTGACTGAGCCACCCAGGGGCCCTGTGTTTTGTCAAATGATTTTTCTGCATTTATTAAGACTGACCATATGATTTTTATCCTTCATTTAGTTAATGTGGAGTATCATCTTGACTGATTTGCAGATATTGGACCATTCTTACATCCCTGGAATATGTCCCACCGCATCATGATGAATGATCCTTTTAGTGTATTGTTGAATTTGGTTTGCTAATATTTTGTTGATGATTCTTACATATATATTCATCAGGAATATTGGCCTGTAGTTTATCTGGGTTTTGTTTTTGTTTTGTTTGTTTGTTTGTTTGTTTTGTAGTGCCTTTGTCTGGTTTTCATATTAGGGTAATAGTGGGCTCAGAATGAATTTGAAAGTATTCCATCTCTTTTATTTTTTGAATAGAGTGGAAAGGATAGGTAGTAATTCTTTTTTAAATGTTTGGTAGAATTTACCTATGAAACCATCTGGGTCTGGGCTTTTTGTTTGTTGGTAGGTTCTTGTTTTCATTTTTTACCAATTCAGTTTTATTGGTAGTAATCAGTCTGTTCAAGTTTTCTATTCCTGATTCAGTCTTGGAAGATAGTATTTTTCTAGAAATGGATCCTTTTCTTCTAGGTTGTCCAATTTGTTGGCAAGTAATTTTTCATAGTAGTCTCCCATAATCCTTTGTATTTGTTATGTTGATTGTAACCTCTCTTTCATTTCTGATTTTCAGTCCTATTTTTCTTGATGATTCTGGCTAAAGATTTATCAATTTTGTTATCTTTACAAAGAACTAGCCCTTAGTTTCATTGACGTTTTCTATTTTTTTGAAGTTTCTATTTCATTTATTTCTGTTCTGATACTAATAACTTCCCTCTAATGACTTTGGGCTCTGTTTGTTATTTTTCTAATTCCTTTAAGGTGTAAGTTTAGATGGGTTTGAGATTTTTGTTTCTTGAAGTAGGCCTGTATAGCTATAAAACTACTTCATAAAACTACTTTTGTTGTGTCCCAAAGATTTTATACTATAGTGTTTCCATTTTTGTCACCAGGCATTTTTTTTTTTCCTCTCTTCTTTAATTTCTTCATTGACCCATTGGTTGTTTGGTAGTATGTTGTTTAGCCTTGACATGTTCGTGTTTCTTCCCATTCTTTTCTTGTAATTGACTTCTAGTTTCATACTATTGTGGTTGGAATAGATGATTGATAGGATTTCAGTTTTCTTAAATTTATTAATACTTGTTTTGTGGCCTAACATATGATCTATCCTAGAGAATGTTCCATGTGAACATTGAAAAGAACACTTGAAGAGATTGTATGTACTCTGCTGTTTTTGGATGGAATGTTCTGAATATATTTGTTAAGTCTAATGTGTCATTCAAAGACATTGTTTCCTTATTTTCTGTCTGGATGATGTATCCATATTGATGTAAGTGGGTGTTAAATCCCTACTATTATTATATTACTGTCAATTTTTCCCTTTATGTCTGTTAGTATTTGCGTTATAGGTTGAGTTGCTCTGATGTTCAGTGCATATTTACAATTGTTATATCCTCTTGTTGGAATTATCACTTTATCATTATGTAATTCCCCTCTTTGTCTCTTGTTACAGCCTTTGTTTTAAAGTCTATTTTGTCTTACATAAGTATTGCTACCCTGGCATTTTTCTGCTTCCGTTTGCATGAAATATCTTTTTCCATCCCTTCACTTTCAGTCTGTATATAGCTCTAGATCTGAATTGCAACTTGTAGGTAGCATATAGATAGGTTATTTTATTTTCTTTATTTAATTTTTTTAATTTTAATTTTTAAATTAAATTAAATTTTTAATTTTTATTTTATTTTATTATTTTTATGTTTATTTTTATTTTATTCCATTCAGTTACCTTATGTTTTTTGATTGGAGCACTTAGTCCATTTACATTTAAAATAATTATTGAACATTTAAAATAATTAGCTATGTACTTACTGCCATTTTGTTGTTTTCTCATTGTTTTTTTAGTTCTTTTCTGTTCCTTTCTTCTCTTGCTCTCTTTCTCTTCTTATGCTTGCATTTTTTTTCTCTTTTGTATGTGTGTTTCTGTATCTATTATAAATTTTGGGTTTGTGGTTGCCATGAGGTTCACATGTAACATCATCTGTATATAGGATCCTGTCTATATTAAGTTGATGGTCACTTAAATTTGAACACATTCTAAAAGCAGTACATTTCTACACCTCCCTCCCCTCTGCCTTTTGTTTATATGATATCATATTTTACATTTTTTAATTTTGTGTATCCCTTACCTAAATTGTGTAGATAAAATTGGTAACACTACTTTTGTGTTTAAATAAACATTCATATTAGCTTTATAAGTGATTGATCTACTTCTGTGTTTGTTTCTGCTAGTGTAATATTTTTCTTTTCATAATTTTCTTCCATGTATAGCCTTTTATTTTGCATTTTAACTTCTTTCTTTCTTTCTTTCTTTCTTTCTTTCTTTCTTTCTTTCTTTCTCTTTCTTTCTTTCTTTTTCTTTCCTTTACTGTTTATTTTTGAGAGAGCGTGAGAGACAGCTTGAGCAGGGGAAGAACAGAGAGAGGGAGACACAGAATCCAAAGCAAGCTCCAGGCTCTGACCTGTCAACACAGAGCCCAACATGGGATTGAACTCATGAGCCATGAGATCATGACCTGAGCTAAAGTCAGATGCTTAACCAACTGAGCCACCCAGGTTCCCCTGCACTTTAACATTTCTTATAAGGCCCATTTAGTAGTAATGAATTTAACTTTTGTTTCTCTGGAAAACTTTCTCTCTCCTTTAATGCTGAATGATAACCTCGCTGGGCAGGGTATTCTTGGTTCTAGAATTTTTTCTTTTAGCACATTGCAGGTCAGAAGGGAGTAGCATAATATATTCAAAGTTTCTGCTGAAATTTCAACTGATAGCTTTATGGGGTTTTCCTTGTACATCACTATTTGCTTTTCTTTTGCTGCTTTTAGGACTTTCTCTTTATTTTTAATTTTTCCATTATAATCATTATGCCTCTTGGTAGGGACCTTCTTGGGTTCATCTTATTCAGGGACTTCTCTGCTTCTTGGACTTGATTATTCCTTTCTGAGATTAGGGAAGTTTTCAGATATTTTTTTCTTATTTCTGACAATATTTTCTTTTTAGTTGAAATATTATGTTCATGTTTTAATGTAATTACATATATATTTAGGATTAATTACCCACTATTTTCTTTATACTTATTTTAAAATTTGTTATTAAATATAATTGATATACAATGTTATATTAGTTTCAGGTAGACAACATAGTGATAAGTGTAGTCCCCATCTGTTACCACACAACATTATTACAATATTATTAACTGTATTCCTTATGCTGTACTTTTCATCCCTGTGACTTACCTATGACTGGAATTTTATACCTGTTAATCCCCTTCACCTATTTTACCCATCTCCCTCAACCACATCCCTCTGGCAACCCCAAGTTTATTCTCTGTATTTAAGAGTCTATTTGGGGGTTTTTTGTCTCTCTTTTTTTTTTTTTTTTTTTTTTTTTTAAGATTTCACATATAAGTGAAATCATATAGTATTTGTTTTTCTCTGACTTATTTTCACTTAGAATATCATCTTCTAGGTCCATTCATATAGTCATGAATGACAGGACCGCGTTCATTTTATGGCTGAGTAGCATTCATTGTACATATATACCATATCTTCTTTATCCACTCGTCTATCAGTGGACACATTTGTCTCCCTATCTTGGCTGTTGTAAATAATGCTGCAATAAACATAAAGATGCATATATATGTTCAAATTAGTGTTTGCACTTTTTTTTTTTTTTTTTTGGGCAAGTACTCAGTAGTGGAATTACTGGATTGGATGGTATTTCTGTTTTTAACTTTTTGAGGAAACTCTGTGATGTTTTCCATAGTAGTTACACCAATTTACATTCCCACCTACAGTACATGAGGGCTCTCTTTTCTCCACATCCTCATTAACACTTGTTATTTGTCCTCTTTTTGATACTAGGCAATACTAGGCGTTCTGTCAGTTATGAGGTGATATCTCATTGTGGATTTGATTTGCATTTCCCTGATGATTAGTGACGTAAAGCATCTTTTTATGTGTCTGCTGGCCATTTGTATATCAACTTTGGGAAGATGTCTAGTCAGGTACTCTGACCATTTTTTTAATCAGATTTTTTTTTTTTTTTTTTGGTTGAGCTCCCTAAGTTCTTTATATATTTTTTATTTTAACCCCGTGTTAAACCTATCATTTGTGAATATCTTCTCCCATTCAGTTGGTTTCCTTTTTGTTTTGTTGATGGTTTCCTTTGCTGTTCAGATGGTTTCTATTTTGGTGTAGTCCCAATAGTTTATTTTTGCTTTTGTTTCCATTGCCTGAGGAAACATATCCAGAAAAATGTTGTAAGGGTGATATTCAAAACATTACTGCCTCCATTTCTTTTTAGGAGTATTATGGCTTCAGGTCTCCCTTTTAGGTCTCTGTTTTAAGTTTATTTTTGTGTATGATGCAAGAAGGTCGTCTAGTTTTATTCTTTGATATGTAGCTGTCCATTTTTTCCAGCACTATTTGCCAAAAATATGGCCTTTTCCCCATTGTATATTCTTGCCTCCTTTGTGCAGGTTGACTATATAAGTGTGGAATTATTTCTGGACTTTCTATCCTGTACCATTAATCTACGCATCTATATTTGTGCCAGTACTGTACTGTTTGGATTATTATAGCTTTGTAGTACAGTTTGAAATTTGGGATTGTGATACTTTCAACTTTGTTCTTTCACAAGATTGCTTTGTTATTTAGTTTTTTTTTGTGGTTCTATACAAATTTTAGAATTATTCTAATCTGGTAAAAATGATTTGCTATTGGTATTTTTGATAGAGATCACATTGAATCTGTAGATTGTTTTGGATAATATTGTATTTTTAACAATATTTATTCTTCCAATCCATGGTATATCTTTCTTTTGTTTGTGCTGTCTTGAATTTCTTTCATCAATACCTTACAGTTTTTAGAGGACAGGTTTTTCAGCTTGTTGGCTAAATTTATTCCTAGGTAGTTTATTATCGTTGGTACAATTTTAAATGGGATTGTTTTCTTATCTCTTTCTATTACTTTGTTATCAACCTTTAGAAACAACAGGTTTTCTGTATATTGTATCATGTAAACTTACTGAATTCATTTGTCAGTTCTAATAGGTTTTTGGTGGAACTTTAGGGTTTTCTATATAGTATGTCATCTACAAATAGTAAAATTTTACTTTTTCCTTATCCATTTGGATGACTTTTATTTCTTTTTATTGTTTTACTGCTGTGACCAGGACTTTCAGAATTATGGTGAATGAAAGTTGTGAGAGTGGACATCCTTGTCTTATTCCTGATCTTAGAGGAAAAGTTTTTAGTTTTTCACCATTGAGTATAACATTAACTGTAGGTTTTTCATATGTGGCCTTTATCATGTTGAGGTGTGTTCCCTCTAAACCAACTTTATTGAGTGTTTTTATCATAAACGGGTGTTGTATTTTGTCCCATGCTTTTTCTGCACCCATTGAGATGATCATGTGGGTTTTATCCTTTCTCTTGTTAATGTGATGCATCACATTTGACTGATTTGAGGATGATGAATTACCCTTGCCTCCCTGGAATAAAGCCCACTTGATCATGGTAAGTGATCACTTTAATTTATTCTTGAATTCAGTTTGCTAATATTTTGTTGAGGATTTTTGCATCTGTGTTTATCAGAGATATTTGCCTGTAATTTTCCCTTTTGTAGTGCCTTTGTCCTGTTTTGGTATCAGGGTAATGCCAGCCTCATAGAATGAATAAGGAAGTTTTCCTTTTTATATTTTGTGGAATGTTTTAAGAAGAATAGGTAGGTATTAACTCTTCTTTAAATGTTTGGTAGAATTCATCTGTGAAGACATCTGGTCCTGGACTTTTGTTTGTTGGGCTTTTGGTTTTGGTTTTTTGATTATTGGTTCAATTTTGCTACTAGTAACTGGTCTGTTAAAATTTTCTACTTCTTCCTGATTCATTGTTAGAAGCTAGCTATTTATCCAGCTGTTATTTCTTCAAATAAGTTTTCTCCCACCTTCTCTCTCTTCTCCTTCTGGAACCCATATAATGTAAATGTTATTTACATATGTTATTGATTTTGCTGCAGAGGTCCTAATCCTCATTTTAAAATTCTTTTTCTTTTTTGCTGTTCAGCTTAAGTGTCTTCCAGATCGCTGATCCATTCTGCATCCTTTTAATCTGCTGTTGATTTTCTCTAACATATTTTAAAATTCCAGTTATTCTTCAGCTCTGATTGGTTCTTTGTTATATTTTCCATCTTTTTGAAGTTCTCACTAGGCTCATCCACCCTTCTCTCAAGTCCAGTGAATATCTTTCGGACCATTACTTTGAATTATTTATCAGGTAGATTGCTTATCTCCATTTTATTTCATTCTTTTTCTGTGATTTTATCTTGTTCTTTTATTTGGAACATAGTCTCTGTTTCATTTTCTCTCTCTGTGTTTATTTCTATGTTTTACATAGTTCAGCTACCTCTCCTGGTTTTGAAAGTGGTAGCCTTATGTAGAAGGCATCCTATGATACCTTGGAACACAAAACCCCCTGGTCACCAGAACCAGGAGCTCAAAGGGTGTCCCTTGTGTGCTCTGTGTGTGCCCTCCTGTTGTGACTGAGCCTCAACTCTTTGGATGCGCTGGTGGGCAGGTCTCTGTCTCCTGCATGGATGGCTGAGAAGCCCTGCTGCAGCCCCAGCAGGTGTGCTGGTGGGTGGAGCCAGCTGTTACCCCAGCTGACTGCCATGATCAGCTGTATCTGCTGCTGGTGCACTGGTGGGCAGGGTCTGCTCCTGGCCCAGCTAGCTGAGAGGCCCAGCTGCAACTACTCCAGGCACACTGGCGTGTGAGATTAGCTTTCCCATCCTTTTGATGGGACACTAGTCCCAGCTGAGGCCACCTGCCCAGTGTTGTGGGGGCAGTAGTCACTTTGGAGGGGTGCCAGTCCTGGTGAGGCTGCCTGCTAGGTGAGGCAGGGCTAGGTGAGGCAGGGCCGGCGTGGTTTGGAGGGGTTGTCTGCTGAGGTAAGCAGATTGGGTGGGGCAGGTCTATGGGGGCAAGCACTGGTATCAAGGTAAATGGAGAGTGTCAAAACTGGTTCTGCAACCATTGGTGGTCTAGGCTGAAGGAGGAGAAGAAAAATGGCACCTGCCAGCATTCCTGTTTCCAGACAAAGCTCCCACAGATCCCTGACTCTCTGGCACATGTCCTAAAATTGTCCATAAATCTCCTTCATGTATAACTCAGGTGCTATTCAAACTGCTTCTGCACTGGGTCACCTGCCGAAATGCATCTGTGGTAGGTGGTGACTCAGGATCACTCTACTCTGCCATCTTCCTTCTCTCACATTTTCTTCATCTATTCATCAGTGGACGTTTAGGTTGTTTCCATTTCTTGACTATTGGAAATAATGCTGCAATGAACATAGGGGTGCATAGATCTTTTTGAATCAGTGTTTTCAATTTCATCAAATACTCAAAAGTGGAATTGCTGGATTGTATGGTAACTGTATTTTTACTTTTTGAGTTGTTTTAAATATAGGTGCTTCCCGATGCCTGCAGAGCAAGTATCCAAAGCAATTTTTTATTTTATTTATTTTTAAACATTCACTTATTTAAGAGAGAAAGTGTGAGCAAGGGAAAGGGTAGAGAAAGAGGAAGAGAGAGAGAATCCCAAGCAGGCTCTGTGCTGCTAGCACAGAGCCCAATGTGGGGTTCAAACCCACAAACCATGAGATCATGACCTGAGCCAAAATCAAGAGTTGGACACTTAACTGACTGAGCCACCCAGGTGCCCCCAAAACAATTTTTAACGTTTATTTATTTTTGAGACAGAGAGAGACAGAGCATGAACAGGGGAGGGGCAGAGAGAGAGAGGGAGACACAGAATGTGAAACAGGCTCCAGGCTCTGAGCTGTCAGCCCAGAGCCCGATGCGGGGCTCGAACTCACAGTCCGCGAGATCATGACCTGAGCCAAAGTCGGACACTTAACCGACCAAGCCACCCAGGCGCCCCAAAACAATTTTTAAAGTGTAAGGTAAATAGGAATTACCTCATTCTAAATTTTGTATTTATAGATTAGTTTTAAATTTGGTTTCACCAAAACTAATACATATAAGAAATAGTATAAAATTCATGAAAGCTGATTATCCACTAGGATAGTCTCTCTCCTTGGCTGTATTTTGCCTGGGGGCAGAGAAGGGGATCATGTGTCTCTTGAGGCCAATAAATTGCAAGGTCAGTCTTCTCTAAGCAATATGCAAAACACAGTGTTTTGTTATTAAGAAGCTGGCTTTATAGAAAGCCCACTCACCACACCCCTTTCCTTCAAAAGATGGCAACAGGAATGACCAGAATGATGGAGCTGATATCTGTTAATCTTTTCAAGTTTATCGAAGTTTAGTGCTTCCTAAATCTTTTTGAAGAAAAAGTCATAAGGATGTCTTGTAATTTTTCCTGCATTTTAAGTCCAGTTTTATGTGTTTAGTTCTAGGGGCCTTTTTCGTCTTCTGCAAGATGTAAGCTACATTTTGTTCCAGTGTAAAGTAACTTTTATAAAGTATTCTAATACCATTCTTCTTTAGGAAAAGAAGCTTTAAGGAAAAGTAATAGAATGTCTATATTGGTTAACAAATTTAGTGTTGTTGTGTTAGGATGACCTGTGTTTTATTATGTTTTTTAATGTTTATTTATTTTTTGAAAGAGAGAGACAGAGTGTGGGCGGAGGGAAGGGCAGAGAAAGGAGACACAGGATCCGAAGCAGCCTCCAGGCTCTGAGCTGTCAGCACAGAGCCTAAGGTGGGGCTGGAACTCACAAACAATGTGATGATGATCTGAGCCACCCAGGTGCCCCTCCTTAATAGTTAGGATAGATAGGTTGTTAAAATTTGGGTCTTTGTCAGAGCCAGAGAGCACTCACGGAAGCAGTTATTTCACATCCTTTTGAACCACACCATGGTTCTTTTACCCTTTGTCTCTTCTCCCCCATTTGATTTTACTTTTTCACCCTCTTTCTATGTGTGAGCCAAAGTCTATAATAACTTTGCCACTCAATTATCTGAAAACCTCTTTCACTTACTCCTGAATAGCCTTGCTTGTCTGGGTCTAATAAGGCATTCTACATGAAAGCCAGTAGTAGTGAAAAGCCTGGCAAATGTCTGGATGACTTTCTCGGGTTGGTCTGAGATTTAGCAGAGTTTAAGCACTGAGTCCCAAATACCAGTAATGCAATTTAGAAACTGTAGGATTGAGCTTCATTATGGCTAGGGCTTGCAGAATAGTGATTATTTTGTCATTGTGATGAATTGTATTGTCCTCAGTCAGTTTGGGTGCTCAAGAAGAGTTATCACTTAATTACAGTGGAATGAAAACAAAAAATGTTAGTTTTTCCAATACCTGCATCCACTTCTAAAATTGTTGAATACCCTTTTCTTGCTGTTTTACCTTGTTAGGGACCCTTTGGACGATGCTGTGGAAGAAGGCCAGGAATTTTCTTGGCCATTTTCTGTTTACCAAGCCTTCTTCATTTGTAAGCATATGGACATGCTACACCATCACTAGGAGAGCCATAGTACCCCAGGCCTCCCTTTGGGATTGTCTGGTTCTTTGTGATGCTGGTGATCTCTGCTGATGCGGTGGTTTCCTGGTTTCTATGTGTTTGGATGTGTTTCCTTAGTGTTGTCTTACTTTGAAGGGAGGGGAGATTTAAAAGCTAGATCAAGTGGGTTTGGTCGCCCCTCTGAGTCTGAATTTTGTTTTTAAGTTTAATGAGAAAACTTTGAAGGATAATAACGCCATCTGATTGCTAGTTTAGGAAGAAAACTCCGCTAAGTCAGAGATGGTCTAAACAGGAGTAATAGTGGAGGCGGAGACCACTTAGGGGGCTGATGCAGAAGTCTGGATGAGAGATGATTGTGGCTAAGATTAGAATACTGGTGAAGCAGCTGGATTCAAGCTATATTTTAACTGCTGAGCCAGCAGAACTTACGGGTGGATTGGATACAAGTGTGAAAGAAAATAAAGAGTGAAGGCCCAGAGGTTCACCCAGAATCTACAAGGAAACCATTAAAACCACTGCCAAAGGTGAGAGAACTCATTGGTGTTCAACTGGGGCCAAGGATGAGAATAGGAAGCAAATGATGTAATCAGAGGGTAGCAACTTCAAAAAAGACACAGTGGAATAACGGTGCCGAACAAAGGTGCATCCTTCCTCTCTGACCCTGTGAGTCTCCATGGGACCCATTTCCACTTCCCCATGAAGTGGAAAACTATCTGGTTTGAGGAAAGTGGTATCATCCACTAAAAACAGGTGTCAGGTAGGATAGAATAGAGAAAGGGCTGGAAGGAAGATCAAAAATCTAGAGAGATTTATTCATAATTAAATGATACTGAAGGCACACAAGGATAGAGGCTATAAATGAGGCTGGATGATGCAAGTGTGTTGGAAGATCTTAGCACTATTAGGTAAAAGCTGTCATGGAAAATGGGCTGAAGGCACATGTTAATGATACAGGGAAAGAAATACTGAGCGGGAAAATTTGCTTTAAAGGCCAAATGATATACTTACCGTTGCCAAACCTCTGTCTGGAATGTTAGCATCATGGTTACACACATCCTGTATTGATGAGAAGGCATGCATAGGGGCCCTGTCTCTGTTTTATACTTTAACTTGATGGGCCATTTCTAATTTCTACATTTACTGTTGAGTAATTGTGACATCAGAAGAAAGTCATCCAATCATGGTTTTCTGCTTTTCTTTTCAAATGTCTTCCCTCTTTTATTAGTCTTGTACCCTTTTCTCACTATCTGTACTACTTCTCACTTCTCACTTGCTTTATAGGTTATGGTATACTATATAATGTACTGACATTCTAACATCTTATTTTAAGTTTGAAACTGATTTTTGGTGGTTTTTCCACCAGGAGTTTGAAAATACTCAACTAGGATGTATCTCTTGTCACAAATCTCAGCCATCATGATATCAACCATTCTTTTATTTATTTATTTATTTTGGAAAGTGAACCTTGTTGTCTGGACGACCAGACATCCTGTCACCTTGAGACATCATTAATGGCATAAAGTCCATATCTGTATAGTTAGCATCTAGGTGATCCCTCTCATATGAAACATAAGACAACATCATCATACAAAACATGAAATGTGTGACAAAGCTAAATGTTGTTCCTTCTCTATCAAATTTTAATTACTGGTATGTTAATGACTCTACATGTACCACCTTATTAGTACATGTCACACTTTGTTTTCAAATCTCTCTGTGACTCGTTTGACAGGATTTGAGGTTTGAAGTTATAAGATTAGCTCTTTGAGGATGTGAGACAAGGGAGGGGAGAAAAGATTATATAAGAACAACTTGACAATGAATTTGTATTTGTATCAACAAAAGGCCAAAGACTTGCTAAACCAGCTAACCAGACTTTTATACAATGGATTGGCAAGATAAAGATGGCAGATCCCACCCATTGAGGCAGCGAAGACGTTCAGAGTTAAGGTAATACTGCTTCTTCTTAGAACTGTTCACATTTAATTACATATTCAATATTTGCCTTCTTCTTGTATCCTAGCCTTTCTAAACGCCAGGATCATATCCTCAATTTTTCATAATGTCTGGCATGCTATAACCTGTCAAATATTGGTTGAATAAATAATTTGGGAAGATTAATCACATTGGGAAATTGTGCTGGTGAATACACTGATTTCTTCTATTAGTCAAACTTTAATTAGCAATAAAAGTTGAGGTAGGAGTACAAAAACAAATTTCTCAAATAAGTCCTTATAGTCATTAGTTTCTACCTTCTCTTTTGCCAACAAAGAGATGAGAATGATGTAGTCAATAGCAAATGGTACCATGGATGAGATAAATTATGTAAGTCCTTAAAAGGTATATGCGTAGCATATATTTGTGTATACTGACACATAAAATGTTTGATATTGTTTGTGACCTAGAGAAGACCCTTGTCACCCCACTGTTAAAACAGAGACTGGATATTTACTAAAATTCCAATACTTTTTAGTGATGAAAATAATTATAGATGTTCTGGGAAAATGTTTCTTAAATTATGAGGAGTACAGCTACTTCATTGGCTATTGTTTCTGTTTGAAGAACTTCATTCCAGTTAGCCATATACACCGCTGCGGTGGTGGGGGAACTTGTTATGAAAATATCTTTTTGCAGGTGTTTACTCTAAAATAGAAAAGCTGGAGGCATCAGTTAAGGTGTGTCAAATGGCTGGAAGAGCCTGGCTCTATCATGTTAGGGCTTTTTAGCAATATAGAAGTATTCTAAAAATCTTTTTTATTGAAATATAGTTGACATACAGTGTTATATTAGTTGCAGATGAACAACATCTATATTCAAAGACTCTATACAGTACTCAGTGCTCACCATGGTAAGTGCAGTCTCTATCTGTTACCATGCAGTGTTATTAAAATATTGATCATATTCCCTGTGCTGTGCTTCTCATTTCCCTGACTTACAACTGGAAGTTTGTACCTGTTACTTTCCTTCACCTATTTTGCCCATCCACCTACCTACCTTCCCTCTGGCAACCATCAGTTCTCTGTATTTAAGAAACATTTTGTTTTTTTAGATTCCACATAGAAGTGAAATCACATGGTATTTGTCTTTCCCTGACTTATTTCACTTAGCATAATACCCTCTAGATATGTCCATGTTATCACAAATGACAAATTCTTTCTTTTTAAACTTTTTTAATGCTTGTTTATTTATTTTTTTAAGAGAGAAACAAAGCATGAGTGGGGGAGGGGCAGAGAGAGAGGGGTGGGGGAGACACAGAATCCGAAGCAGGGTCCAGGCTCTGGGATGTCAGGACAATGCCCAATGCAGGGCTAGAACCCACAAGATGTGTGAGATTATGACCTGAGCCAAAGTCAGACGTTTAACCGACTGAGCCACCCAGGTGCCCCACAAATGACAAATTCTTTTTGTGGTCGAGTAATCGGTCATGATATATTTATACCACATCTTTATCCATTCATCTATGGGTGGACACTTGGATTGCTTGTATATCTTAGCTATTGTGAATAATGCTACAGTAAACATAGGGGTTCATGTATTTTTTCAAATTAGTGTTTGAGTTTTCTTTGGGCAAATACCTAGCATTGAAATTTTTGGATCATATGGTATTTCTATTTTTAATTTTTTGGGAAACCTCCATACTGTTTTTCATAGTGGCTGCACCACTATATTCCCACCAACAGTGAACAAGGGTTTCCCTTTCTCCACACCTTTGCCAACACTTGTTATGTCTTGTGTTTTTTACTTTGGCCATTCTGACAAGTGTGAGGTGATATCTCATGTGGTTGTGGTTTGCATTTCACTGATGAAAGTGATGCTCAGCATTTTTTTCACGTGTCTGTTGGCCATCTGTATGTTGGCTTTAGAAAAAATATTTATTCAGGTCCTCTGTCCATTTTTTAATCAAGTCATTTGTGAGGTGTTTTTGTTGTTGTTGAGTTACAAATATTTTGAAATCAATTAGTTGACTAAAGATATTTGGTTCAAAGTTAACTCTCAGGGATTCTACGAAAGTTCCAAGGGAAAAGTCTATCCAGTACATCTATCATCAATTACAGTGCAATAAAAATGAATTTAGACTCTTTTGGCAACCTGTTAGGACCAAAGAGAGGTGTCTTAACTATGATCATCAAGGAATCAAACAGTGCAATGAAGATTGGAAGTATAACTGTAGATGTACTATCTCCATTATTTACTCAGTAGGCATGTTTGGTTTGGCTGCAAAACTGTTTTTGGTTGGATACAAGGAATTCAGTCATGAATTGCTAAAGATTTTCCTTTGGGATGAAATGGATGGATGCAGAAGTCCTATTTTGCAAACCTTCTAAACACTTCTAAAGAGAAATGCTGCATAACTGACATGAAGGGGAGGGCAGGGAAGATGCCATTTGTTGAGAACCTCTTGTTCATTATGGTGCAAGGCACTTACAGTGGTTAATCTTATTCATTTGAACCTACAGTATTTTAATAAGGTAGGGAAAAAAACCCAGGACAGAAAAAGAAACTGAGAATTACGGAAATTTGGAGCCTTGCTTAGGTACAGAGGACAAAAAGAACTCAATCTGATTAGTTTTGATATTGATGCGTGGGTTAAGGAACTAATGGGTTATAGTGGAGCAGCCTGGGTCAGAAATGTTTCCCAAGTGTATCCAGTTAGAACTTAGGACAGAATCTGGCAGCAGAATGATAAACAGGGAAGGAAAAGCAGTTTTTATATGCACTTTGCTGCTGCTGAAATTCAGCAATTGAATGGAGGTGGCAAAGACACAAGAAAGAAAGTAGTGTGGAAATTAACAAAGAGAAAGCTCATGAAAATAGAGTGGGAAGAACAGAAGAGGGAGCTTTCATGCTGTACTACTCATCACCAATTGCAGACCCTAACAGGGATAGACTTACCTTTCTAGTCCTATTACTTGACCCAGCAGAAGGGAGAAAGGTCATCCCCCTCCCCAACAGCCCAGCCAATGAAATACTGTCACAATCCAGCCAATGAAAAGCCACTATACTTCAGACTCTCAGTTTACTCCAACAGACTGTTTGATTATAACAGCAATCATTCTCCCTCCCCCTTTGCCCGCCCCCAGAAAAGAACATTCTTCTTTGTTCTCTGGGAGCTTGCATGTCCTGAACTGGAACTCTCTACAACTCCCGAAATAACCCATATTTGTTAGTGAAATAAGTGACAGTTTAACTTTTAAGATTAACATTCCTTGGTGAGCGGATATGGGATCTCAAGAAGACCCCCCAATAACTCCAAGGCTAGTGAGCAAACAGGTGCTAGACCCCAAAGAGCCAGTTGAGCTCACTGCTTTCTTGCCGACCCTGGAGTTTGAGGGTAAGTTTTCTCCTGGATTTGGTCTCTGCTTTCTTTGTGTTTGTAGTGATCTCTACAGGCTTCATTTGGGATCTACTTTGGTCTGGGTCTTTCTGAGAGTACTTGTTCAGCTTTTGGTATGCCTCCTCTTTGGAACCAGGCTGTGCCTTTTGGAACTCTGCTGATCTTTGGTGAGACTCCTTTTTGGAACCAGGGTGTTCCTATTGGAACTGTGCCACTTAGGAACTTTGCTTTTTGCTTTAGAGAACACTTCTAAAAAAAAAAAAAAATGGAATTCTAGTCATCAAAATGCTTTGAAGGGTCCCTTCCTTCTCGAACCCCAGATGGTTTTATGTTTAAAAACTGTGGTCCCTCCTCATGTGCATGTCTAACTAAATGGGCCAACTTAATCAAAAGCAATTTAGAACTTTAATGGCCATTATGAGGAACTTCTGATTTCCCCAGTTAGAAAGTCACAGCTAAAAGAAAAACAACAGAAACTGGGGTGCCTATTTCATTGGTACCTTGAGGCTTCCAAATGTTTTTTAGAATTCTAATTCTGCTTCTTTGTGAAATACTATTTCTAAGTTAACTGAAACAAACAGTTGAAAGGAATCAAAATGGCTTCTGAGGACTATTTTCCCCCTCCCCCTCATTTGTACCCAGACACCTGTGCACAGGGCCTTCCTCCAGTACCACTTTTCTCTATTCCTTTGTGCCAGCCTTTCCTCCTGTATATGTCCCCTCTCTCTTCTAATCCTTTTGCTTAAGTTCCTTTTTCCTTTGAATCCTTTCTCAGTCCTTCCTCTTCTGAATGTATTAAAATCAGCCCCTATAAAGTTAAGTTTTCTGAGGATCTGAATGAACCCCAAGTTTCTTATGAAGACCTGAATTTTAAGCTGTAGTTTTCTAAAGTGACTGAGGACCCCTTTAGGTTTGCTGAAGAATTTAGCATAGTTATTCAAACGTGCAACCTGGTTTCTCAGATTTATATCAGTCCACCTGCCTGTTGGTGAGGCCACATGCCTGTTGGTGAGGGCCAGGCCAAATATTGGATAAAACTAACTCAATGGGGACATCTTGAAAGGGATGTAGAAAAATAAACCCCTAACTTTTGGCAAAATACTTGAACTTTCATTGGAAATCTCCACCAAACAATTACAGTAGCTTTTCATAAACGTGTTGATGAGAACAAAATTCAGGTTTGTGCACAAAAACCTGGTGAAACTGTTTATGTCTATTACAGTCCACTCCAAAATGTCTGTAAAGGAAGTTTTGGTCTTTGTTTTGATGTTGAATCCACGTGGGTAGCTTTTAATTTTATTAATGCACTGAAAGGGGATCTTTCCCTTTTAGTTAAAAGAAACTTGATGGAATGGGGAACTGTGTCCACTCCAGATTTAGGCAATTTGGCAAACTAGCTTGTTCATATCCCACATAAGTCACCTAAAAGAAAGATGGCTACAGTTCCAATTTTCAGTTCTGGAAATCAAAGGCTCCTCTACAGAACCAAAAACCTAGTTTCTGGCAGCTTTGCAAAGGGCCAGGACATTGGACAAAAGGATTGTTACACATTTAAGCATTCCAGGTGCCATCAGCCCCCTAGCCAGTCTTTCCAATGTCCTCTTCATTCCCAGTAATGGCACACCGAGGAACTACAGGGGCTCTTCTCAGTATTCCTTCCTAATTGGCTTAGAGAAACCACTCTCCAGTTTGGGAATGACTCTCTCTTTGTCCTTATTGACACCAGAACAACACTCCCAGTGCTTACCCCCACTGCTTTAAATCAGCCCCATCTCAGAGTACGAGAACAGTTCAGATAGTGGGGGTCTTAATAAATGCCAACAGGTTCCTTTCTGTCTGTCTCTCCTTTTATCTAGGCCTTCGTGACATGCACACTCTTCTCCTTAGTTCCTCCACCACTATTCATTTATTGGACCAAGATTTCTTAGAAAATAATCATGCTGGAATTTCTTTCACCCAAAAAGAGGAAATCTAGAATTTGATAGTAGTAATCTAAATAAGCAACCAGGGAAATTAAATGACCCTTTGATATCTTTTATCTGCTCTGTCTCTGATGTCACTATAGCTGAGTCTGGAGACCATGATCATTTATTCGTCTTGGATCAGCTACCATCCTCTTATGGGCAAAATGTCTAAATGACAATGGTGGAGTCCAGTGGACTTCCCATCAAGACTCAGGTGGATCCCTCAAAACTTCTCAGAATTAATAAAGATTTATTAATCAATTTTAATAAATTAACCTACAAATAAAGAAGTCCTTCTAAGGCATTAGCTCCATAATATAAGATTGCAAGGCTCAGGGCCCCATTTCCCCTGCCCTAGTCCCTATTCCCGTCCCCTAGTCCCTATAATACCCCTATTTAACCTGTGGGAGAATGCAGTGGTAGAGGATGGAGATTTGTCCAGGACCTCTGAACAATAAATAACGTTGTCGTCCCTTGGCATGTTGTTATTCCTGACACACATTGCTACCGAAAGCAATTTTTTCACTATAATTGCACAGCATTTTTTAGTATTCCTGTTAATAATGATAGCCAGTATCTCTTTGCTTTCACTTGGGAAGACTGGAAATACATCTGGACAGTAATGCCCCAGGGTGAGAGTCTTTTCTTTTCACAAACCTTAAAGGCTGATTTGGATGATGAAGTTTTCTGAAGGTTCTATTTGTTATGATACATAGGTGATTTGCTTCTCTGCACCCCTCTCACACCTCTTCACAGGAAGACAGCATCCATCTGTTAAAACTTTTGGCCTCAAAGGGGCACAAAGTCTCCAAAGAAAAAATGCAGTTTGCTCAAACTCAGGTTCGATACTTAGGGTACCTGATCTCAGAACAAGGACTACATTTGGATCCAGGTAGGCTTCATGGCATCCTGAACTTCCCAAAACCTAAAACTAAGTGCTATTTATGAAGTTTTCTTGGACTGGCTGTCTACTATTGAAATTGGATTCCAAACTTCTCTCTTGGGGCTCAACCTCCATATATTTTATTTGAAAATGACCCTATTATTTGGAAGGATTACGATGACATAGCTTTTGGGACATTAAAGAAAAGCCTAATTAAGTCCCCTGTCCTCAAACATCCTAATTATCAACTTCTTTTTTCCCTCTTCGTATGTGAGGGGGAAAGCCATGCCCTTGGAATACTCACCCCAAAATACGGGGAGCACTATCAACCAATGGGGCATTACAATCAACAGTTGGACCCTGTAGCATGGGGATAACCCCCTTGTCTTAGAGTCATTCCTGCTACTGCTCTTCTGTTTTAAGGCCTTGGGAGAAATAATCACAGGATTCTCTAACCATTCTGTGTTCCATGTAGCAGAAGCTCTTCTGAATTCTCATCACCCTCAACACTTCGGTTACTTCCCTTCTGGGTCATCATCCTGCTAACTGCTCCTTTATATGACCTTCTCCTACAATACCTTTAGTCCTGCTATTCTTCTCTCCATCATGGAGGAAATCCCACGTGACCGCTTAATGCTGATAGATCACCTTTTGACTCCCTGTGACAATTTATAGGAAACTCCTCTAACCCGTGCAGATTTTTCATGGATTACTAATGGTTCTTTTCCTTTTTAATTTTTTTTTTTTTACATTTTTTACTTATTTTTGAGAGAGAGACAGAGCACAAGTGGGGGAGGTGCAGAGAGAGGGAGACACAGAATCCGAAGCAGGCTCCAGGCTCTGAGCTGTCAGCACAGAGCCTGACACGGGGCTCAAACTCACAACCTGTGAGATCATGACCTGAGCCAAAGTTGGACGCTTAACTGACTGAGCCACCCAGGCGCCCCTACTAATGGTTCAATTTAAAGGATTAAAATGATAAATATTGTGTTGGGTATGCTATTGCAACTCCTTTGGAAGTCATTGAGTCAGCTCCTTTCCCTTTGGCTATTTTGGCCTAATAGTTTGAGTTATATGCATTTACCCTTAGCCAAGGGTAAAACCACATTTATACCAAGAGTTGGTGTGCCTTTGGAGTATCTCATGACTTTGGAATGTTATGGAAACAATGAAGTTTCCTCACCAACAATGGGAATAAAATAAAAAATGGCTCCCACTTTCAAAATTTATTAGGTACTATACTTTTTCAGGCAACTCTGGCTATTATTAAGCTTCCTGGGCCTTCCAGACTGGACCCCTGGAGTCCAAAGGAAACTGCCTCACTGATATTCCCACCAAAACACTGATCTCAAGGAAACCAAGACCCAAACCTCTCTCATTGTTGAAAGAGATGTTCTCTCAAATGATGATTTGGAAATATTGACAAGAGCAATCCAACAATTGGCCTCAGAGAGGGAAAAATATTAGAAATCTAATAATTGTTGGTTTAATAAACAAACAAACAAAGATAACTCTGGTTTAGATCTAACAATCCTGCCTTGCCAGAAGTCCTAGAATTCCCACTACTTACCATTGCGCATGCATTAAACGATTGGTCTACTGACAAACTAACAGTGTTTGGGAATGTTGGTGGGGAAATATTAAAAAGGCTGCAAAAAGTACCTACCTTGCTTGTCCCACCTGTCCAAAGTATAATCCAAAAAAAAAAAAAAAAAAAAAACACCTATTGACACAAATGGGTTTCATACAGCATCCCTGTCTCATGGATATAAATGTGTTGTAATTATGGTTTATTTTCTCATTGGACCAAAGCTTTTCCCTTGTAGATAGTCCAATGCTTATTCTGTCACTAAAAGTCTGTTAGAAAAGATTATCCCTCCTTGGGGAACCCCTCTTAACCTTCATAGTGATTGGGGAGGTCATTTTACCAGTCAGGTGCTTCAACAAGTCTGTTGGACAGTTTTACAACTTCCATTGTGAATGCTATCTTCAGTCCTCAGGGTTAGTCAAATGCACTAACAGCACTAGTTGGCAAAATTTGTACAGACCCTCCAAATACCTCCAAAGCATTGCTGTTGGTCCTCTAAATCTCAGATCCACCCCCTTTGGGACTTAGAGACCCTCATCCTTTGTAGCACAGTGATGAGATGGTCACAGGATGTCTTATGTACTTGGCCCTTGCCTCCTCTGACTCACAGTTGATAAAAGGAGATCTACTTTAATATTGTAAAGGCCTAGTTGCTTCTATTAAAAATAACCATGCTTTGGTAGAGCAATCTTTTCACCATGTACTCCTGGGAGACCTCAAATATTCTGCAACCTGGAGATTTCATCTATTGGAATAGACCCCTCCAGAAAGGCCTCACTGGAAAAGCCCTTATCAGAAACTGCTAACCAACCCTTGGGCCATTAAACTCCAGGGAATAGATTCTTGGATTCACATGACCCATGCAAAGAAAACATCAAACCCTGACTGGAACTGCACACCAGCTGGTGGTGACATGAAAGTAAAGATTCGAATCGAAACAGACAACATCTGACGAGACAGCTTTCCCAAGATGTCCAGACCAGGCCTGTAGCCCTTTTTCTCGCTGTTTGCTGCTGCTCGATCTCTTGTGGAAAGAAAATGCTCTGTCTACATTTCACAAATTCTTGCAAAAGGAGGAAACCTGTTCTTTTGTTTATGGCCTTTTGGAAACAATCTTATCACGATCCCGTGAGCTTTCTCTGAAGGGTTAAGGTTCAGAATTCACAAAAGTCTTTTATCTTGAACTACTGACTCCTGATTCTAACCCAGATTCGTGGTTTCTGAATGTACAACTTTACATCTGTATTATCGGTAACATATTTGCTTCCAAACAGTTCATTTTAAAACATCTTTGAACTTTTGCAACAAGTTCATCAGCTACTGCTTCATATTTACACCTGTACTGTATCTTCCAAAACGCACTCAGTTAATTCTTTCAGTGTGCTCTTGCTGTATCCACTAATCTGCTTTCGTGGTTGTTTTAAGTGGGGGACTTCCAGGAGACATACATGACTTCAGTTCTGCCTTCCTAAGGCGGAACCTTGCTCCCCTAAATTGAAATAAGAGCCAATAAACCTTTTCGTTGGCTACTTTCTGACCTAGAGTCTTGGTTGAGGGCAATCCTACAGTTTGGAATTGTCACGTTACTACTTTTGCTTTGTATAGTTATTTTAAGTGTTGCGTTTTGTTCCCCGTCAAACTTTTGCATAAACGGTGTTTTGAAAAATGCGATGCTAGCTCAGTGCTTCAGAGATGATTTCCAATGCTTATGACTTTGAGAAGATATGGACTTGAGCGGGGAAGTGCCTGAGAATTCTGCCTCCAAGTCTTTTCTGTTACCATGTGGTCTTTAGTGGCTTCCGACTGGTATGTTGTACTTTCCCTCGGACATGGGACATGACAACCAGGAAAAGTCCTTCCTGGACCCAAGGGACAAAACCACTAAATATGGAAAACCTGACTCTTGCTCAATGATGCTTTTGAGGAGAGATATTGGTCAAAGAGAAGAAATGTAAAAATTAATAAAGGTAAATTTAACTAAAATGGAGTGAAGAGGCCAGAAGAGGGAAGCTCTCACACTCTGCCACTCATCACCAATTGCAGATGCAGACCAGAAGAGCCAGAAGAGATGAACCTTGCAAGGGGATATACCCCAGCACAAGGAAGGAAGGAAGGTTTTCTCCTCCCCCAGCAACCGCTCAGCCAATGAGAGACCGTCATAACTCAGCCAATGAAAAGCCAGTAAATTTTAAACTCCTACGAAGTAAACTTCGTACTCCAATGGACTTGTTTAAAGCAGCCCTCCCAAGTGCCCCCACCCCTCCATAAAAGAGCATAAATCTCCTTGGTTCTCCTGCCTTGCCTATGGTTTTGCTGTAGCAAGGCATGTTTGGAGTTGTAATTTTCTGCTATTCTTGACTCATTTTTGTTGGCAGATTAACTGTTTTATTTTCAAGGTTGACAATTGAGTTATTTAGGAAACAATTAGAGATGTTTTCCCAGCAGCCACCCCCTCCCCATCCCCCCAGAGCAGACTGTCCCGGTTTTTACAGGATCAACAGAATGGAAGTTGCCTGCCAATGGGAAGGCTCTGTCTCCTCCCCTCGCAGGAATTCCTCTTTCCCCGGGAAGGCCCCCTGAGGACCAGAGGGGCAACGAGTTGTTTGGGCCTGGTTGGGAGGGTGGAGGCAGTGGCCAGGCTTTGCAGAAAGCCTGCGGGTGGGCGGGCTCTCACTACCTTCCCGGGGTGCTCTCTGTTGGTCTGCAGGCTAGAGGCCTGCTCTGGCCAGCCCCCTAAGCTCGGTCCTCAGGGAGGCATGGCGAAGTCCAGGGGCCGACTCTACCTTTGGATGTGCTTGGCTGCGGTGCTGGCATCTTTCCTGGCAGGATTTATGGTGGGTAAGTACGAGCCCCGTGTCCCCAGAGCCCCGTGTCCCCAGCGCGGGGCTGGCGCTTCTGGCTCTGATGCTGGGGAGGAGACACAGAAAGCCTGGAGGCCCTGGCGGGGCTCCCTGAGCTGTGGCCAGCCCCGCGGAATTCAGCCCAGCTGGAACCCCGGTGGGATGACTTTGACCTTCTTAATAAAGTGCGACTGAAATCCACATTCATTAAAGTTTACAGCGAGTTGAGGATACTGCCAGGAGCTGTTAGGAAAGCAGGTCAGAGCTGTCACTATCTACCTATCCACAGGGATGAAAAGATGGTTTCATTTACAAGCACGCTTAACAAGCCAAAACTAGCAAGGAATGTGGACAGCACTGCAAAAACTGCCCTTCCTTCCTCACTTACTAAATAGATATTCGTGGAATGTTCCTTGTGTGTCAGGCCCTGTGCTACAAACTAGACCACCCCGAGGAGAATGAGAAAGACAGGCCCCGCGCCTTGATGCAGAACGTGTAGAAAGAGAAGTTCTCTCTCTCTCACATAAAACTAGTTTTAACCCACCCAAAATTACATTGCACAGCAGAATTTGAAGGATTTCTGAATTTAATATGAACATTTTTGTAAAGCCTGCCGTGAACTGTTTCTTATGCAAGCACTATTTTTTGGCTTCTAATGTTTATAAAAGCTAAAAACAATTATATCTGTATGTAACATGTATATATGTATATATCCCCCCCCCCCTCCTTTCCCCACTCCCCACCCCAGGCTGGTTTATTAAGCCTTTCAAAGAAAGCACTTCACTGGGCTATCATCAAAGTATGCGGTGGAACCTGGTATCTGAGATGAAAGCTGAAAATATTAAATCATTTCTTCGGTAAGTTTGTCTTGATGTTTATTGCACAGCGTTTAAAAACGTTTTTTTGCAGAGTGGGAAGTCTATTACAAGTGGTTATATTCACATAAGTAAACTTTGTGTGAAATTACGTGATATCACATTAATTTATGGTAGCTTAAAATGTCCCTTTTTTTTTTTTAATTTTTTTTTTTTTCAACGTTTATTTATTTTTGGGACAGAGAGAGACAGAGCATGAACGGGGGAGGGGCAGAGAGAGAGGGAGACACAGAATCGGAAACAGGCTCCAGGCTCTGAGCCATCAGCCCAGAGCCCGACGCGGGGCTCGAACTCGCGGACCGCTAGATCGTGACCTGGCTGAAGTCGGACGCTTAACCGACTGCGCCACCCAGGCGCCCCTTAAAATGTCCCTTTAAACCACTCAGCGTACAATGTATTTGAATGTTGTAGGAGTGGGTTTTTCTTCCCTAACTTCATCTACAGAAAAAGTATGTGGTTGCTTTATTCTGAGATGTTTCAACTTCATGTAACTTTAGACTGCAGCTGAATGTTATTTCTTCCTCATGCTTAATAAGCAGTTTTAATGAACATCGCATTCTGTCAGGAAGACTTAGATGGTTGTAAACTCAGATTTAAAGGAGGCGAGATAAAAGTTGCAGATTCTGTCTGCCACAAATTAAACATTTGTCCCACGTTGCAAATAGAAGTCACACGGATAGGACAAAATGAGAGCAAAGGATCAGTGTAAATCCACCAGCCTCTAAGCATGGAGAAGAGTGACATTTGGGGGAGTGGTGATGAACTCCTTGAAGGCAGTCACCATGACATTTATGTGTCATTAAACAAATAAAAACAAAACCCAGCTTTATTGAAGTATCATTTACATAAAGTGAACTGCATCCTATAAAGCCTAAAATTTGAGAGTATTGACAGATGTGTAATATTCCCAACATACCACTTCTTCAATCGAGATTCAGAAATTTTTACATCATGCAATCTTCACTTTTAGCTCTAGGCAATCATGGATCTTTTTTTTTTTTTTTTTTTTTTAAGTTTATTCTGTGAGAGAGAGAGAGAGAGCATGAGTGGGGAGTGGTAGAGAGAGAGAGATAACGCCAATCCTATGAGGGGCTCTAACTCACCGAACCATGAGATCATGACCTGAGCTGAAATCAGGTTCAACGCTTAACCCACTGAGCTACCCAGGTGCCCTCCAGTCACTGATCAGTTTTATGTCACTATGGCTTCTTTGCATTTTCTAGAATTTTATGTAAATGGAATCATACAGTATGCGCTCTTATGTGTGTGCCTGCTTTCATTCAGCATAATAATTTTGGAATTCATCCAGGTTGTTGCATGTATCCGGTCATTGCTTTTTACTGCCGAGTAGTATTCCATTGTGCTCATATACTGTAATGTGTAGTTGTTGGACACTTGGGTTGTTTGTAGTTTTTGATTATTATGAACAAAGCTGCTGTAAACATGAGTTTACAAGTATCTGTGTGGACGTACATTTTCATTTATCTTAGAATAGCTGTATTGGATGATAAACATGTTTAACTTTTAAAGAACATGCCAAATAGATTTCAAAAATAATTGTAATGTTTTACATTCCTACCTATTATGTGTGAGTGTACCAGCTCTTCCACAACCTGGTCAGTACTTAGGATTGTCATTTTACTTATTTAAAAAAAAATTTTTTTAATGTTTATTTATTTTTGAGAGACACAGCCTGAGTGGGGGAGGGGGAGAGAGAGAGGGAGACACAGAATTTGAAGAAGGCTCCAGACTCTGAACTGTCAGTGTAGAGCCTGACATGGGGCTCAAACCCAGAACTGTGATCGTAATCTGAGCTGAAATCTGACACTCAACCAACTGAGCCACCCAGGCGCCCCAAATATTGTCATTTTAATTTTAACTATGCTAATATATATGTAGTGGTACCTTATTATGGTTTCAGTTTGCATCTTTCTTATGACTAGTGATGTAAAGCATCATCTCATGCTTATTAGACATTTCCATATCTTTTATAAAGTTTCTGCTCACATATTTTCCTATTTTAAGTTGTTTTCTTATTATTGAGTGGTAGGAGTTCTTTATGTATTCTGGGTACAATTCCTTTGTCAGACCTGTACTGTGAATATTTTCTTCTATTATATGGCTGGCCTTTTTTTGTTCATGGAGGTTTTGAAGGGCAGAAAAGTTTAATATTGGTAAAGTTCAGCTGACCAATTTTTGGTTTTCTGTTTCATACTCTGTGTGCTCTCTAACTTTGCCTATGAGAAGTTGTGAAAATTTTCTTCTATGTTTTCTTTTAGAAGTTTTATAATTTTAGCTTGTATACTTAGGTCAATGGTCTACTTCAAGTTAATTTTTGAGTATGGTATGATGTAAGGGTTGGCAATTTTTTAGATACAAATATTCAGTTATTCCTGCAACATTTGTTGAGAAAAAAACCTCTATTTCTGCCTTGAATTGCCTTGACATCTTTGTCCAAAATCACTTGACCATATATGTGAGGCTTGGTTTTAGATTTACATTTTCTTCTATTAACCTCTATATCTCAACACTACACAGTGCTGGTTAGTGTAGCTTAATAATATGTCTGAAAATGAGGTAGAGTTAATCCTACAAATTTTTCTTTTTAAAAATTGTCTTGACTATTTTAAGCCATTCGTATTTCCAAGTTAATTTTAGAATCAACTTCTGAATTCCTACAAAAAAAAAAAAACCCTGCCGAAATTATTAAAATTGCATCAACTCAATAGATGAATTTAGAAGAGAAGCGCATCTTTAAAATATCGAGTCTTTCAGTCTCTTTATTCATTTGTCATAGGAAGTGTCTACAGTTTAACTTTTCACCCACGGAGAGATTTTTTACATTCAGCATTTCGATATTATGATTAATGCTGCTATTAATATTTGTGTATAGGTTTTACATGATCATAGGTTGTCATTTCTTTTGCATAAATCCCCTTGCTAAGTTGTATGGTAAATATATTTTTAGTTTTAGAAGAATTTGCCTAACTGCTCTTTAGGGTGGCTGTATCATTTTATCTTTTCCATTGACATTATCATTATTTTTAATTTTACCCCTTCTGACAGGTATATAGTGATACCTCATTGTGATTTTAATCTGCAGTTCTCTAAGAGTTAGTGGTATTGAATAACTTTTCCCATGTTTATTCATCATTTGTATACTCTCTTCAGTGAAATGTCTATTCATGTCTGAATTTTTTTCTATTAGGATAGGTTTTTTATTGTTGTTGCTGCTGTTCTTTTGTTTTTCTGCTGTTGAGCTTTGAGAATTATTTATATTAAAAAAATTTTTCTTAACATTTATTTTTGAGGGAGAGCGTAAGGAGGGTAGGGGCAGAAAAAGAGGGAGACACAGAATCCGAAGCAGGCTCCAGGCTCTGAGCTGTCAGCACAGAGCCCAATGCAGGGCTCGAACCCATGAACCATGAGGCCATGACCTGAGCTGAAGTCGGAGCTTAACTGATTAAGCCACCCAGGCAACCCTAGAATTCTTTATATCTTCTAGATAAAAGTATTTTGTTGGCTTTGTGGTATTCGGATATTTTACTCTATTATTTGTCTCTTCATGTCTTAACAGAGTCATTTGTAGATAAGAAGTTTTTAATTAATGAGGTCAAATTTATCAGTTGTTCCTGTTATGGATGATGCATTTAGGTTCATATCTAAGAACTCTTTGACTAACCCTAGATCCCTTTTATCCTCTTTCCCCTGCCCCCAAATTTTATACTTTACATTTTACATTAAATTTGTGATTCATGTAGAGTTAATTTTTACATAAGATGTAAAGTTTGGCTGAGGTGTATTCTTGTGTCTATGGATGGCCAATTGTTCTAGCACCATTTGTTGAAAGGCTATTCTTCCATTTAATTGCTTTGCACCTTTGTCAAAAATTAGTTGGACTTATTTGAGTGAGTCTATTTCTGGGTTCTCTATTCTCTATTACTTTGTATGTCTACTTTCTGCTAGTACCACATGGTCTTGATTATTGAAGCTATATAATAAGCCTCCGCAATGTGTACAATAACTCTTCCCACTTTGTTTTTCCAAACAATTGTTTGAGCTATTCTGTATCCTTTTCCCTTTTATAGAAAACATAGAATAAACATACTTCTGTCTGCAAAGGCATTGCTGGGATTTTGATTGTAATTGCACTAATCTTATAGACCAGTTTGGGGTTTTGACATTTTTCCCATGTTCAATCTTCTAATCCATAAACATAGCAAGTCTCTCCAATTATTTAGGTCTTTTTTGATTGCTTTTACCAACATTTTGTAATTTTCTGGATGCAGATCCTAGATCTGTATGGTCAGATTTATATCCAAGGATTTCATTTTCTTCAGAGAAATTTTAAGTCATCTTGTGTTAAATTTCAGTCGCCACATATTTGTTGTTAATATATAGAAACACTGTTGATTTTTATGTTGGCCTTGCCTCATGTGGCCTGTGGAAACCCGTGTGTTTGGAAGTTTTTTGTAGATTCATTGGGATTTTCTATGTAGACAATTATGCCATCTTTAAATAGGGACAATTGTATTTTTACCATTCCAAACCATACACTTTTTACATGCGGATTTTTATTTGTTTGTTTTGTCCTTATTGTGCTGACTGGAATTCCAGTAGTATGTTGAATAAGAGTGAGAGCAAACATCTTTTTGTTTCTAGTCTTAGGGGGAAAGCATTCAGTTTCATAATGAAGTGTGACATTGTCTATAGATTTGTTGTAGATGCTCTTTATCAAGTTAAGGAAACTCCCCTCTATTCCAAGATTGCTAGGAGTTTTGTTTTGTTCTTGTTTTTGTTTTATCATGAATGGATGTTGTTACTGTCAAAAGGTTGTTTTCCTGCATCAACCTATATGATCATGATTATTTTTCTTTATCTGGGTTATTCTTTTGCTTTTTTACTGATTTTGGCAGGGTGGGGATCAAGTTATATCAAGAAGGGAGTCACAATCACTAGGAATGTGAAAATGTATATTTTTCCCATTAATTATGTAAATTTTTGCTTTATATATTATGAATTTCATTGATTAGACATATATACCTTAAGATTGTTGTGCTCTTAAGACAGAACTACCCTTTTATCTTTATGAAATATCCTTTCTTATCTTTGGTGATCACTATTTTTAAGTCTATTTTATTTGGTATAAATATTACTCCGTCAACCTTCTTATGCTTAAATTTACATGCTTCCATCTACTTTTAATCTATCATTTTCTTTAGAATTCAAATGTACCTTCATCAGAAATCATTTAATTGCAACTTGATGTTTAATACATTTTGATAATCTTAATTAAAGTGTGTCCTCTGTAGGCAGCAGATAGTAGCAACTTGCTATTATATTCCTTCTGGTAATCTGTTGCCCTTTAATTTCAGTATTTAGTCCATTAACATATAATGTAACTATTAACATGGTTAAAACTTAGGTCTACTAATTTATTGTTTTCTGTTTGCTGTGTTTATTTTCCTTTACTTCTCATTTTCTGACCTATTTTTGGTAGTGGGAAGAGTAGTTAAAATTTTATTTCATTTCAATTTATCTTTTGGCTATCCGTCCTTGCATTGGGTTTTTTAGTAGATGCTGTAGTGATTATATCATACATCTATAACTCTTCACTCAATTATTTATTTTATTTTATTTTTTTATTGGAAAGAGAGAGCATGTGAGTGGGTTTCATGCACATCCCAACCTGAGGCTCAATCCTACAACTCTGGGATCATGACCTGAGCCAAAATCAAGAGATGCTCAACCAAACTGAGCCACCCAAGCACCCTACTTCTCTCAATTCTTAGTTATTTTTGGTACAGCTTAACATACAATATGAAAAACTCAGATTTCTATATTTCCATTCACCCTTTCCTCTATCATTCTTTATATTATAGTTGTCAAAAGTAGCATATGTGCACTGCAATATTAACCTTACAAAACAATTATCAATTTTTCTTTGAAAATTATATGTATTGAAATTCATTTAAGAGCTGAGGTGCCTGGGTGGCTCAGGAAGTTGATCATTGGACTCTTGATTTCATCAGGGTCATGGGATCAAGCCCTGCCTTGGGCTCTACACTGAGATCTGAGCTTAGAGCCTACTTGAGATTCTCTCTTCCTCTTGTGCTCTCTCCGTAAGATAAAAGAGTTAAAATAGTATTTTGTATTTAATTTCCAATGATCTTCATTTGTTTCTGAAAAATTTTGGTTTTGCTATGATATTTCTATGTAGTCTGTGAAATTTTCTTAAGCATTTACTACAATATGAACTCTGGTGATAACAAATATTCTGTAATTTTTTTCTATGTATAAAATCCTTATTTGATCTTAATTCTTGAAGCATACTTTTCCTGAATATAGATTGCTAACATGACCTTGTTTTCTTCCTCTTTCATAACTTTAAATGTTTTTCATTGTCTTTTGTCTGGTATTGGCATCTGATGAGAACTTTACCGTCATTTAAATTTTATAACATATGTCATTTTGTCTTTAATTTTGAGCAGTTTTACCATGTGCCTAGTTTTCCTCAAATTTATTCTGTTTATGGCTCTCTGAGATTCTTGGCTTTGTTAACTTCTGTCTTTCACTAATTTAGGAAGGTTTTATTCACTGTTTCTTAAAGTTTTCTGCAGATTCTCTTTTCCCCTTCTGAGACTCCACTTAAACCCTAGAATCAAATAAAGTGTGTGCAGTGTGGTATATTTCCTCCTTATCAATTCTGTGATTTAATGAGGTCATGAAGTTCCATCTTCATCTCTGGGTAAACTAGAGCGAGCTGTAGTAATGAGGAATGAAAACAGCTACATTGTCGTCAAATTTGAGCTGATTTATGATTGAGGTGCATTAGAGATTAGGAAGCAAACTCAAAATGTCTGTTGAGGTGCTTCTTTAGAGATAAAGGAAAAGAATCAGGCAGTTAGGATGCATGTTGTTTAAAGAGAGACTCAGTCTTTATTTTTCCTGCAGTACAATATAAAGGCAAAATGTCTCATCCGTTGAGACAGAATACTTGTATTTAAATTGTGTAAGTTAAAAGATGAGATATAATGTTAATACTATCGAACTCTGTCTGCAGCATATTATGAAGTTGCTGAAAAAAGTCACCTAGAAAGATGTCAGAAGCAAAACTTAGTAATATTTTTGACCATTAAAATTTGTTTATCTCTATTTTCCTTTAATGTGTAGTATAGCATAAGGTGATTAGTTATGTATAAATAGTTTATATAATTATATTTTTGGAGTTTGCTTTTCTTTCCTTTACATCCAACTGAATACAGAAGTTGCACATGAAGAATGATGACAAGAGTAGAAATAGAGTGAAAAACATTGAATTAGGAACTCAACACTCTAATGAATGAGAAGTTTTGACAATTTTGACAAGTACCCAGAAGGTGTAGTACGTGGTAACTTTTGGTATGAGCTATAATAGTTGTGTTTTTTTGTTAAGAAAAAAAAGGAAAAATATTTGTAAGAGCCAAGGGAGAGTAAAAACTAGTAGCAGATCTTCTAGCCCTGTGATATGTGGGGGCATGTGAAATAAAACAACTTGCAGGTGAGCAGGGTCCTCTGAGGAAACCAGTTACAGCAAGTAAGTCAAGCAAACATTCAGAGAAGGGGCTGAGGATACAAAATTGTTGATCATGGATATACAGGGTTTATGATCAGTGAAGGAGCCTAGGAGGGAAAGGTGATCAAGATTGGGTTAGCAGTTATAATGTAATAAGAACAGTTTGATTTCTCCCTACCCACTTTCTTGTTGACAGTGTCTGACTGATGACTGTTGAGTGTTCCTCATCCTTCATGTATTCAGTAAGGGTTACTTCCTTCCAGCTCAAGAATCTCTTGATTGGTCCATAATCCAATCATTAAAACTCTTCCCTTTGGCAGTGATTCGTTTAAGAGGTATATACCCTATTATGATGAAACGAAAAGAATGTTTAGCTGGATCTTCTACAAAAAATTTTCCTCTGTTAAAAGAAACACAGAAGAGGAAATAGATATTCCTGTTTGTACTTGTTTCTCCTGAGCATTACAGTGTAAATATTTTATGCCTGGAACTGTACCCATCTTGGGGACCATAAGGAGAAATTTTAAAATAAACTAAAGGATGTTACACACTGCTGCTCTTTTTGTTTTGTTTTACTTTTGCACTTCGGTATTTCATTTCAGTGAATTCTTTAAAAGATGGATAGCAGAAGTTGATGGCCAACCCTCCATCTTAATTTAAGGAAATACATTTTGTTCTTAGTTATAAGGATATTATCTGCTCAATGTAGAAAATAAAACAATAATAAATTATATAAAGTAGAAATTAAATATCTTGAGCCTCACTGTTTTCATATATATAAAATAACTTCTTTCAAATAAAGAAAAAAATAAAATTGCTTCTTTCTATAAACACAATAATGCTTTTTAAAACATATCGTAAGATGTTAAATGTCTGTAACCTGTAGTTTTCATTTAATGATAAAGGGAAAGCTTCACAGAGGAGAAGATGCTGGAGGGGTCCTAATGGATGATGGGTAGTTTGCAAGTGGGAAAGGAGAATAAAAGAAGTGGTGACAGAGGGAGATTCAGGTAGATGGGAGAAGATCTTGTGCAAAGGGAACAGGTGGTCACTGCAGAAGGAAAATGAGTCTACCAAATGCTGCATGGTGGAGAGGGATGGGAAATGGAAAGGAGAAGGGTGAATCAGATGGAAAAGGACCCAATACGCCATGTTTGAGTGTGATAATGGAGAGTGCAGGGAGCCATACAAGGAGTTCAAGTAGTTAAATAATATGAATGATTTCAAATTATCACTATTTCTCAAAGTCAGACAACTATGACTTTCATATTTATTTAATGTTTATTTTTTTATTTTTGAGAGAGAGTACACGTGTTTGAGTGGGGGAGGGGCAGTGAGCGGGGAAGACCCAGAGTCCAAAGCAGGCTCCAATCTATGAACTGTCACCATAGAACCTGATGCAGGGCTCGAGCCCACAAACCGTGGGATCATGACCTGAGCCAAAGTTGGACACTTAACTGACTGAGCCACCCAGGAGTCCCATGATTTTCATATTTTAGCCCCAGCATTTAATGGCTATGAAATTGTGAGCAAGTTATTTGCCCTCTCAGCTTCCTCATTTGCAAAATGAGGACAATGGAAGAAGGGTTGTGAAGATTCAATGAGGTAACTCAGATGAAAGTACCTGGTCACATGCCTGACATATAGTAAGTTTTCTGTAAATATCAACTTTCCTTTACTGCCTATATTTTTTGTTGTTGTTTGGTTGTCGTATGGTTGACTAAAAAGCCGATTTACAAAAGCATTATTATTTTACTGAAACTTTTAAAAATATGGTTTTCACTCATGTAAAGTGAACCAATATAAAAACCTACTTTTATGAGGCTACTTAAATGCTACAACCCATTTACCCTCAGAACCAAGAGAACATTGCCCAAATTCACTTCAACAACCTGTATTGTATTATTGCTGGATAACAGGCAGGAACTAAGCAGTAGGCAATATAAAAATAAAAATGCATGGACTTTAACTTCAATAAAATCAATAAACAACTGAATAAATATGACAAGACTCTAGTAGAAGTATATGTTAGACTGCCCAGTTGGTCTCTGGAAAATATTATGAACTCCCCTTCCCCCAAAATGTCCTCCTCTACTGATGATCAGCAAGAAGAAGCACCACTGGTATAGAGGCATGACCTTCCAAGGTGCCTTCTTATAGCTGCATACATGTATTTACCATGGAATATGTTCTTTTCTGGGGAAGTATAATGTGAAAATTATAGTGACACACAAATAGTTTTTATTGGCATACCTAGAAATTGGTATCACTACCTGTTTTTTTTTTTAAATCTCTGATGTAGAAATAATTTAATATGTAAATGATGAGTGATACCTCTAGAACAGTCCTTAGCACATTGTCTGAATATAGATTTAACACCCACTTGTATTTTATTTTCATTGTAGTTCTTTTACAAAGCTCCCTCATCTGGCAGGAACAGAACAAAATTTACTTCTTGCCAAGAAAATCCAAACCCAGTGGAAGAAATTTGGACTGGATTCAGCCGAGTTGGTTCATTATGATGTTCTCCTATCCTACCCTAATGAGACAAATGCCAACTATATATCAATCATGGATGAACATGGAATTGAGGTGATGTGGAATTGCTGGTACTTGCTGTATTTTCTGACCCCACTTGTTTATGTGAATTGGGATGTAGGGTCAAGTAAAAATAGAAATTTGCTAATAGTGCAGTGGAACTCATATTTCTTAGAAAAGTTGATAGGTTACAAACTAATTATTCAGTGTCTGCTGTGTGTTAGGCACAGTGCTAAGTCTTGAAGCCAGAATGAAGTCTAGGAACATGGTCTCTTTGCTTTAAGTAAGGTATGGCAGACGTTGGAACACATCATTTTAAGTTAATACGGTAAGTGTTAGGAAGAGTATGGTTTCGGTTCTTTACACAGAAAAGGTTCACTTAGCCAGACACGGACTTAGAGAAGGCTTTCTGAAAGCAGACCTCCCTGATATGTGAGTTATGAAAGATCCGAAGGGGTTAACCACATGAAAAATCAAAGTAAAAGAATTCTAGGCAGAAGAGAAAATTAAGGCAAAGGTTTGGAGACCTATACTAGCTTAGTATTATTGAGGAACTTAAAATTTTTCTGTATTTCAAAAATTTAAAGTACGAAGTGGGCCACTGTAAGAGATAAACCAGGATAAATGTTTTGGGAACAGGTCATAAGAGGGCTTATACATTGTCGTAAGAGGCTTAGAATTCAACTTCAGTCAGTGAATACCATTTGCAAGTCCTAAGCAATGGAAGGATGTGACTAGAGAGGCATCTTTTAGATAGTTTAGGCTGTCTTCAGATTAGACCTTGACTAGGCAAGAAATTCAAATTGGAGTCTTAATAATAGTCCAGGTGAAAAATGATGATTCCCTGAATCAGGATGTTAGCAGGAATGAGGAAGAGGGATGATTGATCTAAGAAACAGTTAGAAAGCAATATTAGTAGGAATTGATTAGTGATTGACTGGAGGCAGGAGATGAAGACAGAGTTCAGGGTGACTCCTAGTGTTTGGAATGGGTTGCTGGCTACTGATGCTGCTGGTAATCGCAGGGAATGCCAAACCAGAAGTCGGCCTGGGGTGAGAGATAATAAATTCAAACTTTGACATACTGAGTTTGGACATCCAATCTGAAATAACCATCTGGCCCTTAAAAATACAAGTCTGGAAATATGGGTATTAAAAGTATATTGGTTAAGGTTAAAACTTTGAGAGTCAATGAAATTTTACGGGAAGGAAGTATAAAATGAGGCAGACAGTGGACTGGGGATAAAACACAGAAAATATCATTTACATGGAATTGAAAGGAGTCACTGGAAAAGGAGGAGGAGAACCATGGGGATGCCATCTTCAAAGCCCTGTTTTTATATGGGAATTTCTAGTCACCTGAGATGGCATTAATTTGCAGAGTTGCTACTATTTTGAAGGCGATAATAATGATAAAGCTCTTTTTCATTGTTGCCAGTAGAATTTACCTGTTTAATTATTGAATCTAGTTTCGGAATGCTTAATCTTGATAGTGGGGAAAATCTGGAATATTTCTCTCCAACTTTATGTGTTTCGATTCTCACTAGATTTTCAATACATCATACCTTGAGCCACCACCAGATGGATATGAGAATGTTACAAACATTGTTCCACCTTATAATGCTTTCTCAGCCCAAGGCATGCCAGAGGTAAAATAAGACTTTTTTTTTTTTTTTTTTTTTTTTTTTTTTTACTAAACTCTTTAAACCTCCCTTTGTTATTTAAAGCCTATGTTGAGGACTAAAACTAAGGAGGAAAGGCGAATCATACATGATCCATACTTTGAGATTCAGTGCTATGAGCACCCTGTGTAAAAATAGTTTAAGAAAAAGGAAAAAAAAAAGAGAAATACATAAAAATCAGAGCCTGATGAAGTGGATGCCACTCTGAAATGACAAGCTACTGAACATATCTTTAACTCAGTAATGTCAATAGATGTTTTTTACAAGCTTTTTTCCTTTGTTCATAGTCTTTGTCATAGATTTATAGATTACACCACAGAAGTTATTAACTTAATACTATGCTTGAAAATTAAACACGGTTGGGATTTCTTTTTTCTTTTAAAAATCTCCTTTATTTCACCCATCCCCCATCCATCTCCCCTCTGGCAACCATCGGTTTGTTGTCTGTGTGTGAGTCTGTTTGTTTGTTCATTTTTGCTTAAATTCTGCATGTAAGTGAAATCATAAGGTATTTGTCTTTCTCTGACTTCTCTTAACATAATACCCTATAGGTCTATCCATGTTATTGCAAATGGCAAGATCTCCTTCCTTTTTCTGGCTAAGTAATGTTTCATTATACACACACACACACACACACACACACACACATTATTTATACATAATGTTCATCTGTCAGTGGACACTTGGGCTGCTTCCATACCGTGGCTCTTGTGAATAATGATTCAGTAAACATAAGGGTGCGTATATTTCTTTGAATTACGGGTTTTGTTTTCTTTGGGTAAATACCCAGTAGTATAATTACTGGATCATATGGTATTTCTATTTTTAATTTTTTGAGGAACTTCCATGCTATTTTCCACAGTGGTTGTACCAATTTACATTCCCACCGATGGTACCTGAGGATTTCTTTTTCCTTTTGTGAACACTTGTTATTTCTCATTTTTTTGATACTAGCCGTATCTGACACATATGAGGTAATATCTCATTATGGTTTTGATTTGTAATTCCCTGATGATTAGTAATGGTGAGAATGTTTTCATGATTCTGTTGCCCATCTGTATGTGTTCTTTGGAAAATTGTCTATTCAAGTCTTTTGCCCATTTTAATCAGATGATGTATGTATGTATTTATTTTTTGGTATAGAGTTGTATAAGGTCTTTACATATTTTGGATATTAATCCCTTACTGGATATATCACTTATAACTATCTTCACCCTTTTTAGTTTTGTTTATGGTTTTATTGACTGTGCAAAAGCTTTTTATTTTGATGAAGTCCCAATGGTTTATTTTTGCTTTTGTTTCCCTTGCCCAAGGAGACATATCTAGAAATAGATATGTTGTTAAGGCTAATGCCAAAGAAATTACTCCCTATGCTTTCTTTTATGGGCTTTATGGTTTCAGGTCTCACATTTAGGTCTTTATTCCTTATTTAGTTTATTTTTGTGTGTGGTGTAAGAAAGTATCTTGGTTTCATTCTTTTGCATATAGTTGTCCATTTTTCCTAGCACCATCTATTGAAGAGACTGTCTTTACATTTTTGCCTCCTTTGTCATAGATTAATTGACTATGCAAGTGTGGGTTTATTTCTGGCCTCTATTCTGCTCCATTGATCCGTATGTCTGTTTGCATGCCAGTACCATGCTGTCTTGATGTAGTATATCTTGAAATTTAGGATTATGATTCCTCCAGCTTTGTTGTTCTCCTCATGCTTAGTTTGGTTATTCCAGGTCTTCTGTGGTTCCATACAAATTTTAGTATTATTTTTTGTAGTTCTGTGACAAGGCTGTTGGTATTTTGATAGAGATTGCATTGAATCTGTAGATTGCTTAGGGTAGTATTTTAATATTTTTACAGTCTATCAGCATGGAGTATCTTCATCTGTGTCATCTTCGGTTTCTTTTATCAGTATTTTACAGTTTTGGGCGGTAAAAGTCTTCCAACTCCTTGGTTAGATTTATTCCTAGGTATTTTATTATTTTTGGTGTAATTATAAATGGGATTGTTTAAAACATAGCTGGGATTTTTAAAATGACTTTAACTGGGGTGCCTGGGTGGCTCAGTTGGTTAAGGGTCCAACTTCAGCCGAGGTCATGATCTCGCTGTTCCTGAGTTTGAGCCCCTTGTGGGGCTCTGTGCTGACAGCTCAGAGCCTGGAGCCTGTTTCAGATTCTGTGTCTCCCTCTCGCTCTCTGCCCCTCCCCCACTGACGCTCTGTCTTTGTCTCTCTCTCTCAAAAACAAACATTAAAAAAAAATTAAAAATAACATGACATTATTTCCTGTGGCCCAGTATATGCTGATAATCTCTTCAAAACAGAACACACTGGTTAAAGTGTTACATATTGGCTTTTTTTTTTTTTAACTTCTCAAAGTATTGAAATATTTTCTAAAAACTTATACAGAATTAGCATGGATCTGTTTATTAAGCCCAAATCACAAAAATTAACTTTTGATGATGTGGTATGGTGGAGCAAACTTATTGTTTGGTTTTCTCTTTAATTATAGCAGTATTACATATTTAATTTTTTTTTTTTTTTTTTTTTTAATTTTCCTTACAGGGAGATCTTATATATGTGAACTATGCTCGTACTGAAGATTTTTTCAAACTGGAAAGAGAGATGAACATCAATTGCAGTGGAAAGATTGTTATTGCAAGATATGGAAAAATCTTCAGAGGAAATAAAGTATTGTATCATTTGCTTTTCTAGAGGGAAGAGGATAGTATGTATCTTGTAAATGTAAATGATCAGCTTGTGTCATGTTTTCCAGAATTACCTCAATATACATATTAAAAGTTTTTTCCCCCTATTGGCCATGGTAGCATAGGAAATCCTGTTTTTTTGTTAACCTCCCATATCGAGAAAGGGAAATTACTTTTATTATAGAAACAAAATCTGCTTTTCAAAAAATTTTGAAGGAAATTTTGTATGTAAGCTGAAAAATTAAAACTTCCTTGCATTACTCAGTTTCCTTGCCCAGACATGATCAATCTTAACAGCTTTTCTTAGAATATATGAATTCTGTGAAATATGAATATAAATATCTTTTTGTATGTACTAATTTTATATATATTATACCTTTTTATATAAAGATAGGATCATACAGTATATGTAGCTTTACTTTTTCACTCAGTTGTAATACAAAGGTATTCCTCTAAGCTAACGCATTGAAAGTTGTATAATGTGTGGCTAAGAGTCTAGGACTCTAGATCCATACCACATGGGGTCTAGTCTAGTCTAGGCTGTTTTCTAGATCTTTTACTGCAAGCAAGTTATTTAACCTTTCTCTGCCAATGTTTCCTCGTATATAAAGTGAAATTAGTGCTATCACTTTAGAATGCTTACTGAGATGAAATTATTTTGTTTGAAAGCACTTATGATAGTAACTGGTACTTAGCTAATTATAAACACCTGGCTTCTTATTAAGTAAATATTCTAGATAGGTGCGTAATACTTTATATAAGTATTATGCATGCATAAGACTTGATAAGCAGTTTAACTATTCCCGTGTTGACAGATGCTTGGCTTAAATTTATCACTATTACAAATAATTACATTGTGAACATCTTTGTCCATAAACACTTGAACATTTATGTAAAGACTTTTTAGTATAGATTCCTAGAAATTGAATGGCTGAATCAACATGTATGTTCTTTCAAAATTTTGAAAGCCATCATCAAATTGCCTTCAAAAAAGTTGTGACAGATTTCATTCGCATTCATATTGTAAGAATGATTTTCTGAATATTGGAATGTGTTTTAGTTAATCAAGACTGATGGTTATCTATCTTTTGCTATAATACTTCTGATAGTGAAGAATTCAGAATCTTGCTTGGAAAGGTTTTCCTGTTTGTGGTCAGTTTGGATTGTTAAAAAATGTTTACAGAACACGATGGGCAATTTTTCACACACTACAACTATTTTGTATAGAAGTTTAAATTAGTTTAGTTCCACAAATATTTGTATGATGTGCCAGACTTGGAGGGTGGGTAGTTAAAAGTGAATTAAGACATGGTCCCTTTTCTAAAACCACCCTCAGTCTAGCAGGGGAGAAAGATATTTTAAAGATATTTAAAATACTATGACCCATCCTATAACAGAGATGTGTACAAAATAGAAGAGGCAGAAAGAAGGGAGACATTAATTTTGTAGTTTTAGGGACAATAGAAATGTTTAAAAGAAGAGACAGTCACTTATTTGGAGTTGTATAGAGTAAATGAGAGTTGTTTGCTCTCCCAGGGGAGAAATTATATCCAAGACATAAAGGATTGAATGTGTAACAGCATGACAGAAAGCAGTGCCTTAAGTTTCCTTACATTATTAAATTGATTTTCACTTAGATGAATTAATTTGCCAGTACTACTTTATGGATTGCACATTGCCCCTGCAGGTTAAAAATGCCATGTTAGCAGGAGCCATAGGCATCATCTTGTACTCCGATCCAGCTGACTACTTTGCCCCTGGGGTACAGCCATATCCTAAAGGATGGAACCTTCCTGGAACTGCAGTGCAGAGAGGGAATGTGTTAAATTTGAATGGTGCTGGTGACCCGCTCACTCCAGGCTATCCAGCTAAAGGTAATGGACGGGCCTGCCATGGTCCACCTATTTTTACAAAAATATTACTTGACCTTTTAGAAGACATAAAAGCAAACATCTATAGGATAACCTTAAAACGTATGTAATTGTAATGTTTTGGATTATTGTTGCTAGGAATTCAAAAATCTTTCCCTCGTATTACTTTTTTTTTTATTTTTTAATTTTTATTTTTTTAATGTTTGTTTATTTTTGGGAGAGCGGGGTGGGGGGGGGGCAGGGAGAGCAGAGAGAGAGAGACACAGAATCCGAAGCAGGCTCCAGGCTCTGAGCTGTCAGCACAGAGCCCGACGTGGGGCTTGAACCCACGAACCATGAGATCATGACCCAAGCCAAAGTTGGCACTCAACTGACTGAGCCACCCAGGCCCCCCTCCCTTGTGTTACTTTTGTTTCAAATTTCCATGAGGTGTGGACATGGAGAGGGAAGGGTGGTTGAATTTCTCTTTAAATTTTTTTTTTTTTTTTAGAGAGAGATGGGGCACGAGCAGGGGAGGGGCAGAGAGAGAGAGAGGGAGACACAGAATCTAAATCAGGTTCCAGGCTCCAAGCTGTCAGCAGAGAGCCCAATGGGGGGCTCAAGCTCATGAAGATCATGAGCTCAGAGATCATGACCTGAGCCAAAGTCAGCTGCTCAACCTACTGAGCCACCAGGCACCTCAATTTCTCTCTACTTTTTTTTTTTTTTTAATGTTTATTTAATTTTGAGAGACACAGTGACAGAGTGAGAGCAGGGGAGGGGCAGAGAGAGACGTAGACACAGAATCCAAAGCAGGCTCCAGGTTCTGGGCTATCAGCACAGAGCCCAACGTGGGGCTTGAACCCACGAACTGTTAGATCATGACCTGAGCTGAAGCTGGACGCTTAACCGACTGAGCCACCCAGGTACCCCTCTCTCTACTTTTAATAGAGGTCCAGAAACACAGGTCCCCATACCCAAAGTAACATTGCTTTTACCAAACTAGGACTTTGGTTTTCTGAATTGCTTACTGATTTTATCCTTCTTTAGATGATACATTTGTATTTTTTTTAAATACCAATAAGTTTTTCATGTTGTTTAATATGTAAAATGTAAAACATTTTGACATCTGTGTAACTACCTCCACAATTAAGGTAATGAACATATCCATTATCCCAGAGTTTTCACTCATCTCTTTGTAACGCTTTCCTCTCAACCCTTCCTCACCCACTCCTTGCCAATTCCTAGGCAATCACTGATCTGCTTTCTGTCGGCATAATTATTTTGAGATCCATCCACATTTACGTCTGTGTCAATATTTCATTCTTTTTTATGCTATGTAGTATTTCACTGAATACACTATAGCTTGTTTATTCATTTATTTGTTGATGGATATTTGGATTGTTTTTAGTTTGGGGACTCCTGTATATAAAGCTACTATGAACAGTTGTATAGAAGTCTTTACATGTACATATGCTTTTAGTTCTCATGGATAAATCTATAGAAATGCAATGGCTGCATAATATGATGCATATTTAACCTTTGAAGAAATTTTCAAATTGTTTCCCAAAGTGGTTGTACCATTTTACACCCTAGCATCAGTGTGTGAGTATTCCAGTTACTGTACCCTTGCTACATTTAGTTTGGTCAGTCTTTTTGATTTTACATTCTAATAGAGAATCCTCCAACTTTTTTTTTTTTTTCCCCAAAGTTTTGGGGCCATTCTAGGTCCTTTCCATGTGAATTTTAGAACAAGCTTATTTCCACTGAAAATGGATTTTGAGATCAAATGGGAATTTGAGATTGAATTAAATCTATATGTCAGTTTGGGTAGAATTGACATTTTAGAAGATACTAAATATTTTGATCTGTGCACATGACACAACTCTTCGATTACTTAGGTATTATTTAATTTATCTCAGCATGTTTGTAGTTTTATTGTACAGATCCTGTCTTTCACATTTATCCATATGCATTTTCTAGTTTTATGCCTTTTAAAAACACATTTTAAATTTCAATGTCCATACACTTATTGCTAGTAAATAGAAATGCTTTGTATTTGTAGAAGAAATACATTGATCTTGTGTCCTGCAAACTTGTTAAACTTAGTAGTTCTAGCAGATTTCTGTAGATACTATCAGCTTTACACAGATGATCATGTTTTCTGAGAATACATTTTATTTCTTTGTTTCCAGTATGGATGCCTTTTGCTTTTTAGTATACTGGCTAGTACCTCTTCTACACTGCTGAAGAAAGTTGTTTAGAGGAGATACCTTTCCCTTTGTTCCTGCCTCAAGGAGAAAAAAAATCCAGGGTTTTCTTCTTAAGTCTGATAATGCTGTAGGTATTTTTTATAGATGTTTTTTGTCAGGTTGACAAAAGTTGTCAGGTTTGTCAGGAAGTTTACTTCTAATGTGCTAAGAGCCTTTATCTTAGCATATTTACCTAGGAATGTACAATGGATTTTGTCAAATGCTTTTACCGAGTCTTGAGATGATAATAAGTTCTATTAATTTTGTTAAGTTATACTCGTAAACTTTTGAATGTTAAACCAACCCTGCCATCCTGGGATAAATTCTACTTGAACACATTGCATTATCCTTTTGTTAAGAATATCTTTCATGAGGAGTATTGGCCTATGGATTTATTTTCTTGTGTATTTCTATCTCATTTTGGTTTCAGAGTAATGTTGGCCTCATGGGATGAGTTGGGAACTATTTCATCTTTTTTTAAATAGGAGTTTATATAGAATGGGTTTGATTTTTGCCTGTAAACATTCAGTAGAATTCCCTAGCAAATATACCTGGGCCTGAAGTTTTGTTTTATAGGAATGTTTTTTAACTACAAATTCAATTTTTTAAACAGATAAAAATGTGGCTAGTTAGGTTGTCCATTTATTCTTGAGTGAGCTTTGGTAGTTTGTCTCCTAAGGATTTTGTCCATTTCATCTAAGTTGTTAAATTTAATAGAGTTGTTCATAATCTTCTCAGTCTGTGTGTGTGTGTGTGTGTGTGTGTGTACATACATGTACAAGTATGCTGTTCTTTATTCCTGATTGTGGCAATTTTTTTTCTTTTTTTTCCTGAACTGTCTTGCTAAAGGTTGATCAGCTTTATTGATATTCTCAAAGCACCAGCTTTGGATTTTATTAATAATTGCTACCATTTTTCTATTTCATATTTCTTACTTTTCTGCTCTGATCTTTATTATGTCCTTTCCCTGCTTATTTTTGCCTCATTTGCTCTTCTTTTCTAGTTTGTCAAGGTGGAATCTGATGTCATTTGATTGAAACCTTCCTTTGTTTCTAAGATGGGTGTTTTAGTGCTGTACAACTATTTTGGCTGAAAGCCAAAGTCCCAGTGAGGTTGTAAGTCTGACAATAGTTTTCAGTCTTCCTTTAAAGAGAATATTGTATTACTCTTTGAATAGGATCTTTATTATTCCCAAGATCTCATAAGTTCCCTTTAATTTTTTTTCAGTTATATCTGGTTTCAGAATTTGGGACACATTTTCCAGGCAATTGGTTAACTGAGGCTTCTTTAAGAAGGATTCAAGATATCCTTGAAGAAATAAAATATTCTTCTAAAATTCAAGAGAAATACATGAAGTGTCAAAACAAGTTTGGAAATTTTTAATCCCAATGGTTGATTTTACATTAAAATATAAATGATTTAGTTTCTTACTGTTGAACAAAATAGGCCATGTTAGGCAAAACAATCATTGGCTTGGGGGGAACTTTCAGTTTTTGATATAACTTCAAACATGTAATAGATCTGCAATAGTAATAAAAGAAATCTCTTTATACCCTTGGCTCAGATTCTTCAATTATTTTCAATTTGCCTTATTGATTTCTGCAGAGTACACTTTTAGACTTGATGTCAAAGAAGGAGTGGGAATCCCCAAGATCCCTGTACATCCTATTGGGTATAACGATGCAGAAGTATTGTTACGGTATGTTTTTTTAATTGGATAGGAGATTAAGATATTTTGTACTAATATGTCCATTTTCTCATCTAAAATCAATGTAATCTAATTATGTTGAAAGTTAAGTCTGGCTGTACACCTGAAACCAATGTTATGTGTCACTTATATCTCACTAAAAGTTTTTTAAGTAAAAATTCAGGAAACAAAGTAGGAAAATGAGTTAAAAAAAAGAAAAGTCTTGTGTCAAGATTCTCCTGAAGTAGGAATAACAGAGCACACCAAGAAATGGCAAGAAACTATTAGTTTGCTACAAATGAAAGTCTCAAGTGCAAAACTGTCCAAAGATAGAAAAATACTGATTGGAAATTTTTCAAGTAGTTGGATTTTCTTAGGTATTAATTTGATGTTTATACCTGACCTGTATTTTAAAAATATTATAATGTTCACTACTTATTAGATTTGTGAACTTGGACCAGCTACTTAATCTTTCTCTGATTTAGTTTCCTTGTCTGTGAAATGAGGATAGTAATTGTTTCTCCCTGATAGAGTTTTTAGGAGGAGGAGATGAGATCAAGTACATGAAGTATCTAGAATATAGTAAATATTTAATTAATGTTTGCTATTCTTGCATTCTGTTACTGATGTTCTTTTACAAACATCCAGACTTTTTTTTTTTAAGATGTCTATACCAATACAATTAGTGATTGCTTTGTGAGTACCTACTAGATAATCAGCGCCTCTAGAAATTAATTTATTCTCCTTAACACAGTCATGAATTTCCTATTTTCAGTATTTCTTAAAAAAAAATCTTTAATGTGTGTTTATTTTCGAGCACGAGTGGGGGAGGGGCAGAGAAAGACACAGAATCCAAAGCAGGCTCTAGGCTCCAGGCTGTCAGCCCAGAGCCTGTGGTGGGTCTCGAATTCACAAATCATGAGATCATGACCTGAGCTGAAGTCAGTATTTTCAGTATTTCTTCATCTTAAGTCTTCACTAGTCAAAAGTAAAGAGGCCGATGCTTCTCCTTTCCTCTCCCTATCTTTTTCCTTAAGCTGTCTTATCACAAACATATTAAATACTTTATCTCAATTATGGCTTTCTCGGTAAAATGTCAGTTCCCCAAGGAGAGGGAACGCTAGCAGTACCTAGCTCAATAAATATTTGTTAAATGTATGATGAAATATCTCATTGTCAGACTTCATGATTTCTTCTAAGAAACTGTGACGTCAGCCTTCTTTCTGTCATTTTCATTTTCTCTCGACAGTCACATGGGAGGAACTGCTCCACCAGATGACAGCTGGAAGGGAAGTCTTAATGTGGATTACAACATTGGGCCTGGCTTTGCAGGGCATGATTCCTTCAGGTAATTTTATATTACTTTAATAGACTGGAAAAGTTTTATATGTTTAATGGAAAAATGTCAAGATAACTGTTCTGCCAGGTAGCTTTTGCTTGTCTCTTTCTCATTTTTCATAGTGAACAATCGATACTTACAGGGGTGCTTGGGTGGCTCCAACGTTGGATTTTGGCTCAGGTCATGATCTCACAGTTAGAGAGAATGAGCCCCGCCTTGAGCTCTGTGCTAGGCGTGGAGCCTGCTTGGGATTCTCTCTCTGCCCCTCCCCATTAGCTCATGCTGTCTCTTCCTCTCTCAAAATCAATAAATAAACATTTTTTTAAAAATTGAAAAAAAGAAGTACTTACAGAGTGATGTACTGAATTATTATTCTTATAGTGGTATCAGAACATTTGTTTTATAAAGTCTTAAACATGACTAAATTTGAGTTTAGTGTTTAACATTTAACTTCCTTTTTCACCTTAAATTTTAGAACAATGTTTGAGATAACCCAGTATTTCAAATGTATAACATTTTGAAAGTTGCCTTAAGGGAAGGAGTACAAGAGAGGAGACAAAGGAGGGTAACATATATTGCTCACCTACTATGTAGGGTAAGCACATAACTATGGTAAGGCTCAATGCATTATCATTCTCACATGCACTATTGTAGAGGAGTGATCACAGAATATTTGTTCATTGAGCTTAAGTTATACAGAAAGGTTAAGTTGAACACTGGATCAAGGCAGGCAGGAAATTGCAGTTTGAAGAGATCATTTTGGGTAGAGTTGTGAAACAACATGGCATGATTACAACTTGAAGTAGTTTGATTTGCCTGAAAAAGAAAGGGAGATAGAACACTGATAAATCAGAGAACATATAGCTCTTTTTAATAAAATCAGTCTTGTTTGGTAACACGTTACCATAACAATGTGAAATTGGATTCTTAGTGGTTTTTAGTTTTTGTAAGAATTTTTCTCCAGAACTTTTAAGGTATTAGAAGTTTAATATTTTATTTTATGGGAACTTTAGAAATACTTTATGTAAGTGCTTATTTATCTTTATAACTTAGAGCAGAGTTACTTTAATATAAGAGAGTTTATCATCTAATTTATTAATACCTTAACAGCAGCAGGAAAACCTAACATACACAATGAAAGATCAAGGCTGTTTGTTTGTTTATTGAGTGTGAGCAGGGAAGAAGGGCAGAGGGAGAGAGACAGAATCTCAAACAGGCTCCATTCTCAGCATGGAGCCTGATGCAGGCCTTGATCCCATGACTAAGGATCAAGACCTGAGCCAAAATCAAAAGTCAGACACTCAACCAACTAAGCTATCCAGGCACCCCAACAAAGGCCTTTCTGATTTAGAAACAGAAACATGATGACACAGAGAACACAGAAAACCTAGAGCTTCAGTTCTATAATTGTAGTTCAAGAGTAAATCAGAAGCATACAAATCCCCTTGTCTAGATATCAAAAAGCTGTTCTTCACCATGGGCACAAAATTATTAATTGATTTGAGCTCAAAACGAACAAATACACAAATAAAAATCTCTGTCATTTTTCACCCAGAAGAGTTCTTGACAATCTATTTACAGATATTCAACGTCATTTTTCACTCAGATAAGCCGTCTAGATTCTCTGTCATTTCTCACCCAGAAGAGCCCTTGACAATCTATTAATCCATTTACAGAGATTACCGAGTGACAAGACATGAAACCACATTCCTGGAGGGGGAGATGGGTGGGAGGATGGGCTAAACGGATGACGGGCATTAAGGAGGGCACTTGTAGGGATGAGCACTGGGTGTTATATGCAAGTGATGAATCGATGGGTTCTACTCCTGAAATCCTGAAACGAATACTATGCAGTATATTAAGTAACTTGAATTTAAATAAATACATTTTTAAAAAACACGTACAAAAAAACCCAAAACACGAAATCAGTAGGAAAAAGAGTATATAGTTAGAGATGCACAAAAAAGAGACAAACCAAGGAACAGACTTAACTATAGAGAACAAACTGATAGTTACCAGAGGGGAGGTAGTTTGGGGAGAATGGATGAAACAGGTGATGGGGTTAAAGAGTACACTCATCATGATGAACACCAAGTAATGTACAGAATTGTTAAATCACTGTATATTGTATGCCTGAAGCTAATATAACACAATATGTTAACTATACTGGAATTAAAAAAAAAAAAAAAAAACTTAATAATAAAAAAAGCTAGAGGGGCACCTAGCTGGCTTAATCAGTAGAACATGAGACTTTTGATCACGGGTCATGAGTTCAGGTCCCACAAGGGGCATAGAGCTTACTTAAAAAAAGATAAAGTATAATTTTTAAAAAGTTGGAGATACAGATCATCAGCAGAGTTAAAATTCTGTCACTGCTTCTGATTTACCTCAGAGCCAAAAGAAGACATGTCTGGGTTTATGCTACCCACACCTGGTTCTGTGAGGTGAATCTATTGCACATCTCAATGGAACTTCCAAAAATGCTAAAGGATGATTTTTTTAAGTAAAACCATAATTCGCCTACAGATATAAAATGAACATGTGTCAAATATTTCATTTAATTCATTAATAAGAAAGCCGCAAAAGAGTTTAAGATGGTTCAAAGGAAAATTCAATGATACAAAAACAGAATGCTGAAATGAACGTACAGTACTCAATAGCAGAAAAACTGTTTCTTCCACTCTGAAGGAATGAACTAAATATTCACTAGACAGATTGGGTGTTTCAGTCGAAGTGTTGTTTCTACAAATTAACCTCAATCTCTACAGAGTTGTGAAATCTTCTAATCAAAGACAGTGATAGGCAGAGGTAACTGATGGATGAGCTAAGGTCTTTCTTGCTTTTTCCTTAAAGGAGTTTATTCATTCATTTCACAAATATTTACTGAGCACTTACTATAACCTAGGTACTATTCAGCAGTGCACAAAACAGGCAAAATTCCCTCCCATGTGGGGCTTACATTGTCGTTTTTGTTTTTGTTTTTTTGTTTTTTTGGAACATTATGAATTTGAAGTGATAGTAGGACAAATGGATATTCTTTTAGAAACTTCTGGAGTCAATGGTATTAAAACTAGGAAGACTTAAGGATTAAATATGTGGATAGTCTATTTTCAGGTTTTGATTAAAATAGATTTTTTTTTCCGGGGTGCCTGGGTGGCTCAGTCGGTTGAGCGTCCGACTTCGGCTCAGGTCATGTTCTCACAGTTTGTGGGTTCGAGCCCCAAGTTGGGCCCTGTGTTGACAGCTCGGAGGCTGGAGCCTGCTTTGGATTCATTGTCTCCCTCCTCTCTGCCCCTAGCCCACTTGCATTCTGTCTCTGTCTCTCTCAAAAATAAATACACATTAAAAAAAATTTTTTTTTAAATAGATTTTTTTTTCCTCATTTGTAACATTCGTATTTTCTTCATTTAATGACATAGTATCAATGGCTTGGGGTTTCTTACTAATCTTGGGCTTCTATTTTTAGATATACATGCTAAAAGTGTTTCTGCTTTTTTGCTATTAGTTTTTATCTATTTGATATTTTAAATGAACATTTAAAAATATTTTTTTTATCTGAATATGCATTCAGAAACACAATATACTTCTGGTGGGGAAAAACCAGGATCTGTAGTTAGCAGTGTAAAGGTTTTGACAACCTCTTAATTCCTCCATTCATAAATAAACATAAATTAGAAACTGCTGAGATTCCTCTATCTACCCCACCCCCCAAGGATAAAGATTTATTTTGTTTACTTCTGAAAAAAATGGCTCAGCATTTTCCCATATCATTTTGGGTTCATAAAATGTGAATGGCTTTTTTGTTTGTTTTTCTATTTGAGATTGATTGAATTTTCCTTTGAGTTATAGTTTGGGAAGTTGTATTTCATGAATGGATATTTAAAACGCTGGCCCAAATCAGAATCAACAGTGATGGGCTAGAAAAGTTTCATCATACAGTTGTCTTATGCATTTTAGCAGGTGCTTCCCAAATTCCTATTTCCTTCCCAAATTTGCCATGTTTCTTTTTGGCAACTCTCAGCCAGCTATTTAACAATGTACTGACTGAATAACCTTGAAGAAAGGTCAATAACCTTGAAGAAAGTTACTCACCAGCAGGAATTAATGTAAATACAAAGACCTACTTAAAAAATGCTTATTTGTTCTTTAACACATAATTGGCTGTCTTATTTTTGTAATTCATACAGTATACTTACAAAGTTTAGAATGGATACCCAAGACATTTTGAATAAGTATTTTGGACTTTATTAACAATATAGCTTTGTGGGAGGAGTAATAAAAAATATTGACATTCTATTTTCAAAATCTGACTTCAAGCATGCTTAAGTACTTAGGAGTAAAATACATTAACCATTTGCAAATTGCACACATCAACAATATTAATGATTATAGAATTTAGGTTGTGGATGTATGGGAATTCATGGACTTATTAGAGTTTTCTGTAATTTTGAGATTTTTCATAATAAAACATTGGAACAAAACTGTTAGACATAATGCTCTACGTGAAGTAATTTATTCCCTTTGTAATCCTAGGAAGGTTAGAATGCATGTTCATAACACCAATAAAATTACAAGGATTTATAATGTAATTGGAACAATCAGAGGATCTGTGGAACCTGGTGAGTATGAATTTTTTAAACACTTCATTTTCACAAAGATTAAAAGAGTAAGAGATAAAAACCTTTAGTCAATAATTCTTTATTTCCCTTGAGTGATTAGAGACAACTACATTTGAAAAAAAAAAAAAATTGCACAACGCTAAAAGAAACCTGTACTTTATAAGTGTTGATTTTTTTTTTTTTTTCTATAGAAGAAACACAACCAAAAGGGAGTTTAATTTAAAGACACAAGTCACAAGTATTTGTAAGGTATTCAAAATTGTAGTTCTTTTGAACACATTATTTTCCAGACAGGTATGTTATTCTAGGAGGTCATCGGGACTCCTGGGTGTTTGGAGCTATTGACCCAACCAGTGGAGCTGCTGTTTTGCAAGAAATTGTCCAGAGTTTTGGAAAACTGATGGGTAGAGGTAAATGATGTTTCTTTAATAGTTGATGACAAAACATGACTCACTTAATTTTCCTCTATTTTTAGGCACATGTGCTTAATTAATGTATGTTAACAATGATTGCAGGCTGGAGACCTAGAAGAACAATCATTTTTGCCAGCTGGGATGCAGAAGAATTTGGGCTGCTGGGCTCCACAGAATGGGCTGAGGTAAATATGGCCAGAGGTTCTTGTTCTTGATCAACAGGGAAACAAATACATGTATTTCAGGGTGATCACAAATAGATTCCATTAGCTAAAAATGGTTTTAGTTTGGAGAAAGACTCAAAAATTTAAGAAATTTTGTAAATGGAATTATTTTAGTAAATTGCCTTTCTGATTTCAGATATTTATTTCTTCTTTAGGTATGATTGATTTTCATTTCACACTGGTCCCAGATGCTTTATCTTTAAGTGTCTCTCCTAGACACCCTTCTTTCATCTTCCCTTAGCCTCCATGTTGAGTAAGTTCTTTAACGTACAAGGTAAGGCCACACATTTTTGTCAAGACATGAACACGGTATATTTGCTTTACCTGCACCATCTATTTATCTTTGGGTTGATATTTTATAGAATTGTTTTAAAGCATGTCATATATTTCTTGTTATTGTCTGGTTTTAAAATACTTTCCTCCTGACTCCTCCCTGTTTATTTTGAAATAATGTGAATGAAATAAACATGGGGGTGAAATCATAGTTATTTCTCTGCTTTCTTATCCGTATATTCAATTGACATTGGCAAAGTTTTGTTATAATTTTGGTAATTATCAATATGCATTTTGGAAGTAGACTGTTCATTTGGATGAATCAAATTTTCTCTAAGAAATGCAAATTCTTGTGAATGCATGTGTATATAAATACGTGACTCTGTTTCTCTAATTTTACCAACTTAAAGATCAAAAAAATCTCAGATATAAAATAAAACATGTACTTCACATTAATCTAAATAAATCGGGGTTAAAAGACAATTTCAACACTGCTAATTCATGATAATATTCAGCAGCATACTTTTCTTAAAAATAGTTAAGGAATCTTTATTTGTACTCAAAATGTTATAATGGAAACTCTGACTCTATCTATAGAAGAGACAGCTACTATTTGGCCATTATGGGCAAGGGGAGAGAGGAAATAGTCCTCACTTGTGCCATAACCACTCACAGCTTTACATTTTTTATTATAATATATTCTATTTATTTAATTTAAGTTTATTTATTTTGAGAGAGAGAGAGAGAGAGAGCATGCATACTCAAGAGCAGGGGAAGAGTAGAGAGAGAAGGAGAGAGAGAGGGGAAAGAATGAGAACATAACCCAAACTAGGCTCTGCACTGCCAGCATGGAGACCAATGCGGGGTTTGAACGTGAGATCATGACCTAAGGCAAAACCAAGAGTCAGATTCTCAACTGGCTGAGCCACCCAAGTGCCCCTATTCTTCTTTTTAAATTTAAGTATAGTTGACATACAGTATTGGTTTCGGGCACACAAACTGTGGATTGATAATTTTATACATTATTCAGTGCTTGCCACAATAAGTGTAGTTACTACCATCTATCACCGTACAAAGTTATTATAATATTATTGACTATGCTGTACTTTACATTCACGACTTGTTTATTATTTATAACTGGAAATTTGTACCTCTTAATCCCCTTCACCTATTTTGCCCATTTTCCCACTCCTCTCCCTTCTTGCAACCACTAGTTTTTCCTCTGTATTTATTAGCCTTTGTTTTTTGTTTGTTTTGTTTCTTAGATTCCACACATAAGTAAAATCATGTGGTATTTGTCTTTCTCTGACTTAATTCAGTTAGCATAATTCTTCCTAGGTCCATCTATACGTCCATCTACAATGTCACAAATGGCAAAATTTCATTCTTTTTTATGACTGAGTAGTATTCTCGTGTGAGTGTGTGTGTGTGTGTGTGCAGAGAGACACATCACATCTTCTTCATTCATCCCTTGATGGACACTTAGATTGCTTCCATATCTTGGCTATTATAAGTAATGATGTAATAAATATAGGGGTGCATATATCTTTTTAAATTTGTGTTTTTATTTTCTTTGGATAAGTACCCACCAGTGGAATTTCTGGATCATATGGTAGTTCTATTTTTAATTCTCTGAGGAACTTCCACGCTGTCCTGTAGTGACTGCTCCAATTTCTGTTCCTACCACCAGTGCACAAGGGTTCCCTTTTGTCCACGTCCTCACCGATACTTGTTATTTCTTATCTTTTTGATACTAGCTATTCTGACAGATAGGAGGTGATATCTCATTGTGGATTTCATTTGCATTTCTCTGATAAATGATGTTGAGCATATTTTCATGTGTCTGTTAGCCATCTGTATGTCATCTTTGAAAAAATGTCCATTGAGGTCCTCCACCCATTTTTTATTGGCTTATTAGGGTTTTTTTGTTGTTGTTGCGTTGTAGCGGTTCTTTATACGTTTTGGATATTAATCCCTTCTTAGTACATAATTTGTAAATATCTTCTCCCATTCAGTAGGTTGCCTTATTGTTTTATTGATGTTTTTATTTGTTTGGTTTTTTGTTGTTGTTGTTTTGCTGTGCAAAAGCTTTCTATTTTGATGTAGTCTCAATTGTTTGTTTTTGCCTTTGTATCTCTTGCCCAAGGAGACAGATCCAGAAAGATATTACTGAGGCTGATATCCAGGAGATTACTGCTTATGTTTTCTTTTAGGAGTGTCATAGTTTCAGGTCTTACATTTAGGTCTTTAATAAACTTTGAGTTTGTTTTTGTGTATGGTATAAGAAAATGGTCTAGTTTCATTCCTTTGCATGTAGCTACTCAGTTTCCCCAACACCATTTATTGAAGAGACTGTCTTTTCCCTATTGCATATTTTGCCTCCTTTGTCATAGAGTAATTGCCATTAAGTGGGTTTATTTTTGGCTCTGTATTCTGGTCCATTGATCTATGTGTCCTGTTTTTTTAAGAGTTTTTTTTTTTTTTTTTAAGTTTATTTATTTTGGGAGTTAATTTATTTTGAGGGAGAGAGAGAGAGAATGGGAGAGGCAGAGAGGGACAGAGAGAGAATCCCAAGCAGGCTGTGCACTGTCAGCACAGAGCCCGAAGTGGGGCTTGAACTCATGAACTATGAGATCATGACCTGAGCTGAAATCAAGCCAAATGCTCTACCATCTGAGCCACCCAGGCACCCCAATGTGTGCCATTTTTGTGCCAGTACCATACTGTTTTGATTACTATTGCTTCTCAGTGTAGTTTGAAATGTGGGATTATGATATCTCTAGTTTTGTTCTCTTTTCTTAAGATTATCTTGTTTATCTATAGTCTGTTGTGCTTCCATACAAATATTAGGATTATTTGTTCTAGTTCTGTGAAAAATGCTAAGTTACTGGTATTTTGATAAGGATTGCATTGCATCTGTAGATTGCTTTGGGTACTATGGACATTTAAAATATTAATTAATCCATTCCACCAGCATAGTATATCTTTCCATTTGTTTGTGTTATCTTTGGTTTCCTTCAACAATACTTTCTACTTTTTAGAGTACAGATCTTTAACCTCCTTGGATAAATTTATTCCTAGGTATTTTCTTTTTGGTGTAGTTGTAAATGGGATTGCTTCTTTAAAATCTCTTTCTGCTACTTTGTTATTGGCATATAGAAACAACAGATTTCTGTGTATTAATTTTACATCTGGCAACTTAATCATTTATTAGTTCCATTAGTTTTTTGGTGGAGTCTTTAGGGTTTTCTGTATATAGTATCATCTACAAGCAGTGACAGTTTTCGTTTTCCTTACCAATTTGGATGCCTTTTTTTTTTTTTTTTTTTTTTTTCCTTGTCTGACTGCTACAGCTAGGACTTCCAATATTATGTTGGAGAAACTGGCAAGAGTAAGCATCCTTGTCTTGTTCCTGATCTGTAAAGGAAAAGCTTTCAACTTTTCACCATTGAGTGTGAGGTTAGCTGTGGGTGTGTCGTTTGTGGCCTTTATTATGTTGAAGTATGTTCCTTCTAAACCCAGTTGCTGAGAATTTTTATCATGAATTTTGAATTTTGTCAAATGGTTTTTCTACATCTATTAAGATGATCTGATTTTTTATTCTTCATTTTGTTAATGTGTGTCACATTGATTTGCAAATATTGAACAACCCGTACATCCCTGGAATAAATCCCACTTGATCATCATAAATGATCCTTGCATTTTTGGTTTGCTAATAATTTGTTGAGAATTTCTGAATCTATGTTCATCAGGGATATTGGCCTGTAATTTTCTTTATTTCTATGTATTTATTTTTTTGTAGCGTCTTTTAGATGGTTTTGGTATCAGGGTAATGCTGGCCTCACAGAATGGGATGTTTTACTTCCTCTTCTCTTTTTTGGAATAGTTTGAGAAAGATACATATTAGCTCTTCATAAGTGTCTGGTAAAATATATATGTGAAGCCACTGGGCTGGCCTTGTGTTTTTTGGGAGTGTTTTTGTTACAGATTCAATTTTGTTACGAGTAATTGACCTGCTCAGATTTTTGATTTCTTCTGATTCAGTTTGAGAAGATTGTATGTTTCTAGAATTTTATCTGCTTCTTCTAGCTTGTCCAGTTTTTGGATATTTAATTTTTATAGTCTTTTATAATATTTTGTATTTCCATGGTGTTAGCTTTAACTTCTGTTTTGTTCATGATTTTGAATCCTATTTTTCTTCATGGGTCTGGCTAATGGTTAATCAATTTGGTTTATATTTTCAAAGAACCAGCTCTTAGTTTCACTGTTACTTTCTCTCTTTTAAGTTTTTTTTTCCTTTATTTCTGCTTTGATCTTTATTACTTCTTTTTTTCTACTAATTTTGGGTTTTGTTTGTTCTTTTTGGGTTTTGTTTGTTCTTTCTTTCTTTTAAAAATTTTTTTTTTAATGTTAATTTATTTTTGAGAGAAAGAGTGTTGTGAGCTGGGGAGGGACAGAGAGGGAGACACAGAATCCAAAGCAGGCTCCAGGCTCTCAGCTGTCAGCACAGAGCCTGACCCGGGGCTCAAACTCACAAGCCATGAGACCATGAAGCCTGAGCTGAAGTTGGCTCCTTAACCAACTGAGCCACCCAGGCACCCCTGTTCTTTTTCTAGTAAGGTTAGATTGAGATTTTTCTTGTTTCTTGAGGTAGGCCATAATGTATTGCTATAAAACCTTCTTCTTAGAACTGCTTTTGCTGTGTGCTGAAAAATTGAACCATTGTTTCCATTTCCATTTGTCTCCAGGTATTTTTTTATTTACTCTTTGATTCATTCATTGATTTATTCATTGTTGATAGCATATTGTTTTAACCTCAACATATTTGTGTTTTTACCAGTTCTCTTCTTGTCATTGATTTCTAATTTTTACCATTGTCATTGGAAAAGATGCTTAATAGGATTTTAATCTTAAATTTATTGAGATTTGTTTTGTGATATAGCATATGATCTGGAAAATGTTGCATGTGCCGTTGTAAAGAAAGGTGCATTCTTCTATTTTTGGGTGGAATGTTCTGTATTTATCTGTTAAATCCATCTAGTCTAATGATTCATTTGAAACCACTGTTTCATAATAGATTTTCTGCCTGGATAATATATCTATTGATGTAAGTGGGGTGTTAAAATCCCCAACTGTTATACTATTACTGTGGATTTCTACCTTCTTATGTCTGTTAACATTTGCTTTATATATTGCTTTATATGTTAGGAACATAGATATTTACCATTGTTATATCTTCTTGTTGGATTGATCTCCTTATTATGTGATGCCTTCTTTGTCTCTTGTTATAGTCTTTGTTTTAAAGTTTATTTTGTTTGATAAAAGTATTGCTACTCCAACTTTTTTTTTTTTTTTTTTTTTGCTTCCTCTTGCGTGGATATCTTTTTCCATCCTTTCACTTTTTGTCTCTGTGTGTCTTTTGATCTGAGGTGAGTCTCTTTTAGACAGCATATAGATGGGTTTTGCTTATTAATCTATTCCGTCATTCTCTCTTGATTGGAGCATTTAGTCCATTTACATTAAGGTACTGATTAATAGATATATACCCATTGCCATTTTGTTAATTGTTTTCTGTTTAGTTTTTTTCTGTTCCTTTGTTCTTCTCTTGCTCTCTTTCTTTGTGATTTGATGGTGTTCCTTTAGTATTATGCTTGGGTTCCTTTTTATTTTTGTGTATTCTAGGTTTGAGTTTGTGGTTATGGTAAAGTTGATATATAACCTCTTATGTATTAGTACTCTATATAAGTTGATGGCTGCTTGGGTATGAATACATTCAAAAACACTAAATTTTTGACCCCTCCCCCCCATTTTATTTATATGATGTCATATTTTACATATTTTTCATACTGCCTACCTAATATTCTAAATATAGTTGACTTTATTATTATTGTCTTTTTAACCTTCATACTAGCTTTATAAGTAACTCATTTACTACCTTTACTATATGTTTGCTTTTACCAGTAGAAATTTTTCCTTTCATAAATTTTTTTCTAGTATGACCTTTTCTTTTCTAAAGAAGTCTCTTTAATGTTTATTGGAAGGCAGGTTTAGTGATGATGAATTCCATTAGCTGTTGTTCATCTGGGAAACTCTTTATCTCTTCATCAATTCTGAATGGTAAGCTTGGTGGATGGAGTATTCTTGGTTATGTTTTTTTCGACCACCTTTAGCACTTTGAATGTATCATGCCCCTCACATCTGGCCTGCAAAGTCTCCAATAAATCAGCTCATAGCCTTATTGAGTTTCCTTTGTATGTAAGTATTTGCTTTTCCCTTGGTGCTTTTAAGATTCTCTCTTTGTTTTGACATTTTAATTATTATGTTTCTTGGTGTGGACTTCCTTGGGTTTATTTTATTTGGGGATCCCTGGTATTCCTGGATGTCTCTTTCCTTCCCCCAGTTAGGGAAGTTTTCAGCTGTTATTTCTTCAAATAAGTTTTCTGCTTCCTTCTCTGTTTCTTCTCCTTCTGGGGACCCTGTAATGCAGAAGTTGTTATGCTTAATGCAGTGATACCTTAGCCTGTCCTAATTTAAAAATTTTTTTTTTCTTTTTGCTGTTCAGTTTGGTTGCTTTCCACAATCCTGTTTTCCAGCTCACTGATCTGTTCTGCTGCCTCTATTCTGCTGTCATTTTAGTTACTGTATTTTTCAGTTCTGATGGTTCTTTTTTATATTTTCTGTCTCGTTGTTGAAGTTCTCACCGAACTCACCTATCCTTCTTTCAAGTCTGTTGAGCATCTTTATGACCATTACTTTGAACTCTTTCTCAGGCAGATGGCTTATTTTTGTTTCATTTTGCTGAGGTCCAGCCCTAGCAGGTCCAGGGGTTCCCAAAGGATGAATGGCGTCGGCAAAAATAACAAATGGACACAGACAATAGCAGTGTGTTAGACTGGTCACTTTATTGTGGCAAACATGGCATTTTTCTGTGTTAGCAATTTCCTTGTAGAGTGCATCATCTATGTTTCTCAGCATTACCTAATTCTAAATATGTTTCTTTGTGTAATCACCCAGTAAGGAACAACATAGTTATTTTCTTGTAACATTCCCTCCTGCCCTTTTGCTTATTAATTTCTTCATACTATTTTCATTATGAATCTACATTTGTCTATAAAGCGTTTGCTTTGCTATTTTCATGAAAGGTCATCTATGTCTCAACACCTCAAGTGTAACGTTTACAGGGATATGACTTCTTAATTGTTTCTTTGAAGCATTTGCAATACAAGGAACAAAAGTATTCTCTTTGGTCTGGGGTGCCGGGAGGGAGCCAAGAGGGCCCCGGGAACCCACGCCTTATGCGTTCCCAGAGAGACAATGTATACCTAGGAGCTAATGAACCATTCTGTACCTTAACCCACCAGGTCCAGTTATCATCTGGAATGCCTCCTGGGGGCCAAGTGGGTCTAGGGTTTGGAGTAACTTGTATCCACGGATACATTCCTTTGTTGGCCGGGTGGGGATTTCAAAACCATTTGTCCCCCTCCTTGGCTGGGAAATATATGGGGCTATCCTTCCTTTAGGTGGGGGACAGGCAGGCAGGGGTGGCACCGGCTGGGTATAAGGTTTCATTATCCATCTTCGGATTCTCATGGTTTTTCCCAGGGGGAGTTTATATATCCCCAAGTTTGCCCCCATGGATTTATTTTGAATCATCAATGCTAATTAGACCATGGGGATGGCCATGATGAATAACAGGAGGGATTCTGGTAGCTTCCCATTCGAAGGGTCGCTGTGCGTTGCCCTCTGCCAACCACCCAGGCTGTGCCATCAGGAAGGCTGGATGGATTGGCTCCCGGCATCATTTAGTTCTTTTTTTGAGGTCTTGTTCTTTTGTTTAGAACATCTTCCTCTGTCTCCTTTGTCTGACTTTGTTTGTTTCTATGAATTATGTGGAATGGGTACCTCTTCCAGTCTTGAAGGAGGAGCCTTATAGAAGAATGTCTCCTGTGTAGACTGTGTACTTGTTGGCTTTGGCTGGCTGGTTGGTGCTGGATGGGCATTGGCTGGGGCCCTCTACACAGAGGCACCCTGTCAGGTCAGCTGGAGCAAGTGTAACCCATGGTTCCTGGAGTGCTTTGCACTATGGTCACCTTGGAGGGTCAGCTGAAATGAAGCAGACTCAGGCCAAGGGTTTTTGGGGTGCTCTACATTGGGGCTGCCTTGGTGGGATGGCTGGAGATGGCATGGGAGCAGGCCAGATATGACATGGTGCTTTGTGCCTGGGTCACCTTGATGGGACAGCTGAAGCTGGTGTGGGTTAGAGGACTGAGTAATCTGACCCTGGAGAGAGTTCTAGCAGTTACACCCATTTGGCAGACATTCTATGGTTGGTAAATGGATTTCCTTCACTTAATAATCTAGTTTCCCTTTATTTTATTAAAAAAATTTTTTTAAACATTCACTTATTATTGATAGACAGACACAGTGGGTGAGCAGGGGAGGGGTAGAGAGAGGGGGAGACACAGAATCCGAAGTAGGTTCCAGGCTCTGAGCTGTCAGCACAGAGCCCGATGTGGGGCTCGAACTCACGATCTGTGAGATCATGACCTGAGCTGAAGTCAGTCGCTCAACCAACTGAGCCACCCAGGTGCTCTCTAGTTTCCCTTTAAATTACTGTTTGTTTTGTTTTTCTGTGTCCCAGGGTAGGTGACTCTGTCCATCGGCTCCTCAGTGATATCTCTCTCTACTCTAGGTTGCCACATCGGGTGGTTGTTCTCAATGTTATTGTGTGTCTGTCTTTCCTACCCTTCTTTATGTGGTCCCTCTATTCTTTGTCATGCAGAAGTTGTTCTGTCAGCCCTCAGTTCTTCTTTAGGAAGAGTTGCTCTGTTTGTAGGTGTAGATTTGGTGTGTCTGGGAACTGAGTTCAAGGTATTTACATGCGTCTGTCTTGGACTGTGTCCTATTATAGTGTGTTCTTATGAGGTAGCAAGCTAGAGAGAAGTAAAAGCCTCTCTCAGCATATCCCATCTGTGTGATAGTTGTGTGTGTGTGTGTGTGTGTGTGTGTGTGTGTGTGTTATAGAGAGGAAGAGACTATCCTAATGGCTTTCCTTCTCTCCATTTAGTTTTTTTTCTATCCTCCTTTTGAAAATTATTTTTCTTTGCATCTCCTCTTTTAAAAATAGATAAATGGAGGGGCACCTGGGTGGCTCAGTTGGTTGCATCCAACTCTTGATTTTTGGCTCAGGTCAGGATCCCAGAGTCACGGGATCAAGGCCTGTGTCAGGCTGTATGCTGATAGTGCTGAGCCTGCTTGGGATTCTCTTTCCCTGTCTCTGTGCCTCCCCTGCTTGTGTGCACGTGCACTCTAAAATAAAATACTTTAAAAAAATAGATAAATTTACTCTATTTCTGACTTTTAAAATTATCCTTGGGTTTCCAGTCTCAGTAGCTCTCTCAAACTTCAGTTTATGTAAGGATTTCCAGGGATACCTTTTAGAAAATACAGATTTCCAGGCCTTTCAGAAAATTTTAATCAGTACATCTGCAGTGGGGCCCAAAATCTGGGAGCCTCACCCCTTCATATTCTAATGCAAGGAGTCAGGAAACCACACTGTGAAAATACTTTTTTTCTGAGAATCCTTGCTATTGCTATATATAGCAGCTACACATATTTTTCTTTTTACTTGTGTTAATGTTGTCAACCAACCAGTTATCTGCATTTTCTCATAAATTATGGCAAAGGCATAGATATTGGATTCATGAAGGTATCTGTAGACCACCTTTATACTAAATTAATTTGCTTATTTATTTCCACAATTGTAAATATTGTGAATTAAATAACAACTTTGCTTCAACTGTAGGAGAATGCAAAAACACTCCAGGAGAGAAGCATTGCTTATATCAATTCTGATTCATCTATAGAAGGTAAATCTTACTTCAGATTATTAAACAATGCATCATCTTTTCAGTCTGCAAATTGTAACTAACTTGTAAACTGAGATTATTCTCGTCCTATGAAATTCCTCAATAGTACCTCCATTTTCCACTTGACCACAGAGAAAATGATTATGATTCAAATGAATCAGTATGAGTCATAACTAAACTACTGATTGTAATTTCTTTAGTATGTTTGCCTTTTGCCTATCTTGAATTACTACTTAAAACTCTAGTATTAACCATATTCTTCCTGTGGAGATATTAAAAGAATTTGGCTACAATATTTCAGAAGAATGTTTTACGGAATATTCCACATAGAAACACTTTATGGGAGCAATTTGAAGTGAGTTCATACTACAGACTTTGCTTGGAAGCTGACATGCGACACTTGTGTCTCTAGGCTTTCTTTGTATTACTTCTAGATGAATGTCAGAGCATACTTCCGAGGTACTGAAATGCTCTGGTCTAATGTCTTGATATACACTGTCGAATTGATGGAGTAAATGTGAATGGCATAGCCTTATCACTTCCTTTGCCAAAGCCCCCCTCGAAAGATACCACCTTAAGAATGATGCTATTTGATTTCAAGACTATACATTGTTTATAATTAGAGATAGTTAGAATTAGACTTCTCTTGGAATTTCACCTGGAAGTATTAAAATACATTGTATTTTATTTTTTCAGGCAATTATACTCTGAGAGTTGACTGTACACCCCTTCTTTACCAATTGGTGTATAAACTGACAAAAGAGGTATATAAATAGATGTTTTAATGTTTTCTGATGAATAGATAAGTGGATAACACTTGTTTTCTTAATTAGTGGTACTGATTTTTAAACTGGTAACTGATTTGTAGAAGTAAGAAGTCAGAACAAAATCTTTAATACACTATTTATATGACCTATGTATAAAAATAGCATTGCTAATCTTTCTAATAGTAGTTATTGTATACACTGTTGCCATGTAGAGGGTATACAGTTTCATTTGGCAGAGGAATTTCGATACAACAGAATGAGCTGGAATGGAGAAAGCCTTGGGTTTAAATCCTATAAAATGAATTCCAGCAGCATCAATGATAAAAGGACATGGTCACTGAATCCAAACACTTAGCAATCTAGAGAGGATACACACTTGTAAGTGAGGAATTACACGTCAGTAGAATATTGGATACTACAAACAATGGAGAAGAATTATGGAATAGAGAAGCTGAAATCCTGGGGTGGTTGGGGAAGCATCAGAAGATGTTTACAGAATAATTAGTTCTTGGGTTGTAAAATGGAAGGGTGTGAAAGTAAGAGAGAAGGCATTCTCAGCAGAGAACACTGTAACCTAAAAAAGATGTGGAGACATGAAAGAAAATATTTCCTGAACTGTAGGTGGTTCAGGGTGACATAAGTATAAGGTTTTGGTGGATAAATGGTAAGAAATGGAGCATGACAAATATGCCAAGGTCAGAAATATGGTGATGGGAAAATTAGAGAATCTTTTTTTTTTTTTTTTTTTGAAGAGAACTGGAAGATCATTTCTTCCTTTTATTTGTTTTATCTTACTTATTTTTAAATGTTTATTTTTGAGAGAGCACGTGCACATGCATGTGCATGCACGTGGGGCAGAGAGAGGGAGACACAGAATCCAAAGCAGGCTCCAGGCTCTAAACTGTCAGCACCTATCTGATGTGGGGCTCGAATTCATGAACTGTGAGATCATGACCTGAGCCAAAGTCAGATGCTTAACCGGCTGAGCAACCTAGGGGCCACAGAGAATCTTTAACAAGGTTATACGTTATCATATTTGTTCATTAGAAAGACCACTCAGTATCAGTGTAGTGAATAGATTAAGCTGTAGCAAGTCTAATAGCAAAATGGAAATAATTCTTACAGGAATTTTGTGAATATTATTGATAAAAAGTACTTTGCAATCTACTCTAAAAATGACATAGATCTTTAATTTTTGTGTACTTCATTTAAATGGTTCATTATAGAATTTAGTTACCAAATACAAATCTTTAAAGTATGTTATCACTTAGATTACAACGTGAAGTAGGTGTCACTTCTCTGTAGGTACTATTTTCCACTCTCCCTTAATATTACCCTTTCCTTTTTCCCATTAAATGCCTTTAAAAACCAGTTTTCCCAAATGGGAGTGCTCTCATCATTCCCATCCCAACTCTCAACATATTGGGTAGCCTTGAAGTGAGTTCATACTACAGACTTTGCTTGGAAGCTGACATGCGACACTTGTGTCTCTAGGCTTTCTTTGTATTACTTCTAGATGAATGTCAGAGCATACTTCCGAGGTACTGAAATGCTCTGGTCTAATGTCTTGATATACACTGTCGAATTGATGGAGTAAATGTGAATGGCATAGCTTTATCACTTCCTTTGCCAAAGCCCCCCTCGAAAGATACCACCTTAAGAAGCATTGCTTCTTGAATTGATACTTTTATTGGAATGTCCCATAAAAACATCTAAAGCAAGCTGTAAGGAAAATTCTGAGAGAATCCTGCTCAGGACATGCATTTATGCTTTGTGCTGTCCTCCAGAGATGGCTCCTGCCTTTGATATCAAGGATAGTTAATAATTTCAGGGCCAATAGGGAGAAGTTGAGGTCTATGCCCCTTTGTACACAGGCAGATGCTTCTCCATGGCCATACCAAAACCTGGTAGAAAAAGACTTCTGTGAACGGACTATTACCATTTCAGCAACCTCTAGAATGTGTTGGCAGAGGCAAACCATGCTGGTGGCAGGAGTGCAGGATGGGAGTGGTAGAGAGGGCAGAGCTTAGAGACTGGGCAGCTGCCCGATTTAAGAACTGGGACAAGGTGTTGAAAATACCCAAGGGTCAGCATTTGTGACAAGACAGCAGAGACAGCAAGTATGCTCTAGGGGGTACAGGCTAGAAGGACTCAGTTCTGGGTAGTGCTAGACTGAAATTGTGATTCCAGAAAAGGAGAGGGTGTTTCAGGGAATTCGGTCTAAGCAGGATGTAGGAATTGGAGCAGGTTCTCAGCTATTGCAAGTTGGCGGGAGCAGAGTCGAGTAGAACCCAGTCAGTTGGCGGGGAAGGAGTAGAACGTCCCTGCTGATGCAACATGCTGGTGGGCAAAGGAAGGACGTGGAGAGCCAGGACTGCCTTTAAGCTGCGGGCTCATGTGCAATGATGAGGCAACAACCCACTCTGTATAAAGGGCACAGAAAATATCAGAGGAATTGATGTTTATGTTAAGATGGGGACCATTATCCCCATTTCCACAGCTGAGAAAACTAGCGTTTGAAGAGGGGAAGCAATGCACCATAGGTTATGATGCTTTCAGAGTTGCGTGAGGAGGGTATGCCTTTTTCTGAACAAAGCAGAGCTACAAACACAAAATTCAGGCAATACGTGTGTTCGTGAGGATCTAAAACAGGCACCTCAGCCTTCACAGTCCACACTCTACCTTGTGGCCCTGCCGAAGATTGGAGAGAGCAGAGTGTCAGTTAATGGCCGCCTTTAATGGGGGCAGTAAAAAAGGTTCTTGTATTCATAGAAGCTCTTAAAATCCCCAAAGAGAAATGTGAGGTTATGCAGAGCTTTTAAAACCCATCAGATTCCAACTTGGTTTGAATACAATCGGACTTTCCAAAACAGCAGTTCCTCCTTTCCCCTAGGGCTCTGCAAAACCAGGACTTACATTGCCCTTGTCAGGCTTAGATGCTTCAGCCACGTCTGCCACCCTGAGGCCTCTCTTTAAAGGTCTTTTAGGACAGAAGCAACTTACTTATGTAAATCTTGTATCCAAGTTTTCCCCCAGTGACTTACTCAAGGACATCTAAACGGCTAAAAATTAAAGTGATAACATTTGTTATAAATCTGCAACTCTATTAAAAAAGTTTACCAAAATAAGCCAGAGATTTTTATCTCACGTACATGGCAAAATTATCAATAGGCAGGCAACAAAAATGAACATGGATTTGGTTGTATTTTTTTGTCATTTGCTTGTTTTTCTATAAAGAACATGATATATGTCCATATAGTTAGAAGTTGATAACCTATGGTTTTATTATCGACATAAATTTAGTTGCTTCTGCCTCTAATTCCCAATATTTGATGTTTCTTTCCAGATATCCAGCCCAGATGATGGTTTTGAGAGTAAGTCTCTTTATGAAAGCTGGTTGGAAAAGGACCCTTCATCTGAAAATAAAGATTTTCCTAGGTGAATTACTTGTATATTTTCTACCGTTAGGATCAATTGTGAATTCCCCGTTGCCCGTTGTTTCTCCAGAAATGTAATTCTCAGCTGTGTCAACAATGTGAGTAGAAGAAAGATAATCCCAAAGAATCCCTGTGTAGCCTTCAATTTGCTAATGGGACAGAATAGCCAAGTCTTTGAATCTATAATAAATTCTAGTTTTGCAAATGTTTAGCCAAAATTATTTTGCCACATTATCAGGTATTATTTTGCATTTTTGTATTAAATTTTAGATATGTATTTAATGCATTAATGTGACACCAAATGATAATGATGAAATATGGATTATTTGCTTCTAAGTTTAAGGGGCATTATAAGTCACTACCAAATTGTGTCTTTACCTGTAATGAATATAGAATGTATTATTTTTAATTCTCATTCACAAAACAGTTTTCTTCAGTTTTTTTTCTCCTGCAATACTATTTCTATAAACCAGCAGATGACGGTAACAGTTAATAGCTCCATTACATACTCCAAATAAGTCTTGTGAAAGTTTGTTTCCATTGTAAAAGTTTTACATGATTAAAAAAAAAAAAAAAAAAAAAAAAAACTAGAGTCAAAAAAAAGGTTTTAAAATACCTACATCTCAAAAACACATTGGAAATATGTATTTTCTAATACACCTATAATTTTCTTCTTTGCTTACCATTATAAATTTTCCCATGTTATTGCATATATATTACATATGTATGTATGTAGTGGTTTCTTAACTACATGCAAAAAAATATATTGTAATTTCATTTTCTAAATAAGGCATAGATTCTTCGTGATCCTAAATACACTTTATCATGGCAGTTTTCTTACTATAGTTCTCTGAGGGTAGTGACCGAATTTTATTTTTCTCTTTTTCCCCTCTATGTAAATATTCTAAAAGACTGACGATGTGAGAGAGACCACAGTCACTAGGCTGCTGTCTTCGGTGGCACTGTTCAACTGTGACTGTAGTCAGTGCAGATTTACAGGTTTAACGCAGCAATTTCCGGCATGTGACAGGAAAGTAGCTTGGGGTGGTGTACCTTCTAATTTTTGTAAATGTGCTGTGCAATTCCTTGCTATCCCTGGGACAGGATTCATTTTTCTATTTCTTTAACTTCATATTTTTTAACTTATGTATTTATAATATCCTTGTGTGTGTATATACACTTATATTCTACATCTAGAATCAACAAGCTGGGATCTGGAAGTGATTTTGAAGCTTACTTTCAGAGACTTGGGATTGCTTCAGGCAGAGCCCGTTACACTAAGAACAGGGTAAGCCATTTCATTATTTTGGATACATAGCATTTTATCCAGCTTCTTGTTAGGAATTTTAAACTGTTTAGTTGTTTGGTACCAGGGCACCGGGTCATGTGGCCTGGGAGGCTGACTTCATGTCTTTTTGTAGATGGACTAGGAATTAATTTGGGTTATTCAGTGAATTTTCCTTGCAGGATTATTCAATGAAATGGTAGCTGGGAGATTATTGCTAAGTGCTTCGCTGGTTAGCAGAACCAAGTAGTGCACATCCTGTTCTCATTCAGGCTTTATTGGAAAATCCCGTTCTCCTCCACTTTTCCTGAGGAAAATGTGCATGTGAAGAACCTGTTTTAGTCACAGGGAATGCTAGGCCACGAGTCTTTACTGTCAGTAGCCCCTCTTCACATCCTCACTCCTGCCTGTCATCTGAGTCCAGGGCTCCTGAGTAGGGAATAAAACAAGTTCCTCCTGATTTTTAAGTCGATTAACTTTTCTGATCAGTTTGCACCATTGCCATTCAAACACACTGACGATATGTGAGTGTTTGAATATGCCAACATGTGCCGTGTTTGCTTGTCTAGGTTATAAATTATGTGATAAACCAAACTGAAGATTACATCAGCAAACCCAGATTTGTCACAGATTTTAATAATTTTCAAATCGTAATTGCAATACAGTCTTGCTTGCCTAGAATACATACCTTTTGTAAATCTGATTCTCCAGAATCAGAACAGAGATGAAAGCAAAATAAATCTGTATCCTGATACTCATTAAACTCTTTCAAGGCCTGTTCACTTCTATATTCTGTCATCAATCTGAACACAGTTGTCTAGTTTCTAAGAAACTGCAGATTAAAAGCAGGACATTAGACAGGAGAGAGACGGACACAAGGATTCGCAGTAAAAATGTTAACCTTATAGCAAAGTAGCATATAGGTAAAACTAAACTTAGGAAAGGCAGACCTAAGGAGTAAAACAAATATTTATATAAAATACATCTATGTAATAGTTTACAATGGTAGCCCTTAACTGCATAGTAAAGGTTAGATGGCATTTGGTTATACAGTTTGGGAAGGCAGAGAAGGTGCTTAAATGCAGATTCTATAGAGATCTTAGCTGCCCAGAACCTTTCATTTCCAATCAATTGATAGATAATTGTAAACTGTGTTAATATGCAATTTGAGTATGTATGCCTTAATTTCAGTTATCAGAAATACAATAACAATTTTGAAGTATTTTGAATGAAGATTATGTGAATGATAAATAACAGTAAAATTTTAAATGGGTGAATAGTTGGTGAAACTGTTAGATTTTAACTTTTTGCTTCATGATAAAACTCAGAGTTCCACATGGTTGTATTTTTTTCTGCATTTTTAAGATTACATAAATATTATAATTGGAGTATTTAATGTTTGTCTATATTCAGTACCTACCCATATTTTGTTTCCCCAGAAAACAGATAAGTACAGCAGCTACCCGGTATACCACACAATTTATGAGACGTTTGAATTAGTAGAGAATTTTTATGACCCTACTTTTAAAAAACAGCTTTCAGTGGCTCAGTTACGAGGGGCACTGGTTTATGAGCTTGCAGACTCTATAATCATTCCTTTCAATATTGAAGACTATGCAAAAGCTTTGAAAAACTATGCAACAAGCATCTACAATTTATCTAAGAAACATGACCAACGATTGAGAGACCATGGAGTATCATTTGGTAAGAATGGCTGGGTATATTTTATAATCTGAGTTAGAGCTTTCAGATATCGTCTCCGACTGTCATCACTGCACACTCTTTCATCCTAGAATACATCCTTGCGTTACTTAATTTTGATTTCTAGGAAAAAACTTGAAACACCTTTAAAGAATGTCATTTAACCTGGTATTTGTAGGATGATTTTGTTTTGCTAAGTTAGTGCTATGAACATTGGGTTGGTTAATATTTTCCCTATATTGCTGCCTTTAGAAATATTTTTGCTGTTAAAAGAACAATACTATAAAAATACAATACTGCACAAAGATGGGAAAATAGAGAAAACCAATTCCACTACATATATAATTATTGTATATTTTTGTTTACATGGAGATTTTTTTACCTGGTTTAAGCATTGTTTCATTTTGTGTATTTTATATTCATTTTATATTCACATTGCCATTTTGTGGTTACTGTTACGTACTATGCTATCTCCAACAAAGCAAGGATGAAATATAGTATGGTGCAAAGGACTGAGCATTGGGTCTAGAAGCAGTTACCTGGTTCAAATCCCGGTTCTAATATTTAGTCATTGTGTGATGTTGGAAAAGTTACATGACCTTTGTCAATTTTCCTCTGAGTGAAATGGTAAAGAATATAACGTTTCCAAGACTGCTGTGGGACATTCAGTTGGTTGGATATATAGACACAGTGGTAAGTCTTTCTTATAAACGTTACCTACTAGTACTGTTTTACTATAACCATTTTCTTTTAATCTGGGAGTATTCTTAGTACATACCAAAATTATCAAGTATGTACTCAGTTGTCTACTGTGTTATTTCCTGGGAGATACCAGAATGTTTAAAAAATAATCATTGTCTTCAAAGAGCACAGGCTCTCACATGAGGAAAAAGACAAAAATGCCAGGGACAAGCTGTTACAGTACGCTACAGAGAGTACTGTAGGGACACAAAGTAGAGAGAAGTCAGCAATGGCTTTGGAATATTGCATACAAATTAGTAATCTTCAAAGTCATGAGCAGCAGGTACTACGATCTAGATAAAGTGATACAAAGAAAATCTAGGAAATTGTATTTACATCAGTGATTGGAGTCTCTTTAACGAGGCAAATGAAATCGGAATAAGCAGAGCTGACAGCGATAGACATTCACAGTTGTGTGGCTCGCCAGCATCCTCTTCTTTTCCTAGACGCCCCGATTTTCTTTTGGTGAATTACCTTTTATCACTTTAAGTCAGGATCCAACCGAGAGAGAAAGCACACAGTTACAGGGGAAGGCCACTCTTCACACAAAGTGACTTAACCTACTCATAAATGCCCCTTTCCCCCATATTTTCACCCTCTCCACCTCAGTGGCAATATTCCATCCACGTTAAACCATCTTGTAACTTTCTTATAAACATTTCTTCTACCTAATGTACCCTACTCCCTTCCCAATCAAAATTTTTCATTTAGTGCCAGGCAAAAAGCAGTCCCTAACATGTTTTAATGAATGAATGATGGATAGGATGGATATGTAATTTACATGGTCTCCAGTTCTCTACTTCCTTCTACCAATCTAGTACTGTCCTATCTTCCTAACACTCTACTGAAATTGCTTTTGCCAAAGTTATTCACCTGTTACTAAATACCAGGCACACTTTTTATTTCTTATCCAATTTGATTATTGTGGTTCAATGGAAATTTAAAATTCTTTCCTCAACACTCTTTGGCTTCAAAAATATCTATTATTAGATTATTTTGTACTTGGCTTTAAGAATAGCAACAATAATTAGAGCTTACAGGATATCTAGGGCTAAAAAAGACCTTGTCTTTTATATTGAAAGTAACTATTTACTAGCTGTGTGACCTAACAGAAATCCTGTGGAGCAGTAAGTGCTTTCTCTGCCAAATGACTATTGTATTCCCTGTATCACAGGATTAATGAAGGAAATCAATGATTTATGCTAATGTTCAGTTTAGAAAAGATGGAAAATGATATAGGTTGTTGTAATAAAAAAATATGTTGAGAATCTTCTCACTTCTTAGAATCTATGTTAACTAAAGAAAAGCTTGACTAGACCAGACCTGATCCTGTTTGAGTCCACATACACCAGCTTGTCACAGGTTGCATTTAAACAAGATCTTAAATGCACTGCTTAAAAAGAGGGGTTGGTTAACATTGATTTCTTCTCTAATTATTGCAGGAACACAGCTCAATTTATAGCTGTATCCAGTATCTAGCATATAGAAGTTGTATTAATATATATTGAATGAGTATCTACATGAATGGTAAATTAGGAGTTAAAATAATTATGTCCTAGACTCTTGAAAGTTCCTTTATGAAGAACCAATTTAGAAATGTTTTCTCCATTGTCTCTTTGTTACAATATTTTCTGATCTTCATGGATCTACAAGAAGGCTCAGTAGAAAAACAGTTTTAATATCTATTCAGTCCTGTCAGCCTGGAATTTGGAAGGCAGGGAAGTGAACATCTGAAATAAGAAGGATTTACTAATATACCTTCCACTTTTCTATTTTTAAAAGATTCTTTATTTTCTGCTGTGAAAAACTTCTCAGATGCTGCTTCAGATTTTCATAGAAGACTCACAGAAGTTGATCTTAACAAGTAAGTTTCAAATGTAAAGTTTCCTATTTTGAAAAGTAATCTAGTTACTAGAGTGAATCGTGTACACTTGCCTAGGCAGGCAGCTCTAAGTCACTGCTACCCAAATTAAGGTCTGTAACTACAGCATCAGAATCACTTAGGAGCTTGTCATCAAATGTACAATTCTGCACTTTAACAAACTCCGAAGATGGTCAGTATTCACACTGAAGTTTGAGAAGCAGTGCTCTATCTGGTAGACTAAAAACCCCTCCCAAGACAAGGGCCAGCCTCATGCCTTCAGGAGTCTGCATAAGAATTTTGAGTGTAATTCATCGTTCCGTGGGTAAATGCACTTGTAGTATATTTTACTAATGTCCCAATACTTCTATGACCAGTGTAGGAATTCTTTTACTGATAGAATTTTTGCCACTTTTAGATTGAAATATAATTTGAAAAGTTCTATTCAAAGCATTATTTAACAAGCATAAACTGTCCTATCACATTTACTTTTTCAGATCCAATTAGAGTAAGCTCTCCCACTACCCATATAGGCAGAAAGATTACCCTTCATTCTGAGGGGCTTCTCTCTCCTTTGGATTGTAGGAAAGCCCAGAGAATTTGTGTAGCACCCCAGGAAGAGTTGGCAGATGCCAAGTGTGAAAGGGGATTCCCAGCCCATGATGGGCAACTTCCTGCAGACTGGCACCCTTCCTGCAGACTGCTGCGACCTTCCTTCATTTGTTGTTCAGCCTTTATTCTGCAACTTTCTTCCACAGTGGAACTGAATGGCTTATCAACAACTGATAGTACACCCAGTCAGCCTTTGCAGGAGGCCTGGCTGTCCTAGAGAGAATTAAAACTTTTAGTTCTTTCTGTGGTCTTGAAAAACAAAACAAGCCATCTCCAGTAGGTCTCTTACTCTGAATATTAGGAAGATGACCCTCTTGTTATATGTAGCTTACATATAAAGCATTACTGTTAATATGTATTTTCTTAAAAACCTATGTATTTTACAAGTTTATTTTTCCATGCCTTATGCTATATTATTTTAAACTATAGTTCCATGAAAGAGTTACAGTTACCTATTTCTTATTTTCAAAGTCCTATTGCAGTGAGAATCATGAATGACCAATTGATGTTCCTGGAGAGAGCATTCATCGATCCTCTTGGTTTACCAGGGAGGCGGTTCTATAGGTAAGGAAGCAACATGTGTTCCACTAAAGGATATTAAATACTCCAGTGTGTCCAAAACCAGCATATCCAAAGTCTGCTTTAAACTGTTGCCATCAGATGAACAGAAGGTGAATATGTATGCTGAGAAGAATACGGGTAAGATTATGCATTAGAACAGCGTAACTTGTAGTATCAGAAAAATTAATTTCATGTTGTTTACTGCTTTGCTACAGATGTAAATGATAGTTGAAAAATAACCTGTAAATATAAAGGCTATTAGTATCTTAGAGCTTGTGTAGTTCAAATTTCTACATTAATTTCTATAGGATCTGAGGTAAGTAGCTTGTCTAGCCTCTGAATCTTCCAATTGTAGGAAGCTTACCACCTCATGAGGAAGTCCATCCCATTTTGAGAGGTCTACTTTAATAGAATTTTTTCTTCATAAGATCTTTTTCCCTGTAATTTTCACCTTCTAATCCTATCTACTCTCCAAAATCAAATAGAATAGATCTACTTTCATGTAACATTTTAGGTTTTTAAAGATGGCTGCCATGTTCTGAAGAAATATCCTTTTTGTTTCTGTATTTCTATGTCAAGTTTTCTTTCAGTATCTTGGCTGTGTGCTTGGGCAGACTCCAGTTTCTAAGATGCCTCTTAAACTGTGGTTCCTTGGTGAAAATTTACGAGGCTGTTTATCATCAGATAACCTATGCCAGAGATAGTTCTATATGTTAGCTTTCTTATAAATATTAGTGACTGGTATTAATATTTAATTAGAAGCACAGGCTTTTTTAGAGCCCTGCTCTGGCTCATACTAAGTAACCTGGGCAAAATACTTCTCTAAAGCTCATTTTCCTTAGCTGTTAAAGGAGATAACTGCTTTCACCCCATAGGTTTATATATTTCAGGCATGTGGAAGATTGAGCTAGAGAGGGATATATTCAGTAAATGGCTGCTATTTTCAGAAAATGATAATTCATATAAATAATAGCAGCCATCAGTTAAGTATTTACATGTCAAATTAAAAGCGAAAAGCAGTTACATGTTAATCCTCTGCTGCCTGTATTTGTATTTTATAAGCAAAATGTCTCTATTTTGTCAAAATGAATGCAGCCTTGTAGAATAAAAAGGGACAGTGATCCTTCAGCATTCCCTTCTATAACCCATACCCAGCCATTTGCTAGTCTCTAAAGAAAAGGTTTTATATACACACGTGTGTATATGTATGTGTGTGTATACGTATATATATTCATCCAACTGTATTTATATAAATGGGCCTACACATTATTTTTCATCTTGTTCTTTCTTCGTAACAATTTATATCCAAGATCCTCCTGTGTCGGTATATATCCGGCGTGTAGTGTTCCACTGTATGGCTTATATATGTAATTTTTAAAGTCCTTGTTGAGTTTTTATTTACTATTGGGGTAAATACTGTAGGATGCCCCCGTGTCCTATTTGAACATGTCCTAATATCTAATGAGTATGTGGATTTAACACATTTTAAATTTAAGTAACTGCCACACTGTCTTCTAAAAAGACTGCACTGTATTTTGAAAATATGTTTAGAACTATTACCTGAATATTAAGACTATATTCTAAAGCCCAAGCAGTGCAAGAGCAATGCAGGAAGACCCTGAACTCGCCCCCTCCCATGGACACACTTAAGCTACAACTATGTGTGAACCACATTTCCTCCGAAGGAGACCTGAAGACTGGCTGAGCAACCCCTTCATTATCAAACAAGAAAAAGGCCTGACTGAAGATGGTAGGAGAGTCTGAGAACTAATTCTGCCATAAACCTGGCCCAAGGCACACAACCCACAATTGGGAGGGAATTTATAAACCCAGAACCTCTCCTTGGGGAATGAAGGGCTCATACTTCAAACAGGACTCACCAGCTTTTCAGACGTATGCCTGAGATGCTTGAATGTGTGCTCACATTCAAGAGACCCAAAGGGCTGTGGAGAACTGAGGCACGGCTCTTGAAGGGCTTAAATGGACTCACTTGCCACAGGATCCAGTGCACAAGCAGCACTTTGAAAAGCAGACTTCACGTGAAACATTCACTTGCTAGCTTTAACGCATCATGTGGAGGCACATGCTGGACTGTTCTCTGGGACGGAGGCTGGTGGGTGCCATCTTCGCATTCTTCCTCTGCTGAGCTCCAAAGTGCCAGTATCTCCTGGAAGGGAGCCTTTACACTTACATTTTAAAGCTGCTGCCCAGGGATGCCCTTTGACTGGCTCTGGAGCCAGAGGGTCTTATATTCCTGGGTCCCCTGGGACTGGGACAACTGGGAGATGGTTCTTGGCTAACTACCACCTACAGTGTACTGCACAGATAGTGGACTGAAACCGGGCATTTTGTCCAGGAGCTCTGGCCTCAGGAGAAAGCTTCTGGTCTGGCATGTATCTAGGAGTCTGTGGCTGAGAAACCTCTTTGCACTCTCCCCCTGCTTTCCCCAGCTTGATGGCATATCCCCAAATGGAGTTTGTACCTTCGTCCAGCACCCCAGTTTTTGCAGCTGCTGCAGGTGACACCTGTACATTGTATGGCTCTGGTGGCCAACAGGGCAAGGCTGATGGGTCCCAAAGGACAGTAATCAACGGAGAAGCAGCTACCCCCAGGGCACAGCAAGAGACAGCAGATCCAAGAGCTCAGTCTTCCAGTGAAAGAGGTCTTAGAGGTCTTAGTTTATCATCATGGCTACAGCCTGAGGGGCAGGCTTCTAATTAAAACACGCATCTAAGGATTAGTTATCAGAGGCCTCAGAGGGCAGGTGCTCTGTGCTCTCACTCTGCCTGTTCCAGAGCACCAACATCTCTGGGAGGGGAGTTCTCACACCCTGGTGTTTGTGACTCGCTCGGTGGGGGTGGGGAGCCTCCTGAAACAGATGCCACTGCACAGACAGTGGACTGAAACTCACATCCTCTTTTTGTAGAAGAAGCATATTTATCCTGAAGCTTCAGCCTAAGAGCAGGCTTCAGATTTGGCACTCATCTAGAGGCCTATGGAGATACTCTCAGGCAATGTGGATGAGGGCAGTGCCATCTTTGTGCTCGTAACTACAGCTTGCTGGTATATTCCAGAAAACAGCTTATGTTTGCAGTCTCACAGAAAGTTTGGAAACCAGACCCTCAGGCAGCAGCTTTCAATCATCCTGAATTTAGGTGGCGAGAGATTCCCCTTTTGTACACTGACAGGTCTTGGCACACCCTCAGCTACCAGGAGCTCTTAAAAATAGTATGCTTGGACAACCACAAGTTTGAGAAGCAAATGATAGGGCAAGGTTGAATGAAAAGGTTTATCTTCAACATTGGGAGAGGTGGCTGTTTCATCTAAAGCACAGAAACCAACAAAGAGAAAAAAAAAAAAAAGAAACAGGAATATGTTCCAAATGAAGGAATTATGATAAAACCTTGGAAAAATACCTCAGTGAAATGGAGATAAATAATCTACTTGATAAAGAGCTCAAACTATGGCCATGAAGATGCTCACCAATATTGGAAGAATGGATGAACACAGAAGTTGGAAAAAAAAAAGTACCAAATAGCAATCACAAAGCTAAAGGATACAATAACAGAACTGAAAAATTAGAGGGGTTTTCCAGCAGACAAGATGAAGCAGAAGAAAGGATCACTGATCTTACAGACAGGGTATTAGAATTCACCCACGGGGGAGGAGGGGGAAGCTTAAAAGACTTAGAGGAAAACATCAACTAACATTCACATGACAGGGATCCCAGAAGAGACAGAAAGGGGCTGAAAACCTAGAAGAGGAACCCAACATCCAGAAACAGGAAGCCCAGAGAGAATTCCAAATAAAATGAACCAAAAGAGACCCACACCAAAACACTAATTGTCAAAAGTTAAAGACCAGGATAAAAGCAGCCAAGGGAGGAACTTCTTATATACAAAAGAAACCCCATACAATAATTAGCAGATTTTACAGCAGGACTTTGCAGGCCAGAAAGGAGTGGCATGAGAGAGTGCAAGTGCTGAAAGAAAAAGACTCCAATCAAGAAAGAATATACACTCTTGCAAAGTTATCTTTCAGAACTAAAGGAGAAAGAGTATTCCAGAACAACAAAAGCTAAAGGAATCTGTCACCATTAACTGGCCTCCTAAGAAATGCTAAAGGGAGCTCTTTGAGTTGGAAAGGTGTGGATTAGTAACAAGAAAACAGGAAGAGTGAACATTTTACTGGTAAAGATAAACATTAGAGTAAAAGTAATGGTATGAAGATGAAGACAAAAGTAGTAAAAATAACTATAATAATTAAGGGATACACAAAACTAAGAGGAAGTAAAACCTAAACCATGGTGGTAGGATGGGTAAGAGTAAAAAGGCAGAGCTTTAGAATGCCTTCAAAGTAAAACTGTCATATTCATGAAAGTCTACTTTAAATTGGTAGTTCTATGTAAGGCTCATAGTAACCACAAACCAAACAGCTACATAGGCATACCTCTGATCTACTGCAGGTTAGGTTACAGAGATCTGCAATAAAGCAACTTAAATGAAGTTTCTGGTTTCCTAGTACATACAAAAGTTATGTTTATACTGTATTATAGTCTATTAGGTGTGTGAAGCACTTCTAAAAACAAAGTACATACCTTCATTAAAAAATACTGTATTTCTAAAAATGCTAGCCATCATCTCAGCTTTCAGCTAGTTGTAATCTTTTCCGCTGGTGGAAGGTCTTGCCTCCAAGTTGATGGCAGCTGGCTGATCAGGGTGGTGGCTGCCGAAGTTTGGACTGGTTGTGGCTAAGTCTTCCATTCAGGTTTCTCTGTTGTGATGCTGTTCGACAGTTCTATTTCAATAGTCAATTCTCTCAAAGCCTGCCGCTGCTTTTTAACTAAGTTTATGTAATATTCTAAACCCTTTGTTGCCACTGCTGAATCTTCACAGCATCTTTACCAAGAGAAGATTCCATCTAAAATTAACGACTTTCTTTGCTCATCCATAAGCAGCAACTCTTCACCGATTAAAGTTTTATTGTAAGATTGCAGCAGTTAAAATATAATGATTATGAAAATTAAGGCCAGTATCTGATGAGCAGAGAAGCAAAAATCTTCCATAAAACAGTAAATGGAATTCAACAATATACTAAAAGGATCATTCACGATGATCAAGTCAGATTTTAGAGATACAAGTGTGGTTCAGTATCCACAAATCAATCAATATGATAGACCACCATTAACAAAATAAATGATAAAAATCACACAGAAAAAACATTCAACAAAATACATCTGTTCATGATAAAAATTACCAGTGAAGTGGGTTTAGAGGGAACATGCTTCAATGTAATCAAGGCCATTTCAGATATACCCACACCTACCCTATTACTCCATGGGGAAAAGTTGAAAGCTTTTCTTCTGAGATTAGGAATAAGACAAGGATGCCCACTCATGCTATTTTTATTCACCATATATTGGTAGTCCTAGCTGCAGCAGTCAGACAGGAAAAAGAAATCAAAGGCATCCAAACTGATAAGGAAGAAGTAAAACTGTCAGTATTGCAGATGACATGACACTACATACAGAAAACCTAAAAACACTAAAAAATTAGAACTAATGAATTCAGTAAAGTTGCAGGGTACCAAACAAATGCACAGAAATCTATTCTGTTTTTATATACTACTAAACAAAGCAGAAAGAGAAATTAGGAAAACTCATTTACAATTGCATCAAAAAGAATAAAATATCTATGAAGAAATTTAACCAAGGAGGTGAAAGACCTGTACTCTGAAGAGTACAAGGGAGCACAAAACAAGCAAACACAATCCGTATCAAAATATCAATAGCATTTTTCACAAAATTAGAATAAATTATCCTAAAATTTGCATTGAAACAAAATGCACCCTAAATAACCGAAGCAACGTTGTGAAACAAGAACAGAGCTGGAGGTATCACAATCCCAGATTTTAATATATACTACAAAGCTGTAGTGATGATACAGGAAGAAAAATGGACATATAAATCAACAGAACAGAAGAGAGAGCCCCATGCTTATGTGATTAATAATGTACAAAAAAGGAGGCAAGACTGTGCAATAGAGAAAAGACAGTCTCTTCAATAAATGGTGCTGGGAAAAATGGACAGCTACATACAAATGAAATGGAACTACTTTCTTATCACAAAAATAAACTCAAAATGGGTTAAATACCTAAGTAAATGTGAGAGCTAAAACCATTAGACTCAAAAAACAAAAAAAAAAACAAAACCGCAAAAACAATAAACTGGGAGAATAGCACACTGAAAAGCTTTTGCACAGCAGAGGAAACCATCAATAAAACAAGGAAATCTAAAATGGGAAGGGATATCTAAAATAAAGAACTGCTACCACTCAACAAAAAAAATTGATTAAAAAAGGGCAGAGAACCTGAATATGTATTTTTCCAAAGAGAAAAAGACATGAAAAACAATGGTCCCCACCACTAATCATTAGGGAAATGCAAATCAAAACTAAAATGAGGTTTTCACCTCACAATGTCAGAATGCCCAGTATCAAAAAGACAAGGGTTGGCAAGGATGTGGAGAAAAGGGAACTCTTATGCATTATTAGTGGGGATGTAAACTGGTGCATCCACTACAGAAAACAGTATGAACATTCCTTAAAAAACTTAAGATAGAAATACTACACGACCCAGTAATTCTATTACCGGGTATTTACCCCCCAAAAAACAAAAACGCAAATTCAACTAAATATATGCATCGTTATTTAATACAGTGTTATTTACAATAGCCAACATAGGGATGCAACCTAAGTGTCCACTAACAGATGAAGAGAGAAAGATGTACACACACACACACAATGCAACAGTAACCATAAAAAAGAATGAAATCTTGCCATTTGCAACATGGATATACCTAGAGAGTATTAAGCTAAGTGAAGTAAGTCCGAGAAAAACAAATCCCATATGATTTCACTTCAAAACAAATGAACCAAGAAAAAAATTGGTGGTTGCTAGAAAGGACAGTGGGGTTGGGGGGGTGGGGAGTATGGACAAAATAGGGGATTAAGTGGTACAGACTTGAAGTTATAAATAAGCCATGAAGACGAAAAGTCCACCACAGGGAAACAGTCAATTATATTGTAGTAACTTTGGTGGCAGATGGTACCTACACTTATTGCAGTGAGCATTCCTAATGTATGTAACTGTCAAATTACTTTTATACACCCCAAATAACACTGTATTGTCAAGTGTGTTCCAATAAAGAATATAATAAAGTCTGAAATATTATAAAAATAACCAAATTGTGACACAGAGACAAAAAGTGAAAAAATATAGTTGGAAAAATGGTGCCAAAAGACTTGCTTGATGGAAGGTTGCCACAAACATTCAATTAAAAAAAAAAAAAAAAAACAACAACAAAAAACGTACTGTCAGGCACAATAAAATGAGGTAAGCCTGTAGTAGATACAAGAAAGATACAAGAAAATCTAAGCATACCTACCATCAAATCACAAAGGGTGAGAGCAAGATAAGCAACAAGCAAGAACTACAAACAGCAAGAAAACAATTAACAAAACAGCAATATGTACATTCCTATTTTTAACGTAAATGGAATAAATGTGCAATGGAGAGACAGGGTAGTTGAATGAATAAAAAAACAAGACCTATCTATATGATGTCTAGGAGAGACTCACTTCATTTTTTTTTTTTTTTTCTGAGAGCGAGTGAGCGCAAGCGGGGGGAAGGGCAGAGAGAAGGGGAAACAATCCCAAGGAGGCTCTGCACCACCAGCTCAGAGCCCAATGTGGGGCTCGAACTCATAAACTGTGAGATCATGCTGAGCCAAAGTCAAGAGCTGGATGCTTGACCAAACGAGCCACCTAGGCGCCCAGAAGAGACTCACTTCAGATGTCAAGACCCACACGGACAAAAACTGAAGGCATGGAGAAAGACATCTAATGCATAATGGAAAACAAAAGAAAGGAGGAATACCTATCCTAGTATCAGACAAAATACTTTAAAACGAAGACTGTAATAAGAGACAAAGAAGGAAATTACATAGTAATAAAAGGGTCAAACAAGAGGATACAACATTTGTAAATATATCTGCACCCAAACATATAAATTAGGTATTAACACACATCAAAAGAGACAGGAATACAAGAGGAGGAGACTTTAACGCCACACATCAATGGTTAGCTTCTAGACAAAAAAATCACTAAGGAAACGTTACCCTTAAATGTAACATTAGACCATATGAAATTAAAAGATATATACAGAATGTTCCATCCAAAAGCAAACCACACATTCTTGCAAGAACATGTGCAATGTTTTCCAGGATTGGTCATATGTCAAAAAATAAGTCTTGACAGACTTAGGAACTATTAAGCATCTGTTTTGACCACAGTGATATGAAACTAGTAATCAACTACAAGAAAAGTGGAATATTCCCAAAAAGTGGAAATTAAACAATGTTCTACCAACTATAGGGCAGGTCATGAAATCAAAAGATAAAATACCTTGGGAAAAATGAAGAGGGAAATACAGATGGCAAAATGTATGGGATATAGCAAATGCACTTCTAAGATTGAAGTTCACCAGCAATAAACACCTACCCCAAGTAAAAAGTAAAATTCTCAAGCAACCTAACATCCCACCTCAGTGAAGAAGAATGATAAATGAAGCCAAGTTAGTAGAAGGAAGGAAATAAAGAGGAAATCAAGGAAATAGAAATTAAAAGGTCAAAAGAAAAGTTCAATGAAATGAAGAGCTGATTCTTTGAAAGAAAATTTATAAACCATTCACTGGATTCACCAAGAAGAGAAAGGGTTCGGATACATAAAAGAGATGTTACAACTAATACCACAGAAATACAAACATACAAGACTATCAACACTATTATGCCAACAAACTGAAACACCTGGAACATATGGACAAACTCCTAGAAACATACAGCCTTTCAGAACTGAAGCATGAAGAAATGTAGATGTAAAAAGAAAGGGAGGATACTGAATCAGTAATCCTCAATCTCGCAACAAACCAAAGTCCAGGACCAAACGGCTTCACTGGTAACTTCTCCAAACATTGAAAGAAGAATCAGTACCACTGGTTTTCAAATTCTTTCAAAAAACTGAAGAGGGAACACTTCCAAACTCCTTTTAAAAGGCAAGCATTACCCTGACATGAAAATCAAACAAGAATGCCACAAGAAAATTACCAGCCAATATGATGAGCAGAGAAGCAAAAATCCTTCACAAAATATTAGCAAACCAAATTCAACAATATATTAAAACAAGATCACGTACCACAATCAAATGGGATTTATCCGAGGGATATAAAGATGGGTTCAATATCCACAAATCAATGTCATGCCATATTAACAAAATGAAGGATAAAGTCTTACATAGAAGCAGAGAAAGCACTTGACAAAAATTCAACATGCATTTTTATTAAAACTCATCAAAGTCATGTAAAAAAATGTAACTTAACATAATAAAGGCCACATATGACAAACCTCCAGCTAATATCATACTTAAGGGTGAAAAGCTGAAAGCTTTTCCTCAAAGATCAGGAATATAAGAATGCTTACCTAGTCTTGCCACTTTTTTCCAACATAGTATTGGTAGTCCTACTGAGAGCAATTAGGCAAGAAAAAGGCATCCATACTGGAAAGAAATAAAACCATTACTTATTTGTAGATGACATTATATATAGATAAACCTAAGGAATCCACTAAAAAACTGTTAGAATGAATAAACTCATCGTATGGTGAAGACACAAAATATACAGAAATCTATTATATTTCTATACACTAATAATGGCCTATCAGAAAGAGAGATTAAGCAAACAATCCCATTTCCAACTGCATCAAAAAGAATAGAATACCTAACAATTTAGCCAAGGTGAAAGGCCACTTCATGTCGAATATCTCAAGTCATATATAGGTCAGAATATCAATGTTTATAAGCAGTTCAGTATGTAACACTGGCTCTAAGAAAGATCCATTTGAGGCCATGTTAAGATTTAAAAGCCAAGAGAAATAAATCCTGATGTAGTTTGGATAATCTAAATGATTTACATCATAAATTTCTATTTGATCGTTAATATTAACTTACATAGAGTTTCATACTGTCTCAGACAGTAGATTTACATCTTAAAGAAGCTGTAGGATTTTGACCTAATTCCGTATCATGGTATTCAATAAAATATGTCCTTTTCTGGAAAGCAGCATTCCAGAGGAAGAGAAGTAGCTTGATTTCTTCAGGTAGTTATAAGACAAAATAAAAAATCAAATGCAAAACTTTCCTTCTAGATTACAAATTAAATGTATCTGTAGGCAATTCACATGGACTTCATTCATCATCCTTACATTTATGATATATTGGCAATACACGCTTTTTTAATTATTGATTTTTAATGTCTAAAGAGTATCGGAACAAGTGTCATTCTTGTTGAATCTCTGAAAAAGGTAACGCACAGATAAATTATTTTTTCAATCTCTTCTCACTCTCAGTAAATATATCCATAAAGCATACTTGTTTTCACTGTTCGGGTGTCTTGGCAGTCGACAACTGATGTACACAACTTATGAGAACGAACCCATTTTCTTCCAACTGGAACGGGTAGCAACATGATTTATGGGAGTAATCTTAGTGAATGCATATGGTCAACTTTCTTTATTTAAAATTATACTGTTATATAACTATCTTAAATTAATTATAGGTCTTCATTTTGGAGTAAAAAAGTGAATGCCAGGAGGAGACACAGTATTCTTAAGATGTCATCTAAGGAAAGGGAATGAAGACAGAAGTGTGTAAAATGTAACATATGTACATATACTCTTTAGCTCAACCTGCCCTATGTTGTTGTTTTGTTTTTTTTTTTTTCTATTAGGCACATCATCTTTGCTCCAAGTAGCCACAACAAATACGCTGGAGAATCATTTCCTGGGATCTACGATGCTATGTTTGATATTGAAAATAAAGAAGACCCTCCATCAGCCTGGACAGAAGTAAAGAAACACATTTCTATTGCAGCCTTTACAATTCAAGCAGCAGCAGGAACCCTGAAAGAAGTGTTATAGGAAGGTCTCAGCCAAATGGCCATTAAAAGTGTTACTGAAAGTCTCAGGATAAAATCCTTCCTTGTTTTTTGATAACTTATGAAGCCAGAGTATTCAATAATCTTGCTTTTCATGTTCTATTTTGATTTAGACTTCCATTCTGTTCATCTGTAAAGAGTTTTTTGGCTTTTTAAAAATTCAAAACTTCATCACCAAATCGTTAATCTAATAAAACAAAAGAACTCCAGTCTTGGGGCAGAAAGACATAAAGTAACTGAAAATTCCCACAAATAAAATATGACAAGGAACTTGGAGCTCTCAGACATTGCTAGTAGAAATGTAAAATGGTACAACCATTTTGGAAAACAGTTTGTTAGCTTCTAACCAAGTTAAAAAATACAGTTAACCCTTGAACATGGGTCTGAACTGCACAAGTCCACTTATAATTTTTTTCTAATACAGCATTTTATGATTTTAACATTTTTCTTCAAGTTTTACTGTAAGAATACAGCATATAATACATATATATAAAATATGGGTTAATCAACTGTTTATATTATTGGTAAGGCTTCTGCTGAACAGTAGGCCATCAGCTGTTAGATTTTTAGGGAGTAGAGTTATATGCATATTTTTGTCTGCCTGGTAGATTGGCACCCGTAACCCTCACACTGTTCAAGGGTCAACTGTAGTAACCCTTGCAAGTTATTGTTTCATAAGTTATGTTGTTTTTATCATCTTTAATCAACAGCTGATAATTAGAACAAGTGATTATGTGCCAAAGCCATGTAATTAAGCAAGGATGTTACATATATAATGAGCTATTTTTTTTTAATTTTTTTTAATGTTGATTTTTGAGGCATACAGAGTGCGCGAGTGAGCAGGGGAGGGGCAGAAAGGGGGAGACACAGAATCTGAAGCAGGTTCATGGCTCTGAGCTGTAAGCAAGAGCCCAACGTGGGGCTTGAACCCACGAGCCGGGAGATCATGACCTGAGCCAAAGTTGGACGCTCAACCAACTGAGCCACCCAGGCGCCCGTGAGCTATTTCTTAACGTTTTCCCTTACGAGTACTTTACCTATAAGATGTTTTATGTATGCCACTTGCTAATGACAAAACAAAAATCTAGTGATGAAACAAAAAAAGGGGAGACTAAGGAAATCACCATGGAAATCCACTATACAAAGGTAGAAACAGAGGGAAAAGGAAACACAGGAGATAAAAAAAATAACCAGAAGGCAAAAAAGAAGACAGCAGTAGTTAATTATAAATGGATTGAATTCACCAAAGGGCACAAAGTGGCTGGATGCAAAAAACACCTAACTATATAGCTGTCTAAAGGAAACTCATTTTAGTTCTAAAAACACAGACTCAAGGTGTAGGGACAGAGGAGGATATTCCATGCATGTAGATACCAAAAAAAAGTAGGCATCACCATATTTATGCCAGAAAAAATACACTTCAAGCCCAAAACATTAAGAGACAAAGAAGTCACTAAATGATAAATACATCAAGAAGATAAAACAATTATACATCCAACATCAGAACATCACAATTAAGTGGATTCAACAGTCATATACAGAACATTCCAATCAACAGCATAATCCACGTTTTTCTCAAGTGCATATGGACATTTGCCAAGGCAGATCACATGATAGGGCACAAAACAAATCTCAGCAAATTTAAGATTGAAATAATACCAACTATCTTTTCTGACCACAATAGTGTAAAATAGAAATCAGCAAGAGAAAGTTAGAAAAATCTACCAATATGTGGAAACTAAACATACTTCTAAATAATCCAGGAGTCAAAGAAAAAAATGGAAATATGACACATCAAATCTTATGGGGTGCAGCAAAAGCAGTTGAGAGGAAAGTTTACAGTATAAGTGCATATATTAAGAAATTACAAAGATCTCAAACAGGCAGTTGTGAAAGTTACTCTAGGAAATGTAAAAAGAACAAATTAAGTCTAGACATAGCAGAAGGAAATAAAAGCAGAAATAAAATCTCTTTCAGAAAAAAGCATCAGTAAAACCTAAAAGCTGGTTCATCAAAAAGATAAAACTGACAAAACTTTAGCCAGACTTAGAAATGAAACCAATCTTGGGGTGCCTGGGGGACTCAGTCATTAAGCATCTGACTTCGGCTCAGGTCATGATCTCATGGTGTGTGAGTATGAGATGCCCACGTTGGGCTCTGTGCTGACAGCTCAGAGCCTGGAGCCTGCTTCAGACTCTGTGTGTCTCTCTTTCTCTGCCCCTCCCCCATGCACACTTTGTCTCTCTCAAAAATAAACATTAAAAAAATTTTTTTAAAAAAGATCTTACAACTGATACTACAAAAATACACAGGATTGCAAGAGACCATTATCAACAACTATATGCCCCAAAACAGGTAAAAAGGATACATTTCTAGAAACAACCTATCAAGACAATGAAAAAGAAACATAAAACATGAATAGACCAATGAGGAACAAGAGACTGAATAATTTAAAACATCACAGTACAAAAAATAACCCAGGACCAGATGGCTCCATTGGCAAATTCTAATAAACACTCGGAGAATTAACACCATCTTTCTCAAACTTCCAAAAACTTTAGGTATACGGAATATTTTCAAACTCATTTTAAAGGCCAGCATTATTCTGGCGCTAAAGCCAGAAAAGAACAAAAAGTAGAGACCAATATTGCTGATGAACACAAGTCTCAACCAAATATGAGCAAACCTAATTGAAGAACACAAAAAGCTTATACATCTTGACTAAATGGGATTTATCCCTGGGATGCAAAAATGGTTCAATACATGTAAAACAATAAATGTCATACATCACATTAATAAAATGAAAGACAAAAATCACGATCATCTATGCATTTAAAATGCAACATCCTTTCATGATTAAAACCTTCAGGCACATTGGGTATAGAATGAACATACCTCAACATAAAGGCCATGTATGACCAACCCACAGCTAACATGATACTCAAATGAGAAAAACTGAAAGCTCTTGCTCATATCCAAATCAGGAAGGAAGAAGTGAAACTGTCCCATTTGTAGTTAATATGATTTTGTATATGCAACATCCTAAAGACTCAAAAAAAAACAACAACAAACAAACAAAAACGAACTAATCAGGGATTTCAGTAAAGTTGCAGGACACAAAATGTACAGAAATAAGTTACATTCCTATACACTAAGGATGAAACATCTGAAAAAATCCCATTCACTGCATCAAAAATAATCCTTAGAAATAAATGTAATCAATGAAGTGAAAGAGTACAATGAAAACTGTAAGATTGCTCAAAGAAATTAAAGACAAATGGAAAGACATCCTGTGTTCATAAATCAAGAGTATTAAAATGTCCATACTGCACAAGGCCATCTGCAGATTCAATGCAATCCCTATCAAAATACCAATGGCATTATTCACACAAATAGAAAAAACAATCCTAAAGTTTGTACGGAACTGCAAAAGACCCCAGACAACCAAAGCAATCTTGAGGAAAAAGAACTAAGCTGGAGGTATCTCCTGACTTCAAACTATACTACAAAGCTACAGTAATAAAAACAGCATGGTATTGACACAAAAACTGACAGAGACCAACAGAACAGTGAGCCCAGAATCAAACCCCCGCTTTAACAATCAATATTTGACAGAGAGCAAAGAGCATCCAATGGGGAAAGGACAGTCTCTTCAACAGATGGCTGTTGGAAAAACTGAATAAACACTGAGCAATGAAATTAGGCTCCTATCTTATACTTCTCTCGGAAAATAACTGGGAATGGATCAAAGACTTCAACATAAGACTTGATACTATAAACCTAGAAAAAAAAATGGGAGACGAAGCTCTTTAACACTGGTCTTCATAATGTTTAGGATATGACCCCAAAAGCACAAACAAAAGCAAAACTCAACAAATGGGACTACACCAAAGTTAAGTTTTCACATAGCAAAAAAAAAAAAAAAAAAAAAAAAAGAAAAATCAAGTTACAGAATAGGAGAAAATTTTTGCTAATCATCTAGCTCATGGAGTTAATATCCAAAAAATATAAAGAACTCCCTACAACTTGGAAACAAAAAACCCAAATCCAAAAAATGGCAGAACTAAACATTTTTTCTAGATATCTACATAGCCAAAAACACATGAAAACATGCTCAACTTCACTAATCATCAGGAAAATACAAAATAAAACCAACATGAGAGATCTCATACCTATTCAAATGGCTACCATCAAAAAGATAAAAGTGTAGCAAGGACGTGGAGAAGAGCAAACCCTTGTGCACTATTGTTAGGAATGTAAATTGGTACAGCCTCTATGGATAATAGTGTGGAGTCTCCTTAAAATTTTTTAAAAAAGAGCTATCATAGGACCTAGTAATTCTACTTCTGGGTATTTATCCAAAGAAAATGAAAACACTAACTCAAAATGATATATGCACCCCTACATTCACTGCAGCATTATTTGTAATAGCCAAGATATGGAAAGAACCTGTGTCCATCAACAGATGAATGGATAAAATGTGGTGTGTATATACACACTGGAGTAATAATTCACCCATGACAAAGACATCCTGCCATCTGTGACAACATGGATGGAGTTTGAGCACGTTACGCTAAGTGACAGAAGTGAGAGAAAGACAAATGCTGTATGATATCACTTGTATGTGGAATTTAAAAAGGCCAAAGTTGTAGAAACACAATAAAATGGTGGTTACCAAGGGATGAAAGTTGTGGGGTCAAGAACAGATGTTAAGGGTACAAATTTACAAGGAGCAGTTACTTTAAGCCAAGGAGTAGTTAAGCCTTAGAGATATAATGTATAGTACAATAAAAACAATAAATTGTATTATAACCAAACTTAATAAGAGACTAGACCTTAATTATTTCAACTACCGAAATAATTATAATTATGTAATATGCAATGTGATAGAGGTGCTAATTATTGCTACAGGGGCAAAATCGTATTACAACATATACATTGTATACCTTAAATTTACACGTTATATGTTAAATATATTTTTTTAAAAAGTCATCCTAGCAGAGGGATGGTGTTAAGAGTCCTTAGCACCTAGCATGGCACCTCCTTAAGCACTTAAGAGTTTCAAATATACTGGTGCCTGGGTGGCTCAGTTGGATAAGCATCCAACACTTGATTTTGGCTCAGGTCATGACCACATGGTTCAAGAGTTCCAGCCCTGTGTTGGGCTCTGCGCGGACAGTGTAGAGCCTGCTTGGGATTCTGTCTCTTGCCTTCTTTCTGCCCCTTCCCTGCTTATGCACACATATGCGTGCACCCTCTCTCTCTCAAAATGTTTTAAAAAAATGTGGTGTCTCAAAATGTTTTAAAAAAATGTGGTATTCCATATAATGGAATATTAGTCTTGAAGGAAAATCCTGACATTTGCAACCACACGAATGAACCAGATACTCTGATAGTCTAATATTCTGAACCTGATGTTAGGATATTATGCTAAATGAAATAAGGTGGTCACATAAACACAAATATCGTTATCACTTGCATGAGGAATCTAAAGTAGTCACACTCAGGGTAGCTCAGTTGGTTAAGCATCTGACTCTTCTTGATTTCAGCTCAGATCATGATCTCACGGTTAATGAGATCAAGCCCCAAGATGGGCTCTGCTCTGACAGTGCAGAGCCTGCTTGGGATTTTCTCTCTCTCTCTGTCCCTACCTCACTTGTGCACTCTCTCTCAAAATAAATAAACCTTTATTTTTTTTTTAAGTCTTTAAAATAAATGTCCTCTTGTAATTTGATGGGACATCTTCCCTGACTTTTCACAAATGAGAACCTATCCAGTTTCACATAACTGAAAGAATGAATTCATTTGCCTAACACACTAATAATCTTAATGCATTGCTTCTTTCACTCCATTACAATGATGTGTTTTGCCTAAGTACATGGCCTTTAAATCATACCCACATCTAAGTATACAGAGATGCAGAAAATTGTCCCAAAGACCAGATGACAATAAGGCCAAGTTTACTTACATGCACAAGCCTTTACAAGACAAATTCATTGCCATGAGCCTATTACTTTCATTCAGTCCTGCAGACTCCATCCCTAATTCTTGTCAATTACCCATTGGCCCTTTAGAGGTCCTTCTCAGATAAGTCAATGGCTCCACCGATTACTGTGAAAAGTGAAAGCTCTTTATCTTTTTATGATACTTTGGTCGTTTGATATTAAACAAGAAAAGACTAATAAATGGTGTTCTAAATTTAGGTTTTGCACGGTGACTTAGATTTAAGGACTTAGGAGTCAAAGTCCCTGATTTTAAAATCTAATTTCACCATTTGCTACTTATGTGACCTGAGGCAAAGTATGCAGTTTTCCTTTGCCTCCGTTTCTCCATTAGTAAAATAGGGATAATAGTATATATATTCATATGAAGGTGTTCTAACTTTAAGTGAAAAGCTACTAAAAACACTTAGCAAAGTGCTTGGCACACTAGCTGCCAAGCTATTGAACAAAAACTCAGCTATTGTTAGGTCTACAGGCTAAATTCCTAAGCTTCAATCACAAAATTTGTGGTCTTCTAACCTAATCAATTGAATGATAAAGTCCTGTTATTAGACACTTACTTTTCCTGATGGTTTGAAATTAGCTGCCTGAAAAACTGATCTACAATTCCACCTGAATACATTCCAATTCTAATTTTCATTATCCTGTTATTAGCTTTCTGCTTCCTTAAATTTTTTCTCCCCTCTGTGTCCAATCCAGTCTTCTCCTGCAGATATTATGTTTTGTAGGGGAGTGTGTGTGTGTGTGTGTACTGGAAGGAATCCCTAAGACATCAAAACCAGTCCATGTTGGCCTCTAAATATGAAGTCTGCAGTCTGGGATCAGTCTGTTACTAGAATCCAGCTTCCATTAATAATTGTAAGAAACCCATTAATTCTAATAAGCCCAATGTGTCAAACATTTAAAACTTGTGGATTTTATTTATTGACACAATCTTCACATTTTCTTCCACCTTAAGAATATATCATGCCTGATTAAGTTGTTTAAAGAAAGAGTCTGTAGTTAACTTATGTGGTTTCTGTCAACCCAGCCTTCCTTCCCTGTTCTTCTGGCAAAACACTTTTTCATACACAAGACGCATCACAAGTGACTTAGGTGGCATACACTGCATACTCAGGGTGTAAGAGTGAATGATTCTTTACCGGACTTCATTATCTCAGTACCTGTGTACTCCTACTTCATTATACTCACGGGCAGGGTCTGTCACTGCTTTTTGAATGAAAAGTAAGGTACCCTAACAAAAGTTCAAAATGCTACCCATTTTGCATCCTCAAAGTTAGCCAAATGGAATATTCACATTACTATTTACTTATGACTTTCAAATCCTAAGAGGCAGACAAGACCTCACCAACCTTAAGCTTCAGAACTTACCAACAGCCTGGACTATTTTACCGGGATGTCATCAACATTCCTTGGACTCAGCAGTCTTCTGTGAAAATCACAACCTTTTTCTATATTCCCTGTCCTGTTCACAGTTAGGAATTAGGCAGAAGTTTCACTCTCTAGTCCCTAATAAATTTCAGTTCAAGATCCTAAGTCCCTTAACTTACCCCTCCTTTCCTGCTGCTTTTATTCCATATTTCATGCCTTTATCCTTTCTGGTCTTTCCCTTCAACCATTTCCAATTACACCTTCTTACCAAACTGATATTTCTAAGTAAAATCCAAGTCTTATTACTAAATACATGGAACAACCTAAGTGAAGGCAAAAGGCAATCAACTAATTCTGAGTCTGTACAAGAAGACTAAAGGAAAAACAAAACCAAACAAACATAAGCACCATGCTCTAGTTGATGACTTTGTTCTCCATGTGAAACTAGGTTAATAATTCTGAAACTGCTATACATGCGTACCTGAATTGAACAATTAGAGTAAATGGATAGCAGATGGTTGAAGTTGTCAGAGCAAGTTACAAATAAGCAAGAGGAGGAAGCTAAAATAATGATGTGGTAATGGATTAGTGCTGGAGATAGGAGTATGAACTCACGTTTAGGTTAATATAGATACAAATGGTTACTTGTAGAAATATTTATAGATATGTGCATAGACACAGGTTGGCATACACACCTACGTTTCCTTGCTATCAGCTGAGTGTGCCTAGAAGCAAAAGACAGCTTAGTAGCAATGAGTGGACACCTAATACCATTCTTCAATAAACCAGGGATCCTTGGAAAAATGGCTGACTGGAGCATTCTGAAGTGCCTGAAGGTAAGAAAGTGCAAAACAAAACAAAACAAAACAATAGAAAACCCCACAATGGAAGGACAGTAATAGGATAAAAAACAACAAAAAAAAACCCCAAAAACCCACAGGAGCCAAGTAAAAGGTCATGATAAGCAAAACTGGAACAATCTGAGAAACAAAACAATGTGATACTAGACTATAACTTAAAATATGAAAGAGTCCATAATGCAATAAATAGAAGATGAAATAAATTAGGAAGAGACAAATTTCCTATGCACAAAAATTCTAAATAATTTATATAGACACTCCACCCTCAAAAGGTGGAATATAACCCCCCACTCTTCTTTAAGTGGGGACTGGATGTAGTAACATCCTTCTGAAGGACAGAAAGGAATTAATAGTAATTTTACAGTTAAAAAACCACAAAACCTTAGCCAGATAAACAAAATGTTAAGACATGTTGACAGTATGTACCCTTGATATCACCAATGAGAATGACACTTTACATCTGTGGTTTTCCTTCTCAGTACACATTCAGTTCCCTAAGAAAATCACCAGAAAGATCCCAAGTGAGGGCTATTCTACAAAATACATGACCACTAGGTTCTCCTCAAAACTGTCAGGGTTTTGAAGGAAGACTGAGAAACTGTCAAAACCAAGAGAAGCCCAAGAAGACATGACGACTAAATGTAATGTGGTATCCTAGATGGGATCCTGGAACAGAGAAAGGCATTAGGTAAAAATTAAGGAAATCTGAATAAAGTATGGACTTTAGTTAATAAGAACATACCAATATGGGTTCTTAATTCTAACCAATATTATCATACTAATGTAAGATGTTAATTATAGGGAAAACTGGGTGTGGAATACATAGGAACTCTCTGTACTAGCTTCACAATTTTTCTCTAAATCCAAAACTATTCTAAAACAAAAAATAATTTAAAAAAATTATAAGTTGGTAAGAGGGAAAAAAGGCAAGCCTGATCACACTTCCACGCTACTAGTACAAACTTTATGGTTGGTACTAGTTTCTGGAACTAGTTTCGCATTTAGTAGGTTTCTGATTTTGTAGGTCTGAGGGTGAGGACCAAGAATTTGCATTTCTAACAGATTCCGAGATACAGTGATCCTCTGGGTCTAGAAATGATACTTTGATAGCCACTGGCCTAGCCTAGAAGATGAAAGTCAAAATTTCAAATGATCCCTTGCTATCTGTCCTATCTTTACAATCTTATCTGTCTGTCCTATACAGGTATCTTATGTCAGACACTTTAAATTATAGAATTGCTTTAAGCAAGTCTCATACTAATGGGGAAACAAAAGACAAATTTGATGCTGTTTCATTACACATTTTATCTAACACGCAGATATGCATTCCTATCTATAAGCTCCATACAAGATACATATCATTTTCAAAATAACAATGGAAACTTGTTTTGAAACTGAGGATTATGGGGGCGCCTGGGTGGCGCAGTCGGTTGAGCGTCCGACTTCAGCCAGGTCACGATCTCGCGGTCTGTGAGTTCGAGCCCCGCGTCGGGCTCTGGGCTATGGCTCAGAGCCTAGAGCCTGTTTCCGATTCTGTGTCTCCCTCTCTCTGACCCTCCCCCATTCATGCTCTGTCTCTCTCTGTCCCAAAAATAAATAAACGTTGACAACAAGCCTTTAAAAAAAAAAACAAACAAACAAAAAAAAAACCTGAGGATTATGAAAATTCTTTGGAGGCTGCTGAGAGAAACTAGAGACCTAACAGTTGTCAAATCACAAATCAGAAGTTTTTAATCCAGCTATTATTAAAACTAAAACCACTCAGACATAAGGACTACATGTTTTATTTCATAAACTTATCTTCTAACACAACATACGTAACTAAACATCTGTTTCTGGTGACCAAACACAGAGTTACCAATTTTCCATGCTATGTGCCAATGTTTCATGGAAACTATTAATACAACTGACACACATAAGCCCCACAGAATAGTTAAAAGACAAGCACAGAACACAAAGCCAGGCTGCTTGAGCTTGAAATCTCTACTCTCCCTAACTCACTAGTTTTGACTTAAGGCAAGTTATTTCACCTCTGCAATAAATCACTTTCCTCCTCTGCAATATAATAACAGAACCTACCTCACAGAGTTATCATTAGGATTAAGTGACTGGCCCATAACAAGTGCTGCATTGCTTCTTGATACTTACAAAAGCCAATCAATATGCCAAGCACTGTACTAGAAAATGGAATGGAGACATAATGGTTGGTCAAAACATACTCAAGGTTATATTCAGTCTATAAGAGGATACAGATATTAACAAATTAATCACATAAAGTATGAATAAATATGGACTGCAAACTGATGGAAAGGATCACAGTGTTTTAAAAACATTAATACTACTATACTCATCTAGTCTCATTTTTGGGGGATGACAGGAAAGTACTACAGGTTCAGGGATGTTCCCGTCTTCCAGGCTTCATAGTCCTCTTACTTCAATTAAGAAAGTCTTAAAGATAATTTAACAATTCAATCATTTGGACAGTATACCTGCTTTGTCAAGAAGAAATGGAAATCAAATTATTTTGACAAAATTTCTAATTAACAAACACATTTAAGGGTGGAAGTTTTATTTCACTTTAATGGACATTAAAAATGGTCTACTAAATTGAAAAACTAAGAAAAGTCATTAATTAGCATTTAATTAAAATATGTTCTTTAGAGAAACTGTTCTTGAAAGAATTCTTCACAACTGAGAACTAGGTAAAAACTTAAAAACCAAAAATAACAAGGCAACTGGGTGGCTCAGTCGGTTAAGCGTCTGACTTTGGCTCAGGACATGATCTCAGGGTTCCTGAGTTGGAGCCCCTCGTCGGGCTCTGTGCTGACAACTCGGGAGCCTGGAGCCTGCTTCAGATTCTGTGTCTCCCTCTCTCTACCCCTCCCCCACTCGCACTCTGTATCTCTTTCAAAAATAAACACTAAAAAAAATTAAAGAAGGGGCGCCTGGGTGCCTCAGTAGGCTGGGCGACCGACTTCGGCTCAGGTCATGATCTCACACTCCGTGAGTTCGAGCCCCACATTGGGCTCTGTGCTGACAGCTCAGAGCCTAGAGCCTGTTTCAGATTCTGTGTCTCCCTCTCTCTCTGACCCTCCCCCGTTCATGCTCTATGTCTCAAAAATAAATAAACGTCAAATAAAAAAAAAAAATTAAAGAAAAATAACTATGCAGAAGAAAAACACAGCAAGCTCAGTACTTTAGAGATAATACCACCTATAGAGAGCCCCAGGCATCTACACCTACATTAAAAAAGGCAAATCATGCAACAACTCCATAAGTTGTAAAATACTTAAGCAGTAAGGAAACAGGTTAAAAAAAAAAATTCAACTTCCTATCTACCCAACAATGAAAATAAATGAAGGGAAACCCTATTAACAAAACCTAGAAACAGACTAAGCTTGCATTTCAGAACTGACGCCATAGAACTATGATAAAGGCAAAGAATAAAAATACCAAATATAAATGCCAGATCAAAATAACTTGCTATGAAATGAACCAAACTCTGTTTATGTTGACAACTTAAAAATACATGCCTGTTAAAAAGAAAGTTAGAGTACATACCCAAATGCCCTAAACGATACCAGCACTCCTTAATGAGCTTTTAAAAACTTACTGTGGGTGTATGCATGTATGCCTTTTTGGGTTGTGGAATGGCTGACTTCTTTTTTAAAAGCAATGGGTGAGAGCAATAACCCAAAGTCATCTTAAAATATTTGCAAGAACTCTTTAAGATTCTCTTCACCCTTAGATGGTTAAAGAATTGTCTAAAAAACCAAGTTATAAGAATTAAAATCTCCAGGGGAAAAAAAAAAAAAAAACAACTCTAGGATAAAATTATAATAAAACTGATCATTAGTCTTTGCCAGTATACGGGTACAACAAGAAATTACATAGCTGACCTATATAAACATTTCTCTATGGTAAGAGGATTTCAACTTATATTTACAATGGTTTATAAATTACTGGCTAAAATGATCACGAAACAAACTAGGATAGGTTTTAAGAACTACCCTTTCAAGTGTTCCACTAAATAAAAGACGGTCAAAATCAATGTTCTACTTTAAGTAATAGCATTGTACCAAGGCTAATTCTTAGTTTTGTACAAGTTCTACGGTCACGTAAGATTTTAATATAAGGGGAAGCTTAATATAGGGTATAAAGACTTATATAAATACTTTTTTTGCAATTCTTCTATAAATCTAAAATTATTTTCAGGAAGTTAAAAAATATAAAAGCTCAACTCTTAGTAACTTACTATCTCTATACTACCAAATGTGCTAAGTAAGAAAAATAGTACTATCTCCCATGTTGAGTTTAACTGTTAGTTACCAAGTGCATAATAAAGTTAGTTTTGACTGCTTTGCTACAGTAATTTTTTGAATGCTGAGAAAGATAAAGTATATTTCCAGAGAAACAAATAAACTCAATAAAATTTTTTGACAGATAAAGTAAAACATATTCTACTTAATTATAACTGTGTCCCTTTATGTATGAGTCTAAGATAAAAATATCATTTAGATTTTTATTTGGGTAACAAATCAGATGTTCATACGAATAAGAAAGGAAATAGAATGGTCACTAATGTAACCAGACTATATAAGCTACCTCTCTCTCTCTCTCTCTCTCTCACACACACACACACACACACACACACACACACACAGTGTCAGGACTCTGTAACTAACTCTTGGGTGACTAATCCACTTGCTTTGAATAATAGCTCAATTGCATGTAACATATTAAGATATCGTTTAGGGAAAAATAGCCTCAAGAAGAAAACATTAACAAAGGTATATTAATCATTATCTCAAGTCAAATCAAGTATCAACCTTTCCCTTTAATAAATAAGATTTCATGTCTTCAAATAAACCCAAGTTCCTAAATTATGAAAGATAATTTTAAAAAAATTAAATATTTACAACCCCAAGTTGTATATGCTCTATTTTTGTCCCAACTGTACTGCCAAAAATTTCTGGCCATGGTATTTCATTAATACCATGTGTCATGAAAGCCTGGTTGCCAGATTTTTCGTCTTTATTTGTAACAGTGCTAAATCATTCAGTAATTACATAACCACCTTCAGTCGTTATTTGCTAAGGGTAGTGGAGTAAGATATCCTAACCCTCTATTAACCTATACTTCAAAAACGGTACTTTTGTAAATTTTTCTTTGTAAGAACAAAGGAAAAAGACTCGAGGGGATTGGGAAATAATCATTTTAATCTACATAAGCATAATTCACACCCAAAATGCTTAAACTGTGCCAAAGTTCTGGCCTTCATAACATTTCTTAATTTTAGTTTTCTTGGTGAACTCTGCACTGCCTCAAAAAGTAAATTATCCTTTAATGGGTTCAATTGGAATAAACAATCTAAGTCTGTGATACCTGTATCTAATGAAGTATAATATATAATCAACATCGTATCACCTAGAATTGTCAAGCTGTTTATGAAAGCCTAAAAAAACTCCAAAAGAATTAAGCTACTTTAGTTAACATGTAATAGGTATTTCTCATAAAGCAAAGCTTAAATATTTAGTTTTTTGATACTCTAATGTATTTCCATAAGCCTTTAAGTCTACAGTTTTATAGATACAGTTTTCCATCAGAGGTGGAAAATTATAGATATATTTCTCTTTACATGTAACTAATTAAAGATTTTAAGAGGGTGTAGGCTACAAATCAAGTACAATTTAGTCATAACACCATACAAAGACCTTATAAAAAAATCAGAAAAGAGATGGTTAACATTATTGCTTGGTCTTAACAGCAAATTTTAACCAAATTGGTACCTCTCTACTCTTATTTATAATGTTTCTGATACATTTATATCATAGCGCTTGGCAAGTAATAAAGGTACTGATATGATGTTTTAATTAGTTGCAAACAAATTCCAATTTGTTAATCAATGTATATATGTCCTCTTTAACTAGTAAAACTACACTACCTCAGAATTAATCCTTCTAAAGCAACTAACGTTCCCGAGAAGGCAATGCAGAGCTTCATGTCTTCCTTAAAGATTTTCAAGTATTATAGGAACACAAACTCATGGAAAAAACTAATTAAAAATCGGATATTCCATCCTGGCTTTACTAATTATGGGATAATAGGAACAGATGTGAACCAAACAAATGTTCCTTTACACTTGTCTGCTAAACATAATATCATACCAAGAAATACTAAAACTGCTGTTTTCTAGCTTTTCAAGTACAGGACACAACTACAGTTCTATCAAGTGAGGAGAAACGAATAATCAACCTTAGGTAACTCAAAAAGATGGGAGGCACAAAATGATAACCTGACTTTGGCTTTTAAGAACCTACCGTTGACCCTGAAATGCCAGACTCAACAACAATGACGACAACGACAGCAACAACAAAGATTACAGCAGCAAGCCAACATTTTACCACATACTAAGAATTCTGAAATAGGCAATCATGTTTTCCCCCGTCAACTCATTCTGCTGAATCTTCTTTTTGTTCTTCCTGCTTTTTGGTTGCAGGCAGTTCAAGGCTTGCCCACTGCATAGGCTCAGCTTTTCTCATGGTGATCTCAATCTTTGTTGCAGTCATAGTTACATAACTTCGTGTTACATCAATCACCTGCGACAGAGCAGAGACAGCTATGGTAAGCCTGGATGTTTTGTTTTGTTTTTTTTTTTTAATTTATTTTTTTAAATTTACATCCAAGTTAGTTAGCATATAGTGCAACAATGATTTCAGGAGTAGATTCCTTAGTGCCCCTTACCCATTTAGCCCATCCCCCTCTCCCCCGCAACCCCTCCAGTAACTCTGTTTGTTCTCTCGTATTTAAGACTCTCATATGTTTTGTCCCCTTCCTTGCTTTTATATTATTTTTGCTTCCGTCCCCTTATGTTCATCTGTTTTGTATCTTAAAGTCCTCATATGAGTGAAGTCATATGATATTTGTCTTTCTCTAATTTCGCTTAGCATAATACCTTTTAGTTCCATACACGTAGCTGCAAATGGCAAGATTTCATTCCTTTTGATTGCCCAGTAATACTCCATTGTATATATATGTATATATACCATATCTTCTTTACCGGATGTGTTCTTTTTAAGTCTTAGAGGAAAGCAGTGGTCCTGTCTATGTTAACAATCAAAACTCCAAGCTTCTAAGGGCATTTATATACTTAAACTTTTTAGTAAGAATGAATGGTAAGTTATACACCTACTTTACACCAACGATTTCCAAAGTACTGCCTTTTTACTGCACCAATGGGTATTTTAGAGTATTAAAAAAAAAATCTGGATTCATTAATACTTACACCCCATAATTTCACATTTTGATGAAATTCTTTCTCTCCTTCAAATACAATATGCACATTTAACTGAAAAATAATAAAGTTAAATAACTGATCAAATCCAAGTTGAAGGAATAGGATTTAAAGCAATGATTATAAAAGTAACATGCTGATATAAATCACTTAAAAAAATTTTTTTTAATGTTTATTTATTATTGAAGATAGAGACAGAGCATGAACATGGAAGGGGCAGAGGGGGGAGACACAGAATCTGAAGCAGGCTCCAGGCTCTGAGCTGTTAGCATGGAGCCTGACATGGGGATCAAACTCACAAACCGCAAGATCATGACCTGAGCCGAAGTCGGATGCTTAACCGACTGAGCCACCCAGGTGCCCCTTGATATAAATCAGTTAAGGTATTTAAGAAACTGCCAATATTGTTATTTTTTTCTTTAATTTGAGGAAACCATTCACAGAAAAGAAAAATTAACTTAAAGTTTCATATTAAAAACTAGGTACTATATTATTTGATAAATCTTGAAGTACTACAGTACTTTCAGAGTGTTTCAGAACTAATTCTATTACGCAGAAATTTTCATTTAAAATAGTTTCTGACAGTAATTTCAAACTATTTCTTCAAATGGAAAAGATTTAAAAAGTTTTAAAATCAACAATATATATAATGGATTTGATAATACATGAAAATAAAGAGTAATATATGAGACAATTTTTACTCAAAATTATTTCGTATACTTACCAATGTACTATTTGCTACTACTTGGCTAAGTTCTGGGAGTGAATTTTTAGCATATACTGAAATGGTGACTTCACCTCCAGTCTGATGCCAGTCATGTCTACATGGAACGACTTTTTTCCCCTGTAATATAAGAAAAACCTTATGAATTTATTATGTGCCACATGACCTCTAAAAATGAGTAATATGACCAAACAACTGAGAAAAAATAACTATGTGCAACTGAGCCCTTAGTGTTTTTAAGGGCAAGCAACTTCTAAAGTTCTCACCCAAAAGCTTAAACAATAAAATCTATCACAATACAAAGAATCTTTATAGCTTTACGGCTGGAGAACATGCTTATTCTTCCCTTTTTTTTTTTCTTTCTTTTGGAACCATAGCATTAACATACATTGAAAAAGACAACTTAAGAATTCCTACTAAACTTTATCCAAGTTTAACATTTCTGAAATCCACTAAGCAGTCATAAAAACGTTCTCCAATGACTAAAATAAACCATTTGCTTAATGAAATAATCCAGACATCTTAACCTCATGCATAAAAGCCTTCCATTTATTTTCTATAAATTGGAATCTGACTACAAATTGAAATTTCCAATTTCTACAAGTGGAACTAATTGACTATTTACAACTATCCGCTACTTGTTTCAAATAATTATTTTCCTCCCATAATAACATGCAGAAAAAAGTGGGGATTTGTGAAAGTAATGTTATGGTTATTATTATGGAAGTAACTATTACCTACCAGTAGAACTCTGTGCTTTATCAATGACTATTTTAAAAAGAGACAAATTGTAATTTGTTTGATAAATGAGAGCAGCATAGCCACATAATGCAGGAAACCGTGAGACACTACTGTTGAAAAAGTAGTATTTACATTTTGGTACAATTATGCTAACTGAATTTAAAGTACTTATAGCACTTTACATTTTGTGCCCTAAGCTACAGCTTATACCAACTTAATACTTGATAACTGTGTGCATGAAAAAATAACAAAAACATTATTTCATCAAGGGTTATATTATGAAAACTTCTACGTATAACAGAAAACATTCTATGTTTTCAAGCTAAAACTTTTAAAATTTAGGTCCTTGGGGAAAGTACAGAGAGACTTTACTTAAGTCTTTCTGCTAATAAAATATCCCTGGAAGTTTTGTGGCAGACGAATCATTATAACCTGAAGGATATATTTACACTTCCAAAGCATATGTTATTAAAAATCAGAAACTACAAAAAAAAAAAAAAAAAAATCAGAAACTACAGAATATTCAAATGGAGAATGAATAAATCCCTAAAACATTCTGAAAATTTACAATTTTTTTGTAAGTTAAAGGACACATATAATGAAAAGGCTGATTGTGTTAGTGGGGTTGTTAGTGCCAATACAACATATAAAACTAATTTAATACATTATAAAATACATTATAGCAGCCAACACATACTTACTGAGCAATAAATTGTTTGCTTGCTTATAATTTAATGGGATTTAGAATGGGATTTAGACACTTAATTTGCACAACCTAAATCTTTTAATAAAGCTATCTAGGGAAGTAGGAACTAATGCTTTTTTTGTTGTTGTGATAAATTACCTTGTAGCAAGCAGAGGCATTCAAGACAATTCCAACAAGTTTGCCATCCTCCTCTTTGGCCACTAGATGGAGTGTTTTTGCATTGTAAATAGCTGAATGAAGTTTAAAGTGGCCAAAAGGGAATCAGAAGTCTAAGTGATCAGTAACTCAAATGAACTCAAAAGTGATTTTTGAAAAGCAAAAAGTGGGAGCAGGCTATGGAATTACAGAAACACATTCTTCAATTTTGGCAGGCTTTAAAATTTCACAAAAACTGGCACGCTTGTGTCATTGTACATAATGGCTACTTTGATCAAAGGGCGGTGCTCTGGGCGCTTGACTCAGATTAACTTTAATTTTCAGGAATATGAAATCTTTACTGTATGAGACAGAAAAACTTTCTTTTACATCTGAAGACAGAATAATTTTTAACCTTTTTAAAATGACTCAGATGAATACACCCCAATGTGTTATTTTGAAAAGGCTACTTACAGCATCCTTCTTAGTCCACACGTGTTTCCCTGTTGTACAGCCCTCCTGGGCTAAGAATGTATTGAAATCTGAAGTTTTTCTTCTACAACAGCTCCAGTATTTCATCCTTTAAATTACCATAGAAAAACTTCAGAAATAAAATCTTACAGCTACTTAAGTCTAGAAGTAGTACAGTGACAGTGTGAATTTAAAAGATAAGTAAATGTGCAAGTTTAGTATTCTAACAAAGTGTTTAAGGTACTAAACAGTTAAAACTATCAGAAGACTAATCATTTTAAAACCAGAATGCCATTTATTGTAGCAATTTTGGAGCTCCTGACTAAAGATGCTTAAAAGCACCAGAAAATTCCAAACCTGCTTTTCACTAATTGTTCACATTCCAGTTTCCTCATGGAGCTACCAGAAAGTGGTATAACCAAAGATTTTAAATCCCATTTTAATAAACCAGGAAAGTGAAAATATGCAAACAAACTAAAAACTAACATTTACACAACCTGTGATGGTCAGTCCTAAAGTAGGTGATACCCACTATTATTTACTTGAGACTAGGAAGATAAAAATTACAGTAAAGCTTTGGGTTTGAGTCTTGCAGAATATGGAAAAAGAGTGGAAGACTTTAACACAGTACTGCATGTCTATAAACTTCAGCATAATACAGAAGGGGAGCTAGATCTCAATTGAGGGCTATGGAAAGTGTGAGGTTTCTTGGATGCCACAATGCCGGTGTCTTTGTGGCACAGAGCCAAAATTCTCAGAGTCCTGTAGTGCACAGAACAGTTCTTCAAACTAAACACTATTCAGCCCAAATAGAGTATCCCACTGAAAAGTAAGGAAATGAGGAATAACATGATGTTTGGATCATAATGGCCACTTACTGTAATATTGTTTCAGTTTTCTTATGTGTAAAAAGACAAAATCCACATTCTAGGTGACTCTAAAGATGTTGACAATGTAAATAAAAAACCTGATAATGCTGCACGGCAAATAATGCTTACAGGCATATTAACTTTTCTAACCTCTACCATAAAGTTTTAATTAGTCATGTATTAAGTTACCCTTCATGAAAAATAGGTACTCCAGAATGATATACACAGACTTCATCTAGACTCTGCAGACCTTGGTATGTCTAAAAGAGAAAAAAGAAGAAGAAATTAGCTTCGTATCTCAACGTTATGTTTCATCAACATTTGTAGTACTGGTGACCTCTAAGAACTATGAAAATGCTCAAGAAATAACAATTACCTAGAACATTCATAAATTCACCCCAGGCCATTCCAATAATGGAAAATAATTCCTTTTTGGCTATAGTTAAGTTTTAGTTCCCTGTGAAAAAGGCAAATAAAAAGTAGGCAATGGGATACATTAAGATGCTCTCAGACTTTCAGGTATGAGGTCACATTCAAGCATATTCAGGTATTTAAGTTTATAGAACAATACTGAAACCAAGGAATTAGTATTCCCAACAGAAATATAGTTAAGGCATGATTTATGTGTATAGGAAACTCTGTGTGGACATTACGACTTAATAAGCAATTCTGGAAGGTCTAGGAGTTTTGCTGATTTCTTATCCCTAGGAAGGGTAAAATGAGCTGCAGACCTATAAATATATCCAGGGTTTGTCTGGAAGATCCGGGCCCCACTGCTGCTGTAGGTGAAGGCCCTACAGATGAATTCACAAAAAGTTATGTTAATAAAACACAGATGCAGCCAGTAGTATATTTTCTACGTTGGTATTTATAGCAACTACCTACAAGTACAGAAAATAAAATTCTGTATATTTACTTTTTGTAAATCCAAAGCACTGGGTTGACAAAATGCACATCTCCTAAAGATATTCCATAAGCACATAAAACAGTATGTTAGATTCTGAACTTACCACTATTGCCCCTTCTTTTCCTCCCCGCTACTCCCAACTCCTACTCTTCTTCCCACCTTATTTCATGGCACCATATCCATTCAGTCTCCCAAAGCAGCAAAAAAAAAAAAAAAAAAACAAACCTCTCCTTCCATCCATGTTTTCTATCACAAAATCCTATCAATTTAGCTTGAAAATACCTATCAGTTTAATTTGCTAACCTTCCTCATGATCACTACCAGATCTTAGACAATGAGACTACACTAACAGGTTCTAATTCATTTACTATCTAATTAAAACATGAATCACTCTCTTATCTGCAGTCATCTACCTCATACCTTGCACAGTTATCAGTTCCAGGTGGTTTGTACATTTAAATGCGCCTCTACATATGAGGAAATATTCACAGCTTTAAAGTAAGTAGATTTCTTAAAAGCAACACAAAAAGTGCTAGTCAAAAATAATGGACAAATTGCATTTCATTAAAATTAAAAAGATTTTTTATCAAAAGCCGTTATTAAGATCATGAAAATGTATAGTGTCCCTCTCCAACAAAGTACTTCTGAATGAAAAATAAAAAAGAATTCCTAACATCAGTAAGACGAAGCCAACCAACAGAAAGAAAAATAGGTATAAGATTTCAGACATTTCACAAAAGAGGATATCCAAGTGACCAATTAACAAACAAAAAGGAACTCAACGTCATTATCGGGAAAGTGCAAATTAAAATCACAATGGGAACACTACACACTAACCAGAATGGCTAAAATACAAGACTGATATTACAAAGCATTCCTAAGATGTAGAACAAATGCAATCAGCTTCATATACTGCGGCAGGTGTGGAAATACAACTATCTTGGAAAACTATGAGGAAATATCTGTCAAAACTGAACATATACATACCCTATGATCAGGGAATTCCTTTTCTAGTCATATACCTAATAGAAATGTACACACGTGTTCCAAAGTCAGGCACAAAAATGTTCATAGTAGCATTAGTCAAAAAATGTAAAGGACAAAAGAAAGGGTAAGCTGAATGGCACATTCACACGACAGCGTATTTTAAAACAATGAAAATGAACAAGCCACAGCTATATGCCAACAAAGAGAAGTCTAACATACATTTCATGAAGCAAAGGAAGACAGGCACAAGAGCACCTCGTCTGTAATTCTATTCACATTAAGCTCAAAAATAGGCAAAACTATACTGATAGAAAAATGTGGTTACTTTTGGGAGAAAATAATAGCTGGGAAAAGATATACTGAGGGGCTCGGTTTTGTGAAAATCCCTCAAGCTATGAACTTACTTACTTTTTAATGTTATTTTATTTTTTCAGTGAAAAAGATCGAAAGTTTCGTTAACGGCCTCTGTAACCTACAGTAAGATCTCACTTGTGGGCATGGTAAAACTGTAAATGCCCTTAAAGTTCTGGCCTCTCTCTCTCTCTTCTAACCTCAACACACCAACAAATTTTGTACCATGATTATCAACTGTTTCCTGAAACTGCTATCACCTCTGCTTGAGACACACTTTCCCTTTTGTCCATTTACAGGACTGGCACTCATTCTTCAAAATTCAACTGAGATGTTTTCTCTCTCATCTTACTGCAGTTATCCTACCACTTCCACTGTCTCTCCCCCACCCCAGTACTCACTCTTTTTTATCTACTACTTCTACCCTACATGTATGTCAATACATTTCCATTTCCATCCCTAAATAAGCAAGGTGAACTCCAACTTAACATGAGGGAAAATTACAAACCTGCTCCCCTAATCATGTTTTCTCCTTCTTGGTTAATGGTGTCACCAGTCACCTAGCTGCTGGAGCTCGAGGCCCCCTCACTTAAAGTTCATTAGCAATTCCTGCTAATACTTTGAAATAGTATTCATTCTGCGTGATTTGTCATGAGCCAGGCAGGCACTGCTCTAAGCATTCAAGATACAGCAAAGAACAACAAAATTCTTTTCTCATAAACCTTACATGAGAGGAGAAGGGAAGGAAAAGTCAGCTGGGATAGATCAGAAGTAAAATACATATGCAAAAAAAGTAGCATGTTATAAGGTCATTAGTGCCCTGGAAGACAAAAGGGCAGTGAGAGTGGAGATGCTGGAGGGCACATAATTTTACATAGAGGGGTGGGGAAAATTCTCACTGGGATGTTGGAGTACATCCCACATTTAACTACTTCTAAAAAATACTCTCCACTCCCACTGCCTGGTCTTCTATAAATGCATCCTAGCTGGTTTTCATTCTGCCAATTCCCCTATTACGCCAATATATTTGCCACGTATCAGTCAGAGATCTTTTTAAAGTTCCTCCTTAAAATAGACAATGGCTTCCCAGTATGCTTAAAAAGAAAAGAAGAAAAAAGCCCAAACCCATCATTATGCCCTAAAAAAAACTGCCATAATCTTGCCTACCTCGCTTACTCCTACCTTTCACACCGCTGACCAAGTCCCACTGACCTTTCTCATAATTCCTTGAATAGCCAAGCTTTAAAAGCTCTACACATACTGCTCCCATATCAATTTCAAGGTTTATATAACTCACCTGCTACATTAGATTTCTGATTTAGTGTCACTTCCAAAAGGATTTTCCTAATAGCCTTATTTAATACCTTTACTTGCCTTGTCCACCGTATTTTCTTCCTATCTATCTAAATTCGTATTTAATTACCTACATGTTACCCTTCTCCCTAAATTACAGTATAACCTCCACAACAGGAGAAATTTTTGCTTCACTTAATACTGTATTTCTAGCCCCTAAAACAATGTCTGGCACACATTTACTGTGCTCAGTAAATGCTGACTGCATCAGAATGACTTATTCCCATGAGTCTATTAGATATGGTGTTTGTCAGAGACAGAGTCTCTTATCCGTGTTCACAGCCCTAGCCCAAGCACACTGACCAACACATAACAGGCACCCAAAAGTTTGTTCAATCAGTAAACTGCACTTCTTTGAAAATTAAGATTTTTCTTTCATGACCCAACACAAATTTTACAATATATACCTTTGAACACCCTCCATTTTTACATGAGGTCCCAATCTTAATTTCATCACTGTCCTCTTCTAAAACAAAGAAAAGAAAATCAAATTAGAAACATTAAGATAGATACTTTGGCGTTATTCTTAAGTAACCTCTTTCATAAAATAAGTATTTGAAAAAATAATCTAAATTTAAAAAACACTTATTTTAAGACAATTTTAAGTTATTTTCTAGGTGACCTTTCAGGTAATTATATTTAAAAAACTAAGAAGAAATCAACTATTGTGATTACGTTTTGCCTATGTCCCCAAATAATACACGACATGCTTCTATCCTATACCTCAATACAACATCCAACATCTTGACCTTGTGAAAGGGAAATCATGAAAAAGGTACTACTTTCCCCGTGGTATGGAGTGTAGGTCAGAAAAAATTGAATATATTTTATATCATGCCCAATGAAACATGTACAATTATAAAATAAGTTTAACTGTTAAAAAAGTGATGAATCATGGAAGAAACAAATTTTTAATTAAATTTTTCATTTTAATACAGACATTATGGAATAAACCAGTTCATTCTGAGGTATTACTGGTATTTAGAAAGCAAAATAAATTCTTTACAATATGTTACCTTTTCTTTCATATTTATATTCAGTGAACTACACTGTCTCTTTTATCTTCTAGATAACTGGTTAATTGTACAGAAAAAAAAATTATAAAATAAAATCTTACCTTTTTTATTTTCTTCATTCCCTGATGACAGTTTAAGTTTATCAAGTGCTTGTTTTAGGGAGGCAGATATTTTTAATTCCAAGTTTGTCATTGGTTCATCTGGGCTGGAGAATTTTTAAACTTTATTACCATTAGTGATGTACCAAAACATTATTTTTTGTTTTGTTTTGTTTTTTTTTACTAAAAATAAATACACTAAGAGCCTATTTATAAAGAAGCCAAATGCCTCATGAATCAGGGTTTTCACATTAAATACTATTTTACAAATAACTGCCATAGTGTACCTACACTTCTAAATTTTAAAGGGAAAGTTGATATTAAAATATTAAGTCTCAAATAATCATGCTATTGCCAACACAGTAAATTATTAATCAGTATCCATAATGGGAAGGAAATAAAGACTAGGATTCCAAGTTTGCCAAGAAGGGATCATGAAGTACTTTTACATTCCACACCTAAGCAAAATGTTGGGCATAAGCCTAACAGGCAATAAATATGTACTAAGTGAATCCATATTCCTACCAGTGGAGACAATGCACTTACTGTGGACACTGGTATATACCTCTATATGTTCATATACAATTCTATCACAAGACAATTCTAGTAGGATTAAAAATCAATACAGTGCCCCTTCATAACGATTAAGTGTTGTATGTACAATTTAAGGCCATTCAATAAGCATTAAGAATATTTACAAAAACAACAAAAATAGAAATGCTAGGTTATGCATTCCACATCCTTATTGAAAACAAGTATTATAAGATGTAGAAGTATTACCAAAGTATGTAAAATCCTGTATTCTCATAATTTCTACAATATCACCAAATACTTAATTTCTCTTAAGTAAATTAGTAGTCCATTATTTATAGAAAATATTAACTCATACTGTCAATTACAGCAGACACTACTGTGATACTTAAGAATGAGTCATGCCAAAATTGTCTTTTTCTCATAATTTTTTTAACTGGCAAATCAGTCAGCCAGGCATTTGATAAACCCTCTCATGATTATGAATAAGGTGAAGATGGAATAATAATAATTCTAAGTAGTTTGGTTAAATGAATAATTGTCACAAAGTCTCTCAGTCTTCTTATCTTGGTCCAGTATTATTCAATATGCTATAAATTTCTAAATAAATTTACCTAAATTAAATGTAAGATCAGGAAAAAAAAATTATGAAAAACATTAAATCCATGGTGTGAATAAAAATATCAACTGGAGCCATATTTGAGGCCACAGAATCATCTGTTTTTTGAGTCTCATATTTTGGTTCTAAAACAACACTCAAGTGCAACATTAAGAAGGCCTGCTGTAACAGCGTTAGCCAACACACGTGTATGAGCGTGTCCAACAGAGTTTAGCTGATGAGGTGACTACGAAGGACTCGTGTAATCTACTGCAAAATGAGCAAGAGGTATTTTAAAAGTAGTTTAACAGATCTGCATCTAAATCAATTAAATAAAAAGTTTGTAAGTAATAACATTATCAGTTTTCAGGCATCTGAAAATAGGAGTGACTAGGCTTGCTCTAAGTGACAAAGCATGGACAAATTAAAGAGACAGGATTTGGCTCAATATTAAGAAAGAATACACACTTAGTAACAAAATGGAATGCTTTACAATAATAAAAGTAAATTCCTCTTCACTAGAATTATTTGAAAGGAAACTAAATATCCTTCTGTCAAGAATGTCCTAGAGGCTCTTCAAGAAAACAGCACAAGAATGGATAGGAAGGCCTCTAGGTTCTTTTTCAACCCAAACCGATTCCCAGACAACAATTTCTTTATACTACGATTTGTTCTTTATACTTTTATGTATCTTTTATACTACAAATTGTTCTTTATACAACAATTTCTCCATACTACAGTGAAAAAGCCATGCTAAGTCACAAGAAAGATGTGTGGCTCTTCTGCTCTGGACAAAATTATGACAACAGAGTGAACACATATGCGATGGAAATTTACTGTGTACATGTCCTCAAGGTAAAGGGGAAAAAAAATGAAAAGTATACTTAAGGGAACATCAAAGTGATCTACATAAGAGCTATAAATGATATTATATAAAATCATAAAATACCAGGATCAAATGCTATTATTTAATTGTGACAAAAATTACAACTGTATAAAGTTTACCTTGGCCTTTTTATTGCTTCTACTGGTTTAGGGGCTTGAATGATGTGCTCCTGAAACTTAGGCTTCAATTCAGAAAGTTCTTTCTTCTCAGTAGTCTTGACTTCAGGTTTGACTGGCTCAGGTGGTTTCTCACTATTATGCCTACCTTTCGTACAGCCCTGTTAGTGACAGATGAGAGTTAGCTTATCATGGGTTTCATATGCCCTGACAAATTAGTTTTCAATTCTTTATTAACAAAATCTCTTGTATGCTTTCTCCACTTTCATTACACAGACTTATTTTAAGAAACTAAAACTAGAACTCCAAATTTGCAATTATTACATCTGAATGCATCTTTTACTAACTTGTTTTATTTTTTTATTTTATTTTTTAATTGTTTTATTTATTTTTTTTTAATTTACATCCAAATAAGTTAGCATAAAATGCAACAATGATTTCAGGAGTAGATTCCTTAGTGCCCCTTATCCATTTAGCCCATCCCCCCCTCTCACTACCCCTCCCGTAACCCTCAGTTTGTTCTCCATATTTAGGACTCTCTTCTCTTTTGTCCTCCTCCCTGTTTTTATATTATTTTTGTTTCCCTTCCCGTATGTTCATCTGTTTCATCTCTTAAAGTCCCCATATGAGTGAAGTCATATGATTTTTGTCTTTCTCTAATTTCACTTAGCATAATACCCTCCAGTTCCATCCATGTAGTTGCAAATGGCAAGATTTCATTCTCTTTGATTGCTGAGTAATACTCCATTGTATATATATACCACATCATCTTTATCCATTCATCCGTCGATGGACATTTGGGCTCTTTCCAGACTTTGGCCATTGATGATAGTACTGCTATAAACATGGGGGTGCATATGTCCCTTTGAAACAGCACACCTGTATCTCGTGGATAAATGCCTAGTAGTGCAATTGCTGGGTCGTAGGGTAGTTCTATTTTTAATTTTTTGAGGAACCTCCATACTGTTTTCCAGAGTGGCTGCACCAGCTTGCATTCCCACCAAAAATGCGAAAGCAATCCTCTTTCTCCACATCCTCACCAACATCTATTGTTGCCTGAGTTGTTAATGTACATCTGAATGCATTTTAAAAGAAGCCTTTGAATGATGCTTCGTGATTATCTATTTATAGTATATCCATAGCATAAACTTGTTTTTCTACTTACCACCCATGCGACCTTGAGCAAGTTAATCTTTTTAAACCTCAGTTTCCTCACTAGTAAAATGGAGATTATGGCACTTAAGATATTTTTTGAGAGGATTAAGTAAAACAATAGAGTATTTGTCAAATCTGGCATGTGGTAAATTGTCAACAAATGCTAGTGACCTTTTTCACATTCCATGGAGTCATACATGCATTGTAACATCCTTAAAAATCATACAGAACTTCAATGGCATGTCATTTCATTAACAGCTTTTGTTTTCTTTCTTAAGGGCATACAAAATAAATGGCACATCTTGGTGCATGTTAGATTTGATAATAATATATTGTTCCTCACTAAAAATGCCTTAAATTGTTACCTACCACTTCTTTATTAACATACTTTAAAGACCACTAACACCAAGGACAAACCTAAATTGACATGTGGGTAATTAGTATCTTGAAACTTTTATTTCTGAAACAGACGAATTCCTTATTTTAAAGGCTATCAAGGGAGGTGAGTTCCACTTTAAAAGAAAGATTCTATCTGCAAGTTAACAGACTACTTAATAGGTGTCCAAAAATCAGACTCCTCAATGTGGAGCTTCACATTGTATGTACGTTCTCAGGAGATAATCTAGGAAAAAAGTGAATACTTACTGCAATGCTTAAAAAATCAGAAAAATCAGTTGTTCTTCTCTTACAGCAAGACCAACCCTATGAAACATGAGAAAAAAACTTAAAATTGAATTTGCACAGAACCACAACCCACTAAAAGGGTCTACTTGCACTTATCTCCTTGAATCTCACAGTGACTGGCACATAGATAGATTTCACAGTTGTAAAGTGTTATAAATGATTCATCTAATCAAGTGAAATGATTTTTAGTCTTTGATTAAAAAAAAACCCTAATTAACCAATGTTAGAGGTGATTTGTGTTTTGAATGATCACAAAAGGAAACACCTTAAAGTAGGGAAACAAAAACTGCTTCTGGTTTCAAGACTAGTAACTGAATTTTAGAACAGAAACACTTTATAATTTCTAAAAACATCATATATTTTAAAGGATCTGGAGAGTGAGGTGCTTTACTTTAAAAATCTGGTAAGTTAGATAGAGATGATTATCACAATTCAGCTTCTAAAGAACTCACTAGCTGTTTCCCAACAATAATCAGTCTATTTTCAGAACACCATAGATTGATTAGCATAGCAGCCTAAGAATTGTTAGGTCTTTGAAGGTTAAATGATCTTTTCAGTGACAAGCATAAATACACAGAAATTCTAATGCCGTGTGTGATTTCTAAACAAAATACTAAGTGGCTTACCAAAAAATGGCTTTAAGCTGTCATCCGTAATTCCAAAGTAGTACAGAGAATAAGAAAATAAAAATGCAGCAGTTTCAAAACGTGGGATGTTTCAAATTATACTAAGGGCTAGGATTTGCACATACCCATTTGGGCCTCACTGCTTTTCTCAAGATAATGTATGAAGAATTTGGTAGTGATTTTTTCCACACTATGCACTTACGAGATTTTTTTTTTTTTTTTTAAAGTTTATTTATTTGAGAGAAAGAGAGTGAGCACACATGTGCGAGCAGAGGAGGGGCAGAGGAGGAGACAGACAGACACAGAATATCCCAAGTAGCTTCTGTGCTGCAGGCTCTGAACGCATGGGCCTCGATCCCACAAACAGATCTTGACCAGAGCCAAAATCAAGGGATGGATGCTTAACTGACTGAGCCACCCGGGCACCCCCAAAATTATTTTAAAGAAAATGTTAAATATGCTATAATTCAAATTTTCCTTTATTTTGAAATTATCTTTTACTCTGAATTGAAATATAGATGAAAACCTACTATAATGCTGAAATACAGAATTTAATTACTATTGATAATACAGTCTTCAGAAAAGTCATTCTACACGAGAAAAAGCTTTATTGTCTTGCACAAAGACTTACAGCAGATATTCTGGGGAGACCAGGATACATACATGAAATAGACAAGCTGTTCCCAAATATCAATCTTGGATCTATCACAGTCCCCAGTAAAAAAAAAATGAAGGATAAATTTAAGTATAAGGTTGTTTCTTAAGAGAAATTGTCTCTTTTCTTTGTCTATGCCACTTCTAATTTGAATATTAAAATGTTCTTTCTAACTTCTTATTTGCCAATAAACCGGCAACAGTAGGCATTACACTGGCTTATGTATTTGTGCTGTGAAATCCAATAGTCTTTGGATTTCAGGTCTTCAAGAAATGTTTATAGAGCTCTTATGAACAGTAGGATTGAGAAGGAGAGAAACAAAATTACTTCAAAGTGAGATCATTAAGATTAATTCAACAGGGAGATTAACAGCTGGGTAGTAAAAAAAAAAAAAAAAAAGAACAGCAAAGTTGAGAGGCTATTTCTGGAATAAGAGTTCACTTTAAAAACTGGTTTGCAGGAGCAAATGACACACATAAATGGAAATATTTTGTAGAAGCCATTGGCACAAAGATGACATTTAAGGACACAAACGAATGAACTAATTGAGAGAAAATAGGAAGCCCAAAACAAAAGTGAAGTAGGTCTATGGTTAGGACATAGAAAAATATAGCAGAAGAAAGAGAAAAACATACACTAAGAAAAAGTAACACAGAATAAACGGCAGTCCAGTAAACATAAAATACCCCCACTCCTCTGCAAAAGTATTTCCACAGAAGCACAGTTTCCATCCCCCAAGAGTTTTCAAAGAGGCCAAAAAGACGTAAGAAGGAAGACTCAGGTCTCAACTTGCCCTATTCTGTTTTCCTCTCTTAGAACTAACCAGAGTGACATAAACTTGCTACATGTTTATTTACACTCGGCTATCTAACAGTTAAATACCAAAAGTGTCCACCTACTCCCTGGAAGGTATAATTAGAAATTCAGGCGCGTGGGTGGCTCAGTCAGTCAAGCGTGGGAGTCTTGACTTAGGCTCAGGTCATGATCTCACGGTTCCTGGGCTGGAGCCACGTCCGGCTCTGCACTGGGAGTGCGGAGCCTGCTTGGGATGCTCTGCCTGCCCCTCCCCCACTTGTGTTCTCACTCTGCTCGCTCTCTCTACCCTCAAAATAAATAAGCTTCAAAAAATTCAAAAGGCATCAACAATATTTAAACACGTAAGACTGTTTATGTTCCTAAAAACAAAAGTACACCAACACCTAAAACCACGGCAGCCACACTGCAACATTTTCTTTTGAGATACACGTTATCTATGGAGATAAATGTACCATGTTAACATAGATTTTAAAAAATCAATAAACCCACCAAGAAAAACCTGATCAAACAACATTCTATTATCTAATTCTCCAGAACATCAAGAAAGTACAGGTGGAAAACAGTTGATATCTGTCTGTCCTGCAACTGGCACCTAAGAATCTTCCCTCAAATTCCGAGCTGCTCTTTATTAGACAGCAGCTGCCCAACAGACTGAGAAACTAAGATTCAGTACAACTGCTTTCACTTCCCCTCAAAATTGAAAAGTGAAGAAATGAAGTGTATAGAAAATGAGAGCTGGGATGAAAAGAACCTAATTGTATACTTGGGAAAGACTTTAAGACCACCACCTACTGTCTCTGCCTTTAGACTTGCTTAAAGCACCCCAAAATGGTCATTAAGAAAGCAAAAAGTCACAAGCTGAGCTGAGGAAAAAAGATGAGAAAATAGTTAGTATTACACCTCTAAATTTAATATACAAATATGAAGACACTGAAATATACCAAGTTCTTACCTTTAAGGCATCATGGAAGACTGGAACACCTGGGTGGTATGTGCAAGCATCTGGTCAAAAACAAAGAAAGAAAGGAAAAAAAAAAAACTTTACAATGAAGAAAAATCATTATTTTCTTCAGGTGTTAACATTTTAATCATTTTTCCAAATGCAGGTAATACTTTGCTTTTCCTTAAAAATTCACAAAATGCTCAAGTTAGATGCATGGCACACAGTGCTTACTATAATATTGTATGAAAACAGTAACAGTTCAGGGCGCCTGGGTGGCTCAGTCGGTTAAGCATCAAACTTCAGCTCAGGTCACACACACAGTTCCCGGGTTTGAGATCCACCAGGCTTTGTGCTGACAGGCGGGAGCCCGGAGCCTGCTTCAGATTCTGTGTGTGTGTGTCTCTCTTTCTGTCCCTCTCTGGCTCATGCTCTGTCTCCCTCAGTTTCTCAAAAATAAATAAACGTTAAAAAAATTTTTTTTAAACAGTAATAGTTAAAATTCTAATTCAAGAGTATGATAGTTACAGATAAAAATAATACAGGCTAGTGCAACTATAACAAACTGTATTCTATTCCTTTAATCTTTGTAGTTAAATTTGTTTAATACCAAAACTTCAAGCTCCAAGATTTTGACGGTCCTCTTCCAATTCTATTTACAAAAACGCTATCAAACTTAAGTGTGCTTATGTGCACTGATCCATAAAGACTGAAGAGATTCTCTAAAAAGATATTTTGGAAGGACAAGTTCAAAATTTTAAAAACTGAAGCAATATCTGATTGCTAATTTAACTTTCCTAGACAGGTGTCAATATCTAGATACAAACTTCATTTAAAAAAGTTTTAAGTTCTACAGTCTATTTTCAGGGTTGTCACCGATTGTTATTCTGTATTTCCCTCCCCTCCCCATTACACCATCAATTTCTACTAACTCTTTCATGAAAATGGGCTTACTATAGATGGCAATATACTGTATTACATTAAAAAGTCAGATGATAATAATAATCAACAATTATTCCCTGACTAGACACAACCATGAGCTTAGAAAAAAAACAGGTCAGCTCCACACCTGTGCAATTTTCTTATAAGGCTACTTTGCCCCACCTTTCCTTGTCTGCTTAGCTTTCAATTGCCCACAGCCTCTGATTCCTGGTGTTGCCTTAAAATGATTAATTCCTGGTACTTACAGAAATCCTCCTACCCCTACAGTAATAGCCAATATAGTTTATTAATTAAGGGTAGTAGTGGAATTAAGGGCTGAAAAAGGAGATTCAAAGTAGAAATGAATAAGCAGAGGGATATGAAGTTAAGAACAGAAGCAAAGAGAGAACAGAGTATTTTCAAATACCAAACATATAGATGGAGGCATAAAATGCACACCATATAACACGTTAAGAGGCATTAATCATAATAATGGTCAGTTTGGGCAGAATGGTAGCAGGTGTGAGTCAGGTCTTAACCATACACCTAGTAGGAACACAATTTGAAAATCACTGCTTTCAAATGTAAATAACAAGCAGATGGTCATTGGCCTGTCTAGCCTTTACCAGGTTTACCAGTTTTGCTCAAAGTTAAATTTCATGGGTAAAAAACAACATAGTAGCAGTTCAGAGTTAAGGAAATGAAAGTATTGGGTCTTGGGTCTGACCTATGCTCAAATTCTGGTTCTGCCCTTTAGCAGCCAGTTCAGTTTACATACATGGCTTAAGTAAAAAACTGTGAAGTGGTGTTTTGTACAGAGTAAGTGTTTAATATGTGAAAGACACTGTGTCTCCTTTAAACATTAAGTTAGCTTGTGTTTCAAACTAAAGCCTTGTACCAGCTTAGGCGGCTTTTTATTTTTGTCAATACGAAGGTCAAACCTCTCCCATTCTATAAAACTTTCTCCTAATCAACTCCACAGTTTGCTATTAGCTCTTATCTTCTACTTCCTATCTCCATTTTCTTAACTTTCCACTTAAATCAAGCAACTTACTTGGTCTCTAAGCCCCATTTTGCTAAAGCAGCTAAATTTTCAGCAACCTTATTGGCGCTCCCTGATGAATTTAGTACTGGTGACCACACAATGCTTGAGTGTCTACTCTGATTTTCCCACTCCCCTCCACTCCCATCTCCTTTTTAGGCATTATACCATTACACACACACACACACAAACACACACACTGCTGACTTCCAAAAGATGGCTTTATCTCCCCCTTAATTTCAGGCTCGTATATAACATTCCATAAATATATTTACTTATTTGGGAACATTATAGTCGCACTCAACAAAGTATCAGTCTTTCCTCCTCATTTAATATTAAAGTAGAATATGTGTAGATACTAAGATAATTTACTTTTTATGCATGCTGCCAACAGCAACTGATTTTAAAACCTCTTTTTCCTCGATTTTGTCATCCACTGAAATCTCACAGTTTTCTCTTTGAGTAACGTATTAATATCATAAAAACGCTGGGGCTCCTGGGTGGCTCAGTCGGTTGAGCATCCAACTTAGGTTCAAGTCATGATCGTTCATTCGTGGCTTCGAGCCCCGCACAGAGCTCTATGCTGACAGCTCAGAGCCTGGAGCCTGCTTTGGATTCTTGTCTGAGTCTCTGTCTGCCCCTTGTCCGCTCACATGCTCTCAAAAAATAAAACGTTACACATCTTTAAAAAAAAAAAAATCATGAAATTGTCATGACAGTAACATGAGTATTACACCAAGACTGAAAGACTAGATTCCACTTTATCCATAGAATCCTGCCAAGAGTCTTATTTTAAAGTATGTCACCAATTCACGTGTGCACCAAGTAAGTGCTTCAGACATCTCAGAGGTGGCAAAGAGTGTCAAAGGCCTCGATTTTAATTCCCTTCATAATGCAGGAACCATGCTGCTACCATGTTGAACCCGGCTTCTCTATTAAATAGGTCTAATAATACATACTTCACAGGGGTGTCCTGAAGATTAAATGAGATGATGATATAAATGACAGACCAACATCTGGGGTATAGAAAACATGCAATTACCGCTAGTTCAATTTGACAAAGTGGTGTCACTTCCCACGATAGTCAAGAAACCAACTCACTTTATCCCAATCGCCACTCAAAATTCAAATTCATGGGCTGTTCACCTAGTCCAGCCACTAACTTTCACTTTACATCCTTAACTGTACACCTAGGAACAATCACTTTATGTCAACACTTGGCATAAATAAACTCCGGAAAAATAGACTAATACGGCGAGCTGAACTAAATAAAATAACTCGCCCACAACCCAATCCTCCCACCCATCTCTGGCACGCACACACACACACACACACACACACACACACCAACCGCTAAGCGAGCTCTGTAGCACCGGGTTAACTTTGGCTTCCCCAAAGACACGGGTGGGGGCGGGGGGATAAAGATGTTCTAAATTGCACGCGAATCCGCGAGCGAGCGGACCACCGGGAGACACGTGGGGGCCGGGAACGTGGGTCCGTGGGTCCGCGTGGCTGCAGGGAGAGGGTCGGATGCCGTTGCCGAGCGGCCCCGCGCACGGGCAGTAGGGCTGAGAGGGCGGCCCGAAGGGACCCGGACGGGGGCAGCGCGGCAACGGCTCGCGGGCGGACCCCGGGGTCGCCCTTGGGCCAAGGGCGTCCCCCCGGGTGAGGTGGACCCGGGAGGGAAGGCCGGCGGCGCGTTCCTCTTACCGTCGGAGTTGGTCTCGGGGTCGAAGCGCTGACCGCAGCCCCGGTTGTAGCACAGCAGGGCCATTTTCTTTCCCCACCGTTACGGGTCGGATTCAAACACAGGGACGAGCAAGAGGATGCGCTTACAACCCCACTGGCGCAACGACCGGTCTGACGGCTGGGGCGGCTGCCGGCTTCCGGAAACGGCCGGTTCCGCTTCAGGAACCTTCGCGAATTTTCCGGTCGCGCAGGCGCGCAAAGAAGATGGAGGCGGAGGGAGCGGCGGGAGGCCGGGCAACTGCCCGGACGCCGTGGGTCGGACTCCACAGGGTGGCGGCGGGGCGGGGAGCTGGCGTCCGGATATTTGAGGAGGAGAGACCCTAAAGGTAGAAAGCGATGCCATCCGAGGGGCTGACGTGCTCACTCCAGATTTCGTCTCTGGCTGCGGCTCTGTCGTGCCGCCAAGCGGCCGCCCAGCGGGTTTGCCCCAGCACCGCAGGCTCCTTGCTTTTGGGATTAGTACAATCAAGGCATTGTTACGTTCGCCCCCTAGCTGCTGCAGAGTAGGGGCAGAACCCTGCAGTATTTCCGAGTCCTCTGCCTAGAACGTGGAAGCTTGGCAAACGACGAGAGGACTGGTGGACCATTCTCCCTGGGTGATTGTGTGTCCGTTGTCCCGGTCTCTGGAGCACTGGAGAAGCGCAGGCATCGGGAGCAATTGTGGTAACTGAGGTCAAATCACTTTGAAAATACAAAGCGTCTAAAATCAGAATACCGAAAGTACTGATCCGATACAGTGCTAGAAATGGTCACTATTGCTCTAAGACCCAGGGGATAAAATCGTTGCTATTTCATGTGAGCCTCCATTTGATCAGTGTGCCCGTACTTAATTCTTCTATCCCGAAGCTGATTTCATCGAGTGCATTATAAACAAACAAACAAAAAAACAAAAAAAAAACGTGACCCTAACAGACACAAGCTAAAGATACTAGTTCCAACTTGTATATTTCCCAAACTTGGGGTATTAGAAATAAAAGCAAACACTTGATAGCAGGTATACTGACAGTCTTAGAATAGTAATATCAGTGTTAAGTAAAAAGCTATGCAATGTTTCTAGTGATCCCAAAACTTCGGGCTCAAAATTTTCTCACCGTAAAAAAAAAAAAAAAAAAAAAAAAAAAAAGGTTTGTTACCTTCGCATGATCCCTTCCTCTTTTTATATCTAGAAGTGTTAAATTTTTGCAGTAATCTCAACATAGAGATATACAATGTATTATTCTTCGTTTAACCTGAGTATTTTTGTTTCATAATCATCATAAATGGAGTTGAATAAATCGGCACTATGACCAGATTTCCCTCCAGGATAAGTTTTGGGACGTGGCAGTACTGGGGTAAAGGGCTTAAGTCTTAAAATAAACTTAAGATTTTAAAGATAAGTATAGCCAATTGTTTCCAGTAGGTGGCACCAACTTTCAATTTCACCAGCCGTGGATTGGAGGAACAGACCATAGGAATTAATCTTACACAATTAGAGAGAGGGAGACGTTTACAAAGTTTTAGTTGTGGTTAAATTCGTGGTCTGAGTGTCCTACTACCAGTGCAACATTATCAGGATTATTATTAAGTTCTTTCAAATACTTTTAATGTTTACTCTCACTTTTTTCAGCTACAACATTTTATAAACAGAAAATAATAAATACAGTAGGTAATTCAAAAATGCAGAAATCTATCAGGAACAAAACCAATAATTCTATCACCCAGCAATAAATACTCTATCACTAAAATAACTCACTGATAAATTTATTTCCAGTCCCTTCCCTGCCAGGCATCATACTAATAAATTATTGGTATGAATGTTAAACAAATTAAAAAGACAGCAACAAAAAAACCCCCAAAGAATTGGAGTCATAATATACATGAAAGTTTATGTTCCTCTTTTGGCTACAAAATTAAATCATTCTTATTAAGAGAACAGAGACAGGACATTCCACTCCATTCCCACACTCCAGTGCTGACTACCACAAATTGTTGGAGAAACTTTGTGGTGGTAACACTGCATAATTTATATAGCTTTAAATCCAGGTCCCATTTCCTCCCCCAACAGAAACATACTGTTGCACAGAATCTTGCGATTTTTCCTGTGTTATGAAAGCAATGCTATATATAGGATTGTTAAGAGTAGACTTTTGGGTCGCCTGGGTAGCACAGTTCGTTGAGCATCTGACTCTTGATTTCAGCTCAGGTCATGTGGTCTCTCTCTCTCTCTCTCTCTCAAATAAACAAAATAAAAAAACCTTCTTAAAAAAAAAAAAAGAGCTTTGGATTCAGACAAGCATTCAGATCCTAGCTCCACAATGTACTAGCCAGTAATCTTTTCAGGAAATCTCTTTGGGCTTCCATTGTAGACTTGACCCAGCTATCTATCTACAGCAGGAAGTCCAATCTCAGGGCTTGAAAAGTGATTTTGAACTTATTTTGATTAGTCATGTAATATTGAACATGTATATTTATCTTCATTTTCTCCTCAGATCCCACTAAAACTGTGGTAAAGGAATAAATATATTAATAAATGAAAGTAAGAATTAAAAAATATATAAACCCACAAGGACAAGTTTGAATAGGGTATTGCAACAAATGATATCAACAAATTTTTTTTTTTAATTTTGTCTTTACTTTGGCATTTAGGAACATTTGTGTATTTCTTCAAATTGTTCCCTGTATACTAGTACTTAATTATCTCTTACTTTTTTCTTAGGCATTCCTGCTCACTTTGCCAGATTGGACTGATTTTGACTTTTAGTTGCTTCCTATAGGGCAGTCAATGAGATTACTACTCTTCTTTCTTCCTTCCTTCTCCTCCCATTTTAGTTGTTAGTTTTTTCTACTTCGTTGGAAAATGCAGCGTTTGCATATGAGTCTTCCATCCAGATACCTAGCTTTATTATTTATTATTTAAATATATTTATTATTAATATATTTGTGTGAATATATAAATATATTTATCAAATCTATGTAAATGTATTTATAACAAATATATTAAAAATATTTTCACTGGTCTCTCAGCTGAGGTTTCCTGGCATTCTTGTCAGATGAAGCTTATTTTCTAGTAGAGCTGGGCAGGAATCATTTCGATCTCTTACATGTTTCAAATAGCTTCTTCTATAGACTTGAAACTTGAAGGAGTGCTTGAGTGGAAATAAAATCCTTAGTTCATACTAAGAGTTCAGAATTACTTAGTTCATACTAAGTTCAGAATTTACCCAGAAATACTGAACTAAATTTGTGTGTGTGTGTGTGTGTGTGTGAGAGAGAGAGAGAGAGAGAGAGAGAGACGAAGCCTATGTGGAATGAAATGTAAAACAAAATGAAAGAGAAAAACCTCACTGTGGCAGTACATGTTTTTCTTTTTCCTTCTCTGCATCAATCAAACTTTTAGAAATGTCCTGAACTTATTTCACTGCCCCGTAAATCAATATAAATGTCCTACAACAGTATTGCACATTTTGTGAATGATTCTTCCAAAGTTTGGTTACTTTTTTTTCAAAATAAATGGAATATCTTTATCTGAATAGTTAATAAAACTTGGGTTGCCAAAAACCCTTCACCTTTTGAAGTCCTTAGACAATTGCAATTAAAAAAAGAAAACAAAGATTACAAGTAAGAATTACATTGAAGTTTATCCCTACAAAGCAAGGGAGGAAATATAAATAAATAATAAGAGAGACTAGAGATGATTATCTTGTATATTAAAAATCATACATGGGGCACCTGGGTGACTGGTGCACCTGGGTGCCCTGAGGGTCCAACTCTTGATTTCGACTCAAGTCATGATCCCAGGGTCATGGGATACACACCCCTGCGTCGGGATCTGTGCTGAGTGTGGAGCTTACTTAAGATTCCCTCTCCCTCTGCTCCACTCCCCCGCCTAGCGCTCCTGCTCTCTCTCTCTCTCTAAAAATAAAAACAAGCAAACAAACATACAGTGATGTTTATACTCTAGAGTGCATGCACACAGTTATTTGAAGAATACAACTTTTCTAATGTTACCCCATATTTGAATTTCACTGTAGGCAGCAATCCCAACAGAAGTAATTGTGAAGTATATTTTCTTATAAGTTCTCATTTACTTATATTTTTACTTTTTAATTTACATCTAAGATCATGTCCTTATTAGTTTTAATAACCTAACAAAACGGGAGGTGAGATTCATACATATTTTGTGCTCCACCTCACATTCTTGTGGCCCACCAGTTTCCTCCAGTCATTGTGATGTAACCTGACATCTCATTCATCTGTATCACATACCTTTCTTTGTCTGGTCCCATGCTTCTCTGGCGCCAATATGTGAGATGCCTGTTAGCCATTTTGATGCATACCAGACTTGGAAGTGGGAGGAATGAACATGCAGTGGTGCAGTCCTTGACCAGTTCTTAGATAGGGACTAGTGGATAAATGTTCCTGATTCTGTGTCTTAGGTAGACAGTTCTGAAGTATATTCTATAAGGCTTCTTAGAGGAATTGACCCCCAACTACTCACTGCAGTAATAAAACTCCTCAATAATTTACCTTAGGCATTAAATTTATTCTTTCCCTTGTTTTCCCAGTTTCCCACTCCTCTTCTTTGGAATAATTCTTAAAATAAACTATCTGTTTACAAGCTTTTGTCTCCAGCTCTGTTTGTGGAAAGGACCTAGGCTGAAAGAAATGAAAAGATGTGCATTTTTACTGAATATATTTTTAAAAATTAAATCCTCAAAAAAATGAAATTTATCATATCTCAGAAATTTATAGAGTGCTTTCTATTACTAGGGAAAGAAGAGACAACTTTATAGATCGAAAGTTTGAAGCTATTGTCCATTAAGAATTGATTTCCTTGTACAATAATTGCTGGCATTTCTGTAAGGTTACATTTCCTACATTTCCATTACATTTCTATAATGCTGGCTTTTCCAAACAATTTCAATTTTCATTAAACTTTGGCTCTTTAGATGGTGCCTATGAGTGCTAAATAACCTGTTCAGATTTGAATAACTAAAATATAAAAAATTTGTTGCTGACTCATTTATTTGTTGCTCACTTTTCTATAATCTTATAAGTACAGAAATAATTACTAAGACTTCCAGTTCTACAAAATTTTATATGCATGGTCCTGATTTTGGAGTATTATACATTTTTTTTCTAAAGAGCCTATTTTTGTGACAAAATCTTGTATATCTTCTTTCCTTCCAAACTATGAGCTTATGCAGTTTATCAAAGTCGATAACAAAGATCATTTTTAAAGAACATTAAGACCTATAAATTCACTTTATTTTTTAAAAAATTTTTTTTTAACATTTATTTATTTTTGAGACAGAGAGAGAGCATGAACAGGAGAGGGTCAGAGAGAGAGGGAGACACAGAATCTGAAACAGGCTCCAGGCTCTGAGCTGTCAGCACAGAGCCCGGCGCGGGGCTCGAACCTACGGACCGTGAGATAATGACCTGAGCCGAAGTCAGACGCTCAACCGACTGAGCCACCCAGGTGCCCCTATAAATTCACTTTAGATTCCAACTAAAATGTAAGATCCTTAAAAGCAGGGATTTTTGTGTCTTTATGCATTCTTATGTCCTGAATGCTTAGAAAATGACTGACATAAGATAGACATTTAATAAATATTTGTTGAATAAGTTGAATAAATGAATTTATATGTGCTCAATAGGAAAAAAAACCTAAAAGACAATAAATTCAAATTTAAAATATGGTCAGTTACAACTTAATTTTTTCTTTAGCCTGTAGAATTTGGAGCAAAATTGAACAAAAATTTAAATACAGAAATTCATTGAAAGAGATTTATATTACAATTAACAAAGCAATATTAGACTCCAAAAAGATACAAAGTCCATGTAGATTGAAAAGTAAGTTTGCATGAAAGCAGCAGAAGGAATACTTTTAGGGTGATATCTCTTTCTAAAAAACAACCATGGATAATTCTGGACTCACTAAGTCTTGCAAAACTTAGGCATTGTTATAAATATTTTTCCACAAGATGGCAGCAAAGATTTATTTTAGAATCACTGGACACAGTAGTCATCCCAAATGATGTATGTCTTTAAAAGCTACAATGTGTAAGGGAAGTGGGGGATTCTTTTTCGTTATTCCTTGGAGGTACCACTGCATTAGAAAGGTTTTATCATTGGTACCTAGAGTTTCTGTGACTCTTTACACATGCCCCTCTCTGTCATACTCTCCACTGCCATTTTTTTAACATCCAGATTAATTTTAAATTACAAATCTGAACATGTCATTTCTTAAAAAAAAAAAAAAAAAGACCAATAATTTCCTAAGCCATATGAAATAAAGAATAGTATTTTCTAGTTAATTCACTCAACCTATTCAGTAACTGTATTCTATGTGCAAGTTGCTATGATAGGTACTAGGAATAGAAACATGAATAATGCTTGGGGCTTTTCATTTTATGAATTACAAACATGTAAAGATAGAGCTGCAACAAAGCACTTACCTGGAGAAAACTTTGATTTGGGGACTGGTGAGGCTCAAAAAAGAGATGAAGGTGAGAGATGTGGGCATCGAGGACTGGAACTCAGGGAAAAAATCTGGGCTTAAGAGAGCAGTTTGAGAATCAACATGCAAGTATACTTGAAGGGCATATAAATATAACTGGTGAATTTTTTATTCACTCCCCAATTTAAAAATTCATTCATGATAATTGCAAAACAAACATATTTAAAAACTATAGAAATGATTAATGTTAAATTCACTAGAATATATATATATATATTTATTTATATAATTTATATATATACAAATTATTTATATTATATATATGTGTGTGTGTGTATATATATATATATATATATATATTCAGATTTACATATAAACACAACTTAAGGGGTGCCTGGGTGAATTAGTCAGTTAAGATTCCAACTCTTGATTTTGGCTCAGGTCATGGTCTCATCGTTTCATGAGTTCAAGCCCCACGTCAGGCTCTTTGCTGACAGTGTGGAGCCTGCTTAGGATTCTCTCTTTTTCCCTCTCTCTCTGCCCCTTCCTTGCTTGTGCACTCTGTCTCTCTCAAAAATAATTTAAAAAACTTAAAAAAATGTAAACACAACTTACATGCACATACCCTGAATATTTGTCTATGTATATGTAACAGATCACAAATAAGGCCATCATACACAACCTGTTCTTGTAACTGCAATTCACTGAATAAGCTGAGTTGGGGAAGCTGGAGGATGGGCAGATGAGACTGAAAAAGACTGGCTGTATGAAAGGAAAGGAAGCTGTCTAAGAACCCAGAGAATAGGGCCATGTATGACAAGGACTGAACGACTTCTAGCAATGGAATAATTTAGTGTCAAGTTCTACAGAAATGATTAACTGAGAAGAGAACTAAGAACAATCGATTGGATTTGGCAATTAGTATCCTGGATCTGACCTCTGCCAGAACAGCTTTTGCTTGACTGCTATGTGACAATGAGGGATGAGAAGCAAGGCAGGGGTGGCAGTTGTGAACTTTTCCTGTGAGAAGATTCACTTGAAATGCAAGAGAGTAAAGCATGAATATAATTTGTGAAGAAATAACCTGGTGGACAAAGAGAGGTCTAAAATATAAGAAAAATAGGGAATAACCCATAAAACAAGATTCTGGAAGTGGTCAGATGTAATAATAATAATTAAAAAAAAGCCTAGGTGAAGTATTTGTTTATACACAAAAAAGAATTTTGTTTTGTTTGTTTTTCCCTTTTGAGTATAGTTAAGTTTTTAGGTGTAGGAGTGAGAGTTCAATTCAAGGATCTTAACACTATGGTCTCAATCCTTTACTGAGACCACACTTCATGTGGCTTATACATGAACCAAACTGAATTATTTCCTCTTGCCCTGGTGTATCTATCCAATGATTTACTTATTGCTTTGTTTACTTCATTCTCTCTTCTCCAACCTCTTCTTGTTGAAAGTTTCCACATTCTTTTTTTTTCTTTTTTTTTTTTAAGGTCCATAACGAATTACACTTCCTACTGGAGCTATCCTCACCACATGATCTAATTCAAGTGTGACTTTTCACTATCTGAAACTTACAAGTTAGTCAATGTTATCTCCAAAAACACCACCAGTATAGACAGAATACTGGAGGAAAGCAAGGCAAATATAATTGGGGGTGGTAGTTCAAGAAGAACCTTCCGGGTACATAATCTTTCCTGGTCTGATAACATAAGAGAATCTTACAGGTAGTGAAAGGGGTTCTTTGCTTTTTTTTTTTTTAATTTTTTTTTTAATGTTTATTTGTTTTTGAGAGAGAGAGAGAGAGAGAGAGAGAGAGAGCACAAGTGGGGGAGAGGCAGAGAGAGAGGGAGACACAGAATCTGAAGGGGCTCCAGGCTCCGAGCTGTCAGCACAGAGCCCGACACGGGGCTTGAACCCACAAACTACGAGATCATGACCTGAGCCGAGGCCAGACACCCAACTGACCAAGCCACCCAGGTGCCCCAAGGGGTTCTTTGCTTTTTAATCTGGTTCAGTAGTTTCAGAAACTATATACAGTTCTCTTAAAGTTTAATTCAATCCACTGCTTTTTAAAGCACAAACTTCACTTCTATTATTAAACATAAAATGTAAATTAAATTTGTCAATGAGGAAATGTTTATTTAATTTTTGCTTTGTTTCTGATAAAGTTTCCAAAAGGTGGTTTGAAAATTTTATTAAACTGTTTTCATGTGAGTTTTTATCAATATATAAGAATAAAATTAAGAAGTATAATAAAAAGCACTGACTCTTAATATAATAGTCAAAGACAAATAATGAGAAGAGCCAGGATTTGGAGTAAGAAGGCCTGGCAATGCAAATGTATAGTGTTGTGTATGTCACCTCTCAGGTCCACATGCTTCCTAACCTAAAAATAGGGTATTAAAAAGTATCAGTTGAAAATACTTTTGTAAAAATGTGTTGTGAACCACAAAGTCTTGTGAAACTATTAGCAAACTTTTTTAGAAGCATTCACATAAAAGGATATTGTTTTTAAGAAGATTTATTATAATTACAGTAGACAATTATCTGTAAGTTTCACAAACTTTGATGTCCACATTGACACCTTTGCTTCTTAACACTAAGCACAAGTTGACAAATGTCCCTCAGCAAATGCCTTTGTTAAGTGAAGTAATAGTGAATAATTGGCTCTATCTTGAGACCAATTAAAATAATTTCATTTTTGGGACGCCTGGGTGGCTCAGTCGGTTAAGCATCTGACTTCAGCTCAGGTCATGATCTCACAGTCCGTGAGTTGGAGCCCCACATGGGCTGTGTGCTGACAGCTCAGAGCCTGGAGCTGGCTTTGGATTCTGTGTGTCCCTCTCTCTCTGCCCACCCCCACCCCCTCACTCACGTTCTGTCCCTCTCTGTTTCTCAAAAACGAATAAATGTTAAAAAAAAATTAAAAATAAAATAATTTCATTTTAGTCTTGAAAATCAGAAAGACTTAATTACATGTCTTAAATATAGATATAAAATATTTTGATCTGTTTTTAGCTAATGAGTATTTAACTTTAGATTTTGATCCTAAAATCATTTTTCCTTTTGTTCATGTGTATAAAATATTTTAATCGGAATTATTACACAATTGATTATTTTTCTGTGTGAAAATATTTGGGGGAAAACAAAAATGTATTTGGGGACTAGATGCCATTATGTCAATTTAATCTGTTAATTTTTTCTCCACAGAAAACTGTTCACAATTTTGCCATTTTCATTTTAAATTCACTGACATTATTTTTGCTAATATTTTTTTCTTATTATGTTCTTAACATTTGATCCATTGATTGTTTTTTGCCTATATAAAATATTATCATTTGTAATGTATCCTACTAGAATTTTCTTTGGTGGCCATTATTTCTACCAAATCCAATGTATTTGCATCAAATTGAATATATCCCAATGTTACACCTAGGGTTTTATCTATTTAAAAATGTATTTGTCTTGCTTATTTGTACCAGTCATATTCATCAAAATCTTAAATACTGAAAGTTTATGTTCGTTTGTTGGCTAATCTTAGGGAAAAATATATGGCTTTCAGATAGTTTAAGATTGAGCTAATGTCGAAGGCTGATTTGTTGTATCAATAAGCCAATTCTTTCTTATTTTTGAAATCATTTTGTGTCTTATCAATGTTTCTATTTGATTTTGAAACTATATAGTGTGCTTTTTCTTTTCTTAGAGTCTGCAAAATAAGTCAGCTTAAGAGATATCATTTAAGTTGATACTTAGAAGTCATATATTTGGTCAATTATCTGTGGTCCTGAATAATATATTCTAAGGCTTTTTCCATTTCCTAGAATAACTAAGGCAATACAAATTATTTTGTGCGAAATATTAGTGATAAAATACTCATGAGTTGGTCGTGAGATATTTCAATGAGGAATTCATAAAAATCAAAGCAGAATATGTTTGAGAACTGAAGAGAAAAATATTGTAATACAAGAACAGAAATTTTAAATAAATATAGTTTCAGGAAAAATGTTCTAATACTAAAATCATGCTATGAAATATCCTCCCATGGGAAGTGTGAACACTTCAGTTATTCAAAACCAGCCTGGAAACAGCATTAAAAAATGTACCCTTGGGAGTAATTTTATACAGTGGTTGAGTTGACTCGGTTCCTAATAGGCCTTTACCATATCTGCTTGGTATGACTTAAATAAAACAGAAACTTTTACAGTATTTGCCATTGGAAAATAGAAATTTAAAAATAATGTGACCAGTGCAGGTAACATGATTCTTTTAATAAAATGCAGTCACATTTTACTAACCCATCAAATATTAGGAATAATGATGATTTTCAAAGAATTTTGGAAATAAAAAACGTTACGAAGTGTTGTCAGGCTCTATTACACATTTTTATTCATATATATTACTTCTCTGGAAAAATAATTCTATAAGCTGAAAAGTGGAAAAGCAAGGGGGATAATATAAGAAGAAGAAAAAGTAAATAACAGGAAAAGCAGAAAACATCTGCTAAGAACTCTGAAGGACATCAGACTTTAATGGGACCAGTTCCAGTATATGTAAGAATGTGTTTTTATTCATTGGTAGCATGCCTTCTTTAAGGTCTAATATAAAGAATACTTCATTGGTTAAACTTTTAAGTATATGATCCATAATATTTCAGTTCATTTTTGTCTTTGGAAATATGTAAATATGTCTGAAAATAACTATGTAAACTACAAGTCCAGAAGTTAAGAGTAGCTCGATCAACATATATTTCCATAATAGAGTATTCCCTATTTATTAAAAACTGTCAGTCTGATGCTCTTTAAAAAGAGCAAAAGTCAACAAAATAATGTCTAAATATATGCATGTTTAAACTTAAGTTGAGCTATCTAAACATTATATCATAATTTTTAAGAACAGCTGGAACACAGGATCATTCTGTTCTTTTATAGTCATTACTAAATATGACAAGAACACTTCAGGGCTTATCCTGGTTCAGGCTCATTCCATTAAATAATCCGCACAAAAACTGAGATGGGTATTTTATTATTCCAAGTTTTCAGATTATGCAAATGAGGCATAAAGGAGTTAATTAACTCACCTAAGTTATCACAGCTGGCAGGTTGCAAAGATTTAATTCAAACCCAATCATTCTAAATCCAGAGCTCATGTTCTGGGGCTTTGTATAAAGCATTTAAAATAAGTTTACTTAATAGTATTTGGGCATTATAGAATTAACAGAGTACTGATATATTTTGTAGTAGTTGTGTAATTAATTGCTATTTCTTCTTAGTAAGTGTTCTTTTGTAGCTGTAGTTAAGTCTTACTTTCACTCCTAGGTGCCTAATACAATGTCATTACATAATTCTGTGGATACCTGATGCATATTTGTTGAATAAATTATGTCTTACAATTTCACAGAGGAAGTTGCTCAGACAAAAGGAGAGAGAGCAATATTTGAAAGCTACTTTTATTTTATGGAGTAAGTTTTTTAAAATTTTTAATTAAATTCTGGGGCACCTCGGTGCCTCAGTCAGTTAAGCATCCGACTCTTGATTTTGGCTCAGGTCATGATTTCTTGATTCCTGGGTTCAAGCCCTGCATTGGGTTCTGTGCTGACAGCACAGAGTCTATTTGGAATTCTCTCTCTCTCTCTCTCTGTTTCTCTCTGATGCCACCCGCTCCCACCGCTCAAGTTCTGTCTCTTAATGTCTCTCAAAAATAAACATTAAAAAAAATAATTTCTAATTTTGTGATGATTGAAGATTCACTGCAGCCTTAAAAAAATAATATTGAGGGTTCCCATGTACCCTTTACCTGGTTTATGTTCACATGACAATATTTTGTAAAACTATATAATATAGATATGATGCTGAGGAAATTGAGAAACAACCAATTCATCTTCTTCAATTTCCCCAGGTTTATATGTATTCATTGCATGTGTGCATATTGTGCATATGTGTTTGTGTGTGTGTGTGTGTGTGTGTGTGTGTTTAGTAGTATGCAATTTTGTCAAATGTATCAGTTCAGGTAACTATCATCCCAATCAAGATACAAAACAGTTATATCACTACCAGGGTACCTGTTATAACTTTTTAAATGCTCTCCAGCTCCTCTGCCTTCCCTAATCCTTAACAACCACTAATTTGGTCACTATCTTTATACTTTTGCCATTTCTAGAATGTTATGCGTGGAATTTTAAAGTATGAAATCTTTTAGGATTTTTTTTCCCACTCAGCATAATTTCCTGGAGACTTATCCAAGTTGTTTTATGTATCAATACTCATTGCTTTTTATTGCTCAGTAGTATTCCACGGTATGTATGTGCCACAATTTGTTTAATCTTTCATCTGTGGAAGTACATCTGAGTTGTTTTCAGTGTTTAGTTATTACAGGTAAAGCTTCTATGAACATCTGTCTATAGGTTTTTGCATGAACATAAGTGCTCATTTCTCTGGGATAAATGTCCATGAGTGCAACTGCTGGGTCATATAGTAGGTGTGTGTTTACCTTTATAAGAAAACTGCCAAATGTTCCCAGGGGCTGTGCTATTTCACATTGTCACTGGCGATGTATGAGTGATCCAGTGTCTCTGTATGCTTGCCAGCATTTGGTATTGTCACTATTTTTAATTTTAGCCATCTGATAGGTGTGTAATAAGATTTCATTGTACTTTTAATTTTCATTATCCTGATGGCAAATCATGTTGAACATTTTTTTACATGCCATCAGTTTGTCCTCTTTGGTTGTATATAGATGGCCAATTTTATTTTATTCTTTGGTGACATGTCCATTAGTAGTTGTCTATTTTCTCATTGGATATTCTTTACAGTTGAGTTTTGCGAGTCCTTTAATAATCCAGATACTTATGCTTTGTCATTTTTATATTCTAGATACTAGTCCTATGTGTAGTTTGCAAATATTTTCTCCCAGACTGTAGTTCATCTTAAAAATCTCTTAATGGAGTCTTCTGTAGAACAAAAGTTTTTAATTTTGATGAGGTCCAATTTATCCATTTTTATTTTATGGATTGTCTTTTGTTTCTATTTAAGTTTCTCAAAGTTAATCCTAAAACTTTATTAAATTGCTTACATAGTATGTGAGTTTTTATCAATATAAAAGAAGAATAAAATGAAGAAGTATAATAAAAAGCAGTTGAACATTAATAGTCATATATAAACTGGGTGTTGAATTTATAAAGCAGTTATTAGGTTTAAGATGGTCTTCAAATGATCTAGAATATACCTTATTAAATATCTTAACATACAAATTAGATCATAATGTTAAAAAAGTCTTATAGACAATAACCTGATAAATATGTGCAGAAAACAGTCATTTAGGAAACGCTGATCTTAGATGTTTCTATTTAAAAGCTGGCAGCATAGTATTTTGAAAATAACATCTGCCTAAACATATCTGTAGACTTTTGAAAAAATGGGTGTATATAAATTATCTACAGTATTGCTTTAGTATAATTATTTTATTTTGAATGATTCACAAGGATCTAGAATCTGAATTCTCATTAGTACTATAATGTCCTTCTAAGATACAATGCACTTTCTATTGTTTTTTCAACAGGTATTCACTGAATACCTACTGCATGCTAATACTGGAAATGAAAATAAAATCAATGGTTGGTCCTTGCCCTAGAGCAATTTATTAACCAACTTAGAAAACAAACATTCACATTAAATTTATAATATCAGTAGCTAGCATCTATCAAAAGCTTACTATTTTCCAGTTCTATTCCAGGTTCTTTACTTGTATTCCATCATTTGCTCATACAAATAACCTTATAAGGTAGGTACTATTATTTTCCCTCTTTTACAGAAGTAACTAAAGGACAGTTTGAATAACCTGCCCAAGATCCCACAGATAATAAAGGCAAAGTTACCATTGAGGCTAGGCAATCTGACTCACAGTCTGTGCCTTTATCTTTCCTCAATATTGTTTCCTAAGAAGGGAAATAATATCGTGAGGCTGACTGACCAGGGCCAACCTTTGTGTCAACTGATTCTGCAGTTTACATTTTACCATCTATACCCCTTTGCCAAACCAATCAGTATATTGCCACAACCATTTTTGGAAATTATATATTTGGGGAAATTATTTGGTCATTATAATGGCCACATTTGATTACATATTTGGGAAAACTCCTACTACGGAAACATCTTCAACTTTATTTTGGGAGTCTCTTTCAGAACCATTGTCCCTTCTTTTGAAAAAAAAAATTTTTTTAACGTTTATTTATTTTTGAGACAGGGAGAGACAGAGCATGAACAGGGGAGGGTCAGAGAGAGAGGGAGACACAGAATCTGAAACAGGCTCCAGGCTCTGAGCGGTCAGCACAGAGCCCGACTTGGGGCTCGAACTCACGGACCGCGAGATCGTGACCTGAGCTGAAGTCGGACGCCCAACCGACTGAGCCACCCAGGCGCCCCATTGTCCCTTCTTTTGAACTGCTGTTGGTTGGACTGGTAAAAGCATTGCATTTAATGTGGAGGTTTTATTTCCTGACTGGCCATATTGACACATACAAGGAATCAGGACAACAATGTAGTAGGTGATCAAATAAGCCTACTAGAGTTGAAAGTTATTTGGTTTATATTAATATATTTTAAAGGGTACTTCTGTACTCAAGTCAAATTTTGATTGTTGACACTTTTTTATTTAAAAAATTTTTTAAAGGTTTATTCATTTCTCAGAGACAGAGCGTGAGCAGGGGAGGGGCAGAGAGAGAGAGGGAGACACAGAATCTCCAGGCTCTGAGCTGTCAGCACACGGCCCGATGTGGGGCTTGAATTCATGGACCGTGAGATCATGACCTGAGACAAAGTCGGATGCTTAACCAACTGAGCCACCCAGGCACCCTGATTGTTGATATTTTTAACATTCATGAATTTAGGAGTAAAAGTAGTTTTTTGTTAGTAACTTCAGCAAATTGTTAACAGGACTCGATGAATTATTTTTCAATAGGTGTACTTTTACTATTGAGTAAAACATTCCAAATATGAAATTCAGTCAACCCTTTTTCAGAGATGACTCAGTAATTTGGGCTTTTTCTTCCTGTAAGTCACTTAATTTACAGCGTATCACTATAAATTTATAATTGCCTGTCCCCATAACAACTAAACCATGAAAACCAAAGTACATACTAATTCTTTGCTATTTCATTAATTAATCTAATCAGAAAATTTTAGTGAAGGCTGTTTTTATTTTATTCAGGGATGCATTCTCTCCACATCTTAACATTTTGAAATTGAGGTACACTGTATATAATCCATGTTGAAAAAATTTTAAGGTAACATCACTTATTATTGGTTTGTGATGTTGCCATTTTCATACACTATTGGGTTTTTTTGTTTGTTTGTTTTTTAGTGTAATTGATGTACAATTTACATTAGTCCAGGTGCACAACTTAGTGATTTGACAAGTTTATATATTATGCTATGATCACTACAAGTATTGCTACCATCTGTCCCATTACATCGCTATTACAATATCATTGACTGTCCTCTGTATCCTCTACTGTTTATTCCCATGATGTACTCTTTCCATTACTGGAGGCCTCTCCCCTTCACCCATTTTGCCCAACCCCCACTCCTCTCAACCATCAGTTTTTCTCCGTATTTATCGTTCTGATTTTGCTTTTTGTTTATTATTTTTTTAAGATTCCATTTATGACCAGAATCATGTGGTATTTGTCTTTCTTAGTCTGACTTATTATACCTAGTATAATACCCTCTAGTTCCATCCATGCTGTCTCAAATGGTACAATCTTATCCTTTTTTATAGTGGGGTAATATTCCATTATGTATATATATCACATTTCTTTATCTATTCATCTTTTGATGCACACTTAGGTTGCTTCCATGTCTTGGCTACTGCAAATAATGCTGCAATAAATATAGTGGTGCATATATCTTCTCAAGTTAGTGTTTTTTTTAATTTTCTCTGGGTAAATACCCATTAGTGAAATTATTGGATCCTATGGTATTTCTTTAAAAAATAAAATAGAACTTGTGGAACTCCCATACTGTTTTCCACAGTGTCTGTACCAATTTACATTCCCACCAACAGTGCACAAGGGTTTCTTTTTCTCCACATCCTTGCCAATGCTTGTTTCTTGTCTTTTGATTTTAGCCATGATAACAGGTGTGAGGTGGTATCTCCTGGTTTTGGTTTGCATTTCCATGATGACAAGTGATGTTGAGCATCTTTCATGAGTCTCTTGGCCATCTGTATGTCTTCTTTGGAAAGATGTCTACTTGGGTCCTCTGCCCAGTTTTTCATCATAATCCATGTTGAATCCCAAAACATTGGTAAAGCAGTAATTTGCCACATGGTCCTCCCTGCCTGTGAACTTAACTATGTGTAGGTGAATGTTTATCTAATTATCGATTCAGCTAGGTTACTTGCAAATTGATAACCAAACAGAAGATTGAATTTTAATTTAATTTGGAACCATAATTGCAGCCCAAAATTCAGAAAAAATTATTACATTGGGATGCAACACTGAAGTGAAAAGCATTAGGTTCAGAAGAGCATAACATAGATCTGCAAGATGAGAATTTATAAACTGAGCAAATATTTGTTGCTGGAGCATTATCTTCATATTTTTAAAGCATCAACCAAGTGACTTATAGTACCTAATTAGAGAAAAATACACACGGATATAAAGATGAGTTTCATTTTCTCATTGAGACATCTGAAAAAGGATTGCTGGTCATACTCCAGACAATGCAATTAAGGATGGGAGAAATTGCCAAATCCCTTGGAACAGAACGCACAATTTTCAAAGCTAGGAAAGTTTGCTGTGATGATTCATACATCATGAATATCTATGTCTCAGATACTGAGCATGTAACTTTCAAAGGCTTCCAGCTGACTTCCAAGAGAAGCTGTTAACTTCCAGAGATACATAAGTCTTTTAGGGAGAAAAGGAAACCTTCAATTTAACTAAATAGGAAATGTAGATGAAATCTTGATATTCTTTGATACGCCAAAAATTATAAAGTCAATCCTAAATGTGCTAAAGCAGTCAGGATCATGAGCATAGAATATAAAAAGCAGTATTTTTCTGTTATGTAACTGCATATGCCTGGAAGCGATTCAGGAGAAGATTTGGATCCTGAATTATTAAGAACATTTGTATATTCTCCAGGGGCAGGAAGTCTTATTACATAGCTGATGTCCAGAGGCCTCTAGCCTATAAATAGGATGTCTCACTTGTCTCCTAAATTCTAACAATGAGCTAAAGGAGGAGAGGAGCTAAAGGAGGAGTAAGAAGGAGATGCTAAGAGGAGAGAAATGAATAAATGGCCTCTAATATTTGAGAGTCTGCCAGAAGAGACAGCAAAAAGACATTGAAATAAGGTAAGCAGAGAGAAGGGGATGGGGGAGCCAATGGAATGTGCTATCAAGGAGGCCAGGAAAAATTTATGTTTCTAGGAGGGAGTGACCAACCATTAAATGCTGCTGAGATATCGAGTACGGTGAAAGCTGAACCATGTCCACTGAATTTAGTTACAGGCAGCTAATGCAGACTGAAGGAAAGTGGTTCTCATGGAATAGTGGAACCGAATACAGGTTAGATTGGTCTGAGAAGTTAATGGACAAGTAGTGGAGACTAAAATTAAATAACTCTTCGTGTAAGTCTAAGTGTGTAGAAGACATGAGCTGAAGGAGCCCTTAGGGTGAAACCTTTTTAAAAATTTTTAGATGGAAGAATTTAAATGTAAAGTTATCAGGAACAGAATAATTCACTGTGGTTCAAACTGCAAGTTATGACTCATTAGTGTGTTGTGACAGTAACTTAGTGAGTGGGGACCAGCATTAAAGAAAAAAAAAAGAAAAGAGAAGAAGACAGAATATCAGCATATCATGCATGATAAAATAATCTTATCTTAAGAAATTTTGTTTAGGGGGCGCCTGGGTCGCTCAGTCGGTTAAGCATCCGACTTCGGCTCAGGTCACGATCTCACAGCTTGTGGGTTCCAGTGGTCAGCTCAGAGCCTGGAGCCTGCTTCGGATTTTGTGTCTCCCTCACTCTGCCTCTCCCCCACTCGTGCTCTGTCTCTGTCTCTCTCTCAAAAATAAATAAACATTAAAAAAAAAAAGAAATTTATTTGTATAAATTGTCTACTGCAATCCACAGTAAGAAATATTTTATATATTTATACATATCTTATATATATTGTAAATGTATATATTATATATGACACTTATAGTATACATGTATAATATGTATATATTGGGCTGCAATGTAATATATATTTCTTATTGTGGGCCACAACAAAACTTGTGGGTTGCAGACACTCTGAAAGCTAAAGTATTAAATGTTGGCACACATTCTGGAGAATGTGAGAGGGAGGGGACACAGATTACATGTAGACGATCTGGCCTTCAAGAAGAGGAGAAACATGTACTTTTTTTTGTATTAGGAAAGCAGGAGGAGATGATTGGTATAAATGCAGGTTAGTGATATACTTGGCAGCAGAATGTTGGAAGGAAATACTTTTTGATGCCTCCGATCATTGTAGTTTAATACAATGGAATCATCTGTTGAGAGTAACGAGTAGAGAAAAAGTATCATGGTTTGTAAATAATGGATGAAATATGAAATATTTGTTATAGAAAGTAGATCAAGATGATTAGAGAATGATACTAAGATTGTGTATTTGGGGGGTTGGAGGGAGGGGAGGGTGGATGATGGGTATTGAGGAGGGCACCTGTTGGGATGAGCACTGGGTGTTGTATGGAAACCAATTTGACAATAAATTTCATATTAAAAAAAATAAGATTGTGTATTTTTTGAATTCGTAGGAGTGTCAATCCATTTAGGAGTGTTCAGGTATCTGAATGTAGATACAGACACAGGGAATAAAGATTGTTGGGTTCAGGGTTGGGGTTTTTCCCATCGGGGGCTTTGAGAGAATGAATGGACAAGGGAGGTTAGTGTATTGGTACCAAAATAACTGAAATTAAAGATTGTAGATCAATCAAAAATATAAGGAGTTTGATATTTTGGAATAAAAGTAAAGAGGTCAGTGGAGCTGGAGGCTCAAAGACACTGAAGAATAGTTGAGGCTCCTGAGCAGGCATGTGGAATTTTCACCAGAGAGTGAAATGTTTGTGATTTTGGAAGTGGAAATTATTTCAGTGATAATTTGTCAGTGGAGACAATATGAAATGTACCATTAATGATAAGGAAGTCATGGAACCTTTGAAATAAGATGTTGGGTAGATTGTCCACATGGACATTGAATTTTCTGAGATGATGGCAGAAATCAAGGAGAAAAGGGATACTCTGAGCTAGGTACCAAAATCTTGAGTGAAGGAGATGAATTGGCCAAGAGGTTGGTAGATGAAAACAATGAGGAACGGGAGTTTTTAAAAGTGTATGGAAGAGCTTTTGTGGAGCAAGGCAACAATGAGAACTCAAGCTCCACATGTAACCCATGAACTATCAAAGAAGATAGTATTGCCCAAGAGCATCAGCTCTGGATTCAGACTGCATGGACTCCCTTGATGGTTTCATCTCTCTATATAGTTCTGTGACATTGAGAAAGTTGTTTAATCTCTCTCTCTGCCTCAGTATCATACCTCTAAAACATGAATAAAATTACCTACCTTGTAGGACTGCTGTAATAATTAAGTGAAATACATTTATGAAATTTATATATGAAATAAATTCATGTATAGTATAGGTTAGTGCTTGTACACAGGAAATACACAATAAATACACCAATAAATACACTTTACTGTTATTATTGGCTATTATTTTCTAGAATGTTTGAACAACCTCTGTTTGGGAGAGCTATAAAAGGTTTCTCAATAGTCACCTAATTTTTTAAAAAAAATTTCAATGTTTATTTTTTTTGAGAGATAGAGAGAACACAAGCCAGGGAAGGGCAGAGAGAGAGGGAGACACAGAATCCGAAGCAGGCTCCAGGCTCTAAGCTGTCAGCACAGAGCCCGACGCGGGGCTCGAACCAAAGAACCGTGAGATCATGACCTGAGCCAAAGTCAGACACCCAACTGACTGAACCACCCAGGCCCCCTCACCTAATTTTTTAGTTAAAGTAATGTTTGAGGAAGCTGGTAGTGTTGTAAGGATTTACTGGTTTTATAGAAAGAGTTCCAGAAAGCCTAGTGAAATTATTTTGGAGGCAAAGAAAGTATGAGTGGATGCTAGATGAGGGGACAGACATACTAAGAATCATAGACATGAGAATAGAGCTAGGGACAGCTTAGAGAACTTGTGTTCACAGTGACACTGCCACAATGACATACAGTTCACACTGAATTCTCACAGAGGCTGGGATAGAAGGCATGGATATGAGGCAAAAATGCATTTAGTACCGAGAGTTTTTGGATAAAAGAAGGATATTTTGGCCTTACAGATTTCATGCATATGTGATCTGGAAGAAAGATCTTATAGGTGTGGAAAAGGTGCAATATTTCCTTTCCTTTTAGTGCCATCAGCTACAATGAGAGCAACTGTTACTAGCAACAATGGGTAAATGAGCACAAGCCACATGGTCTCTCATGGAAGTAATAGAAGATGCACATTGGCCATAATTCCCAAACTTATCCAACTGGTATAATTCCCCCTCACCCCAATCACTATTGTTTCTCGATTTTCACAAAAGTCATTATCATAATCTTAAACTAGTACATTCTTCTGTACTTATTTGTTTTGTTTACTTGAATTTGAAGACCATGAGAGCAGTGATTCTATCTCTTATTTAGTATGGCATCTACAATGCCCAGATAGTCACCATGTTGTCAAGTGGAGACTACGCCTTCTTTCAGTTCAGGAGACTTATGTATACTAATACATGGAGTTACTTTGCCTTACAAAAGTATCATATTGCTGTGCAGTGCCTACTACTTGATGTAATTTGCCATTTGGAATTTCTCTTTCTTATGATCCCCAAAAAATGGAATCATGGTGAGTCACTAAGCACCAACTAATGGTTTTGTTGTATAATAGTGTAAATAATTGTATTCTGTCTAAATTTAGAATTATTTCTGTGAAACTTCACACATTTTTTCTTTCCCTTAAGTCCTCAGCAAGATAGAACATTTGGTTCATCCAAAGTGCTGTGCTTGAAAAGATGCAGAGGAAGTTTGACAACTTACCAATGCATTCCTCACTACACTGGCCTCTGCACCCCTCTTTGACTTTCTTTCACAGCCCTCAAGATGAAGTGAAATTTGTTGCAGGATTATAAAGATCCAGTAGCCTCATGAAGAATTCAGAATCTTTGGCATTTATTTTTTGCTGGGAACAAATGGTCAATTGGAAAACTATCCTCAGCAGAAATGAATAGACATTACGGAAAGCACAATTTTCTAAATAGCAATAAAGTGGTAACTTCATATAGACGTTTGCTTTAATAGTCCTAAGGGATGGCAGGTGTTTTTTGACAGCAAAGGCCAGATTCAACATATTTTAAATTAAGCATCTACTAAGATTCTTCATCATGATTCATAGTTTGTAAAAGGATTATAATAAATGTTGACATTTCTATCTTTTGTTTTATTCTCTGCTCCTTTTCAGCTTACTTTGATGAAATTTCTTAAGGCTTAACCTGGGCTCTGCTAAATTATCTTTATTCACTCTTTACCTGTTCCAATTTCAACCTGTATATACAGCTCATATACTCTCCTAAGATCCAGATTCATATATCCAATTGTCTTCCTGACATATCCACTCAAAAGGGCTGATGTTCTCTCAAATTAAACAAGTGCAAGAAGAGATTTATTGTTCCTTATTCACCAAACTGAGTTTCTTTGTCTTTTCCTCACTCTATTTGGCCCCACCATCCACTTACCCTGTCTCATAAAGCGAAAACGTTACTATTTTTTCTTCATTATTTCTATTTCATTAGGAAGGCCAGTCAAATCTGTTTCTAAGGTATGTTTGCCATGTGCCCACTCCTTCCACCCATCTACATCAAGTCACCCATTAACCCTTTCTGTATTACTTCAAGTGTCTCCTGACTGTATTGACTTCAGTTTCAGAAAAGCTTTCCTTCCCAGGGAAAGATCACGTCTCTTTTCCAATTTTTTGCTCTCATAAAGTGTAAGGTAGGGCTCTCATGAGCCTGGCCTGGGTCCTACGGGCATCCCAGAACCAGGTGGAAAAACTAGACCAGGTGGAAAAACACTGCTCTAATTCGTCAAGAGCAGCTATGTGGAATTCTGGTTCAAGTGGGGTCAGCCCTACTCAATCCACAGGGACAGAGAGATGGGAAAGATAATTCCCTAAAGGAACATCAAGGCACTATTTCCAACAGAAGAGGAAATAGATGTTGGGAAGGCAAAAACAATGTAGGTGTACCGCTTTCACTGTCGCCTTCCTGCAACACGTTCTCCGTGTATCAGATCAAATGCTTATTTTTAAAACTCAGGTTCTATCATTTCACTACCTTTCAAAACTCTGTTCATGGTTATTCTTGCATTTAAAACACATTTCTAACCCCTTGTAATGGCTGCCAAGTCCAGGCAGTATCTGGAACCGGCCCACTGTTCAGTCTTATCTCATGCTACTTTCTCCTTCACCCACCACACTCTTCCATGAAAGTTATTTTTATAGCAAAATTATTTTCCCACATCAGGGCATTTGCACTTGCTGTACCTCTACTTGAAAGTATCTTTCGCCCATTCTTGCTATCCTGTTCTTATCCTTCATGTCTCCGCTCAAATGTCACTTACCCAGAGAGGCTTTTTCTGCCTACACACCCCTACACTTTTAGTTTTCTACTGTGGAGGCTATCTCTTTCTTGCATATGCTGCTCACAAGCTCTAAACATTAGTGGCTTTTGTCTATCTTCCCAAATGGCATGAAAGCTCCAGAGGAGAAGAGCTATGTTACCTTTTGTCATCACAAACTCAAAACTTCCCACAATCTCTCTGGGTCAATATAGTCTGAATCACTGAATCCTTAGGGCTATTTCTGCCATTGTTCATTTTGTATATTTACTTACACGTCCCTCGATACCTGCAGTGCTGCATCAGCTGCTATAATATCTAATTGTTTTTGCCACTAATCCTCTGTAATGCTTATTCTATAGCAGCATTAACAAAGTTGTTTAGTCAATTACTTAAATATTTTCCTATCTTTAAAAAATACCTTTATTTATAAATATATATTAGTCTTATCTGTCTTCCTGTAACATTACATTACATTCCTTCCCCGCAAGGGAACAGATCTAATTTTATCCATTTTTAAATCAATATATCCTCCAGTTACTGTGGCACATAAGCTTTATTTTTCTGGTTTCTTTACATTTTCAATATCTTGTAAGGTCTGAATAGGCTATATTTACAGTCTAGACCATAGCTCATGAAAATGTAAGATAAAGTGATAGCATAGGTTTTAAAATACCAAATGTAGAAGGAACAGAATACAAATGTTTCCGTTTATACCTTGGAATAAAGTCAACTAAGAAGCACATCAACTAGCAGTATTCAATGTATGGACAATATTTATCTACAAATATGTCAGGAAGAAGAGGCTAGTGATATTTTTTACTGGACTAAACAGTATTATTACAAGATTATAATCATATAAGGATGTGCCCATTCCCTTTTTTCAGGCATAAGACTTTATCACACACTTTTGGCATATAGACTGTATAATTTTTATTATGTGGTGAAACAATTATAGTAAAGATTGACTAATCAAATGTTTTTAAATGAGGATTAAATAAATTGACTGGCATTAAAAATGTTTAATGATAAATCAGAGTATAAATTACTTTTTAGAAGTGGATTATGGATTAATTTATAGTTTTTTTTGACTTAAAATTTAATGTAAAAGCTATTACTATAGTGTAAAATTTAACATTATCATTAACATTTGTATGATGTACATTCTTCAGGTAGAAATCAAATTGTTGTCAGGGGCTTGGCAACAGACATGTTGAATCAAGTCCAGCGTGCCATGGTTCTGTGGAAGGATCAATAACGAGTATTCTCAACAACGTACCAAGAATTGTTACAGGCATGGAGTTAGGTACAGAAATCAAGGGGACAGACAGGTATTGCAGAGAAAAAAAAAAGGTGTTCAGCTTCACTGATATTGAAAATATTTTTTATATGGTAGATTTTGCCAGGCATTTTGTGTTTTAGGCACCTTTCCACTCCTTTCAAAAATAGTCATAAAATTATTAGGAGGCAAATCACCTGTTTGCAGTCATTACACCTAAATTCTTACATGGATCCTTACTTCCTTTCATATAATTGTGCCTAGGATTTTTCAGATCTTGCCAATGACAGTACTACAGGGCTATCAATTGGTGTTTTTAAGAGATCTTCAAGAGAAAGTAAAAAAAATTAAACAGACTAATTTTTAGAGCAGTTTTAGGACTACAGGAAAACTGAGCGGTACGTTTAGAGACCTCTCATAGATCTCCTCTCCCCTATAGAACTTCTATTATTTTTCATTATTTTTAATGTTTCTTCAATTGTTATACTAGAGAACTGGCAGCATTCAAATATGACCTCCATAAATAAAATTTACTCTAAGCATCTCTAGAGCTACGAACTTTACAGTCATGATTAAAAGTATGGTCTTCAGTATCAAATAGTGGCATTTGTGGTCAAATCCTGTTTCTGTTGCTAGTTAGCTATGGAAACTTGAGCAAGTTTGTTAACTCTTTTGAGCCTTAATTCTATTGTCTGTAATGTAGGAATAGTAATAACCACCTCATGAGGTTGATGTGGGGATTAAATTAGATTATGCAAATATAGCATTGATACAATATCTATCATAGTAAAGAGTGGGTGCTATTATTTTTATTACAAATGAACAAATGTCATTTTTTTAGAGTAATGTTATGGAATTTGAGAAATATTTAAGGAAAAGTTTAAGGATACTTAATTTATGGCGGAAAAGTAAAGTAAAAGGTAAAGGAGAACCCTGGGCTTTGGAGTGAAATTGTTCAAATCTCAGTATCACTACTGAAAACTGGGTGACTCTGAACAAGTAGTTCAAACTACCTGATCCTCTATTTCTTAAACTTGAGAATGGAGATATTGTTACTTATATTTAGTCTTGAGAATTAAATGAGATAATATATCTCCCAAAGTGTGTTTAACATCATTGGCCAAAGCATCTGATTATACTTCCATAAGAAACATGCATATACATAGTAACCTTTTCTGATTGTGTGTGGTGATAAAATAGAACTATGAAAAGTGTGAACTATTTGATATAATTCATTTGGGTGCTCAACAAAGCTTTTTATTTACTTTTTTTATTTTTTTAATTTAATTTTTTAATTTTTTTAAAATTTACATACAAATTAGTTAGCATTTAGTGCAACAATGATTTCAGGAGTAGATCCCTTAGTGCCCTTTACCCATTTAGCCCATCCCCTTCCCACAACCCCTCCAGTAACCCTCAGTTTGTTCTCCATATTTATGAGTCTCTTCTGTGTTGTCCCCCTCCCTGTTTTCATATTATTTTTGTTTCCCTTATGTTTATCTGTTTTGTCTCTTAAAGTCCTCATATGAGTGAAGTCATATGATTTTTGTCTTTCTCTAATTTCACTTAGCATAATACCCTCCAGTTCCATCCATGTGGTTGCAAATGGCAAGATTTCATTCTTTTTCATTGCTGAGTAATACTCCACCGTGTGTGTGTGTGTGTGTGTGTGTGTGTATAAATATATATGTATATACACACACATACCATATCTTCTTTATCCATTCATCCATCAATGGACATTTGGGCTCTTTCCATACTTTGGCTACTGTTGATAGTGCTGCTATAAACATGGGGGTGCATGTGTCCCTTCGAAACAGCACACCTGTATCCAATGGATAAGTGCCTAGTAGTGCAATTGCTGGGTCATAGGGTAGTTCTATTTTTAACTTTTTGAGGAACCTCCATACTGTTTCCCAGAGTGGCCGCACCAGCTTGCATTCCCACCAACAATGCAAAAGAGATCCTCTCTCTCCACATCCTCGCCAACATCTGTTGTTGCCTGAGTTGTTAACGTGAGCCATTCTGACAGGTGTAAGGTGGTATCTCATTGTGGTTTTGATTTGTATTTCCCTGATGATGAGTGATGTTGAGCATTTTTTCATGTGTCAGTTGCCATCTGGATGTCTTCTTTGGAGAAGTGTCTATTCATGTCTTTTGCCCATTTCTTCACTAGGTTATTTGTGTTTTGGGTGTTGAGTTTGATAAGTTCTTTATAGATTTTGGATACTAACCCTTTATCTGATATGTCATGTACAAATATCTTCTCCCATTGTGTTGGTTGCCTTTTAGTTTTGCTGTTTGTTTCCTTCACCGCGCAGAAGCTTTTTATTTTGATGAGGTCCTAGTAGTTCATTTTTGCTTTTGTTTCCCTTGCCTCCGGAGACATGTTGAGTAAGAAGTTGCTGTGGCCAAGATGAAAGAGGTTTTTCCTGCTTTCTCCTTGAGGATTTTGATGGCTTCCTCTATTTTGAGTTTATTTTTGTGTGTGGTATAAGAAAGTGGTCCAAGTTCATTTTCCTGCATGTCGCTGTCCAGTTTTCCCAGCACCATTTGCTGAAGAGACTGTCTTTATTCCATTGGATATTCTTTCCTGCTTTGTCAAAGATTAGTTGGCCATAATTTGTGGGTCCATTCTGGGTTCTCTATTCTGTTCCATTGATCTGAGTGTCTGTTCTTGTGCCAGTACCATACTGTCTGGATGGTTACAGCTTTGTAGTATAGCTTGAAGTCTGGGATTGTGATGCCTGTCAAGAAAGCTTTTGACAAATTTCTATACCAAAATTTACCTACATATAAAATTCCTAACAGATTTCTAACTGTGATTTTATCATAATTGACTTTACTAAGGTATTGTAGGTAAACAGAAATAGCCACATCTCTGTGCAGACAGTCGTCGTGCCATACACCCTCACCCTTTCCCTCTTTCTTTATTCAAAGGGCTCCATAGTTCTCAGCTGTACGATCTTGGGTTAGTTACCTATCTTTGTATGTTTTCACAATTCAGCTATAAAATATTTATTATGGCAGCACACTTAATAATGCAATTACATATAAAAGATGTGTGTGTGTGTGTGTGTGTGTACATACACACAAAGCTCTTGCATGGCCCCTGAAGGTGAACAAGTTAACAACCAAAGTATAGAATTTAGTAGGGAGTCAAGAGAGAAGGGTTCTCTTCTCCCTGAGAGTGGAAGGTTTTTTTTTCTAGCTTTTGTGCTGGAGTGTTAAAGACAAGTGCGTGCTCTGCTTGGGAAGCTCTCTGTTTAGAAAGGTCAAACAGATCTATGGCAGGGCCAAGAGTAAAGGAGATATGGAATAAATTTGTAGAGTTGATCCTGTCTAGGATTTAAGAATGAGAGTTGAAAAGTTTATTGCTTTGCAGAAGAGAGTAAACAGAGCTTGTAGAAAGCTTAGCTAAGAATTAAGAATGTGCATACAGGTGGCATCTTTAACATCATATTTCTTGTCTTGAGAGAATAGGAGAAATATTCGAGGGAGTCAAATTTCTGGCTAATGATTACCAAAGCGGTTGTAGGTTTTGTCCCCCACGGGATCCAAACTAATTTAACACTTTTAATGACAATACTTGATAACATACGTTGGTTTTTGCTCTGTTTGCTTTGTTTTGTTTTACAAACAGCACTAAGTTATGAAGCAGTGTAAAATCAAAGCTCCGAGAGACTTAGAGGCAGATGAAGAGACTGACTTTTAGGTAGGTTAGCATCTTTTTAGGCAGAATAGCATCCCCAATTCTTACCACGCCTCGTGACAGAGCTTGGGTGAGTCCACGGTTTTCCCTGCCGACTGGTCTTCTCAGTACACCATGATGAAAAGCAGTAGATGGAGTTCTATGCTGTGAAGTGCAGAAATACATCCAAGTAATAGTTACATAACAGTAAACAGTAAGACTTAAGTAAGCATTACATTTTCAAAAAATGTTTTACAAGTGCTGGTGACATTGGAAGAGTGGCCAGCCACAGGTGCTTTCTGATGGATCTTTTTTTGTAGGACGTGGAAGCAGGTGATGGGGAGACTTCTACAGGAATGGGGTTCGTGAGAAGACTAGGTCCTCTCCCTGTCTTTTGAGCATGCTAAAAGTTTCTATCCTTTTCTGTCTGGAAGCTATACATTAAAAGATATAGTTCTGAGTCATTCTAATAAGATAATCTTTGTATTTTCCAAACAGTTCAACTGTTTGATAATATTGTAAAAATACAGCTATTTAGTGAGCCATGCAGTTTCTTCAATGCTGAACATTTTTGGTACTATCTGACAAAAATATTAAATGAAAGGCATTTATATATTTAAAATATATCTAACATGTATTTACAAAAATCTAATACTTGTTTAGATATGCAGAAATAAATACATGAGGAAAGGAAGTGAACCATAAACTCATTGACAAATCATGAAAAATGACTGCTTCACATCAGTGCATATTGCCCAGAATATGGTTTTTTTATTTCTTAAAGCACAGTGATACATAAATATAAAGAGGAACAGTAAAAGAAAAAGCAAAGTATTGAATGCTCTGTAACTGCGAGTTTCATAATCTACAATGACAAATACTAGAATAGTTGCTGAGGGTAGATCATTGGCATTTCTTTAAGTGCCTAAAGAGCATCTTTTTTACTGGGAAGTAAGTGCTTCCAGTATGTCATTGGATTTATGATTATACTGGCTTATTTCCACCTAGTATGTTTACGTGGTGCTTGAATTTCAGTTTACATTTAGTAATGTGTTTAAAACATTTTCATTTATTATCAATCTGATTTTTCTGGGCCTAGCATTTGTTGATAAATGCAGGGGAAATTGCATATCAACAACCTGCAACTTTGTCAGGGTCAGACAAAATCAGTCCTCAAATGTTCCTGCTCACGCTGAACAAAGCTGCATTTTTGGTGATGCGGGTGATTGATGTCTCTAGTCACCTGACAGCATATTTTATTTAGAAAAGATTATGTCCTCCCTCCCCAGTCTTGACCACATGGTCAATTTTTAACTAGGCTCTTTTGAGAATGCTTAATTTCCTGATTTTTTTCTTCACATCTTATCTAATCTTCCAATGTCCAACCTAAGGTAGATCATAAAAGTGTATATATTTATTTAAAAAAAAAATTTTTTTTTTCAACGTTTATTTATTTTTGGGACAGAGAGACACAGAGCATGAATGGGGGAGGGGCAGAGAGAGGAAGACACAGAATCGGAAACAGGCTCCAGGCTCTGAGCCATCAGCCCAGAGCCTGACGTGGGGCTCGAACTCACGGACTGCGAGATCGTGACCTGGCTGAAGTCGGACGCCCAACCGACTGCGCCACCCAGGTGCCCCAAAAGTGTATATATTTAATTTCTATTCCCAATCTTACAAGCTTTTACAGATATGGCCATTAAATTGCCCTGATTAACACTGGGTCCAGTTTTATCTCCCTTGCTAAGAATGGTCAGTTCTAAAGAAATCAAAAGGAAACTAAAATGTATTGACTGGCATTGAGTTGATATTTAATATATCTTTTTAACCAATTTTACCTGCATGATACCTATGAAATTCACCTCCTTCTATTTTTTCCACTGCTTTTACTCAAATTGAATATTCCAAGTATTTTTGGATGACTGGCTTACTGGAAAAAAAAAAAAACAACAACCTTAACAAATTGTCTTATGTCCAGTGTAGGTACATGAATTCATTTTAGATGTTGCTCTCATATGGATATTTCTAAGCTATAGTTCTTATCATATTATGCTTTTGTTCAAAAATTTGGAGTGGCTTGTCATTGTCCCATGGTAGATTGCAAAGAGGAGTGAGCATATTTAAGTGAAAACACAAGATGATGCATTATGATATGGGAGGAACAATATTAAAACTTTACGTGTATTATTATAGTAATAAAGAATATATACTTTATAAATGAGTAAATACATTTAAAAGTGTGGAGTGAGATACTTTCTAATAAAAGTACATTGTTATTAATATTGGAAACCACTAGTGTTTAGAATGATATCCAGGTTACTTAGCAGGCATTCATTTTCTCTAGAATCTTTACCTTAAATATCTCTTTGCACTGTATTATCATTCAGTCTTTATGATAGTAAAACTGAGATGATTTTACCACAGAAAATCCCTACTTTCTTCTGCCTGGAATGTGTCCTTTTATCTGTAGGCTCTAATCTTAACCATTTTTCAAATTCCAGCTCAGAGGCTAATTCCTTTGTAAATATTTTAGTAGTTAGAACAGCTTGATTATAAATAACAGAGAACCACTCAAATTGGTATGATTAATAAAGGAAATAAAGGCTCGTGCCACTGAAAAATTAAGATAAAGGGAAGGCTTCAAGTGCATTCATCAGGCCCCAAAGTCATTTATCCGTGATGCCCTCGACTCTCCATTCACGTGATTGTTCTCCTCAGGATGGTTTCCTTAATGGTTACACAATGTTGCAAGGATTCTAAACCTTACATTTGCATTCCACATCATGTAGAGCAAGAAAGAGAGAACTGCCTCCCTCCCCCCCCCCCCCATTTCAATAAAAGTCCTTGGCTTTACACTGAATTAACTTAGGTCATCTGCTCACTCATGTGGCCAGAGAAATGATGATTAGTTTAGGTCAGCCAGGGCCTACTTTTAAGTTAAGCTAGTCAAGGTCTACCCCTGGAACTGGCAGGTCATTAATTTCATGGCTGCTTCATAATGGAGATAAAAACAATATATTCTGAGAAGGTAGACAACAATGTCCACCATAAGCCTTAAGTCATTTACCAGCTAAAAGTAGACTCTTCATCTCCTGAATTACAATGACACTTTGTTTATGTACTGTCTTTTACTCTTATTTTTCCCTTGTGTTATTGCAACTTTCTTTCATATTTACCAGGCTTTAAGCTGCTTAAGGGGCAAGTGCCTATATCTGATTCATCTTTTTATCCAACTTCCTCCTGTCTAGCATCTGGCATAGTGCTTTGTTAACTTATTATTATCTAGAATAAACGAATACATAAATGAAAAATAAGCACATGATTGAATGATTGTGTAAAATCGTTACCTTGAAATATAGGTTTCCTTTCATTAGAAGATTTCCAAGCAGGTGTGCCTGGGTGGCTCAGTCACTTAAGTGTCTGACTTCAGCTCAGGTCATGATCTCATGGTTTGTGGGTTCGAGCCCCATGTCAGGCTCTGTGCTGACAGTTTGGAGCTTGGAACATGGAGCTTGCATCAGATTCCTTCTCTCTCTGCCCATCCTCCACTCGTGCTCTGTCTCTCCTCTGTTCCTCAAAAATGAATAAATGTTAAAAAACTTTTAGAAGGTTTCCAAGCAAAGTGTGGTTCAACATATTCAGATATGGAAAGGACTTATTCATTAGAGAAAAGCTGGATATAATTATCACTAAGAAAACTTCCATTTCAACAGCTTATATATTTAAGATTTGATCTTCTGAGAGAAGGAGTATCTTTTAAATGTCTTCAACTACATATGTTTTGTAACCCACAGATAGTCCATGAAAAAAATGCTACTTGTGCAGAATAAAACAAAGGAAAGTACAAAGTGATTGGGAAGGATGGCATGTTAGCCTGCTAAATATTATGCTTCTCTGAACAGGAAGAAACTTGACCTTGGACATTTCTTGCTTGCATTTAAATGAATAATAATTACTTAACACTATTACTAGACAAATTAGTTGGCCTTCTTTTGAAAAGATAATTTCTTCTCATCAGAATTTTAATTAAATGAATAAAGTGTTTTTAAGGTTTTTAGTTTTTGAGCTTCCAGATTCATGTTGGATGAAGATTTTGTTTCATTTAATATAGAAGCTATAGTTAATGAAAATTATTTTTATATAACTTTACTTATCAGAAATCTCCCCCATCCCAATGCTTCATTCAAACACTGAATATTAAATCCAAATTGATCTCAAGACCCACAGACACCATGGCCTACCTGAATGAGTACTCCATGTTGGTGGCTTACCATCAAAAACTGAACCCATGATCTGCCCCCATCAAAACAGCTTCTCTTCTGTTGGTGTCTTGGTAAGTGACTTTTTCATCCACAGAGTTGTTCTTTTCAGAAACCAGGGAGTCTTCTTTGACACTTCCTCTACCTCATTAACTCATATCCAATTCATTATCAAATCTTGTCAATCCTGGAGCAGCTGGGTGGTTCAGTAGGTTAAGTGTCCAGCTCTTGATTTTGGCTCAGGTCACGATCTCACAGTTCATGAGATTTAGCCCTGCATCGTTGGGCCCTGTGTCACTGCTGGAGCCGGGCCAGCTTGGAATTCTCTCTCTCCCTCTCTCTTTCTCTCTCTCTCTGCCCCTCCCCCATGTGCTCTTTTTCTCTGTCTCTCAAAATAAACAAACTTAAAGAAAATCTTGTCAGTTTTACTTCCCATATTTACAAAATGTGTGTCTTGAATGCGTTCACTTCTCTCAACCTCTATTGCTACTACTCCAGGCCGCCATTATCAATTGCCTGAACTTTGAAAAATAGCCTCCTAACTCGTTTTCCTGTTTCTAATCTTGTCATTCTTCATTCTAGTACCCATACTTTCACCAGAGTGTTAAAAAAAAACCCACTAAAAGCATTTAATAGCTTTCCATTGCTCTATAGATAAACATAAATTCTGTAAAATTTAGACAATATAGTTCCCACCTGTTGATCAATCCTTATCTTTGACTAATCCCTCTCTCTTCCTTACTTTGCTCCATCCACACTGACTACTTGGTTCTTGAAATACACAAAATTCTTTTGACTCCATGGCCATTGTACATCCTGTTTCCTATATGTGAGACATTCCCTTTGCCTCCCCCATCTCCCCCCTCTCTCCTTCCCTCTTTCCCTCTCTCTCTGTCTCTCTGTCTCTCTCTCTCTCTCTCTCACACACACACACACACACACACACACAATTTCTTCCTAGCCTAGCTAACTCCTACTCATCTTTCAAGTCTCAGATTAAATGGTATTTTTTATTTGTTACACAATCTTTCTCAGAACCTTTTATCAGATTAGGTTAACTCCTCCTGCTATAAACTCTAATAGCTTTCTGTACTTTTATGTAATCGCATGTATAACAATCACATTAAATAATTTTGTGCAATTATTTGTTAAATATATATTTTCTCCTTTACATTATAACTACTATGATGGCAGGCACTGTGTCTTTTCTGTTCATCATTGTATCCCTACTACCTAATATAGTCCCTAACCTTTAGTATGAATTCAATAAATATATATTTAATGAATGCATAATAAAAGAATGCATAACAGAAGAAAAAGACTTGTTGAATGATTCTATTTGTCAAAGCATAGCTCAAAACAAAGAAAGATAAGATGTGGCCAACGAGGAAGGGAAAATGTGAGGCAATAAGTCACAGTAAAAGTGTTGTCCACTTGAGTTTTTAAAAATGAGGTCTATAACATCGCGATTTTTCTCTGCCTTTTACCTTCCAGGCACTGATCTTAACTTTGCTTTGTTTGTTCATAAACCAGCATTTTTTTCTAGCCTTATCCTCTCTCCAAATTAATCTCTATGTCACTCACAAATTTCTATTGATTTTTTCTTTGTAATATCACTACACTTGAAAAAATCCCATTGGCACTACCATACTGCAGAGCACAATTATCTTATCCTTCGTCCTCTACAAAAATCTCCTAAAATATCTTCCTACCCTCAATCCACATAGCACTGTGATGCCAGATTAATCTTTGCAAAACAATTCTCTGTTCATGTTACCCACAGGTCAGAAGTCTCTATTTGCTCTGTCATTCTATAAAATAAATAGAGGCACTACTTTGGCATTCTTCACCTTAATCCCAAATTTTCTGTCTCTTAATATGAACACTCCATATATTCTGCATATAGTCTTGCCTCCGCAATTTTGTTCATTCCTTTCTTTCCTACTTTACTTGCTTTTTACTCCAAAATATTTCCTGACTACTCCTGTTGACAACAATCTCTCCTTTCCCTGAAGTTTGTTCTCATCTACATTCTGGGATAATCACGTAATACCATATCATAGTTTATATCAATTATTTTTATTTTAACATAACCTCAACTAAACTGTTAATCATTGAGAACTTTATTATAGCCTCATCATCCTGGATAATACCTGGTAATGTAATTTCAGTCTCTTGTAACTCACTGTAGTGCTAACATTTAGAACAGAATTTAGTACATAATACAGCTTAATGAATATTTATTGCTGCTGCTGATGCATATTACTTAAAGAAGGAGAGGTGGGCAGGATGAACAGAATGTCTTGTGAAATGCCGAACATGCAGAGTATTGCTAGTAGAGAAGCTAATTGAATTCACCAGACTTGAGATTCCTAACAGTTTGTTGGTATCAGCATTAGTTGAATCGTTCCCTGATGCAAGAGAGTCTGAGGCAAGAGCATTTCAGTTAAAAAGAATGGCATGACCAAAGGTTCCAGGGAGGGGGAGGGGTGGAAATATGTATGAAAGATGGACTCATTCGATAAGAAGAAGAGATTGCTCACTCCGTGGAGACCATTATCTTGTAGGGAAAAAAATGAAGCTGTGTTTATGTGACAAAAATATCTTGAAAATCTGAATAAAAAGAGTTTTTCTTCTTATACCAAACTGTCTTTTTTAATTTTTTAAATATTTATTTATTTACTTTAGAGAGAGAGACAGAGACATAGAGAGAGAGAGAGAAGGAGAACACAAGTGGGGGAGGAGCAAAGAGAGAAATGGAGACAGAATCTGGAGCTGGCTCCAATCTTTTTGAGAAACCGAGAAAATTTTGGTCAAGAGAATAATAGAATTGGAGTATTTGTAGACATTTAGCAAACTAGGTAAGAAAAACTATACAAACTGAAAACCTGAGCCCAATCTCCTATTTTTCCATCCATATGTCAAATAGTGGGGTCATTTGCTGACAGATAAGTGAACTAATTTTTGATATTGCTGTACTATAAATACTGTTGTTTTATAAATCCAAGCTGTTGCTTGTATAATTTGGGTATTTTTTTTTTTCTTTTTAGGTGAGATGGTGGTATTGATCAATAATAAACTAGAAAGGAGTAAAAAAGTTAAAATCCATGGTATTCAATACTTACTATAAAAATATCTTTTATATTCTTAACTTTGGGGATGAAAGGAGTGTCTATAAATACAATAATTATGAAAGACTATTTTCTGGTTAATCGATGTTTAGCACATCTAACTAATATAAATTAGCTTCTTAATGATAAGCCAATATCTTGTTCTGATATTCAGAGGAACATTTGAAAATTTGATATACTCTGTTCCTTCGTCTTTAATATAATTTTATTTACATATTTACGTACTTTTTAGATGTTACCAGGTTAATCTGAGTTAATCTTGAATATTAAACTTTGCACTCTATAAGTAAAGTGGTTATGTTTTAAGATTGTTTTGATTCCTTTTGGTTTTTATTGGTCCTAGGCCTTTGCTGCAGGATGTACTAAGTAATGAAAAAGCTGGTTATGGAAAGTATGTAAACAGGTTGTTTTCATTTTGTTTTGGTTTTGCTTAAAGTGTGAGCTTGGGGTCTTCCAAGGCATTCAAGTTACCATGCTGGTTGCTTTTCCATAGATGTAAAGTTTCTAAGATAGTTACCCACAGAAGTGTTCACATCATCTTAATATATCCCCATCTTCCCCTGTAGTGACCAATGTTACCTGTGATGACAAACTTATATTTGGTACCCGTCGCTTAATTATTCATGCACTCGTCATATTCAAGAATATAACCAAGTAGGGCAAAGCAAGGGAGTAAGGTATATGGGCCCATAATAGTCCCTTCCCCAAATTCAGCATTTTTCTTTGTGATCTGGTGACCTCTTAATCACTTTTCTTATTTTCTTTTTATCTATCTATTGAGAGAAAGAAAGCATGCACAGGGGAGGGAGGGAGGGAAGGAGGGAGGAAGGGAGGGAGGGAGAGAGGGGGGAGAGAGAGGGGGAGAGAGAGAGAGAGAGAGAGAGAGAGAGAGAGAGAGAGAGAATACCAAGCAGCCTCCACACTGTGGAGCCCGGTGTGGTGCTCAAATTTATGAGCCCTAAGATCATGACCTGAGTCAAAATCAAGAGTCAGACACTTAACCGATTGAGCCACCCAGGTGCCTTCACTTTTCATTTTGGATCAGGAAATGGTGACATTATAACATCATTTGTGTTTAGGTGGTAATAACTATGTATCTGAACTGTGGTCATATGAAGTTGACAAGACCCTTCCTAAAAGATGGGATGGTGACAAAGCGAAGCAACCTTGGGAAAATCAGAGACTTCCCTGGCAGACGAATGAAGTCTTCCATGGCCTCCTGCTTCCAAGTATAAGAGTGCCGGAAGGTAGAAAAAGTGTATGATTTCACTTTTTGTCACAAACAGTCATTGCTAGTTGAGTAAAATCATTTATTTATTTATTTATTTATTTATTTATTTATTTATTTTATTTGGATTGATTTTAACAACTTGGGAAAGCACTGGAAATATACATTGCATTTCTAGTGGTCTAGCTGGTATTGCTCTAGTCTGGAAGGTTGAATGCATCGAATGCTCATTTAAAAGGACCTAATGGTCCTAGAAAGATGGATCACTGTTTCTGGTTGAAATTACATTTTAATAGAATTCTGAAAAAACAATATGCATTTTAATAAGTTTTGTGAAATGGCAACATTGTCAACATACAAAATAAATAGCAAGAGTGATAGTAGTTTTTGAATCAGCAAATGTAACTGGAAAGTTCTGGAATATTGTGAGGAGCTATAGAATGTATAAGTCAGGTCCTGGCTTTATGTTTACAGTAGTAAAGGAGGTTTTGAGATTTATAGTCAAGATCTCAGAAGCATGAGATACATGCTATTAAAAATAGTTATCTGAACTGTGGGGTTAGGTTATATAGGGAAGAATGCAGTGAACAGACCACAAAATGGGAGATGAATTGCATGTAGATTATCATGACACACAGAGTTGTGGTCTGAGAGTAATGCTTTAGATTTTCTACTTTTCCTGCTGTATCTCCAATATTTCTACATATGTCTAGATCAGGAGTTGGCAAACATTTTCTATAAAGGGACAGATGGTAAATATTCTAGGCTTCCTAGTGTATATGGTCTCTGTTGCAAATACTGCCACTATGGCCACAGACTATGCATGATAAAATGGGAGTGGTTGTGTTTCCACATGACTTTATTTACAAAAATAGGAGACAAGCACACTAACTATTGTTTGCTGACAACTTTGTCTAGATTCTTACTTACCAAGTCAGAGCTTGCCTGGATCATCACATTAGCCTCCTTCTTATCTCTGAAAAAAGTATTTATATCTTTATTCATTTGTTCAAGAAATTCTATAGAACAGGTAATACATATGAGACACTGTATCATACAACACAGATACAGTTGTGAAAAAGATAGATGACTTTCTTTTCTCTAGGAATCTAAGAAACATTGATAAATAAACAAAGAATCAAGTAAAAAAGCTAATGAAAACTTATTTTAAGAATTATAAAGGAACTAAATACCATGATATGAAAGAAATTAATTGGAGGTAGGAGATCAACTTTAAATAGTGGCCAAGGAACGCTTTCTGAAGAAGGTGACATTAAAGCTGAAACCTGAATGACAGGGAGAAACAAAACAAAACAAAACAAAACAACAAAAACCCCAGCCATATCACAAGGGTGGGGAAAGAGCATTCCAGGAAAGAGAAATAAAAAGTATAAGAGCTCTGAGGTGGGAAGATGCTTGATATGTTCTGAGAATAGAAAGGAAGCCTATGTGCCTAGAATGAAGGAAAATAGAGGTATAAAATGAGGTTGGAGATGGAGACAGTATCCAGAACAAGAAGGTCCTTGAAGGTCATGGTCATGTGTGTGGAATGTTTTCTAATTGCAATGGGAAACTGCTGAAAATTCATTATCAGTGAGGTAACATGATCTTATGTATGTTTTACAAGAATATTCTGGCTGCTGGATAATCAATGAAAGGGGAGGTATCTGCAATGGCTCAGATGAGTGATTCTGAGAGTGGTTGTAGTGTAGAGAGTGACAAGAGGCTGGATTGGATACGCATTTAAAATAGAAAAATAGGGATTGCTAATATATTGGATATGGAAGTTAGGGGAAGAGAGGAGTCAAGGATAACTCCTGGTTTTTGAATTGAACATCTAGGGGGCTGGTGGTGATATGTACTGAGATTGGGAAGAGGGGAGAGAAATGGATGGGAGGGCAGTGAATCACGAGTTCTGCCTTGGCTAAGTTGGGTTTGGAATGTCAATGAGCATTCAAGGAAAAATATAAAATAGGATATAGGATATGTTTGTACTTCAAGGGAGAGTTCTGGACTAAAATTTTAATTTTGGTGGCAGTAGCACATAGATGGTATTTAAAACTTTGGACCAGGCATCTGCTTCTGGCCACATGGAATAAAGACCTGGATATACCTGTACACCTTAAACAAACAAACAAACAAACACACAAACAAAAAGAAAAAAATGTTCAAAAAAGTAGTTTTCAGACATTGAACAACCAGCATCTGAGAGAAGGAAAAAAGATGAGTCAATCCTAACTTATTGCCTTAAGAGAATTGATCTAACTTATTGCCTTAAGAGAATTTCTAGGACTCAGTACAAGGAGAGGGAACCCAAACAGAGCCTCACAGTTTTCCTGAGTTGAGAAAACAGAGTTGAGAATGCAGAAAGAAATTTATAGTGCAACATGCTGGGCAAGAGAGCAGTGGATAGTAGGACAAAGCTCTAGAAACTTAAAAGGATTCCCCTCATTTTCAGCTGATTACTGAGTTCTGATCAGCACTTGGATTGAGCAAATGCCCCAAGCCTGGAGAAAGAGTAACGTCTTTGATACTTCCTCCTCCTTCCAGCAGGTAGAACTTACAGGGGAGAAACAGGCAGATACTTCATCACGTGAGTAGAGTCAACACTGTCATAATAAGACACAGTGATATCATGGATCCATTGATCTAATGTGATGAAAATCACACCCTTCCTTTGTGGTATTACTTCCAAAAGTCTATAATGCCAGTGTAATTATGAGAAAACACCAGACAAACACAAAGTGAGGGGCATTCAACAAAGCTTATGACCAGTGTTCTTCCCAAGTGTCAAGGTCATGAAAAATAAGGAAAAACAAGGAACTGTCATGGACTGGAGGGGTCTAGAGATGTAACAACTAAGTCCATTTTGGTACCTTGGAACAACGAAAAAAGTGGACAATCATGGAAAAGCTGGGGAAATCCAAAGTACATTTGCAGTTAATAGTACTGTAGTGATGTTAAATTCTCACTTTTAATAATTATACCTTGGTTCTATGCGATAGTAACATTAAGGAGAAGCTGAATGAAGGGTATGAGAGAACCCTCTCTACCATCTTCGCAACTCTTCTGTAAGTCAAGAATTATTTCACTGTAATTTTTATAAAAGAGCAAAATTAAGTAAGACTCTGGAAACAAAAGAGCAGAGCACTGACACATCACTGGTTGCAGCCTCTCTCATTATCCACACACAAGAAAACCTCAATGATATTCATTCAGTCCTTTGATATAAGTGTACTGGGGTAATACAACAGGCCAAGCACTATGCTATGATTGGTTTATAGAAGCAAATGAAAGATATGTGTTATTTTAGTTGCCAAAGAGAATTATGAGTGTTATAATTATGGGTATTGTGGGTACAGGGATATTGAAAAAGTTTGAATTTGCAATGATGATGAAACTGAGTTGGGGCTCATCCATAAGTGTCATTGAATCATCTTCAAAATCTGATTGTCTTCAAAGTTGATGTGTAATGGGAAAACCAAGGTTTCATAGAAAAATAGCAAAATTACGACTGAATAGTTATAATCTTGTATACAACTAAAATGCTTCTAATTTCTAATGTTTGTTCAATAATCTTTTTTTTTCCCCACTGGTGTTTTATGATCATATGCAGTGTAGGCTTTTTCATTGCCTGAATGAGTTTTGGTTTGATTGGAGTCAGGAGCATAGAGAAAGCTTGCCAAAGCTTCCCAGGTATAGGCTGAATGTTCTTGATGTATTGATCAGTATTCATGTTGTGAAATCAATATCTGTGTTTTTTTTTCTGTAACACTTCCAATATTCCTATTCTGTGCACCTATTAAGGAACATACGCAACAGAACTACGTTTCTACCTTTTTTTCATTCCTTTGTGAAAGGTAATATTTAAAGAGATTATTAAATATATTAAAATAAGTACCCTGAATTTTGAAAGAGTGAAGAAAAGGTATTTATAAGATTTGTATGCCTCTGGAGTCCTCCTGGGATTTTTTGCTGGCAGCATAGCCTGTAAATATTTAATATTTTCCAGAAATTATCCTCAGAGGCTCAATCCATTAACTCAAGTGCATGCTACAAAAACAGATTTGTATACTATCGACAGCACATGAACAGAGGAGGGAAAGAAAATGAAATGGTTTTTCTATCAAGTACCGTGATTTAGAAATCTCTGTGTTCTATGGATTCAGCTCAGTGCCTAGCAATACTGCAAGTTCTAAATTTAATTTGTTGAAATTAGTGAGTGAATGAATAAATGAATATATCAACCAGGGTGTCATTTAAAGAGCTTAAAGCATTGCAACCTTTTCTTTGTCTCTGGCGATGTCCTTGGCAAAACTATTACAATACCTGGTGCTGTTCAACTATTTCAGAAATGTTTCCTATATACCAGTAGATGGCAGTCCCTCTTTATTTCTCATTTCTTTATTGAGGAAAAAAAAAAAAAGGAAGCAAGGGACTGCAAAAGAAAGGGATGGAAATAGAAGCAGATAAAGATAGATATTTAAATGCAGCACATTGTGTTTAATTTTTATGAATGGATTTTTAAAAGTGAATTGTTAGGAAGTAGGGAAAATTAAAAAAATGTTTTAAGTTAATTGGAAACAAGACATCAAACACAGTTGACTTTGTGCTAGCTCATCAAATTTCATACCAATGTGTTACATTTTGATTAAATGACAACTGTATTTCTTTCTGAAAATAAGCTCATCAATAGCCATGTGGAATATGTGGTTTTCCATGTAAATGTCAGCCAGTTTCTTGTCATGCTGAGTACTCAGGTGAGGCAGGCTTCAATTATTAAGGTTTTTGGGCTGCACTTTTGCTATCAGCTTGCTGCTTTGGGGAGTGCTTAGGGAAAGCCTCAAACTATTTTTATCTCCAAAATGTTTAAAATTTGTTGAGCAGCTCAGGATGCTACAGACATCCGGACAAATGCACGCCCTAGCACTGAAACATAATATGGAAAACTGCCCCAACAGGAGCTCATTAGACATTTCCACAGAGATTACCAATATGTGAAACACATTGATGCATTCAAATTGCATTTCTGCTACAGTAGTTGCCAGGGAGCAAACCGAGATCACCAATTTCATTTCCTTTAGAAAGTATCTTTATTTGAAACCTAAATCATGGGTTCTAGAATAATTTCCTCAACCTCTTCCCCTCATTACATTCATCATTTCTCCATCTACTCCAGACCTCTCACCCTGACCTTCCTCCAATGGGAAAAAAATGACTAACTCCTGGAGAACAATTCAGAATTTCAACTACTGGGTCCAGTTTCTATTTTTTTTTTTTGTATCCTCCTATTTTGTCCACTCTACAATTTGTCAACAGGTAAAACCACCACAACCTTAAATGAGTTCTAATTCATATAACCTTTGTTAACCAGAGAATACAAGTCTTGGTAAAAATGCATTTGTCTTGAAAAGGTGTATCGTCTCATATATTTCTCATAAAATTCATTCTTCTCAAAATGTAAACTGCTATGTGGATAGTTTGACAAATTTTATGTTGCAAAATTGTGCTCAGATCTACGTCTGTATTTAGCTGCTATATTTAGGAGATATATAAAACCAACTACATAGCTATAGTAGAACTAGGAAATGACAGGAATGGTATAAACAAATTGCAAAAGACACAGAAAAACACTTCCTGTTCACAATGAATGTATGTGTTTTCCCTTGACCTGTCTTTAGATAATAGTCAGAAGGCAAACAAGTCAACCACTACAGATGCAACTCTCACAGTTTTTGATGTTTGAGTATGTTTCCCCATTAGACTTTGAAATGGTTGAAGGCAAGAAACATTTGCATTAATTTATTCATGTAATCATGCTTTTGTCAATCAGTTATTGCATACTTAATATGTGACAGGTTGGGGATAAAAATGACAAAAATGCTGCAAGTGCTGCCTTTAAGAAGCTTACAGTAAAAAAAAAAAAAAAGCTTACAATATGTAAAGGTAAAAGAAACACATAAAAAATAGGGTTAATAGTCATAGGTTCCATGATAAGAGCATGTATTGACTACAGTGGAATCACAAAAGATAGTGCTTTTCTGTTTGCTTGGATGTAACGTAGAGTGATGGAAAATTCCATCTGAGAGGAACTCCTGAGCTATTTGGAAAAATGTATAGTTCATCAGATTGACAGACTGCTATGTAAAATATTCTATACAGTTGGACCAGTGTGGAAACGGGTATAGGGTTGTTGATTTGCAAATTGGAAATTTGTGTGGGGCAGTACAAAAGATAAAGCTGTAATTATAGCTGTCAGGAAAGCTTTTAATGTCATGTGATGGGATTTGGACTTTATAATGTGGGTAAGTGGAGTCAGGAATTAATTTTATGCATGGAAGTGACAAAACCTATATATATGTGTATCTATCTATCTATCTATATATTATTTGGTGGTGAAGCAAGAAAGTAATTCATTTCAGGGAGCCTAACACCAAGAAAATAGCAGGCTAGTGCCTCAAGACTGTTTCCCAAATGGCAAAACTACTTCTAGGTTTGTATAAGGAAAACGTGAGACAAAGGTCAGTGGGTATGTTCAAGTAGGCAAGTTTAGTGGACAGACTCAGGGATGGGAATTTGGCAACAGGGAGATCAATTGGAAGACTTTGCAATAGTTTAGGCAAGAAGTGAGGATGAAATAACCTCAGGAAGATAGGTAACAAGGTCAGTTTTAGATACATTTAGATTGGGGTGCATGTTGGGTTTCCAAGGAGAGACAAATGGCCGCACATGGAATCGAGGGAAATCTAATCTCTAGATTAGAACTGTGGATTTGGGATCTACCCATGGGTCTATCCATGTAACTGATAGCCATGTATATGGAGTTACTGAAGCTATATATATGGATGAATCATCTAGAGAGAGAAAAGAAGGGAAGAAAGGATACAACATTGGGAAATGTAACACTTGAAGTGTAAATAGACAAAAAGGAACTCTAAGATGAAAAATATAAAAAGTCAGGAGCGGCAGATAGAATGGATTTAAGGAAGTGAAGGTAGAAACAAGCAGGCAACATGACAAATGCATCAGAGGTAAAATAGGGTAAAAATTGACAGAAGTCTATTGAATTTGGCAATTAGAAAGTAATGAGAGTCTTTTACATGGTGGTTTATATGGAGTAGCAGAGTATAAGCCTGATGGTTGAAGGTTGAAGAAGGAATGGAAGGTAAGGAGAAGGAGATAAATATGTAGCTTTTCCTTTTAAAGAACTTCTCTATAAAGAGAAGAAAGAGATACACCCAGAATCTTTCATAGGACCTGGTAGTGAGTGGGTGTTAATGTGTGTCTTTGGAAATGAAATTACCAAGTATATTTTGTCAACACTACAATCTTATTTGCAGACATAGTGAGCCATGTGATATCCATAAACATTCATGTTCAATAATTGGAGGTCATTCTTTTAAGACACAGGTGGAACAGCCTGTGTGTAGTTTGGTCAAAGATTAAAGCTCATGTCCTTTATGGGGACACAGAGTGGAATTTATAATTCTACCTTGAAGAATGCTCTGATTTCACCACAAGGATGGGGTTTTTCCTTGCCTAGTATAGTTTGGTGCTGCAGCTTGGGAACAGGTTTCCATGGACTATCTAAATAAAACATGAATAAGAGTGTAAAGACTGGATGCAAGTGAGGAGGGCTATTAGCTCATAAACTGTGAGAGCTGGAAGAATCCTCAGAGATCATCCGATCACAAGTTTTTCAAAACTTTTTGTTTTATTAACAGAATCTCATTTGACCAAATAAGTTCACATGTGTAATTCTAATGTACAACACTGATAAAATTGGAATTTAATTAGTATAAATTTATCTTATAAATTTAGATTTAAAATAGGCTGTTTTGATGAACACAAATGTCTAAAAATCTGAACATGGAAATTGTAATTATATTAGTTACAATATCCAATTTTATTTCTATATTTTGCTTTGATTGTACTGTTCAGAGAAAATCCTGGATCACACAGTAAGTTGTTATGAATGGTAACTATTTTTTAAAACAGATCATTTGGAACCTTAGGACACTCATCAAATAGTCTATCTAGAAGGGCAGGGAACCTTAACATTTGTCTATTCATGCATGGATTGTAATTAAGACTATTATGAAGCACCTTCTCAGTGTATTACAATGTATGAAGTCCTTTGAGGCTTAAATTTAACTTCATAAAGGCTGACTCTCTCATAAATCTTTTACTGAATGATTATTGTACAATGAGCTACAGACATGGAGATGAATAAAGACACAGCCTTTGCCCTTAAGAAATTTACAGTGAAGAGGGAAAATTAGATTCATTAAAATAAAAGCATCAAAACATCAAAGGTGGACTAAAAGAAGCATGCAGCAATGTATAGACTACAGTGGAGAAACAAAAGAATGACAGAGTAGCTCTGTGAAGTTATGAAAATGAGTTCTATGAAGCTTCCTGGAGGAGGTGACACTTTTACTGTTGTGATGGATGGGTAGGATTTCATCAGGTTGGCAAAGGTAGGGAGAAAACTAGTAGCTGATAAAGGATATTTTGCCTACATGATTGAAAAGATCTCCCACCATTTTGTAACAATTGCTGGGAGAGTAAAACCTTGGTTTGTGAGCATAATTCATTCCTGAAACATCCTTGTAATCCAAAGTACTGAATATCAAAGGGAATTTCCCCATATGAAATAACAGAAACTCAGATGATTCATTCCACAACCCAAAAATGTTCATATAAAAATTATTACAATACTGTAATATAATACAAAATAAATAAAATATAAAATATAAAGAAAAATAAATTAATCTGCCCTTACTTTTGAAAGTCATACTTCATGACTGGTATGAGGGAGACAAGAGAGAGTAGGGTTATTGTGTAGGACAACTTTCACTATCACTAATGGAATCACTGCAATCTATTGGCTCAATGGAATCTATTTCTGCATGGGGGCCATTGTACATGCTCACATGGATGTTGACTACAGCACAGTATTAATAAACTCTTGTCATATACTGTATTTAATGAAATTGGCAATAAGGCAGCAGAGGAGAGGGTATATATCTGCAGGCAGCCTGACTTCGAATAAAGAAAGCATTCCTAAGCTTACTCTTGTACAAAAAAGCAAAGGACTGTCCATAGGTGCTTTGAAGTGAGAGAGAACCGTGGGCTCAGTTGTGATCATTTGACATTGGCCTCACATACTACTTGTATTGCAAGACACCACTTGTTTATCAGGTTAAAATTTATTAAAAATGTTTGCTCGTCTTGAGGAACACTCACAGAACAAGCTACTTGCAACCCAAGGTTTTACTGTATTTTGTCAGAGATACAAAAGTGAGTTAACAAATAATTCTTTTACACTAACAAGAAAGCCAGAGCCTGATATTATTATGCCATGATATATAGTGTGCATTTACTGTACATGTTACTCTACCATGAAGAAAATATGGACCAAACAGAAATGCCCAAGCACTGAGTGATGTTTAATTGTGTATGTTGTCTGAGTGCTTTAGCATGGACTCTGTATGTAAGCAGACATGTACAGGCTGGGATTGAAATAAAAGGTCAATATTACAGCCTAAGCTTTATAGCTAATGACCTACATATAAAAATTCGTATGTAAGTAAACAGAGAAGCAAACTAAACATCATTTTCCAAGTTTATACAAAGATACATTAATATACCAGAGATCAGAATTAGGTAAAACTTTGGCTTATAGTTCATTTTAATGTTCACTTACTCATTTCTAGTTTAAGTATTTAAAAATTGGAATATTTGAATATTTAAATATTTAAAGAGATATTTGTACACTCATGTCTATAACAGTGTTGTTATTCATGATAGTCAAAAGGTGGAATCAACCCAAATGTCCATCAACAGATGAGTGGATAAATAAAATGTAGTATATACATACAATGGAATGTTATTCACCCTGAAAAGGAAGGAAATTCTGACACATGCCACAACATGGTTTATGAGCCTTGAGGTCATTATTCTAAGTGAAATAAGCCAGTCACAAAGGACAAATACTATATAGTTCCATTTATCTGAGGTAGCTAGAGTAGTGATACTCACAGAAACAGAAAGCAGATTGGTGGTTACCAGGGACTGGGGGAGGGGGAAAATGGGGAGTTAGTTTAATGGATATAGAATTTGGACATTGCAAGATGAAATGTTCTGGAGATTGATTACACAACAACGTGCATGTACTCAATACTACTGCACCGTGCACTTAAAATAGCTAAGATGGTAAACTTTTTAAAAATGTTTATTTATTTTTGAGAGAGAGAGAGAAAATCAGAGCATGAGTGGGGGAAGGACAGAAAGAGAGAGAGGGAGATGCAGAATCCCCAGCAGGCTCCAGGCTCTGAGCTGTCAACATACAACCTGATGTGGGGCTTGAACTCATGAATCATGAGATCATGACCTGAGATGAAGTAGATGCTTAACCGACTGAGCCACCCAGGTGCCCCAAAGATGGTACATTTTATGTTATGTGTATTTTACCACAATTATACACACACATAACTAGAATAAAATACTTATGGAATCCCTGCAGCCGCTCTGGAACACAATGTAAAAGTCATGGATTTATTGGCTTTGAGGTGGAACCTTAATTCAGAGCACCTGACCACTTTGCCCACGTGTGCCTAGTGTTGGGGGTGGAGCAGGTCTAGGGCTTTTTCCACCTGACTCTAAGTTCAGAGTTCTTTCCACAATAAAATACTTTGTTTTTATCCTATTTCTATAAGATGAAATAGAAAGCCTATTTGTATTAGTGGCACGCATACAAATAAAGGAGATTAGTACCTATTATGTCTGTGTTGATCTTTGCTTTGTTCTAGCAGATAGAAAAAATACCATGTTTGAGTATGCATTTTGAAAAGAAAGCTAGAAAGATACAGATCTAAAAGAGATATTTACACTTAAAAGGTGCATTAATTTATTCCCATACAAATAATTTAAACAAATAGGAGTTTCTTTTAAACTTGGATGTCTTAAATACCATATGATTTCACTCATGTGAAATTTAAGAAACAAAACAGAAGAACATAGGGGAAGGACAAGGAAAATAAGATAAAAACAGACAGGGAGACAAATCATAGGAGACTCTTAAATACAGAGAACAAACTGAGGGTTGCTGGAGGGGTGTTGGGTGGGGGGGATGGGCTAGATGGGTGATGGGCATTAAGGAGGGCGCTTGTTGGGATGAGCACTAGGTGTTATATGTAAGGGATGAATCACTAACTTCTACTCCTGAAACCATTACTACGCTGTGTGTTAACTGACTTGGATTTAAATTAACAAAAAAACCACTTCGATGCCTTGATTTTTTTTGTCTTATTATGGGTAGGGCACAAATATATTTGTTTGGTTTATCTTAGGTTAAACTGTGGACATAAACTTATATTACAAAAGGAACAAACAAAAGAATGAATTTTATATGAGGCCTGACTTAATTATTGTACAAGAGGTTTTATGGCATTTTAGAAATGAGTGGCACCACTTTCTACAATACTGCATCTTGTAAAACTAAATGGCAGAAAATTAAAAACAGATTGAGAACATGTTTAAACTTAAAAAAAAAAAAACTCTTATACTCCAACACATTTAACCAAATATAGATTAACTCTGGGAAAACCTATAACCACTGCAATTTGCTTAAGTTGTGTTCACATGCCATCACATAACCAGAACAAAGCCTGCGATTATGCAAGTAGTAAATGTAACAGCATTCCTTAAAGATCAATTGTACATGTCACAGTATAATAGTATGTACTTAATTCATTTCATAGTTATATCCACAATCACATTTGGATCTGGAAAGAAATGCAAGGTTTTTTTTTATAGTAATTAAGTACCTGTTAAACGTATTAGAATGCATGAAGTGCTTTGAGGCTTAAAGCTAACCTAATAAAGGCTCCTCCTCAAATGGTTAATGGAAAGACTAGATATCATTAGCATATATTCTGTGGTAGCTTGGTGAACAACTTTCTCCGTGCCTCTCCCTCCCTCATTTTATCTCTGCATTTTTTTGTTTGTTTTTTCTTCTCCTATCCTCCTGCTTACTATGTTTTACCCACCTATCCTTTCATTTGTTACTCATGTACTAACTGTATAGTTGGTTTACAAATGTTCTCTTTGTTCTCAGTGAATGAGTGTGCGAGACAATGAAGTGTGTGGAGAAGCTAAGGGCAGGAAGAGTGACAAATGGTAGATTAATTCTGCAACATGGCTGAGAAGACTGAGGCTTTTGATTTCAGTTGTGGTTTAAATATTGGGAATTGAACAGAACACTGGGAATAGATGTTCACAAAATGAATTTGAAAAGAGGCATTAAAAAAACAGATATTTATTTTAGCCTGGAAAATGTAATGAAGAAATAAGAAGCAATACTTTACCAAATGTAAAGAGAAAGACTCAATCCCTGGTTTTTCTAGAAAGATTAATCTCAACAAGGAACAGATTTGAGAAATATATATATTAATACATCTGATTCTAAGATTATTCTATATAGCCCATGCTTCCTCAAAATCAAACATCTATTTTTAGAATGTAAGTTTCCTGACAGTATGATAAATCTCCAGTTCCCCTGGGGTGGTTTAGGCTAAGGTATTTTGGTTAATGGGAAGTTTGTGTTGACTGAGGCTTGCCAAATAGCTCATATTTTTCACTGGATCCTAATGTTTTGACACTCATAACAAATAATTAACATTTATTAAGTGCCTCCAATAATTACTGATCCCTTAGCAGGCCTTCAAAATTGAAAATACAGGATCAGGATTCTTCAGGCCTCTGTTTGGTATTCCATCATTTTTTAAAAGCATCCCAAATTTAATTAAAGAATCATTAATATATTTTTAAAGAGGCCTGCTTCACTGGTACTTGCACAGTGGCTTTGTAACACACTCCTTATTTTAATGATGCAGTACATTTGTAAAACACCTTGTACATGCAGCTCTGAACATCTTGAACGCAGGCTCTTAGCTTGTTCCTTTTTGAATCCTCAGAATGCTTCTCTGCATACAGTACGCTATTTTCAAAAACACTGAATTTGTGACTTTAGGCTTTTCTTTGCAACAGAGGAAAGAGTCTACATTCCTAAAAGGCTACTTGCTAATGATATTTTGTCAATATGATCTGTGTCCAAACAGGATCAAGAAATATTTGGTCTCGGGTCTTTGGTCTTGGTGGCTCCCAAGTTAAGCATCCCACCCTTCGATTTTGGCTCAGGTCATGATGTTGCAATGTTGAAATGGAGTCCTTCATCAGCCTCCATGTGTGGAGCCTGCTGAAGATGATCTCTCTTTCTCTCTTTCCCCATCTGCCCCTTTCCCTGACTCGCTCTCTATTTATCTCAAAAAAAGAAAAGGAAGGAAGGAAGAAAGAAAGAAAGGAAGAAAAAAGGAAAGAAAGAAAGAAATATTTGCTCTCACTAAGAAAGATATTGAAAACGAAACAAAAAAAACCCCTTATCCTACATTGCTCTAAGCTGCTGAAATCGCTACATTTGAAGTTTCTGGTTCTCAGCCTCAGAAATACTATAACATGGCTGAGGACAATTTAGATAAAGCACAGGCCACTTTTATTAGTAGAGATCAGAAATTATAAGCTTTAATTTGATGGACCTTAGTTATAAAAGAAATCTTATATTTGAATTGGATAGCAGACCTAGTGAAGAAAATAATTTTGACTTATTTTCTTCTCATAGGTACTTAAGTGACATGTGAAACTGCCCTTCTAAGCAACATAAAGACAGCAAGAAAATATTTACTTTCCTTGATTATATTAGTTCTACAATTAGGAGTTGTGTTGGAATATAGCCAAGTAGGAATCAGTTACTTAAGTAAAAATCTATACCTACTCCATTTCTTATCATGATTACATGAGCTTCTCTCTTTTGTGTTTTGAGGAGAGAACAGCCCACGATATTCAACTATTTATGAACTTTTTGGTCAATCACCCAGAAACATAATATTTATATATGAAGTTTGTGATAATCAGTAACCTCATAAAATATGTTTGGTATATGTTATTGTATTTGCTTACTTAGTCAATATTTCTTTTTATAGAAAATTGAATTTAGTTACTTATGCAGTAAATGAATTTATTAGCCTTAGGAAAATTAACTTACCGCTCTATAAATGAACTCCACCATCCTGTAATCAATTCAACACGATGTGTGGGTTCTCTGGTTTAAAAGAACATTTTGAATAGCTCTCCTCTGTAGCTGCCAAAAATTAGTGTTGGCTTTGACAGATTTAATTCAAATACAATCGTAAAGCCTGGAGCCTTGTGTGACAATAGCTTAAAATATAAGACTTTGAGTTAGAGAAGATAAAATCTTGGAGTAGTAATCACCTAAGAGTAAAAACAAACAAAAAAAATCATGAAGACAATGGATAATGTTAAAATTGACTTATTTACTTGAATAACTCAAACTTGAAAGAATAAACTCAAGACAAATGAGAGTACATAACTAAATTCTAAGAGATGTTAAAGGCTTAACCACGAATTAGGTTGAAAAGATTTTAGTTAAATCAATGAAGGATGAAGTCAAGATCAAGGTAGGGAAATAACACTAAACTTCTGAGTTTGCATTAAGGGAAATTAATCTGCTTCTTGACCAAAACATCTTTAGATGCTACCATCAGAGAAGCATTATTGGACTAGATAAAATGAATTATTCTGGCCAGTATAAGAAATCTGCACATGTAAGTAATTTGCTAAATATTTGCAATTAGATGATGACATTTACAACATTTAAAAAAAATTCTAACTTTTACCATCAAACATGCTGTTACAGAATTTCCCTTTCTTGTTTTGGGCAATCCCATAAATTTCTGGTCACTTTTGGGTAAAAAAAAAAAAAAAAAGAAAATCCAGTCCAGTCCAGCACAGTTTAAATCATGTGAACATTTTAAGCTCCTATTCTTCCCTTTGCATAATAATGGCTAACCCTCAGTCCGAGGGTCTCCATGTGAAGAAGGACATAATCAACTTTTTCATTTCTCTCTTGCCTTTTTCTAGGATCAGGGGTGGGGAAATGGGCAGAAGTCATTTTACTTAATTTGTGGTCTTGTAATCCTCTTGGCTTTCAACGAGATGGGTAATGGCCGGCATCTAAATGGTGACTTCTTCATGTAGAACATGTATAAGATCACTGGGGATTTTGGAGAAGGTTTTCCCGCTGAAGAGTTTCATAATGAGGAACCTGATCTTTTCAGATCTTCCTCAGAGACTTATGATTATACTATGATAAAAAAAAAGAATACATCCTGTTTGTGTGAATATCATTATAAGTAGTATTTATTTAATGGTTGACAGAATTACAGTTCCTCTCTTTTTCTCATAGATATATAAGGGCCAATAGAGTGTATGGACATATGCGGCAAAAAGAAATGAAATTCATACATAGTTCACACCTAAGACAATTTTTGTTACTATGTATTTTGAAGTGCTCAGCATGAAAATAACTTTCCCCTCCCCTCAAAAAGAGCCTACTTCTCAGGAGACTGAGAACACTTCTTCCATTTAAAGACAAATCCTTTACTTTGAAAAATAAAATAGGATAGCTTATTAAAAATTCAGTTTGCTACATCTGATTGAAGATTCAGTCCAAAGCCAGTTTGAAAGACTCGCATTTTAATTTTCATGTCTTGGTTTTTAATTATGTATTTATTTTATGCAGCTTTTAGTGTTCTGATATAGTTAAGCAATTGTTGATAGGTGTGTTGAATTTACTAAGACTTCCTTCCTTACTGAAATGATCTATTTCTGTTGAGCTGCCAGTTAAAGATGATCTCACACTTGCTGACACATTATTAGTGAAGGGTTGTTAAAGGAATGTTGATATTTCTTTATACTGTTCATTTTGCTTCTTCATATATCATCCTGACCTTATTTACTTTGCCCTTTGCACACCTTTTGTTTTCTTTGAGACGGACATAGAATATGTGTTCATAAAATCAGTTATGAATTATGGGGGAAAATCCAAACACGAGTTAGCTGTTTTACAACTAACAGACCTTCTCTTCTAAAAATATAAAAATTAAAATTAGAAAGCCCCCTTTTTAGGTCAAAATTTTCTCTTATTCGTGGCGACTATTTTGTGTTTGAGCTACTATATACTTACAAAATGCTCTGTTAAAATTTTTCTAATACTTTATTGTTATAACAATGATTACAATATATCATCTAACTGAAATTATTTTTCAAGTTTTTAATCTACTTAGTGACATCTTGAAATCATTTCATTCATTTATTCATCCTTCTACTTTTTTTCCTAAACACCTGTCATATGCAAGCATTGAGCTAGATCCCGGAAGATGTGCTGGCAGCTTCGAGTCTGAGTGTGGAGATAGAAAAGGGAAAAAAAAAATGTAAGTATAAACCAGAAAATTAGACATTGTGATGAGTGTCTGAAGAAAATAAGCACAAGGCTCTTAACAGCACTTAGTACATTGTAAGTTTGTATGGCAAACTCACCAATCATTTGATGTCAAGTATACGATACACACATACATTCTCACCCCCTTAATAAATCACTATAGTTTACTTAAACTTTTAAAAACTGGGGCGCCTGAGTGGCTCAGTTGGTTAAGCGTCCGACTTCGGCTCAGGTCATGATCTCATGGTTTGTGAGTTCGAGCCCCATGTTGGGCTCCGTGTTCATAGCTCAGAGCCTGAGCCCGTTTCAGATTCTGTGTCTCCCTCTCTCTGACCCTCCCCCATTCATGCTCTCTCTCTGTCTCAAAAATAAATAAACGTTAAAAAAAATAAAAAAAAAACTTTTAAAAACATTCAGTCAAATATAGCCTTTCAATTTTGACATCTGTATTATTTAAAAATTATCCCAGAAGCATCAGTATCACCTGGGTCTTATTAGAAATACACATTTTCAGGTCCCACCCCAAACCTATGGACTCAGACACTCTGGGGTGCTACTCAGAAGTATTTTAACAAGTCCTCCAGCTGACTCTGATGACCATGCTCATGCTAACATTTTGAGAACTACTGATTTAAACTTTTTCTGGAAAGCCTCCCTAAACCCTCCACAGTTGAGTCTAAGTATATAGGCTTCCCATGTGTATTTCCAACACACGGTCAGCAAGCTACAGCCCTTGGACCAAAACCAGCCTCCAGTTTGTTTTCTCTAATAAAAGGTATTGGAGGGGTGCCTGGGTGGCTTTGTCAGTTCAGCATCCGATTTTGGCCTAGATCATGACCTTGTGGTTTGTGGGTTCGAGCCCCGCATAGGGCTCTGCACTGATGGCCTGAGCTTGCTTTGGATTCTCTGTGCCCGCCCCCTCTCTCTTCTCCTCCCCCTACTTGTTCTGTCTCTACCTCTCTCTCTCTCTCTCAAAAATAAACTAACAAAAAGTTATTGAGGAGGGCACTTGTTGGGATGAGCACTGGCTGTTGTATGTAAGCGATATATCACAGGAATCTACCCCCAAAACCAAGAGTGCACTGTATACACTGTATGTTAGCCAACTGGACAATAAATTATATTAAAGAAAGTTATTGGAATACAATCACATCCATTTGTTTATATACTGTCTATGGGTTTTTTTTTTTTTTGTTTTTTTTTTTCAACGTTTATTTATTTTTGGGACAGAGAGAGACAGAGCATGAACGGGGGAGGGGCAGAGAGAGAGGGAGACACAGAATCGGAAACAGGCTCCAGGTTCTGAGCCATCAGCCCAGAGCCCGACGCGGGGCTCGAACTCACGGACTGTGAGATCTTGACCTGGCTGAAGTCGGACGCTTAACCGACTGCGCCACCCAGGCGCCCCTGTCTATGGTTCTTTTAAGCTGCTGGGTGAATGCTGATGAGCCTATTTCCTATCTGCTTCTTTTCAGGAAAGAAAAGAAAAAAAAAAAAAAAGTTGCTTCCTGCTCCAGTACTATAGCATAACACTTGTCACACTAAATGACCATTAGCTGTTTACTTCCTATTTTTTTTATTGCCAGCACTTTTCTGAATTCTAGGCTGCTTTCACAATAAAACAAAGTTTCTGTCCTCACAGAGTTTACATTCTGGGTGGATGGGATAGACTGAATAAATAAATGTAATTTCCTTTAATCAACAACAGGCTTGGAATTGTGGATTGTTCACTATGGTGCCTACACCAGTGTCCGGTCCACACTGGACATTCAATAACTGTGAAATAAATGAATTACCAATGAATAAGTGAATGTATGCGACAAAGTGACAGGAAAGGCAGTTCTGCTTGTACATGACAGTCAAGAATGTAGCTGAGCTGTCTTGGAATTATTTCACTCTTCCTTACTCATAACTAATATCCTGAGATTCTGCATTTAGTGAGCCTCAAACCTCATTTGGTGTTTCAGATTGCACAAAAATTGTTACAGAATTGAGAAAATATTTTTAAAAAGTAACTCTAAAATTTAAAGGAATACATCCTTTTAGGAGAGCAAGCAGGGGTTCACAAATGTGACAAGTACAATGAGTCATGACCATTTCTGCAACTCCAAGAGTTGGGAATCATCACATTCTACCTTGCAATGGTTTTGTAAGATATAAGCTATAGATATGATATGAAAGGATACTCTGGGTCTCGGTTGAGTAGTTCATTATACAAAGCACCATGATAGCATATGTGAAAAATGTTTATCTGTACTGGGTGTGTAGCGATTTTACTTTATGTTGTTTATATCAAGAAGAAATTAGTCTCACATCACTACCAATTATATATCAATCATCCTGATGGTAAAATTCTGATCTAATGTATTACTTTGTTCATAGGCAAATTCCATCTGATTTGGTCAAATAAGGAATTGTATTTTACTTCATCTGTATAAGGGACAATGAAAACTGCTACAAAAGTAAATCAAGGGCTTGAAGTGGTTAGTGACTTTCAGATGGAAATAAGAAAATTACAGCCAGCTGAAGCTTTCTTTGCATTTGGAACCAAATATTAAGTCTACCTATGGTAATGATATCTAGCCAGTGAAGGGGCCAGATTATTCATGCCTACTTTGATTTAGTTTACTATTAAGTAAAATTGAGATGTTCAATGTGTTTTCTAAGTGACCATTTCTAATTATGTGACTAGATAATCAGCCTATTCACAAAAAAGCTCCAGCAGCAACAAACAGACTCTGGTGTGAGGGGGCTAGAGAGATTGTGTGACTCAGTCCCTAATCAAGCACATGGGTATTCAGCACAAAGCTGAATATATAAAGTACATATGAAGTGCTTAGCACAGTGCTCGGCATACAGTAAACACTAAATAAATGACTGCCATTATTATTACCCACAATCTGAAGAGTGAACATTAGAGAGGGACATGTCCTCTGATTCACAGGTAAGAGATGTCACATCTAGAAGGTCGTCTCTTCCTCCAGCAAGAAAAGACTTCTGGAAGTGATATCATTTGAGGTAAGTCATAAATAATAGTTAATATCTGAGAGGTAGAAACAGGAGCAAGTTCAGAGACAGAAGCAAGCTAAGTGCATGCTTTTGCTGCCCTCTGCCTTCTCTTACAATTACTCATCCTGAGTAGAGCACCTTCCAAAGACAACTGAGCCTGGGAGAGGAAAACCAGGTTTTCACTTTGCTGAGGTCTTGGCAGAAGGCACATCTGCAGGACATTACTCTTATCTGGGCCTGCCTACAACTTGCATCCTAGAGAGAAAATATCGTAAACAAATTAGAGCTCTGTGCTTCCTGAAAAGGGGTTGTTCCACTGAGATCTGTGGAGCACTGAGAAGAAAGCTAGCATCTTTCCATCCACATTTGTGGTCTTATAACAACTTACTGGTCTCTCAGGTCCCCATGTTGCTCCCCAGAAGCCAAGGAGTTTGGGAGGGTTCTCATTATCTCTTCAACTAGAACCTTTATAATTGACGAGAGTAGAGGGGTTTTCTGTTGAGGACTGAATAGGTGACCAAAAATCTGAAGCTGGTACATGTCCTGCTCAGAGGGCCAGAGACTGCAGGTTTCCCACCAATTGTGGCATTGGCGTCACCTGAGCTGAAAGCAAAGGGAAAGGAATGCATTGGAGAAACAGAGTGCCCATGGAAAGTCATGGGTAACCATTACTAGAACATAAAACTTCAAAACTTCTAAACTGACAAAGGAAAATGATAACAGTAATTGGATCAAATAAGTAAAGTTTGAAAAACATAAAATGAAAAATATAAAAAATATAAAAGAAAAATATAAAAAAGAAAACAACAATGCATAATGAATAGAGGCATTATTGAATGAATTGTGCTGTATCTGTGCTTTGGAAGTTTATGCAAAATTGAAGAAAATTAATACAAGTTTATATAAGTTGACCTGGAGATATTTCTATGAGGTATTAATGAGTAAAAGAAGCAAAATGTAGAGAATTATATATAATTTGATCACACTTTTATAAAACTAGCAATGGAAAATCTAGATAATTATAAGTTGGTATGCATGAATATATTTGATTGGTTTATGTATAATTATATGAGCATGAAGAAAAATGTATAGTAATAAATACTAGATTTCTAACGTGAATTACAGGGTAGGAGGTAGGGAGGGCTTATATTGACAAGAGACAATGTAGATAAGAGGGGGGATGAGGGAGTCAAGTAACACAGGAAAAGAATAATCAACAGTAATTTGATCAAATAAGTAAACAAAACAAACCATAGTAAAAATTGCATACAAGAATGGGAAACATGTTTATGCAATTAAAATCATTAGGACAAGTCAGTTAAACAAAAAGAAGTTAGGATAAGAAGAAATTTAATAATCACACTTGAGTGTGCGTGTGTGTAGGCACAGGAAAAAACATGGAGAGATAGAGAATATAGAGAACTCTGCACAGAGACAGCAATTTATTTTTTTATGTCCATGGAATATTTTTAAAATCAGTCTTCTGCTTGCTGACAAAGAATAAATGCAAACATTTTATTTACTTTAAAAAATTATTTTTTAATTAATTAACTAACTAATTAATTTATTTATTTATCTATCTAACATTCAAGTTACATAGCATATAGTGCAATAATGATTACAGAGGTAGATTCCAGTGATTCATCCCCTACATATAACACTCAGTGCTCATCCAAATGAGTGTCTTCCTTAATGACCCTTGCCCTTTTAGCCCATCCCCCTACTGACAGCCCCTCCAGCAACCCTTAGTTTGTTCTCTGTATTTAAGAGTCTCTTATGGTTTGTCCCTCTCCTTGTTTTTGTATTCTTTTTGCTTCCCTTCCCTTATATTTATCTGTTTTGTATCTTAAATTCTTCATATGAGTGAAGTCATATGATATTTGTCTTTCTCTGACTAATTTCGCTCAGTATAATACCCTCTAGTTCCATCCAGGTAGTTGCAAATAGCAAGAGTTCACTCTTTTTGATTGCTGAGTAATACTCCTTTGTAGATATATACCACATCTTCTTTATCCATTCATCTTTCAGTGGACATTTGGGGTCTTTCCATACTTTGGCTATTGTTGATAGCACTGCTATAAACATTGGGGTGCATGTGCCCCTTCAAAACAGCACACCTGTATCCCATGGATATATACCTAGCAGTGCAATTGCTGGATTGTAGGGTAGTTCTATTTTTAACTTTTTGAGGAACTTCCATACTGTTTTCCAGAGTGGCTGTACAAGTTTGCATTCCCACCAGCAGTGCAAAAGAAATTCTCTTTCTCCACATCCTCACCAACAGCTATTGTTGCCTGAGTTGTTAATTTTAGCCACTCTGTCTGGTATAAGGTAATACCTCATTGTGGTTTTGATTTATATTTCCGTGGTGATGAGTGATATTGAGCATTTTTTCATGTGTCTGTTAGCCATCTTTTGTCTTCTTTGGAAAAGGGTCTATTCACGTCTTTTATCCATTTCTTCTCTGGATTATTTGTCTTTTGGGTGTTGAGTTCGATAAGTTCTTTACAGATTTTGGATACTACCCCTTTATCCGATATATCATTTGAAAATATCTTTTCCCGTTCTGTTGGTTGCCTTTTTACTTTTGCTGATATTTCCTTAGCTGTGCAGAAGTTTTTATGTTGATGAGGTCCCAATAGTTCATTTTTCCTTTTGTTTCCCTTGCCTCCAGAGACATGTTGAATAAGAAGTTGCTGTGGCCAAGGTCAAAGAGGTTTTTGCCTGCTTTCTCCTCAAGGATTTTGATGGCTTCCTGTCTTACATTTAGGTCTTTCATTCATTTTGAGTTTATTTTTGTGTATGGTGTAAGAAAGTGGTCCAGGTTCATTTTTCTGCATGTCGCTGTCCAGTTTCCCCAACACCATTTGCTGAAGGGACTGTCTTTATTCCATTGGATATCCTTTCTTGCTTATCAAAGATTAGTTGGCCATATGTTTGTGGGTCCATTTCTGGGTTCTCTACTCTGTTTCAGTGATCTGTGTGTCTGGTTTTGCACCAGTGCCATACTTTCTTGATGATTACAGCTTTGTAATATATCTTGAAGTCAGGAATTAGGATGCCTCCAGCTTTGGTTTTCTTTTTCAGGATTGTTTTGGCTATTCATGGCCTTTTTAGGATTATTTGTCCTAGCTCTGTGAAGAATGCTGGTGTTATTTTGATGGGGATTGCAATGAATATGTAGATTGCTTTGGGTAGTATTGACATTTTAACAACATTGTTCTTCTAATCCAGGAGCATGGAGTATTTTTTCCAATTTTTTGTATCTTCTTCAATTTCTTTCATAAGATTTCTATAGTTTTCAGTGTATTGATTTTTCACATCTTTGGTTAGGTTTATTCCTAGGTACTTTATGGTTTTTGGTGCAATTATAAATGGATTGATTTCTTGATTTCTCTTTCTGTTGCTTCATTTTTGGTACATAGAAATGTATCCAATTTCTGTGTATTGATTTTATATCCTGTGACTTTGCTGAATTCATGGAACAGTTCTTGCAGTTTTTTGGAATCTTTTGGGTTTTCCACATAGAGTATCATGTCGTCTGTGAAGAGTGAAAATTTGACTTCTTCCTTGCCTATTTGGATGTCTTTATTTCTTTGTGTTGGCTGATTGCTGAGGCTAAGACTTCTAAAACTGTGTTGAATAACAGTGGAAGAGTGTACTAACAGCAACAAAGACACCACCAGAAACTATGGTACACCACCAGAAACTCCAAGTCTACCAGCTACACAATGGCAATAAATTCATATCTTTCAGTACTCGCTCTAAATATCAATGGACTAAATGCTCCAATATAAAGACATAGGGTAACAGAATGGATAAGAAAACCAGACCCATCTATTTGCTGTTTACAAGAGACCCATTTTAGACCTAACGATACTTTCAGATTGAAAGTAAGGGGATGGAGAACCATCTATCTTGCTAATGGTCACCAAAAGAAAGGCAGAATAGCCATACTTATATCAGACAATGTAGATGTTAAAATAAAGTCTGTAATAAGAGATGAAGAAAGGCATTATTACCATAATTATGGGGTCTCTCCACCAAGAAGTTCTAACAATTGTAAACATTTATGCCCCAAGTGTGAACACCCAAATATAGAAATCAATTAATCATAAACATACAGAAACTCACTGCTAATAATACCATAATAGTATGAGACTTCAACACCCCAACACCCCACTTGCAGAAATGGACAGATCATCTGAACAGAAAATCAACAAGGAAACAATGGCTTTGAATGACACACTAGACCAGATGGACATAGCAGATAGATATATTCAGAACATTTCATCCTAAAGCAGCAGAATACACATTTTTCTCTAGTGCATATCTGGAGATGTTCTCTAGTGGAACATCTCCAGAATAGATCACATACTGGGACACAAATCAGCACTCAATAAGTACAAAAAAGATTGCAATCATATCGTGCATATTTTCAGATCAAAATGCTATGAAACTCAAAAATCAACCACAAAACAATATTTGGAAGATAAGAAATACTTGGTGACTAAAGAACATTCTACTAAAGAATGAATGGGCTATCTAAGAAGTTAAGGAGGAAATTAAAAAGTACATGGAATCCAATGGAAATGATAATACCACAGCCCCAAACCTCTGGGATGCAGCAAAGGGAGTCCTAAGAGGGAAGTATATAGCAATCCAGGCCTTCCTAAAGAAGGAAGAAAGGTCTCAGATACACAACCTAACCTTACACTTTAAAGAGCTGGAGAAAGAACACAATATAAAACCTAAACCAGCAGAATATGAGAAATACTAAAGATTAGAGCAGAAATCAATGCTATCAAAAAACAAACAAACAAACAAACCAACCAGTAGAACAGATCAATGAAACCAGAAGCTAGTTCTTTGAAAGAATTAACACATTTCATAAATCCCTAGCCAGTCTGATCAAAAAAGGACAGGACTCAAATAAAATCAAGAATAAAAGAGGCAGTATCACAACCAACACTGCAGAAATGTAAACAATAATAAGAGACTATCATGAGCCAATAAATTATGTGCAATAAATAGGGGAATCTGGAAGAAATGGACAAATGCCTAGAAACATAAACTACCAAAACTGAAACAAGAAGAAATAGAAAATTTGAACAGACCCATAACAAGTATTAAAGAAACTGAATTACTAATCAAAAATCTCCCAAAAAACAAGAGTCTGGGGCCAGATGCCTTTCCATAGGAATTCTACCAAACATTTAAAGGAGAGTTAACACCTATTCTTTTGAAGTTGTTCAAATGAAAGGAAATGGAAGGAAAACTTCCGAACTCATTCTATGAAGCCAGCATTACATTGATTCCAAACCCAGATAAAGACCCCACTAAAAAAGGAGAACTGCAGACCAATTTCCTTGATGAACATGGATGCAAAAATCCTCAACCAGATACTAGCCAACCAATTCAACAATACATTAAAAAATTATTCACCACAACCTAGTGGGATTTACACCTGGGATACAGGTCTGGTTTGATATCCATGAAACAATCAATGTGATACATCACATCAATAAAAGAAAAGACATGAACCACATGATCCTCTTAATAGTTGCAGAGAAAGCATTTTACAAAGTACAGCACCCTTTGTTGATAAGAATCCTCATGAAAGTAGGGATAGAAGGATCAAGATCATAAAAGCCATATATGAAAGACCCACCGCTAATATCATCCTCAATGGGGAGGGGCGCCTGGGTGGCGCAGTCGGTTAAGCATCCGACTTCAGCCAGGTCACGATCTCACGGTCCGTGAGTTCGAGCCCCGCGTCGGGCTATGGGCTGATGGCTCAGAGCCTGGAGCCTGTTTCCGATTCTGTGTCTCCCTCTCTCTCTGCCCCTCCCCCGTTCATGCTCTGTCTCTCTCTGTCCCCCCCCCCAAAAAAAAAATATATCATCCTCAATGGGGAAATCTGAGAGCTTTCCCCCTAAGGTCAGGACATGTAAACACTTTAAAGTAGAGATTTTACAGATCATGCTCTCAGATAGTTAATCTAACAATCTAGAAGTTCTTAAAAATTAGCTACTTGGAATTTAAGAAACAGTCTCTGCAACATGAATTCAAAAGTGAAATGACAAACTAGAAAGTTATCAAAGGAAAATTCTTTACACTAAAACCCATGGGACACAGTTAAATCCATTCTCATAGAAAATTGTACATTTTTAAATGGCTTTGTTATTAAAGAAGAAAGACAAAAAATACAATAACTTAGTATTTATCTTGATAAATCAGGCAGAACAAACAAAATATGCTAAAACAAAGTAGTGGAGACAATACATAAAACTACTATCTGAGAAAATAAAATTAAAAAAGCTGTAAATAAACCTGAAAACAGATTCTTTAAAAGATTAATAATATAAATTGTAAGCTCAGTAAAGGTAAAAGTAAAAAATATACATTAGGGTGAAAATGGAGATATAATGCATATACAAGTGAGATTTAAAGAATTATAAGAATACTCTAATTTGAAAACCTACATTATGTAGATGTTTTCTTAGCAAAAAGATGAATTACCAACACTGACTCATGAATAAACAGAAACTTGAGAAATCAGTTATTGTAAAATAGATTAGAAAGGAAATTTTAAAATGTGTCTCTAAATAAGGAACCATAAACAGTTTCAAAGATGAGTTTTCTCTAAATTTTAGAGGATAGTTTTAATTTATTTAAATTACATTAAGAAAATGAGAGAGCTGTTAAATCTGTTGTATAAAAATAACATTAATATCAAAACATTAATACACAAAGAAAGAAAATATAGTTTAATGGTACTTTAAATTGTAGATGAAAATAAAATTATCAATTGGAATTTAGAAGTGAGACATTCATAGACAGGATTGCAGGAATATGAGGGTGAGTACAAAATCAAGAAAAACACAATTCATGATGCCAAGATAATAGTGGAGAAAACCAAATTCATATCACCCTAGATCCTAAAAGTTCTTTGATGAAATTTAGCAGATATTCTTAATGCTGACTAAAATAAGAAATTACTTCAGTAGGATAGTGTTTACTTGTAAACAATGAGAAGCCCATTTTCTTATTATTCAAATTAAAAAATACATTTTAGCAAATGTAATAAGAAAAGAACATTAATTAGTATTAATATTGGAAGAAAATTATCCAAATTTTTGCTAAAAATTGAAATCTAAGAAATCTAAAATTTTCTAGTCACTTTAAGGAGAATTTTCAAAGTGGTTATGTACCTTAAAAGTGTACAATCACCAATACCTATTCTTTATATGTGATGCAACTAGCTATAAATGGAAATGGAATTATCCTATTCAAAACAGCAACAAACACTATAAAATAATTAGGAACAATCTTAAAAAGACCAGTTTGAGACCTATATGAAGACATCCATAAAATATTTCTGAAGGGAACTAATCAAAACGTAGACTAAAGGAAAGATGTACCATGTTCTTAATGGGAACACTTAATATCATGAAAGTGAAAATTCTTCTTAAATTAATATATGAATTACAAGAAATTTTACTTAGAGGTTCTAAAATATTTTCTTTGGAATTAGACTGAAGTAATCTATACTTTTCCTAAAAGAAAAATATTCAAGAACAAAATATTGGCTTAGGGATGTATGAAGAAATTAGTAAAACAGAAAAGAAGTTTTAGTTATAGGCTACAGCATGTGTATGTGAACGTATGCAAGGTAAAGTAACTATTTCTGTTCACTGCAAAATGATGATTTATTTTTACCAGTAGTAGTATTAAAAATGTCTCTCCTTCTGGAAGACAAGAGAATTTGATCTCCTCCATATTCTTTTTCTTTCTTTTCTTTTCTCTTCTTTTTTTTTCTTGAGAGAGAGAGCATGTAACTGGGGGGAGAGGGAGAGGGAGAGAGAGGGAGAGAGAGGGAAGGAGAGAGAGAATCTTAAGCAGGCTCCATAGTTAGCACAGAGCCCGCCATGACCTGAGCTGAAACCAAGAGTCAGTAGCTCAACTGACTGAGCCACCCAGGCGCTCCATTCCTCATACTGTTATGCATAAATACACAAACACACAGAGACAAATAAATAAATAATCAGTAAGTAAAACAAAAGAAAACAAAACTCTTAGGAAAAATGTTTGTAGAATATTTGTAAAATCTATAAGTTTGAAGTCTCTTAAAATAAGATGGTATATTCAGAACCCAAAGAGCAAAAGTACACATTTAAATTTGATAGAGAAAAATTGGAATTTCAATAAACATACCATGAGTGAAGTCACATATGTGATTGATTAGAAGAAAACTTCAGTGTACATAAAACATAAAGCCTTAAAATTCACAGTATATAACCAACTCTTAAATTTGATAGCATAAAGACAAATGACAATAAAAATACATAAGGGATTGGTTAAATACACAAGCCACAGAAGAACAAATTCAAATGGCCAATAACCATAGGAAAAGATTTTCAGACACACTAACAGAAAAATACAAATGAAAATGATACTGAACTATCTCTTTTCACAAGTCATATTGGCAAACAAATCACCTACAGACTGGACCGCAGCTGAGTCCTTCTTCAGATGAGGCCCCAGAATTTTCTCTATCCACCAACCAGGCCAGAGGAACCATTTTGCTGTCATAGGTGCAGAGATCACACTTGGAAAATAGTATTTCCTGGAAATTCCTAGCAACTTGCTGCACAAAACTGAGTACCTAAGAATAATTAGTAGCTGATTTCAAGTGTCTTTATTGTTCATTATCTATATACAGCCTTCACAGTTCTTATAAGAGTGAATATATTAATCTGCAGACATAAATAATCTTGTCAGTTAACTCAGTATTACATCAACAAATGATCACTTGGAATTTTTTTTTAACAGAAGTTTCTTTGGGTTGAATTAGTGTAAATCTATCTACTGAAGCCCAATCTTTAGAATATAACTTTTAAAACCCTATACGATCTGCACTCCTGCCAACCCATCTCCGTTTCCTCCCTGACTTCATTTACTGTCACTTTACCCTTCCTCCACTTTGCACCATCTACAGTGTCGTCTTCGTTTACTTAAAAAGCATGAAACTTGCCCTCACTCCAGACATTTGCACTATCAAAAGGTTCTTCTGGAAATGATCACCTGGTAGCTCCAAATTTATACTTCTATGACATGTACATAGCAGTTTAAACAACTTGTTGTTTGGAGAAATATGAAATGATGTTAGACTAAGTATGTTCACTTATTCATTTAGTTTTCAATCATTGAATATACATTTATTGAGTTTCCATTTTGTGCAACAGAGGCATGAAGTGTCAAAAGCTCGAGGAGAATATAGGATGATCTTATTGACCTCAACTTACAAAAATACTGAAACTCTAGGCCCAGAGAAGTCGAGTTGCTTGTCTAGTACAAAACTTCCCAAATGACAAAGCAAGGGCAAGTTCTCCTTGTTCCCATTCTCCCTGCTACACTTGTACTAATGCTATATTCTTAAGAATTTACCAGAAATTTAACAAATTAACAAATCAAAAAATCACTATTGGTGTCATTTTAGGACTAATTAATATGTTTGCATAGTCAACATTTGTGTCACTCAAGACTCACTAGCTTTGAGGAGGTAAGGGGCTATATGGAATTCACTGACAATATCTTTCCATGATCAAAAAGAAAAGCATTCAAACCTTATCACATGCTCCTCCAAATTTGCTTACAATGTAATTTCATCCTTGTTAGCTCTAAGTATTATTGAAGGGAATTGAAACTGACAAGCCTCCTTGGTAATAGTTTATGAAATTAGATTAAACATTTATTGATTAGCAAACCAAACTTTATCCCGCATTTCAAAGTAAATCATTCAAAAGTCTTATAACTAACAAATGTAGCACAGAATGTAAATCTTCCAATTCATACATTCTAAGCTTTAACATGTGAGGAGATAAAAGTCTGGTGTACTCCACAAATGACAAAACCTGTTACAGATCAGGTTCTTGCCAATTTCCATACATTTCCATTGAGCTGCGGGGAGAGGGAGGGAGGGGGACTATGCAACATAAATCAGGCATTTGTGCAGCAACTGTAAGATAGGAGTACACATATATATCTTTAAAAATGTTTACTTATTTTTGAGAGGGGGGAGGGGCAGAGAGAGAGGAAGGAAGACAGAGGATCTGAAGTGGGTTCTGCACTGACAGCAGAGAGCCCCATGAGAGGCTTCAACTCACTAACCCAAAGATCATGACCTAAGCTGAAGTGGGATGCTTAACTGACTGAGACACCCAGGAGCCTGACATAGTACACATATTAATAGATTGAGATGTTTTGTTTTCCATCTTAAGTATATTTAAAGTAAGTTATAAATAACATGTACTCAAATATTGTATTTGCAGTAACTGAATTAACTCCAAGATATATTTCAGATATGGAAGAAGGTGGGTAAATTTTTTAAGAGAGCAAATCAAAGGTTTTGTAATCTATCTTATTTTTTAAAACTTGTTCTGATTTCAGTTGGCCAATCCCTTTTACTAAAGAATAAGGAAAATACTGATAAATACAAATAAAACAATATTTTCTATTGACAACACCCCCTCTCTCATTTTGGCAAGACTATAATTCTTTAAAACTCTTAATTATCATCATTCATGAGTGAATCACCTCTAGAAATTACATAGTTATGAAAATTGGTGTCAGGCTTCTAACATATATTCAATGTGAAAAGACCTTACTATGGAAGTCAGTTATTTAGGAGGTAGTGGTTCAAAATATTAAGTTTATATATACTTGTGCATTCATTTATTTAGTAAATATCAATTAAATATCCATAAAAATGCCAGGATCCCACCAGGTGTTGGAGATACAAGGATTAAACAAAAGACTCATCTCCTGTTCTAATGAAGCTTAAAATATCAAATTGGTAAATTGGCAAATGTAATATAGTAAGATAATTGGTAAGTCCTCAGCTAACCAAACAAGATGAATTTTGTGGTCTTTACTGTTGAGTCCATTAAAAAAATGTTATACACCTATTTTGTAGCTGTCATTTTTTTCATTTATTATATGAAAGGGGAAAAGCCATTTGTGGTAGATTTTATTGTCCAAAATTGTTCAAAGAAGTATTTCTAGTCTTCCATACTCTTCCAATGCTTGCCATATCACCATCAAGACTAGGGATCTATTTTCTTTCTCTTTCAACTTGGAAGGGATGATATCTGTTTTGACCATAAAAGTATGGTAGATATGATACCATGCAACTTCGAAGACTAGATGTAAAAATTATATCGTTTCTGCCTGCATCTCTCTTAGGACCAACCACCATGTTATGAGAAGCTCTGGTTAAGCAGAGGGTCATGTGTTCAGTTTTTGATTGACAGCCCCACTGAGGGTCTCCGCAGGTAGCCAGTTATCAAGTAGGAGATGTGTGAGCAAGCAAGTTTTCAGATGCATATAGACACTGAAGATGCTGAATGGAGCAGACAGTAGCTTTCTCTTTCCAAGCTCTACCCCAAATCGCACATTTGTGAGTAAAATTCTTTTGGTATTTTAAGCCATTAAGTTTGAAAATTTTCAAAGCAGAAATAGATAGCTGGCTCAAAGTTTCTCCATATCTAAACTTTGATTCATTTCAGTAAAATAATTCTGAGAGTGCTATATAGTGCAAGAACGATGCTCCTTGGAAATTGACATCTACTACTTCCCTACATTTATCTATTTCTCCAAAATTGCCTCCTGTTATTCATATATACTGTTTATATTCTAGTGAAATATAATCTCTTACTTTTACCCTTTACTAACTCATTGCAGATATATATATATATATATATATATATATTTTTTTTTATATATATTTATTTTTGGAGGGGAGAGAGAGAGAGAGAGATCGTGAGCAGGGGAGGGACAGAGAGAGAGAGGGAGAGAGAGAATTCCAAAGAGGCTCTGCACCATCAGAGCAGAGCCGGTCACAGGGCTTATTCTCACCAACTGCATGCTCAACCAACTAAGCCACCCACGCACCCCTCATTCCAGAGATATTTCGTGAACACCAACTATGTGTGCAGCATTTTGCTAGACACTCATTTCCCCTGAACACACTATGCCCCCTCATAACTTCACCTCTTTGTACATACTGTTCTATCAGAATAACTTTCTGTACCTCTCTGACATCCTTCAACCTACTTCTATAACCATCTCAGATGTCACCTCTATGGTGAAGACTTTCCTTACTCCACTGGTAGTAACTCTTTTTCTTGTATTCAGAGCACTATGCATATGTCTGTCATTGCTCTTACACACAATTATGATTCTCAAGTTTAGTCTAATTTCTTTATTAGAGTTTGAGCCTCTGGAGGTCAAGAACAAATATCTTTAGGAATCTTCTGCTCTCTGAACTTTAGTGTCAGGGACATATTAGTTTCATAATGCACAATGACTGAATATTGTTTTTTTTTTTTTTAATTAATTTTTGAGAGAGAAGAGAGTGTGTGTGTGCGTGTGTGTGTGCGTGCATGTGTGTGCACTAGCAGGAAAGGGGCAGAGAGAGAGGGAGAGAGAATCCCAAGCAGCCTCCACACTGTCAGCCCAGAGCTCAATGCATGGGGCTTGACCCCATGAATCATTAGATCATGACATGAGCCGAAATCAAGAGTAGGACGCTTAACCCATTGAGCCACCCAGGCACGCCTGAATATTGTTAAATAATATTTAAATATTAAGTGCTGGAATTTTTTGTGCTTTTATCTTAAGAGTATTTTTAGTATTTTATGAAAGTACTGTTGTACACATGATAATACCAATTATGTCATTAGTTATTGGAGGTACTGAGCTAATTAACAAATTTCATATATGTCACCATGAATCTAGCAAGTAGTAATAGTTTTTGTCCACAACTAGCCTCAGCTGATTTTAACAACTTGACAGAGATTAAAGATTTTGTTGCTTATTTCTAAACTCCAAATATTTTTTTAGCTTTTTGATCACTCTAACATGATTCCATAAAAAAATTTTCCTTAACTTATGAACTGCAACAATGAAAATAAAAGTCTCCTTAATGTTCAACTAACACACATTTTTCAAGAAGCATTCAGAACATTTTCTGCTTAATAGGATGTTTCATCCAAGTAAATTGGTATGATTGTTAATGGTACTTTTCTTTTTAATCATAAGAGTTTTCTGTACTAGGAACTGAACTGTTACCATTTACTGAGCTACAGTTCACTGGAAACAAGAAGGAGATGGAAGGCCTTTTCTTTGATCTTCCTATTTCAAAGCTCAAATGGGGGAAACTTATATACTTTTTAGTTACTTTCTAAAAGGGTTCATTAAAAAATAATGTCACAAAATCAATGACGTTAGTTTCAGCGTTGTGAACACGACCATTACCAGATACATAGGGAACCTAAGGGCTCTTTAGGAAAAGTTTCCTAAAATGTGAGTGCTACTTGGATGGGAGCCTCTGGGGATGAGAAGGAAAAAGTACATAAAATAACTAATTAGGACTATGCAAAATAGCCTAATTATGTGGACTGAATCAATCAAATGGTGCCCTTAACACTCTGAAAAAAATCTGTTTCTCAATGTTCAATCATTGAAGCTGTATTATTTGCACAGAACAATAAGTGGTTCACTGGGAAAAATATTTCAATGGCTCTTCCATATTGTTGTTTGGTTTCATGTGTCTTAATTTCTATCCCAGAGACACTTTGGGAATATATTATAAATAAACACAGAGATATCTCACTGAGAAGATAGCTCTAAGAAATGAGGCATTTTTCATAAGTAAAATTTTTATGCAGACTTAATTTGTTCCCAAGTAGAATAGATGCCTATGTATTGTGATTTTAGGGAACTCTGATAATGACTCTTACTTTTTCCCATGTTTGCACACCCAAATTTAATATTCTCTGGTGGCTGTATTTGTTTTCTTTTTTTTTTTTTATGAGAAACATATATATATATATATATATTTGACATCTAGATTGAGAATGTGAGAGGCACCTAGGTGGCTCAGTTGGTTATTGGTTAAACATCTGACTCTTGATCTCAGCTCAGGTCTTGGTCTCAGGGTCATGAGTTCAAGCCACCCCCCCAACCCCCACCCCTAGCAAACACAAAAGATTAAGAATGTGACTATTCCAAGGAAAAGAAATTGATAGTGACTGTGGGTCTTATTAAGTTTTGAGTGGCTAATAATACCTTTTTTCTAGAAACAGATTGTAGCAGAGTGGACTGTGGACCATGGAGAAGAAAAAGGGGCGCTTATAGACAAGTTTGCCCATTTTATCATTTTGCTTGGGACCAGCCCCATTCCCAAACAAGTAAAACATCCATTTAAACAGTGAGCTATATTTTGTTTCTCATAGAAATACATCTAAAATATATTATGAATCCTCTTGATCTATTACAGAGAGTATACTGCATAAAACATAAACTTTCTTCATGATCTAGAGTCACTATTTTGTTTTTCTCTAAATTATCTTAGATTGTGATATTTTGTCATAATTCTGTTGTCCCACTTCTTAATGACAGCTGTCCCAGCTCTGTCTATCCCTCACTATCTCTCATATACTCAGTAGCTCTATATGTTCAGAGTCACAACATCCTATGCCTCAGTCCTGAGTGTAGTATGTGGTCGCTGTTACTTGACCTCTTTAAGTCTTGTTTAGGTGGCTAATGGCAGTACTTTCTAAAGGGACGGTGCTGAGAACAATTAAAACTGCACATGAAACATAGAGCTTTTAAGCTGCAACTTATTGAAGTGTCTGTGCTAGATTAGAAAGATTAACAGATGCCAAATGAAACAAATTTTCCAGGACATTAAGCCAGTAGCTTGAATTTTGAGGTTATAAAAATCTTTCCAGAGGGTACATTGATAACTTTTCTATCATAGGATGTTCCTAGGAGGTTGGAGGTACTTTTCACTAATATTTAAGTGTAAATGCTGTTTAGGAGAGAGAGAATTAGGATGCTTGCCAGAAGAGTGGGTAGAATCGTAGTTTTTCATACTAAAATCAAAGAATAAAGTATAAGATCAATCAATGTATAATTATCTCATGAGGTGCATTTTTCTTTTGTCTACCTACACAGTAGCCCTTTGGCGTTAAAGCCTGTGTTTGGTTATTACACTGGTATCACGGACTACGCTTTCTACCATGACAGGTGCACAGCTAGCACAAGATCGAGGGGAACAAAAGTGTGAAAGGGAAATTCTCTTGCCTTAGATACTGTGGGGCTGCCCCTCCACTGGAGTCTTGGGAAGTGTCCATGGGATTTGCATTCCAGAGCATCATTTCCTAGTTGAAGGACTTTGGGAACCTAAAGGGAATTTTTAAAAGGTCAGTTTTTAGTTGCTTACGGCCTACCTCTCCTTCCTCAGACAGTTATTGCTGACACTCAGCACAGTCATGGCGAATATACAATTAAGAATCCTGCTCGGCAAGTCACCTTTAAATTCCTATATTTTATTTGTCCCCTAGCATCTATTTGGAGTGCTACCATATTGGAACCTTGAAGGCATATGATCTTTATTATAATGGCCACTCTCCAAGGAAATATATGCTCTAAAATAAAAGGCAGGCCACTGTGACAAAAGTATCAGGACTTCCACTCTCCCATCAGATCACTATACATAATCTTCAAGGCTCATCTTTTCCTGGCCTTTATCTTCTGACTAAAAACCATTAGTGGAGAACAATAGCACATTTATAACCCAATTACTTGGGGTTCTTTCATCCTGAACATTCTCACACCAAATAATTTGGGGGACTTATAAATAGTCAATTAGACTTGGAGGGGAGGAGTTGATAGTGAGTGAATCAGAGTTTATCTAATATTCCTTAGGAGCAAACTAGAGGGTGAGCCTGACACCCACCTAAGGACAATTTTGTTCTAGGATCACATCTTCTTATCTGAAAAGTTCTCAGGTGGTTTGGAGGGGAGTATTGTCACAGTGCAACTGGCTTTTGAGAGTTACATTTGACAAAACTGAAGTAATTAAGGATCACTGGCATTTTGTTAAGCTATTCAAGGGAACTAAAGAACCATGCTGATGAGAAAACAATGCTTGCTTGTTTTGAATCCCAATAAGACTGCCTCTTTGTTTAATGCTTTCCACAGAAACCTCTTGGAAAAGTATATGATTCCATTCCTGACACTGCCATTCTTCGGAAGAGATCAGAAAATTTAAGCTATGGTCTTCTTTAAAAAATAAACACTAGATTTTGCTTTTAAGAGAAAATAAAATAGTGGGCGTATAAGTATTGATAGCTTCTGGGCATATTCAGATGTAATTTTTAAAGACATTTGGTTTAGATACTCTAACCTTAAGTCTGATGGTATTTGATTTGACAAGATATTGACCAAAACGATCCCTGATTCATCATCGTTGACGAGGAGTAGCCCAATGAAATAGGCTAAGCTCATTTTCTCTGAAGTCAGTCTTTGTCCCCTCCCTTCTTTTTCAGAGCTGATAATTATCAAGAGTCCAAACCTTAAAACTCCTCAACAAGTAGGATGGTCTTGACACAAACACTGGCAAGCAGTTTAGGGTCTATTTTAACCTTCAGACACATAGTGCCACTTAGATTGATATTTTAATACCAAACATCATTACAGAGAAGACTCACAAAATAGCAAGAATTATTATGGATTGAGTTCACTGAAGGAATTGGAAGTCAGGTCAATGAAGAAACACAAGACGTGGCCAGGGAATGTCTATTTCACATTGGCAATTTTCTAACAATTCGGCCTTAGATATAATGTTCAGCGATTTCATGCACACCCACATAGTAATGCTAGTAATTTGTCATTATATCAGGAAAGCAACCCAAGTATGCTTGCTCTTACGATATTACTTTTGTGGTGTCACCATGACACATTATGATCAGTAGTTTTCTTAAATTTCATTTGGATTAAACTGACGTTGCTATACATATCTTAGGGAAAAAAAAAGTCTTCTGGCCAACTTTTTTAGAGGTTGAGAAAAATCGACAGATTATGTGCAAAGACTAGCGACAGTGGAGATATCAAAGAAATAGTGTTTGAAAAAAAGATTTGAAAGACAAGACACATAATCATGCAAAGAGGGCTAGTAATAAGTAATTGTACAAAAAGAATGGTATAACTCATGTTATAGTTTTTGAGGAGTTAGCAAAATGAATGAACACCATGAGCAGGGCTGGTCAAGAATGGCATTAAAGAAGTGGGGCTTCACTGTGTAGGGTTAGTGAACAAGGGAAGAAATAAATGACATTCTAGACAGTGAAATAACTCTGTGGGGAAGGATGGAGGCAGGGATGTTCAAGGACTGCACTGTAGATGAAAGGTTCATTTTATGCTGGGAGTGAAGTGGGAAATAGGGTTGAGAATATAAGAGGATCAGATAGTGAAAGGCCTGTATTCGTTTGTGAGGGCTACAGTAACAAAGTTCCACAGACAGGGTGATTTACACAACAGAAATTGATTCTCTCACATTTCTGAAGGCTAGAAGCCCAAGAACAAGGTGTTAACAGACCTGGTTTCTTCGGAAGCCCTTTTCCTTGATTTGCAGATGATCACGTCTTCACATGATCCTTCCTCTTTGTGCATCCTTCCCTGGTTCCTCTTCTTGTTTGTTCAAGGTTCCTCTCCTTATGAGGACACGCATCAGGTTGCACTAGTGCTCACTCTAACAGCCTTGTTTTAACTGAATCACCTCTTTAAAGGCCCTGTCTCCAAATAGACTCCCATCCCGAGATATGAGGGGCTAGGGATTCAACATATGCATTTTGGAGGGCCACAAGTCAGTCCATAGGAGATTTGCATGCAAAGTTGAGGGGAAGGTTCCATAGAGACAGTTTTAGTGACCTGGGATCTAGTTCTGACTGAGTCAGTCCCTTTCTGTGTGGCCTTGTGTGCACTGTGACACCCATTCCAGTCCTATACATATATGGAGTTGAACTAGAAAATCTCCAAGGTTTTTCTAACTAAAATTCTATATTTGGGGGAAATTCCTAAAAATATGAAAATAGATCATCTAGCCATAAGTCAATTGACATCATGAGTCAGCTTATTTATAGTCAATTAGACCAAGCATAGCTTCTACAAAGCTCTTCCCAAACTCTTTTTAGGACCAGTGGTGTCTGATAAGATACTAACAGATATTTCTCAAAAAGTATTAAGGTCATAAAAATTCAGAAAGTTTACAGAATTAGTTTGATGGGAGGACTTTGTTAAAGTTTTAGATAAGCCAAGGCATTTTGTGGAAGCTACAAAACCCCGCTACAGGTGCATTATCCTTTTTTCCTAATGGAACATTAATATCTTCCAATTTGTATAACATTTATAAAGAATAAAATCAAAGTTGTTTTATTGGACTAGTTAAGCTTATTATCTGCAGCCTTGTTTTTACTCTTTTATAAAAGAGTCCTTTTCTGAGAACATTTGAAACAATTTGGGAAGTAGTCATTATAAGTGCACTTAAAAAATATTTCAGATGAAAGTTCAAGCAAGTGAACAAGAGACGAGGAAAGAGGAGAGAATAAAATACTCTAGCTCCCTTAATTCTCTTGATTTTATAAACAGTATAAGACTTCTCTTTATGTCATAGGACAGCCTGGAAGAATATAGAGAAGGCTCATGGGGCTGCAAGGGCTCCCACTTTATCTTTTCTGGTCACTTGCTCACTCACAGGATTTGAAAGCAGTGTGTGTGTGTGTGTGTGTGTGTGTGTGTGTGTGTGTGTGTGTGTTCTGGACTCAGGCAAACCAGTTCTGAAACAATTCAAGCCTGAGAACGTTAATCATGCTTGTTCCTACCACATTCTGCCCCTAGGTCATTTGAAATTTGGAAAACATAGTGTTTAAGAATTAACTCATTTACTCACAGTTGGTTCTGGGGCTAGTCAATGAGAACTAGGCTTAAAAAAGGAAGGCCCAACTCCTTCTCAGTGAGTTCATGGAGAGCCATACTCAAACATCTTTTTTTTTAAATGATAATAATTTCAGGAATAGAGAATTTAGTGATTCATCACTTACATATAATACCCAGTGCTCATCCCAACAAATGTCCTCCTAATGCCCATCACTCCTTTAGCCCATCTCCCCACCCAACACCCCACCAGCAACCCTCTGTTTGTTCTCTATATTTGAGTCTCTTATGGTTTGTCTCCCTCTCTGTTTTTATCTTATTTTTGCTTCCCTTCCCTTATGATCATCTGTTTTGTATCTTAAATTCCATATATGAGTGAAGTCATATGATATTTGTCTTTCTCTGACTGCCTAATTTAGCTTAGCATAATACCCTCTAGATCCATCCACGTAGTTGCAAATGGCAAGATTTCACTCTTTTTGATTGCTGAGAAAACTCCATTGTATATATATACCGCAGCTTCTTTATCCATTCATCTATCATTGGATATTTGGGCTCTTTCCATACTTTGGCTATTGTTGATAGCACTGCTATAAACATTGGGGTGCGTGTGTCCTTTTGAAACAGCACCTGTGTCCCTTGGATATATACCTAGTAGGGCAATTGCTGGGTTGTAGGGTAGTTCTATTTTTAACTTTTTGAGGAACCTCTACACTGTTTTCCAGAGTGGCTGCACCAGTCTGCATTCCCACCAGCCATGGAAAAGAGATACTCTTTCTTCGCATCCCTGCCAACATCTCTTATGGCCTGAGTTGTTAATTTTAGTCAGTCTGACTGGTGTGAGGTGGTATTTTTACTGTGGTTTTAATCTGTATTTCCCTGATGATGAGTGATGTTAGGCATTTTTTCATGTGACTGTTAGCCATCTGGATATCATCTATGGAAAAGTGTCTATCATGTATTTTGTCTATTTCTTGCCTGGATTACTTGTTTTTGGGGTGTTGAGTTTGATAAGTTCTTTACAGATTTTGGATAGTACCCCTTTACCTGATATGTCATTTGCAAATATCTTCTCCTATTCCATCAGTTGCCTTTTATTTTTATTGATTGTTTCCTTAGCGTGCATAAGCTTTTTATGTTGATGAGGTCCCAATAGTTCATTTTTGATTTTGTTTCCTTTGCTTCCAGAAATGTGTTGAGTAAGAAGTTCCTGCAGCTGACGGGTGCCTGGATGGCTCAGTCAGTTGAGTGACCCATTTTGGCTAAGGTCATGATCTTGTGGTTCGTGGGCTCTAGCCCCACGTTGGGCTTTGTGCTGACAGCTCAGATCCTGGAGCATGCTTCAGGTTCCATGTCTACCTCTCTCTCTGCCCCTCCCCTGCTCACACTGTCTTTCTCTCTCTCAAAAATAAATAAACATTAAAAAAAAAAAAAACAAGAAGTTGCCGTGGCCAGGTCAAAAAGGTTTTTGCCTGCTTTCTCCTCAAGGATTTTGATGGCTTCCTGTCTTACATTTAGGTCTTCCATCCATTTTGAGTTTATTTTTGTGTACGGTGTAAGAAAGTGGTCCATGTTCATTTATCTGCATGCCACTGTCTAGTGTTTCCAACACGATTTGCTGAAGAGACTGTCTTTATTCCATTGGATATGCTTTCCTGCTTGTAAAAGATAAGTTGGTCATACATTTGTGGGTCCATTTCTGGGTTCTCTATTCTGTTCCATTGATCTGAGTGTCTGTTTTTGTGCCAGTACCATACTGTCTTGATGATTACAGCTTTGTAATACAGCTTGAAGTATGGGATTCTGATGCCTCTGGCTTTGGTTTTCTTTTTCAGGATCGCTTTGGCTATTTGGGGTCTTTTCTGGTTCCACACAAATTTCAGGATTGTTTTTTCTAGTTCTGTGAAGAATGCTGGTGTTATTTTGATAGGGATTGCATTGAATATGTAGATTGCTTTAGGTAGTATCAACATTTTAACAATATTTGTTCTTCCAATCCGGGAGCATGGAATATTTTTCCATTTTTTTGTGTGTGTCTTCTTCAATTTCTTCCATAAGTTTTCTATAGTTTTCAGTGTGTAGATTTTTCACCTCTTTGGTTAGGTTTAGTCCTAGGTATTTTATGGTTTTTGTTGTAATTATAAATGGGATTGATTCCATGATCTCTCTTTTTCTGTGCATTGATTTTATTATATCCTGTGACTTTGCTGAATTCATGGATCGGTTCTAACAGTTTTTTGGTGGACTCTTTTGGGTTTTCCACATAGAGTATCATGTCATCTGAAAACAGTGAAAGTTTGCCTCCTTCGCAATTTGGATGCCTTTTCTTTCTTTGTGTTGTCTGACTGCTGACGCTAGGACTTCCAATACTATGTTGAATAACAGTAGTGAGAGTGGACATCCCTGTCATCTTCCTGACCTTATGGATAAAGTTCTCAGTTTTTCCCCATTGAGGATGTTATTAGAGGTAGGTCTTTCATATATAGCTTTTATGATCTTGAGGTATGGTCCTTCTATCCCTACTCTTTGACAGTTTTTAACAAGAAAAGATGCTGTATTTTGTCAAATGCTTTTTCAGCATCTATTGAGAGGATCATGTGGTTGTTATCATTTCTTTTATTGATGTGATATATCACACTGATTGTTTTGCAGATATTAAACTATCCCTGCATGCCAGGTATAAATCCCACTTGATCATGGTGAATAATTCTTTTAATGTATTGTTGGATCCAGTTTGCTAGTATCTTGTTGAGAATTTTTGCATCCATGTTCATCAGGGAAATTGGTTTGTAGTTCTCCTTTTTAGTGGGGTCTTTGTCTGGTTTTGGAATCAATGTAATGCTGGCCTCGTAGAATGAGTTTGTAAGTTTTCCTTCCATTTCTATTTTTTGGAACACCTTCAAAAGAATAGGTGTTAACTCTTCTCTAAATGCTTGCTAGAATTCCCTTGGAAAACCTTCTGGCCCTGGAGTCTTTCTTGTTAGGAGGATTCTGATTACTGATTCAATTTCTTTAATACTGGTTATGGGTCTGTTCAAATTTTCTATTTCTTCTTGTTTCAGTTTCCATAGTCCATATGTTTCTAGGAATTTGTCCATTTCTTCCAGATTGCCCAGTTTGTTGGCATGTAATTGCTCATAATAGTCTTTTATTATTGTTTGTATTTCTGCAGTGTTGGTTGTGATCTCGCCTCTTTCATTCATGATTTTATTTATTTAGGTCCTTTGCTTTTTCTTTTAGGTCAGTCTGGCTAGGGGGTTATCAATGTTGTTAGTTCTTTCAAAAAACCAGCTCCTAGTTTCATTGAACTTTGTACTGTTTTTTTTTTTTTTTTTCGATATCATTGATTTCTACTCTAACCTTTATTATTTCCCTTCTCATGCTGGGCTTGGGCTTTATTTACTGTTATTTTTCCAGTTGTTTTAGGTCTAGGGTTAGGTTGTGTATTTGAGACTTTTCTTCATTTTTTATGAAGGCCTGGATTGCTATATACTTCCCTCTTATGACAGCCTTTGCTAAATCCCAGAGGTTTTGGACTGTTGTGTTTGTATTTTCATTGGCTCCCATATGCTTTTAAAATTCCTCTTTAATTTCTTGGTTAACTCATTCTTTCCTAGGATTTCTTTAAAATCCAAATATTCATGGTCTTTCCAAATTTTCCTGTGGTTGATTCTAATTTCATAGTGTTGTGTTCTGAAAATATGCAAGGTGTGAACTTGATCTTTCTGTATTTGTTGAGGGCTGCTTTGTGACCCAGTTTGCGGTCATTTCTGGAAATGTTCCATGTGCACTCGAGAAAAGTGTGTATTGTGCTGTTTTAGGATGAAATGTTCTGAAAATATCTATCTGTTAAGTCCATCTGGTCATTCAAAGCCATTGTTTCCTTGTTGATTTTCTGTTTAGACGATCTGCCCATTGCTGTAAGTGGGGTGTTGGGGTGTTGAAGCCTCCTACTATTATGGTATTATTAGCAGTGAGCTTCTGTATGTTTGTGAATTAATTGATTTATATATTTGGGTGCTTCACACTTGGGGCATAAATGTTTACAATTGTTAGAACTTCTTGGTGGATAGGCCCCATAATTATGATAATAATGCCTTTCTTCATCTCTTGTTACAGACTTTATTTTAAAACCTAGATTGTCTGATATAAGTATGGCTACTCCAGCTTTCTTTTGATGACCATTAGCATGGTTTTCCTTCCCCTTACTTTCAACGTGAAGGTGTCTTTAGGTCTAAAATGAGTCTTTTGTAAGCAGCATATATATGGGTCTTGTTTTCTTATCCATTCTGATGCCCCATGTTCTTTTTATTGGAGCGTTTAGTCCACTGACATTTAGAGTGAGTACTGAAAGATATGAAGTTAGTGACATTGTGTTGCCTGTAGAGTCGGTGTTTCTGGTGATGTTCTCTGGTCCTTTCTACTCTTTTATGCTTTTTGTCTTTTTTGTTTTGTTTTGTCTTTTCTCCATTCAACAGTCCCCCTTAAAATTTCTTGCAGGGCTGTTTTAGTGGTTGCAAACTCCTTTAGTTTTTGTCTAGGAAACTCTTTATCTCTCTTGTATTGTGAATGACAGCCTTGCTAAAGAATTCTTGCCTGCATATTTTTCTGATTCAGCACATTGAATATATCCTGCCACTCCTTTCTGGTTTGCTGAGTTTCTGTGGATAGGTATGCTGACGACCTGATCATCTTCCCTCATAGTTTAAGGACTTTTTTCTCTTTGCTGCTTTCATCATTATTTCTTTGTCTTTGTATCTTGTGAATTTGACGATGATATGCTTTGGTGATTTGTTCACATAAACTTTCTGCCATTTTTTCTCTCTCTTCATCTTTGGGGACTCCTACGATTTAGATGTTATTCCTTTTTAATAAGTCACTGAGTTCTCTTTTATCATGCTCTTTTGCCTTTGTTTCCCTCTTTTTCTCTGCTTCCCTATTCGCCATAATTTTATCTTCTATATTGCTGATTCACATATTTCATTCAACCATCCTTGCCATCCTGGCAGCTATTCGAGACTGCATCTCAGTTATAGCATTTTTAATTTTATCCTGACTAGATTTTACTTCTATCTCTGCAGGAAGGGATCTATGCTTTTTTCAACCCCAGCCAGTATTATTATTGTGTTTCTAAATTCTGGTTCAGACATCTTACTTATATATGTGTTGATTAGGCCCCTGGCTGTCATTTCGTCCTGTTCTTTCTTTTGGGGTGAATTCTTTCATTTTGTCACTTTGGAGATAAGATAAAAAATAAAAATTCAAAAATGGAAAATAAAACATAAAATCCAATAAAGCAAGCTATGTTCTAGGTGTATTTTGGTCTGCTTGTTGAAAGGAGTTTGATAGAATAGAGAAAAAAGGAAAAAAAAAAAACAAATAAAGTATGAAAAAAATTAAAAATTAAAAAAATACAATAAAATCATATAAAATGAAATTGAATAAGAAATTAAAATAAAAATAACATAAAAAAGAGAAGAAAAATAAACTTTCTCTCTCTGTATCTGAGAATGAGGAAGAAAGGAAAGAAAGAAAAAATAATAATTTAAGTAAAAAACAGAAGCAAAGAAAATGAAACCTGAATGAAGTTACATCCAGTTTCCCCTAGAACTGATACTATGAAGCCCTCTATAGTCAGTACACAGGTTGAGTGACTTGTTCTGGTCTTCTAAGGGATGTGCTTGGAGGGCACAGTTGGGCGTGCTTGGTGTAACAGCTCCGTTCTCCACTAGGTGGCACTGCTTTGCTTACTGGGGTGGATCAGCATAGCGCACACGCATATCTGCACATGCCTGTGTGCAGGAGAGGTGAAAATGGCTTCATCCAGCTTCCTAGTCTCTGACACAGGAACATTGCGCTGTCACTGACCCACGATCAAGTACCCCTCCTTTGTCTCTGGCCTCTGTCCACTCTCCGCCTCTACCCTGCCCATGTCTAAGCTGTCTGCCTGCCAGGCCTCACCTCCCCCTATAGTTTTATTTCATATGTGGTTGTGTTTCAAAACCCCATACTTCAGAGACCCTGCAGCTTGGACCTGTGCCAACTCTCTGGGGGGAGGGTCTCATTGAGCAATGGCCAGGTGCTGGCTTGCCTCAGAAAATGTTTGATCACACAATGGCAGAGGTTCAGAGATTATGGCAAACCACAGCACACAACCTGCAGAAGGTTTTGCCACACTCTGGTGTCTTTGTCCCAATATCAGCAAATGTAGCTGCTCTCTGTGGTCTGCTGGGACCTTTGTCTGCCGGAAGGCCATATGGCCTCTACCAAATGCACTCCAAGCAGGGGAACCACTTCTCTCCATGCGGCAGTTGGACTCCTCAGACCCTGCTGCTTGCTCCTTGGGATTCCCCCTACTTCCTCACCAGAGAACTGCCAGGCACTGATCTCTGAAACTTTAGACTTTGTGCTCCCCTGTTTATAGAATCCTGGTGGTATTGAAACCCTCTCCTTTCTTCCCATCAATGGTTTTGGAGAACAGATTTCTTGTTTAGTCCCCTGAGAGTTTTCACTCTTTCTCTCTATTTTTCTCCAGCTACTTCTGGGGGAGTGTTTTTCTTGCACCATCCTGGGGCACCACACTCTGCCCCTTTCCCTTTTCCTGCCCTCTCTTTGCAAAAACAGCTCCCTATCCTCTGTGGGTTTTCTCTCCCAGTTCACTTCTCCACACTATGTTCCTCCTGAGTTCTGTGGTTCAGGTTATGCAGATTGTTGTGCTAATCCTCAAATCAATTTCCTACATATTCAAAACAGTTTGGGGCTGATCTGGCTGCATCTCAGGGATGAAACAAGCTCAGGGTCTCCATGCTGCTCTGCCATCTTAACACCTCCTCCTATACTCAACCATCTTTAAGAGACAGACGCAACATACAGCAATTTCCAAGTTTCTTGAACCATGTCCTTCTCTGCATGTGTACGGTATGCACATGAGACAGAGTCAGAGAGACACGAGACAAGAGAATATTCTCTCTTCTTTTCAATAGACTGTTTTTCAAAGTAGTTTTAGGTTTACAGCACAGTTGAGCAGAAAAGTATAGAGAGCCCTCACAGACTGCCTGTCCCCATATGCATATAGCTTCTCCACTATCAACATCCCCACCAGGGTGGTACATTTGTTACAATCAGGAATCTATATTGACACATCATCATCACCCATAGTCCATAGTTTACATTGGTGTTCACAGATGGTATTGTACATGGATTTTAGCAAATGTATAACAACATGTATTCACCATTATAGCATCATATAGAATGGTTTCGCTGCCCTAATAATCCTCTGTGCTCTGAGCATTCTTTTTTTACTAGTGTTTGCTGGTATGGCAGTGGACACATTCTGAGAAATGTTGTTGTAAAACAACTGTGGCTTGTATGATTGAATAGGTAAAAAGCCTTGTTTCTGCTTTATTGAAACCAGCAAGAGGAACTGATTCAAAACATATGCTACTTTACTGTCTACTACAACTCCCTGACAGTGGACCATGTGTCTCACTTTATACTTTGCTAGTACAAATAAACTATTTAGGTGGGTTGGGAGCTTAAGAACCTAATTTATTGCTCACTTATATTCAGTAAGTATTTAAAGGAAGGTTTACTTACCTTCTCTCCCAGGAATGTGGGAGTGTGCAGCATGGAGCCACATAAGAGTTTGTATGTTCTCTTTTTAATTGAATATCATGAGAACTTCAGTTTTAAGAACACAGGTGTTTCACCTGAGGCTAGGTAGTTTGTGAGGTATGAGCACTATTTCTGGAGTGTGAGGCATGTGTTGTGATCATGGAACATGCTGAAATAAAATAAAGGCATGAATTTTCACCTTCAAACCTGAATTCATAGAATTTCAGAGTCTAATTCTGACAAATATATTAACACATATATGGGCATTTTTGTTTTATATGAATATCAAACAGCACCACAGAAAGATAATAGCCTTCCTGAAATACACTGAAGGTCTTTGCAGTAGCTATGGAATATCTTAAATAAATTTCAATTCCAAAGAACGGTAATGGGGAATATTTTGTCAGTATGGTTCAATCTTAGTTTTCAGAAGGTTCAGAGAAGTAAAAAGATAAGAGCACTAAACGTGGACATGGGCATGTGAATACTTTCCCTAGCTACCTGATGCTGAGCAGATACTAACTCCTTTTCAGTTCTCTGTCTTTATAAAAGGAGGAGGTTGGATCAAATGATCTTTATGTCTTTCTATTCTTTTTTTTTAATGTTTATTTATTTTTGAGAGAGACAGAGAGAAGGAGAGAGAAAGACAGAAGGAGCCAGGGAGGGGCAGAGAGAGAGGGAGAGAGAGAGAGAGAGAGAGAATCCAAAGCAGACTCCAGGATCCAAGCTGTCAGCCCAGAACCCAACATGGGGCTCGAACTCATGGACTGTGAGATCATGACCTGAGCTGAAGTCAAATGCTTAACACTTGTTTGTAATTCTATACATTAGACAATAATAATAGGACTTGTGTATCTGATCTACTAAAAATCTTCTGTCTTCCTTCCTTCTATCTTCCTTTTATTCTCCCTTCCCTTTCACAAATATTTTTGACACTTGTCTGCCATGTTTTGGTCCCTATGTTGGGTGATGATGGCACCATGATAAACAAGACAAGGTCCTTGACTTTACAGGGCTTTTAATTTAGTGAGAGAGGCAGACAAGTGAATTGGAAATTATAATACAGTGTGACAAGAGGTGTGAGGTGATAAACACCATGGGAGAACATAAGAGATACCTAACCTCATGGAATTATAAAAGGCAGATGTTAAGCTAGTTTACAACAGAAGGACCCGACCACTTAATAAAAGAGTGAAATAACTTCTGAACAGTTTGGTAAATAGCCTCTCCCTGTGCTCCCAATTGTTTTTCCTGACACTGTGGCCATTCAGGATTCTCTCTAAAAGATCTCCCTTCTACACTTTTTCATGAACCTGCCAGTAAGGGTTAATCTCTGAACACTGTCAGCCTTCTATGATTCTTTTCCAGCATTACAGCCTATGTCCATTCTGAATGCTCACCAGTGCCCAAGCCACACTTGTTAAATGTTTTGAATATCACCCTTGGTTCATTCACTGCCTCTTGAAGAACTGAAACATGAAATATACAAAAAGAGTGAGTGTGGGTGAAAGTGTTCCAGAGGGACATAAATGTGTAGACAGGTCCAGTGGTGAAAGAGAGAGGCTGGGAAGTTTAATAAATGGAAAGTAGTTTAGTAGATCACTACTGGTGAGTACTAAGAGAGAAGTAGTGGGAGAAAACTCTAGAGATATGGGCAAGATCCAGGTTATAAAGTGCTTTACAAGTCAGGCTATGTAGTTTATGCTGAATATAGAAGGATGTTATTTATATATTTCTGAAGATGGCACTACTGTGTTTGGTGGAGTTAGGAATGCCAGGGCAAATACTACAGAAAAGTCTAGATATCAGTATTGTATAGGTATCTACTACCTGTGATATCTGTGCCAAAACTGGTGTTATAAGTAAGGCCTATTTGCTATCCCCATACTCACAGAACTCTTTCCAGGGCATGCTAGAAACATCAATGTTTACTTCAATACCAGAGAAATAGCTATATGCAACACAGGCCTTTTCTTCCCATTCTATTAATCATTCTAGGGAGAAAGGGAGCTGGCATCTAGGAAGTACAACAAATTATCTTCAGATTTTAGTCATTTTGAAAATTGTATTTAATAGTGTTTTGGGGAGTGACCTACAAGGGCTTTTAAAAGTTTTTTTTTTAATGTTTATTTTATTTTTGAGAGAGAGAGAGAGAGAGAGAGAGAGAAACAGAGAGACAGCACGAGTGGGGGAGGGGCAGAGAGAGAGGGAGACACAAGATCCAAAGCAGGCTCTAGGCTCTGAACTGTCATCATAGAGCCCGACGCGGGGCTCGAACTCATGGACTGTGAGATCATGAGTCAGTGCTCAACCGAATGAGCCACCCAGGCACCCCTACAGGGGCTTTTTAGACTGATATTTTTAACAACCTAGATACTAGTAAATGTTTAATGGTTGCATGAGTGGATCAATAAATGAATGAGAGGTGGTAATTCTAAGGTACAAGGTGGAAATATTTCTTCCCTTTTCTAAATGTTTCTCTCCCGTTGGAGGAAACACCATGAGCCTGATCCTCCTAGCTTCTTTTTTCAACTTTTCCACTCTTTGTGAAGAGTAGTGACTTAGCATTAATGGTGAGTTTTGGAGAAGTAACTAGGTATGTATTGCTCAACCAGTCTTTGCTATAGCTCCTGGATTCAGTTAGCACTAGAAAGCACTAGAAAGTATGTTTTCTGTCCTATTTCTTGGGCAGGCTCTTTGCTCTGGGGAGAAGGGGTGGTGGGAGTGACTTTCCTTGTTCCAATGCTTCCATGTCTTGGTAGCAAAGTTTGTCTACCTTTGGGATTTGTTATTAGAAAGCCTGCTTGCCAGCATATATTAGTCAGACTTTCCAGTCTCAGTCATAAAAGTGGTAATTTGAACTCCATTTTCTGGCTCTTTTGTCTTATATTTGTATTGGTTCAGAGATCAGGTAGAAGATAAGAGGGCTATTTATTAGGCTTTTTTTTCAAATGCAATGATGAGTTCTTCTCACTCAAGCCATAGGAAAACATTTTCCTGCTAAATTTAGAAAGAAAATTTGCTCACATCTTAATATGAAACGTATTTACTTTTCATTTCATGCAGTTGTATATCTTTTTTATAAATGCTTAAGATTCCTTAGGTTATGTTTTTGTTTATTCTGGTCTCTATTTCTGATTTTTTCTTTATTATTTCCTTTATCTACTAAATTTCAGTGAAGTTTCTTATTTTTCTAGTTCCTTGTGCTGTAACATTAAGTCATTTATTTGAAGTTTTTTTCTTAATACAAAGCATCATGGCAGAAATTTCACTCTAACATCTTTTGCTGCATCTGAGAGGTTTCTGGATATTGTGTTTCCTTTTTCATTTTGAGACATATTTTGGTTTGCCTTTTGATTTCTTTTTTTAAAAGTTTTTATTGATTTGAGAGAGAGAGAAAGAGAGAACAGAGGATGGGCAGAGAGAGAGAGGGGGACAGAGGATCTGAAGTGGACTCTGTGATGAAAGCAGAGAGCCTGATGGGGGACTCAAGCCCACAAATTGTGAGATCATGACCTAAGCTGAAGTCAGACACTTAACCCACTGAGCCACCCAGGCAGCCACCAGTTGATTTATTATTTGGCCCATTGCTGGTGCAGTAGTGTGTTGTTTAATATTTGCATATTAAATATTTAATATTTACATTGTAGAGTTTCCAGCTTTATTGTTGATATTTAGTTTTTTACCATTGTGGTTGGAAAATATGCCTGGTGTGATTTCAGTCTTCGTAAATTTGTAATATTTGCTATGTCTCATTGTATGTGATTTAATCAGGGGTTCTTCTGTGTGTGTTTGAAGAAAATGTGTATTCTATTTTTCTTGGAGAGTATGTTTCATACATATGTCTTTTGGAACCATGTATTCTGAAGTATACTCCAGGTAAAAAATGTTCTTGTTGGGAAAAAATAATTTTAGTTGAGGGGACTCATTTAAAATAAAGAGAGCATATCAGAGGTGGGTGGGGGATGGGTGCAATCGATGATAGAGATTAAGAGTACACTTATGATGAGCACTGACTAATGGTATATAGAGTTATTGAATCCCTATATTGTACACCTGAAAGTAATATAACACTGTCTGTTAACTATACTGAAATTAAAATGAAAATCTTAAAAAAAAATAAAGAATGGTAGTTTTGAACATTGAATCTGGAAAGAGCTATGTGTTCAAACCTCTGCTCTACTGCTTATAAGCCATGTGACCTTAGAAATAATTGTTTTCTGTGCATTTCAACTTCCTTAAGTATAAAACAGCATGATCTTAGAGCCTGTCTCATTAGATTGGTCTAACATTATATATGTAAATCACATATAGTAGAATATGGCACATAGTATGTACTACATGTGTTTGTTGTTGTTATTGATCCAGAAAATGAACCTGAGTTTGGAAAGACAGTCTAACTCTCCCTGTCTAAGCACTTTCCAGTTTTTTTAATGACCCATTAGTTACATTCAACCGTGGTAGTAATTAATAATCTAAAACAAATTCAGTTTTCATGACTTGGTCAGGATGGTCATTTGGAATTTGACTTTATTAATCTTACCAAGATAAATATAAATATTGATGTTATATGAGTGGGCCGGGTCTTATAAAATAACATAAGGTATTTTTGCTTTTCTTTGTAATAAACTTAGTTAAGAAATAAAATGAGAAAGCGACTCAGTTATCTGTCAAAAAATCATACTGTAACTATATGACCAGTCAAATTTTAGAGTTTAATTGTTTCATTAGCACACTATTATTAATTTTTCAGTGTGTCTTTCTGTCCTTTGTCATAATGATGTTGCTAGCGATGCTTCTTATGTTACTGAAACATGAAAAAAGCTTTTTGCAGTATCTTGTATTTTCTATGTATTTTATGACCTTGATCTTCTTTGCCATCTGCTTTTTTCCTGGCAATGTTTCTCCATTTCTGTGATAAGGATATTGTTGCCCTGCCAGTGTGATTATTAAATAAAAGCAAAATCACACCCAAAAAATTCCTGTTAAATCATTAATGGCTTAATGGCTTTCTGTGGTTGTATATTTTCTAATTCAAGGATTCCAAATATATTTTTCCACCCAAAATTAGCAACCAAGGCCAAATATTACTTTCCCTAAAAATTCTGAAATAGTAACACTTGAACAAATCTGTGCTTTCCAGTCTGCAAGCAGTTCAGAGAGGCTTATATTGATATTTATTAATCATAATGTTTCAATATATTCTCAGAATATAAATATCAATAAATACAGAAGTAATGAAAAGAGTCATTACAGAATATTATATGAAACTATGGATAAATTTGAAAACCTAGAGGAAATGGGTTGTGTTCTAGCAAAATATAAATTAATAAAATCAATTCAAGAGAAGAAAATTTAATAGGCCAACTGTCAAAAAAGGAAAATAAAAAGAAAAGCATTGAAATGGTGATTAAGGAAATATCATTAAAAATGGAAGCTATGTAACTAATAAATAAATGACGAGTTCTAGGTTACTGTAGTTCAGAAGGAATGTACAACTTCCCAATTTTATGAAGCCATCATAACTTTAATATTAAAACCTATAAAGAGGGTAAAATCTCATTTATTGTTACAAAACAAATTTTCTAAAAAAAAATACTCAAACACATTGCCAAATAAAGTTATCATTGTTTCCAAGGATTATACTAGCATAACTCATTTCCTCAAAAAACTAGAGAAAAATGTATACATTTATATCATTAAAATATTGAAAATATACTTTAAAAAGAAATTCAGAAGACTTGCCTAATTAGAACCCCAATAAACAGGAATATAAGGAAATTATATAAATATGATAAATATTATCATAATCTAAAGCAAATATAAATATAAATATAATTTGTGAAATGTTAATAAATACTTTAATTACAATTAGAATTGTAATTAGAAAGGGATACCTGCTAGCACTGTGATTACTCACTATTATACTGAAGGATGTAAAATATATACTGAGAGAAAAAATCAAATAATATTTATAAATTTTGGAAGAACAAAAATTATTTGGTTTTTGTTGGTGAGTTGATTACATACATAGCTGGCAAACCTAAAATATTCTAGAAAAAATATTCAACAGAAAAAGAAAATTGGGAAAGTTATTGTATAACAAAGTAAACAGGCAAATAGTAACCATTCTTGCTATAAATAACCTGAGGAGTTAGGAAAAATCCCATTCATAATCTAAACAGAAATCTATAAAGTATTTAATAAAGAATATGGGGAAGGAAGTGAAGAAAATTACAAAAACAATAGCAAACAAATTATGTGAAAAATAGGATATTCTTGAATGAAAAAATTTAACATCACAAAAAAATGACAATTCTCCAAGTTATTAGAAATTTAATACAACAACAATTTGAATCCTGATGTGAGTTTTGAAAAAAAAACTGGTAACTTAACTTGAAGTTTATATGTAATATCAGAGAATTTAAGGAAAGTATGAAAATAAAAAAGAATGGTCAGAATTAGTTATAAAGCTACAGTAATAAGTGCATATGATATTGCCATGGAAAGAGAAAATAGATCAGACAAAAGGAGAATAATCCAGAGAATCCTGAAATAAATTCTATTATAAAGAAACAATTTTTTAATAGAAAAATATGGGCAAACAATGAAATGGCCAGCTAACAAATTAGTAATTTTATTTGGCTAGCAAGAACTGGAAAAGATTCTCAAGTTCAATATCAGAGAAATAAATGTCAGGTCAAAAATGAAATAGTACTTTATTCTACCAAGCTGCCAGAATTAAAATGTACTCTAAAACCAATGGCTAGCAAAAACATGTGGAGCAATTTTATCATTTATCACTGGTGAAAGACTTTTCTCATTTTATTGCCTTACTGAGAAACAATCTGGTACCATATATATATTTTTTTAAATTACATTTTTCTACAAAGCAACCCCCTTCCTAGGAATCTATCTACTAAAAATAAAAACATAACGTATAAGAGTGTTTTTGTGGATTTTTCTAGAATCATTGCTCTTGGGGACAAAACACTGGAAACAAAATTAATCAACATCAATAAAGGAATGGTTGAATAAATTACACAGACAGAATTTCCCTATATTTATTCGGTGGAATTTTCTCAAAATCTATGGAGAGAGATATGAAAAATCCTGAGAAGACTGTAACGTGATGAATTTTTTTACGAAGAAAACAATGACATCAGCAGGATGGTGGCCATGAAAGCCAGAATCCACTGAGGAGTGTTTAACGACTCATCTGCCAAATCAGCTAGCCCTGAATATAGATGGCATTGCAGCATTTGGCCTTTGCTGGTGGTTGATGACAAGCAGGAGGGATGGGTGTGGGGAGAGTCTTTCCTAAATCTCAAGCCCTGAACACTATACCCCACAAGCAAGAATGCTTCTAGGATGAACCTTGAAGCCTATGGCATGGACCTGGGTTGAGCCCCACACTTGCAGATCTAAGTGCTAGTGGCAAATATTCAAACTAGCACTCTGAGGGCTAATGTGAAGAAGGTTCCCTCTGAACAGCAGTTGAACATGGGTCCATTGGTCCTGAAAGATGGGAAAATGTCATTCTAGAGGAAGGGTGATGGCCTCTGTTGCCCTCAGCTGACAGAAAGTATTCAGATTTATATCCCCATATCAAGAGTTGGGGAGATGAGTGCTGCCAGGCCAACTTGAGGCCATTTGATTATTTAGAAGATTCCTGTTTAATTTTCAAATATTTCGGGGTTATTCAGCTACTATTACTGATTTCTAGTTTAATTCCATTGTGGCCTAAGAACATAATTTATACAATTTCAATTTTAAAAATTTGTTAAGGTGTGGGGCACCTGGATGGCTCAGTCAGTTAAACGTCTGTTTTCAGCTCAGGTCATGATCTCACGGTTTGTGAGTTTAAGGCCCACTTCAGGCTCTTTCTGACAGCCTGAAGCCTTCTTCAGATTCTGTGTCTCCCTCTCTCTGCTCCTCCCCTGCTCATTTTCTGTCTCTGTCTCTCAAAAATAAATAAACACCAAAAAAATATATTTTTTAGTTTGTTAAGGTGTATTAAAGTATGGCCAAGAATGTGACCTATGTTGGTTGAATGTTCCATGAAAGTTTGAAACAAATTTATGTTCTGCTGTTGTTGAATGGAGTATTTTATAAATGTCAATTAAATCAAGTTGATAATGGTAGTTCTGTTCATGTCATTTACATCTTTATTGATTTTCTGCCTGCTTAATTCATCAGTTACTGAAAGAGGGATGTGTATTAAAGTCTCCAACTCTAATACTAGATTTCTCTGTTTCTCATTTTAGTTCAATCTGTTTTTGCCTCATATATTTTTATGCTCTGCTGTCAGTGGATGCATGTTTGAGATTATATCTTCTTAGAGAATGAGCTCTTTATCTGTGAGAGTGGTCCTTGTTCTGAATTCTTTTTTAACTGAAATTAATATAGCTACTCTAGCTTTGTTTTTGTTAGTGTTAGCATGGTATATCTTTTTCCATCTTTTTACTTTTAACCTGAATCTTTACATTTAAAATGGGTTTCTTGTAGATAAAATTCAGTGAGTCTTATTTTTTCCATTCTAATAGTCTTTGCCTTGTAATTAATTTATTTCAGCCATTAACATATGAAGTGATTATTTATGTAATAATCCTCCCCTTTTCCTATTTTTTTTGGTGTTTTTATTTCTTTCAAGTTTTTATTTAAATACCAGTAAGTGAACATACAATGTAATATGAGATTCAGACGTAGGATTTAGTGAGTCTTCACTTACATACAACACCCAATGCTCATCACAAGTATCCTCCTTAATATCCATCACCTATTTAGCCCATCCCCACCCACATCCCTCCATCAATTCTGTTTGTTTTCTTTAGTGAAGAATCTGTTTGATGGTTTGCCTCTCTCTTTCCCCCCCGTGTTTATCCATTTTGTTTCATAAATTCCACATATGAGTGAAATCATATGATATTTGTCTTTCTCTGACTTGTTTTGCCTTGGATAATATGCTCTAGTTCCATCCACATCATTGCAAATGGCAAGAGTTCATTCTTTTTATGGCTGAGTAATATTCCTGTGTGTGTGTATGTATATGTATGTATGTGTATATATACATGTATGTATGTATATGTATGTGTATATATACATGTATGTATGTATATGTATGTGTATATATACATGTATATATACACACATATATACACATACATATACGCATATATGTATGTATGTATATATGTACATATATGCACATATATGTACATATGTATGTATGTATATGTATATGTATACATATACATGTATATATATACATATATATACACATACATATACATACATCTTTTTTATCCATTAATCAGTCAATGGACATTTGGGCTCTTTCCATAATTTGTCTATTGTTGATAATGCTGCTATAAACATTGGGATGCATGTGTCCCTTTGAATCAGTATTTTTGTATCCTTGGGCAAATACCTAGTAGTACAATTGCTGGGTCATAGGATAGTTCTATGTTTAACTTTTTGAGGATGTTCCACACTGTTTTCCAGAGTGGTTGCACTAGTTTGCATTCTCACCAACAGTGTAAGAGGGTTCCTCTTTTTCCACATCCTTGCCGACATCTGTTGTTTCCTGAGTTGTTAATTTTAGCCATTCTGACAGGTGTGAGGTAATATCTCATCATAGTTTTGATTTGTATTTCCCTGATGATGAGTGATGTTGAACATCTTTTCATGTGTCTGTTAGCCAGCTGTATGTCTGTTCATATCTACTGTCCATTTCTTCACAGGATTGTTTTTTGGGTGTTGAGTTTGATAAGTTCTTTGTAGATTTTGGATACTAACTCTTTATTAGATATCATTTGCAAATATCTTCTCTTATTCCACTGGTTGTCTTTTAGTTTTATTGATTATTTCCTTTGCTGTGCAGAAGCTTATTATTTTGATGAGGTCCCAATAGTTCATTTTTGCTTTTCTTTCTCTTGCCTCAAGAAACGTATCTAGTAAGAAGTTGCTACAGCTGATGTGAAAGAGATTACTGCCTGTGTTCTCCTCTAGATTTTAATGGTTTCCTGTTTCACATTTAGGCTTCCATCCATTTTGAATTTATTTTTGTGTATGGTGTTAAGAAAGTGATTCAGTTTCATTCTTTTGCATGTTGCTGTCCAGCTTTTCCAACACCACTTGTTAAAGAGACTGTCTTGTTTCCATTGGATATTCCTTCCTGTTTCATCAAATATCAGTTGACCATATAGTTGTGGGTCTATTTTTAGGTTTTCTACTCTGCTCCACTGATCTATGTGTTTTTGTGCCAGTACCATACCGTCTTGATCTCTACAGCTTTTTAATAACTTGAAGTCCAGAATTGTGATGCCTCCAGCCCTGCTTTTCTTTTTCAAGATTGCTTTGGTTTTTGGGGGGTATTATGTGGTTCCATGCAAATTTTAGGATTGTTTGTTCTAGCTCTGTGAAAAATGCTGGTAGTATTTTCACAGAGATTGCATTGAATGTGTAGATTGCTTTAGGTAGTATAAACGTTTTAATAATGTGTTCTTCCAATCCATGAGCATGGAATATTTTTCCATTTCTTTGTGTCCTCTTCAATTTCTTTCATAAGTGTTCTACATTTTTCAGAGTATAGATCTTTGCCTCTTTGGTTAGGTTTATTCCTAGGTATCTTATTGTTTTTGGTGCAATTATAAATGGATTTATTCCTTGATTTCTCTTTCTGCTCCTTCATTACTGATGTATATAATTGCATCAGATTTCTATATGTTAATTTTGTATCCTGCAACTTTTCTGAATTCATATATTAGTTCTAGCAAGTTTTTGGTGGAGTCTTTTGAGTTTCCTACACAGAGTATCATGTCTTCTGAAAATAGTCAAAGTATGAATTGTTCCTTGCCAATTTGGATGCATTTTATTTCTTTTTGTTGTCTGATTGCTGCAGCTAGAACTTCCAGAATATGTTAAGTAACAATAGTCAGAGTGGACATCACTGTCTTGTTCCTTACCATAGAGGAAATACTCTCAGTTCTTTTACATTGAGGATGATATTAGCTGTAGGTTTTTCATATATGGCCTTTATGATGCGGAGGTATGTTTTCTTTGCCCCTACTTTGCTGATGGTTTTTATCAAGAATGGATGCTGTACTTTGTCAAATGCTTTTCTGCATCTATTGAGATGCATATGAGATCATATGGTTCTTTTCTTTTTTTAAATTTTTAAAAAATTAAAAAAAAATTTTAATGTTTATTTATTTTTGAAAGAGAAAGAGAGAGTTGAGGAGAGGCAGTGAGAGAAGGGAGACACAGAATCGGAAGCAGGTTCCAGACTCTGAGCTGTCAGCACAGAGTCCAACACGGGGCTCAAACTCACGAACCGCGAGGTCATGACCTGAGCCGAAGTTGGACACTCAACCGACTGAGCCACCCAGGCGCCCCTATCTTTTCTTTTATTAATATGGTGTATCACATTGATTGGTGAGTACGGTAAAACCTTGGATTGTGAGTAACTTGTTCTGTGAGTGTTCTTCAAGATGAGCAAACATTTCTAATAAATTTTAACTTGATAAACGAAAGTCTTGCAATATGAGTAGTATGTGATGCCAAACGTTACATGATCACAACTGAGCCAATGGTTCTTGTCTCTCTCTTTCTTTCTCTCTCACTGTGGGATTGTGGGTGATCATCTCCCATACTCAGATGCTCGGTCTCAGACCATGGTGTTTGGAAGAAATCAGTGATTTTTCAGAACATTGGAAGGTGCCTGCAACTGGCAGTGTATTTTTAGTCACTTCAAAGCACCTGTGGACAGTCCTTTCCTTTTCCAAAGCTTAGGAATGCTTTTCTTTATTCCAAGTCAGACTGTCTGCAGATATAGACACCATCCTCTGCTGCCTTATTGCCAGTTACATTAAATACAGTATATGACAAGAGTTTATTAATACTGTGCTGTAGTCAACATCTGTGTGAGTGTATACAATGGCCCCTATGCAGAAAAACATTGAAAAGAAAGGTAGTAAGAAGAAGAAGATTATTGTGGTGGAAATTAAGAAGGAAATCATCGAGAAGTATTAATGAGGTATGAGAGTGGCCAAAAGTCCAAGATTTTACGAGAAGTCTACATTTGCATCTTGTTTGCAGAGGAGGGGGAGAAAAAGGCAGAGAAATCCTTCACTTCAAATGAAATTAGGAAGATGTGTAAAATGTGGGAAACAGTGTAAAATTTTGTAGAAAAACACCACCTGAATAAGGCTGTAGCAGTGCGAGTGACGAATCTGTTTAACAACAATGCAATGTCACATTTCTGTGAAATCTTCAAAAGGAGGCAAAAATAAGTGTCATTGGATAGGTTCCTTGTTAAAGTTGCATGAAAAGGAAAAGATTCCATTGAGCCAGTATATAGCAGTGATTCTGTTAGTGATAGTGAAAGTTATCCTGTGCAATAACCCTCCTCTCTGTTGTCTCCCTCACACCAGCCACGAAGGTGTTCAAAGGTAAATGCAAGTTAATTTATTTTTCTTTATATTCTGTATTTTATTATTTTGTATTATATCACAGTATTGTAATCATTTTTCTTTATATTTTGTATTTTCTTTATCATTTTATATTATATTACAGTATTGTAATCATTTTATATGAATATTTTTGGGTTGTAGAATGAATCATCTGAGTTTTCATTAGTTCTTACGGGAAAATTCACTTTGATATACAAGTGCTTTGGATTACAAGCATGTTTCTGGAACAAATTATGCTCATGGACCAAGGTTTTCCTGTGTTGAATCACCCTTGCAACCCAAGAATAAATCCCACTTGATCATGGTGAATGATTCTTTTAATGTACTGTTGGATTTGATTTGCTAGTATGTTGTTGAGAATTTTTACATCCATGTTCATCAGGGAGTCTTGGTCTGGTTCTCTCTGTTTTTAATTGAACATTTTATATAATTACATTTTTTACCTCCTTCCGTAGCATATCATTTATCCTTTTAAAAAATTTAGTGGTCATCTCAAAGTTTACCGTATACATTTTAAACTCACCTAATCCCTCTTTAAATAATACTATTTGGCTTTTCTGAATTGCAGGTAACTTAAAGTATTCCAAATTCCTCCCTCCCATGTTTGTGATATTGTTGTCATTCATTTCACTTACCCATCTGCTATAATCACTCAATATAGTTTAACATATGTTGCTTTAAATAGTTATCTTTTAGATCACTGACAAATAGGAAAAATAACACATTTATTTTATCTTAATTTATTCTTTCTCTGATGTTCCTCTCTTTTCAGTGTAAATGCAAGCTTCTGAGAGGATTTTCCTCAGACCTCACCCTGAGAACCTGGTAAGTTTCCTGAGAGAAGGCCTATGCAACTGTTATGAGCACCTTTAAGACTGAGGCCCCAGAAGTTAGCTTCTCACTCTCAAGCTAGTCCACTCAGCCTCTGGCATTTAATCAAAACTACCATTTAAAACTTTATCATTTAATGGTTCCAGCAACTTTTGTTCCAGATAAAGCAGGTCATGGTTGTTGTATCTCTGCAGACGTGCCTGTCTCTTCAGATTCTGGAATGGCAATTTGCCCTAAAACCTCAGTTCTCTGATGAGTTCAAGAACAACCATCAACTATACATTTTGCTGTAATTGTAAATACTGAATTCTTGACTTCCTGGCTCTTTGTATATCAAAACTTTCACGGATATTTCAGAAAGTAAAAAATGCAAGTTCCAGTTAATTTTATATAAAACATTTATCTTAGAATAAAAAGGGCAACCATTTCAGAGAAACAAAACCTCTCTGTGTTTGTATATGTGCTTATACATCTTTCTCTGAGGAAGATCAGTGTGATAGAATGCCCACAAAGTCATTAATGCTGGTCATTGCATGTGGTTGAGACATTTTCATATTGTGTTTGTTAGTTTTCTTATTACAAAAAGCATATATCCCTTCTTTAGATTATTATTTTTAAAAAGTTGTGCACTTTGCCAGAAGCATTTACCATTTGTATTCATGAATAATGATGATAAACCTTTATAAAGAGGAGGGTTCTAAATGCCAGGTAGGAAGTATGACCTTTATTTGAGAGGCAAAGGGGTGCTCCTGATGAATTTTGAGCAGAGAAATGATATAATTTGAGTTCTGCTTTTAGAAAACTTATTTAGCTCCTATGTGTTGAACAGGCTAGGATATTGAGGAACTCATTTAGGGGGCTATCCAAATTATGTTAACAATGATGTTTTCTATTTGTACACTGCTTTAGAATTTATTGAGCACTATAATTTATATTAACTTATTTATTTCTCAAACTTCACTGTAAGTGAGGCAGATTAGAGAGTTTTACCTTACATTTGGAAATATGGACAATTGTTCTAAGTAAATTAAACAACATGCCTTGACCTCTGAGTTAGTATGTTTGACAACTGGGGTGTAAAGCCAGAAATTTTGTGCTCTATTTTGTCATGTATCTTCTGGACAAAACTAAACAAAAATAACCCTGTATTTTTATAAAGCTTAGAGTTTATAAAGTGTTTTCATGGAATAATCTTAATGAAGTGGCATTAATATAACTGAAAACAAACAATCCATACCCCAAACAAGCACACAAACAAAAAGGATGCTTGACAATATGCCTGATAATGAGTTTAAAGCAATGATCATAAAGATCCTCACTGGGCTGGAGAGAATAGATGAACTCAGTGAGTATTTCAATAAATAGATAGAAAATGTAAAAATGAACCAACCAGGGTTGAAGAAAACAATAACAGAAATGGAAAATACACCAGAGGGAATCAATAGTACATTTGTGGATGTAGAAGAATGGATCAGTGGCCTGGAAGACAAGTTAGTGGAAAGCACCCAAGCCGAACTGTGAAAAGAAAAAAGAAAATATAATTAAAAAAAAATTAGGCTAGTTCAAAGGACCTCTTGGATAACACCAAGAAAAAAAGTCCACATTATACGGATCCCAGAAGGAGAGGAGAGGAGAGGAGAGGAGAGGAGAGGAGAGAAGCAGAAAACTCATTTGAAGAAATAATAGAAAAAAGAATGCTTGAGAAAAGTGAATAAATGAAGGAAAGTAGGAAAACAAACATTGTGCTGCATGAACTTTTATTACACCATTACTTTTTTTATGGTGGCTAGTAAATCTGTATTTTGCAGATGAGGAAATGGAATCATAAGGATGTTGAATGACTTGCTCAAAGTCACATAGCTTTTCAAAAGTCACTTCTAAGATATAAACCCAGATTTGTCTGATTCCTAAGGTAGAGGAAATCATAGCTATAAGGATAATGGTATTGATGGCTATTGTGTTGTTGTGATAAAAAACGATAATAAAAGCCAAGCTTACTACAGCTATTGACAACCAAAATGTCCCTTTGGTTATATACAGTGAAGTTTTCATATTCTTTAGCAATGGAGTGGAGAAAGCCAAGAATCAAGCCTGGGACTTAAAAAAAAAAAGGATGGAACTAAAAGTCAGTTAACTGTCTAACAAAGGCAGGTTTCTTACACTAAGATGAGGGACATGGTTCGGAAAATCCAGGGCCCTGATACATGGTATGGAATTTTTATGAGGATGCTTTCAAATGTTTTTATATTCTGAATCCTCTGAACCTGTAGACAAAGTCCACCTTCCTGATTAAGAGCCAACATACCCTGAGGAGTCCAGTTCTAGCACCTAGAAAGAGAATAGACATCTTGCTTTACCTTTAACTTTTATTACATCATTACTACCCCATATAGTAGATATTAAATATGCATTTTGTAGATGAGAAAATCCTATATGTGATTTTTTTTTAGGCCTGATTCAAGGCAATTATAAAGATTTAAGCTTGCCTGGCAGGGCTTATGGGGGAAAGCTGCCCACCCCATTTCAGACTTGGTACACAGCCAGTACATTGCAGTTTTCTGGAAGTCACTGTAGTCAAGGACTCAAGCACTCTGGTCCAGCCATGTTCATATGTATATCTATATTTGAGCCAAAGAGCCTCCACCAAGACCTACTTATTAGGGGGCTTTGGCTGAGGCACTTTTTTCCGCTTTGACTGAGTACCTCTTTACTGCTAATCCTTCCTCCTCTGCCTACCCCTTGTCTATAGATCCATAAAGAGGTAGTAGTCTTCTGTTAGTAGTCCCTGGACAGTAAGACAATTCCCCCTGTCTGCACTGCATTCACCTAACACCATCCCAATGCCATTTTGTGGGGAAAAAATTCATCACTGGGGAGCTAACACCTCTTTTTTGCCTCTTGTGTTTACTGTTGCAGTAAGTAAATAAAGTCTTAATTTTTACTTTCAGTTTCTCTCAGTGTCCTAACTGACCACCACTAAACCTGATTGCATGACAAAATTGGCACAGACAGCAGAAATGTCAATTGCACGAAATGTCATTCTGGAATAGCAAGAGTAAAAAGCCTGAGGGTTCACTGGGCACCATTGGCCATGCTAATGTACCTTTCTTGAGGAGTGCTAGAAAATTGTTTACAGAAATTTTTCACTTCTAAGGAAGATCACTCATCTTTCTCTTTAGCCCCTCACTCCCTAGCTGAACTTGCCCAGTGGCTCAAACTAGAAACCCAACCAAGGGTCTCAAAGAAAATTATGGAAGCATTTCCCTAGCCATTGCTTATGGTCTTCCTACAATGGGACCAAAAAGTGTCAGATAACTCTCTTGCTGAGTTATGTCTAATGACTATTGCTATCTTTGCGCAGATCCCTGGTGTTAATGGATGTCCTGTGACACAGCAGGTTACTGATAATTGTGTGTCCTGTGAAAACTCATGTAAAGCCCTTCGGAATTACTTTGCCTAGCAGCCCAAAGAAACCTTAGAGATGTGATTAGTTTGTCTCTTCATTGTCTCTACAATGAAGGGGGTCATTTGTTAAACTCAGTGAAGGATAGGGCACCTTCTAGGGTGTGTTACTATAGTCTCCCCTTCAGAGTGTCCCATCAGAGGCCACATTGCCTAAGGGGGAAGAGAGAGCAGGGAGAAAGGAAGAGTGAAATACCCAAGATCCTCTTTCCTCAGATGGTATTATTTTGAGATCAAAAAGTTTGGTTCACTGTGACAAGTTCCCTGCCACTGAAAAACATGTTTGGATTATCCTCACAGAGGCTATTATGGTTGATGGTTTCTTGGGTCTACAGTGAGTGATTGAAAACAACTCTGGTCTCTGATGAGACCATTTACCAGACTCAGATTGCTAGGTTTGTCCATGCTGCTCCTGCTAGTTAGCCAGCCTAGTTAAACATCCTCATGAGGTCAAGCCAATCAGTCCATGACACAATATGAGTCTTGACTGGCAAATTCCCCAGCATGGAAAAAGTGGTAATGCCAAAATAGCAAATCTTGGCCACCAGAAAGAGTAGCATAAGAGTAATAAACAGACATGGTTTACTAGATGATGCAGGCCAGGGTTTTCCCAAAAATATATTTGCATTCGGTTTCTTGAGAAAGGGGTCTTAAAGAAGGAGATTGATGGGCTCCCTATAAACAAATTTGCAGCTGGGTACCCAGCCACAGAGGTGACTAACAGGTGCCTTGCTCAGTTCTGCATGGTAATGACCATGTGACTGATGCAGATGCTATCTTCTAATGATACCTCTTCTGGTGAATCTAGAGATGAATTGGAGAGCCCCATCAAGATTTACCTGAACTTCTCAGCTTTTAAAAATAAGACAAAGGGTTAGGTTAAGGTGTTCTGCCTCATGGGATGATTAGGGGTCCTATGTAAAAATTAGGGTTCTATGAGAAGGTGGGGGAGAATTGTACTTCTTGAGCCTTTGGATACAGTGCATAGGTGGCTATGGTCTCTGCAATCCTTGACACCAGGATAAGGAAAGAACATGTAATGAATTCTGGTTTTAGGCCTGAGACCACCGTCACTGGAACCCTTGCCTAAGCCTGGCTAGGGATAAGTCCATTTGGGTCCCTACAAACCTCCATTGCTATGTATCCCACTACTGAATGGTATAGTTGTATTGTCTATGTGCATTATTGCTTATCTCAGCTCCCATACCTTGATGGAATTAGCTGCTAATCCTAATAGAATGATTGGGATCATTTTAGTTGGGTGTGTGGAAAACTGTGACCCTGCCTGACTACTGTCCCTAGTGTTAGTCTTTCTCAAAAACAATTATCCATTGCTTATGGGACAAAAACAAATAACTGTCCTCATTGCTGAGTTTAAGGAAATCAAAATTCTCTGTAAGACTATTTCTGCATTTGAGAGTTCCATCTATCCTGTACATATGACCTCTAGTACCTGAAACTCATCTTTGAATATTGGTAACTAGTGCCATAGTGCCACACCTTTGGCACATGCAGTACCAGACAATGTGACTATTGCCCCAGCCAAGGGAATTTGATGTATGGCAACTGATAACCATAAATGCTTTTTTCCCCCCAACATATCCCTCTATCACAACCTTGGTCAATTTAACCTTATGGGAAATTAGTTGCAATACAACTTTAATGTCCTTTCACAAGTCTACATAACTTTTTTGGCTACCTGCCATCACTGGGTAGACTGTGATCTAGAAAAACGTTCCTTTTCCAGAGGGAGTACTAGACTTATTGATGACATCCTCCTGGTGGGCTCAGACAAAAGCACTGCCCAATAAGGACTGGAAGCTCTATTGATCCACATGCAGCCACACAGCTGGGGCATTAACACAGATGAGATACAAGGTCCTAGTACCCAAGTCAAGTTCCTGGATATTAGGGGCATGCTTTCCATTCCAGAGGAGATGACTGCTAGAGCATTAGTTATCTTTGCACTGACAGATAAAAAAGAGGCCCAGCAGTTAGTATGTCTATTTAGCTATTGGCACTCTCATAAACCCTGCATGTAGAACTTGATGACACCTATCTACCAGGTTAGCAGAAAGGCTGCTAAATTTGTGTGGACACCTGACCAACAGTATGCTCTGGAGGCCCTCCAAGGGGCCTCCAGGGCTGCCCTTTCTTTTATTCTCATTGATCCACATTTACCATTTGAGTTAATGGTCTTAGCAACCTCTCAGTTCATCAATTGGAGTTAGAGCAGAGGGATATCACTATGGACCAGCAATGCTATTGGGATTTTGGACCCTTAAGCTCTTGAAATAAGCTAAAAGCTATACACCCCTTTTGAGAAGCAATCATTGGCTTCTTATTACACCTTGGTGGGTACTGAACACATGACCCATGGCCATGAAGTAGACTCACAATCAGAAATCCCAGTCATTCCATGGGTCTGAGCAGGGGCCTCAAATTGTGAAATGGTGGCTTTGGGATTCTCAGAAAATGGTACACACAGGAGGGGGAAAAGCCTGGCCCACCTGGGGTCTTGCAACGATGAAAGACCTCAGACACCATGGAAAGGTCTCAGGAATGCTCCTCCACCCCATAGGAATATAGTTCAAGGAGCTCTGTGTCTAGTGGCTCAGTAGAGACCCAAATATAGAGACTTTCAGGACCATACATGGGCTTGGTTCACTGATTGCTCCTCCTGATTAACTTTTACTAGGATTGAATGAGATGCAGCTGCCATCCAAACTGACAGAGACCTGTCTCTTACGGAGCATGGTGAATGATGCTTAGGATAATTGGCAGAGCTAGGACACATGGGTGGCTCAGTTGGTTAAGTGTCCGACTTTAGGTCAGGTCATTATCTCATGGTTCATGGATTTGAGCCCTGCATAAGGCTCTATGCTGATAGCTCAGAGCTAGAACCTGCTTCAGATTCTGGGTCTCCCTTTCTCTCTGCCCCTCCCCAACTTGTGCTCTCTCTCTCTCTCTCTCTCTCAAAAATAAATACACATTTTTTTAAAAAAGGATAATTGGCAGAGCTTCATGCAGTATGGATGGCTATCCAGACCACCTCAGCAAATCAGCAGTGCTGTATTTTCATTGACTCATAGGCTGTGATTAATGTCCTGGCTGTTGGTTTAGGCCACTGGAAAGTCCTGGACTGGCATATAAAATAAGCTCCTTTTGGGGGATAAGACATTTGGATCAAAATGTGTTTTGTTCCGAATAAGCTTTTTTGTTATTCATGTCACTAAAAAGACCACTGTATTGATAAAGGGAAACATAATCAATGAGCAGACCCCTTTTGTGAACTAAATATGAAGAATGAATTGTTTTCTGCCCCAGAGCCAGCAGATGTGCAAGCAGTTGCTTCCTGAGTCCATGAGAAATGGAAAATGGAAATTCAGTCATCATCCTAGATAGGACCTAGGCGGATACGAACTACCACTATTAATCAGAAGATACTGAAATAGTGTGGAAAAGCTGGCCTGCCAGCTATATCTTAAGTAAGGCTAAAAATACTGCCCAAGGACCATTCTCTTGAACCAACAGGCCAGGGTCTTCTTTATAGATAGATCACTGTGGGCCTCTCATCCCATGCAGAAGGTTCTACTGAATCTTAATTTTGTTTACTTTTTCTCCGTGTTTGGCTTTACCATCTCTGTATTCTTCTGACTCAGGCCCATTATGTAGGCCCTAGAAAGCCATTTTTTTTTTCTTGGTTTCCCTGGGCACATTGCCTCTGATAATGGACCTGATGATGATAATGGATTTCTAGCTCAAGGTGCAAACAATGGGCCCAATTATGGAGCGTAATGATGAACTCTCCCTGCTCCATAAAACTTCCAGGATCCAGGGATTGCTTAGCATTTAAATGGACAATTAAAGGACACACTTAAGAGGTACATAGGAGAGGATGGGGTAAGCCCAGCATAGACTACGTATTTCAGGTGAGTAGTCTGGACTCTCAATGCAACAATTCCTCAAAAGGGTACTTTTCGTATCCTTCTTTGGCCAAGCTGCACAGCTATTCCTTCAATTGTATACTCTTCCTTCGGGATTATAGATACCTTGGACTCCATGGGGGACTTCCATGCCACTGACCCTTTACTGAAGACCCAAATTGGTGGAAGATTAGGATGGCAATTAAACAGCAAGTGGTGGGAGACAGTTATCTCTTTCTCTATTTACCCCTGGAGACAGAGCATGGGTTTTTGCCTATAAGGATCATGAAGATATTGACCATTAATTGAAGGTCTCTAGTTCAACATTTTCCTTAAGACGACCTTGCCACTTGGCCCTGAGTAGCCCTGCAGAATGGACATAAGTACAGTAAAACCTCGGATTACAAGTAATTTGTTCTCCGAGTGTTCTGCAAGACGAGCAAACATTTCTAATAAATTTTAACCTGATAAAAAAGTTATGTCTTACAATATGAGTAGTATGTGATGCCAAATGTCACATGATCACAACTGAGCCAATGGTTCTTCTCTCTCTCTCTCACTACAGGATTGTGGGTGATCATCTCCTATGCTCAGATGCTTGGTCTTAGACCATGGTGTTTGGCAGAAATGAGTGATTTTTCAGAATGTTGGAAGGTGCCCAAAACTGGAACTAGTGTATTTTTGGTCACTTCAAAGCACCTATGGATAGTCTTTTGATTTTTCATATAAGAGTAAGCTTAGGAATGCTTTGCTTCATTCTAGGTCAGGCTGCCTGCAGATATAGCCTCTTGCTTCTGCTGCCTTATTGCCAGTTACATTAAATACAGTACATGACAAGAGTTTATTAATACTGTACTATAGTCAACATCCACGTGAGCATATATAATGGCCCCAATGCAGAAATAGATTCAATTGAGCCAACAGATTGAAGTGATTCCATTAGTGATAGTGAAAGTTGTCCTACACAATAACCCTCCTCTCTCTTGTCTCCCTCACACCAGCCATGAAGGTTTTCAAAGGTAAGTGCAGGTTAATTTGTTTATTTTTCTTTATATTTTGTATTGTATTATTTTGTATTATATTACAGTATTATAATCACTTTTATGAATATTTTTGGGTTGTGGAATGAATCATCTGAATTTCCATTATTTCTTATGGGGAAATTCACTTTGATATATAAGTGCTTTGGATTACAAGCATGTTTCTGGAACATGGTTTTACTGTATATAAAATAAAAATTATACTAAACCACAAAAGGATCTAAGCCAGAAGGTTTACTGGAAGGTTTGCTTGCCCACAATAGGAAAAAACTGCCCAAGTTGCTGTTGATGGGGAATAATTCTCCCAATTGATAGCATATGAACATCTTCAATCTAGGAGCTCAGATATGGGGAAAGGAGAATTAGGTATTTAACTTCCACTCTTTTTGTTCCACAGAGTAGCTTGTGTTGGCTCCTGCATCACTGAATTCATTGGTGTATCCATATAGGTAGCTGCCAGCACCATGAATTTGATGAGCTATCAGATATGTCACCCCCTGCCTAATCCTACAGATAAAAAAATCTGATTGCTGTACTCCTGAATATCACAAATGGACATTTCTTTAATCATGTACCTTTCTGGTACCCTGGGTACAGCAACCTTATTATCTGGATTTGATGTATTGCTGCATTTGAACTCTGATACTGCAGAACAAAATGCTTGCCACTTCTGTCAACTCACTCCTGTCAAAGATTGTGGCAAATGAAACATCTGGAGGAGGGGACATGGGATCCATTATTGGGGCCATTTTGTTTACAATGGTGCTCCTGCTATGCATAGATGTAGTTATTCTTTCGTTGTCTAGGTCATCCAATTAGAAGAGTTATGTGAAGCCTGTCCATGACCGTGGCTGAGGTCATTAGTGATACCACCTCAGCTTTGGAGGAGCCTATGTGCGTTGGCCTTGGTAGTACTGGACAATCGCACAAGCCTCTACCTCTTATTGGCCAGCAAGGAAGGAGTGTGCCACTGCCAAAGTCTTGTGCTGCACCTGAATCAAGGAAACTGACAAAGTAGAACAGTACATTACGAGGCTTAGTGGGAGGCTTCCTGGATCTCTAGAGTAGACCCTAATGGGCTATGAGGCATCTTTTTCTGGTTTGGAAATGGTTGAGGCCCATGACTGTGTTCATACTCCTGGTAGGCTCGATCATCCTGCTTGGGGTGATTTTGACTGTGGCTCTGGTCTGCTGTTGCCTCGGATAGATTAACCTGTTATGGTCATAGCCCCTCGGTGTTCAAATCATTTGAGTCCTTGTCAGGGTAGCCTATGCTACTCTCTCAAATAGCATAAAGGATCAAGTTGAGGAGTTCATCTCAAGGCCAAAATTCTAGGTAAGATTTTTTAGGCCTAACCCCAGGCAATTATAAGGCTTTTCTTGGCATACTGATTTATAGGGGGAAAAGAGAACACTGGAGAGCTGGCACTCCTTTTTGCCTCCTGTTTGCACTGTTGTGGTAAATGAATAATGGTTTGATTGACATTTTCAGTTTGGATAATTGTCCTAATTGAATACCTCAACAACTGATCACATAACTTCCTCTACCCTCCCTTTAGGAAGACAATGCTTCCTTCCCTCCCAAGGCAATATATGCTGTCTTCAAGATACACCCCATCTCCCCTCCTGACTATGTCCTACAGCTGGGGTTAAGTTGCAGCATCGCCCAGCTGGGGAGGTGATGATCCTGATGAGGGGGCAGAGGGATTGTATATACCAGAGTATCTGTGAGAAATAGCCAGCATGTACCAGCAGGAGCTGGAAGAATACATGTGGGGCTGGATTTGAAGTTGCTAGATCAAAGTGGTTGAAAGATAAATTTGGATAGAAAACAGTTTATTGCCTTGAAAGCATTCTCCTGACATACATAATGTAACACTCTGGCAAGAACCCAAGATCATGTACATTGCTACTAGCACAGTGGCTAGAGCATGCAATAAGCAAATGCCAACACTTGGAAAGTTGCAATGTCATGGAGGAAAGTAGAGAAAGGGATTGGCATGGAGGAAAGTAGAGGTAGGAATTAAAGGCCTTGGGGAAGTGAATGTGTTGGGAGAGACACACTGTGTGTGGCCATAAGAACTTCTAGATTATTATATTTCATGAGAAGACAAAGAGGACACAGAATTTACCAAGACTGTGTAAAAGAATTTGCTGATGCAACAGACACAAGCCTCACTACACTTGGGCAGTAGTGGCTCTCTTCTTTAGATGTGGGCTGGTGGCAGGACAGGCTCTGACCCGAACTTGGATCACTGAGAGAATGGAAAGGACAGGCCTCTGTAACAGTGGAAAACAAGAATTGGGACTTAATTGCCAAAAGCCAGGGGTCCATAGGAATTGTAATGAGCATTGGGGGTAAAGTGGCAGCTGAGGGGCTGATATTCAAAAAGTTCTGAAAATGGTTAACAGAATGTAACTTCCCTACAACAGACTAGATGGGCAGCTGTAAGGGTCTTACTTAGCTTGTATTAGCAGAAGAAATCCAGGATAGATTGCTGGGAGGTTGAGGATTGTCTCCTAAAAAGAAGATCAAACTCCCTAGGCCAGTATCCAACCCTGGGTTAGCTCTCATTGACAAAGATGTCCTGTCCCTGGGGGAAAGGACTCTGCAATGCCATGGCAACCATACATAGTGATGTCTTTCCCAGTGCTCCTCAAAGGAACCTATGGCATTTTATCAGCTAATAGTTCTATGGGGGAAAGAGAATAGCTAAACATTTTAAGGATTGTAGTAAATAGAGTCTGCCTTAATATTTGATATTTGGAGAGTTGAAGCAACATCATGACATTCCTGTTAGAGTGAGGGCATATAAGGTGCAGGTGATGAATGAACTTTAGAAAGTTCTGGCTTACAGTGGATCCAATAGGTCTATTCACACACCAGGTTATAACCTCTTCAGTCTCCAAGTGTATAATCTCCTATCTAATTGTCATCCCCTCTGTCCTCAAATGCACAATTAGGATACATACTTTGCAGTGGATAGCACACCCCCCTCTATTGGTTCCTAAGACTCTAAGGTAATAATTATTATAATGAGGGAGCCTAAGTGGAAGCCTCCAAAATTCACACAAACACAGATAACAAATAAAAAATAATACTGCACCCAGGGGTGGGAAGTTTAGGGAGTGGGATTGGTAGGTGGGATTAGCCCCTGGCGGGGGGGGGGGGCTACTTTTGAGGAGCTAAAGAATTTAATGATGATTGTCCCCATCATATCCATGTTTAATTCACCAGAATGTCCCCTGCAGAAACAGAATAGATCCTGGAAAGTAAGTGTAGACTACCACAAACTCAACTAAGTAATAGCCACATATTTCAGTGGCTGTGCCACATATGGAATCTTTGCTAGAGCAAAGATGGCTTCAAACTCCACTTCGGCATCTGCTTGAAGGGAAGCCAAAGTGCAACAGGGAGGGATTGCAGAATATGGTGATTTCTATTCTCATTTCAAAGGGAAAATCAAGGCAGGTATAGTTTAGAATTAAAAAAAAAAAAAGGAAAGAAAAAATAAAAGAAAGTATGTCTCTCAATCTTTCTCCTGGCCATCATTTCATTTTGCTGTTAATTTTAGAAACAATTCACTCTCAAACACATACACAGACAGACAGACAGGCAGACGATAGGCAAACCAACAGACTTTCTATTACAAACTAAGTATTCATGACCATCCCTAGCTTCTGGGCATCATTATTTATGAGATGCGGCATGCATGATGTATCAATACTAACCTGTAAGAAAAACATGAATCCTAAACAATTTCTAGAATACTGAATGCATCCTACTTTCTTTCAACATTTTTTCTTAGACTTACCTGCGTGTATATCACATTATCATCTGAATATATTTTCTTTATAATGTTAAGGAAAAAAGATATGCTAACACAAGGTGCTCTCTGTGGTCAAGGTGCCAAAGAAAAACTAAACATCTAGAGGCTTTTGGTGGGGACCAAAAGGGCATATATGTGTTAATCATAAAGGATTCTGACATCTGTCACTTATTCTATGAAAGAACATTTGGGCTGTAAGCATAGTGGACCTCTTGTATTTCTTCATCCAGAAGCACCCTGCCACCACATTCTTTATCTAAAAAACTATGAAATTATTTCATCTTTGTAGAATGATTGGATTTTTACAACTACATGTCTGTTTCACTATGGATAACTTTAATTTGGTATGTTTCAGATGATGCTTTATTGAACTCTTTGTTTTCTTCTCTGGCAGTGACAGTAATCAGGGCTGTGGCACAGGTTTTTGTCAGGTGGTTCCTTGAACAAAGGTCCCTGAAGCAGGAGCACACGGGGGTTGAATTCTCTCCATGAATCCTGACTTGATATTGGATCAATATGAGAAAGGGATGCTCTTTGGTAATTTATCTACCCAGAGATGGCAACTTTTCCTAATTCATACAAAAGCATTTTATATACTATTGGTACTTTGCCCAATTGGTTCAGGTAGTCAAATTGTTAACTGATATTTCTCTGTTTAACAATAAAATATATGTTAGGGTTTGATGGTCTTTGCTGTACAACTTGAATACTTTTATATCAATGGGTGAAAGCTTATCAATTTGAAAAGGCATGTTTTCTTAATCTTGTCCTCTTTGAAATAAACTTACTTTCAAATGAAGTATTAGCTCTTAATTTCATAATTTCTTCCTTGGGAAATTTCCAGACTATTCTAGCTTTAGTCATTGGTAATAACTTAAAATTTTACAAGCAATCTGCTCTTTTTTCTTGTGAGTTAAGCTAAATACACACCATTTTTAAAAGCTTACATGTTCTAAGCTTGAGGGAAGATAGTATCCACTTCCTTTTGACAAAAGGAAGAAGAAATATTTGTGTATTAATAATAAAGGAACCTGACATTTGTTACTTTTTTTACTTTCCAAAGCCCTTAAACACCAAACCCACTACATAACTAGAATGTAAAGCTGCTTGAATGCAGATTTTTACGTGTTGGTCCATAAAAGAGGGCTAGTACATAGTAGGTACTCAATAAATACTCGTCATACAAATGAATAACATCATGCCTCAAACCTGAAAAAAAATTCTAACCTTTAGAAATCATATTTTCTTTTTTTTAAATTTTTTTTTTTTTTAATTTTTTTTTTTCAACGTTTATTTATTTTTGGGACAGAGAGAGACAGAGCATGAACGGGGGAGGGGCAGAGAGAGAGGGAGACACAGAATTGGAAACAGGCTCCAGGCTCTGAGCCATCAGCCCAGAGCCTGATGCGGGGCTCGAACTCACGGACCGCGAGATCGTGACCTGGCTGAAGTCGGACGCTTAACCGACTGCGCCACCCAGGTGCCCCTAGAAATCATATTTTCATTACCATTTCTGATTTCTCATATAAAGACAGACTCAAGGGGCACCTGGGTGGCTCAGTTGGTTAAGTAGCCAACTTTGGCTCAGGTCATGATCTTGTGGTCTGTGGGTTCAAGCACCGTGTTGGGCTCTATACTGACAGCTCAGAGCCTGGAGCCTGCTTCAGATTCTGTGTCTCCCTCTCTCTCTGCCTCTGCCCCCACTCACACTCAGTCTCTCTCTCTCTCTCAAAATAATAAACAAACATTAAAAAAATACAGACTCAATGAAGCAAACTTTCCATACTATATATCAAGAGATCCAGGCAATGCACCATGGCATCCATTGCACAGAATGCTATGAAGAGAAAATGCAATTATATGTAATAATAATGTATGTTCCAGGTACTATATACAATAGTATCTATAATAATGTACGGGACATTATAAGTTTTTAATATATGTTAAAATATATACAGTAAAGTAATAATTTATATTTCATATATAATCATGTATAATTAAACTTATACCTCATTTCCTCTTCCCTAATTTTTTATTGTAGTAATAGTTCATATCCATTTGAGTACCATTAAACAAAATGAGCAAATTTTTTTTTCTATATCTTATATCATACTTTTTCTGCAGCACCCAATGTTTTGGATGCTTTCCAGTATTTATTCATTAAACAAGTCAGAAGAGTAGAATGAGTTACAGATAGTCTCTGACTTATGATGGTTCAATTTACACTTTTTTTTTTTTAATTTTTTTTTCAACGTTTATTTATTTTTGGGACAGAGAGACAGAGCATGAACGGGGGAGGGGCAGAGAGAGAGGGAGACACAGAATCGGAAACAGGCTCCAGGCTCTGAGCCATCAGCCCAGAGCCCGACGCGGGGCTCGAACTCACAGACCGCGAGATCGTGACCTGGCTGAAGTTGGACGCTTAACCGACTGCGCCACCCAGGCGCCCCTCAATTTACACTTTTTTTGACTTTCCATGGTGTGAAAGTGATACACATTGGGTAGAAATTGTACATTGAATTTTGATATTTTCCTGAACTAGCGATATATGGTCTAATACTCTTTCCTGATGCTGGGCAGTGGCAGTGAGCTACAGCCCCCAGTCAGTCAGGCCATCATGAAGGTAAACAATCTGTATAGTTAAAACCATTCTGTTCTTCACTTTCCGTAAGTATTCAATAAACTACATGAGAAATTCAATGCTTCATTGTAAAATAGGCTTTGATGGTTGTGCCCAACTGTAGGCTAATGTAAGAGTTTTGAACACATTTAAGATAGGTTAGGCTAAGCTACAATGTTCAATAGGTTAGGTGTCTTAAATGCATTTTGCACCTACAATATTTTCAACAGGTGATGGGTTTATTGGAGTGTAGGTCCATCATAAGTTGAGGAAGATTTATACTTTTTAAAATTTATTTAAGAGAGAGAGAGAGAGAGGAAGGGAGAGAGAGAGAGAGAGAGAGAGAGAGAGAGAGAGAGAGAGAGAGAATGATCTAGGGAGGGACAGAGATAGAGGGAGAGACAGAATCCCAAGCAGGCTCCAAATCATCAGCACAGAGCCCCATGTGGGGCTCAAACTCATGAACCGTGAGATCATGACCTGAGCCGAGATCAAGAGTTGAACGCTTAACCCACTGAGCCACCCGGGTGCCCCAAGATCTATACTTTTAATCATACTTTAATGGAAGCAGAATAATAAATCGGTACATTTGAAACAAATTCTTTTGTCATTTTTTTCTTAGAAAATTATATACTATGGTTCCTTCACATTATTTCCAGTTAGCATTACTTAGATTCAAACTTCAACACTATAAACAAACAAACAAACAAACACAAATAAATACCTATATTAATGAGGAATAATTCAGTTAGATGACCTACATTCAGGAGTTCAAACTAGGGATGAAATCATAAACATTATGTATAATCATGAAAGTGTCCAGTTTTTACGTGGGAGAAATATGGATGGTGTATTGGCTATATATTCTGGTTATTATCAGCACATATACAGATTTCTATAAATCGGTATGTCAATACTATGTTAAATATTAAAAATATATTGAATTAATTTTAGTAATTTCTGTCACGTTACTATTAATAATGGATCACGTTTAAATCTTGACAGTAAAGTATTAAGATAATGATACCCAGGGGCGCCTGGGTGGTTCAGTTGGTTAAGTGTCTGACTTCAGCTCAGGTCATGATCTCACGGTTCATGGGTTTGAGCCCTGCATCGGGCTCTGTGCTGACAGCTCAGGGCCTAGAGCCCGCTTCTGATTCTGTGTCTTCCTCCCCTCAGCTCCTCCTCTGCTCACACTGTGTCCCTCTCTCAAAATAAAGATTTAAAAAAATTTTAAAAAAAGATAATGATACCCAAATTAAACAGTGACTATTTTATCTTGTCCAGAAATAGAAAACTGATTTGAAAATGTATTGCAGGCTGAGCATTTCTTCCTCCTTGATCTGTTATAGAAAGGACATACTACAGCACCAGAAATGTAAGCCTAGTAAAAGAGGGAACAAGATTCAATATCTCAAATGAGGTAACAACTAAACAGAGGCAAATTTGGATGTTTAAAAGAAAATGAATCTATACAAAGGTAAAATTATACCCTAACTCTTGAAGACTTTATTTTCCAAACCAATCCTATCTTCTGCTATGACCCAATATGAAAAAAGTCATTACTAATGCATATATGTATTTCAATAAGCTGATTTGACTGTACATGTTGCTTTCAATGAAATCCTAATTTTAATCTGAGGGCACTATTGTGTTTTTAAGGTTGAGATCTATAATAACATTTATATTTTTGTTTCTTATGAAAAGTATTTCAATGGTCTAATCTAGAGGAATATTCTTTTCCCAAAACTTAATGAAAACTCTCATTCAGTGCTGTTGGTAATACAAACCAGTACAGCTACTTTGGAAAACAGTTTGACAGTTTCTTAAAAAGCTAAACATAATCTTACCATACAATGCAATAGTCATGCTGGTATCTATTTAGTCAACTGATTTGAAAACTTATTTCTACACAAACAACTTGCACAAAAAGGTTTATAAAACCTATATTCATAATCACCAAAACATGAATGCAACCAAGAAGTCTCCAATAACCGAGTGGATAAATGAATGTGATATAGCCAAACAATGTGGTTCTATTCAGCAATATAAAGAAATTAGCTATCAAGCTGTGCAAAAACATGGATGAATCTTCAAGGTATATTTCTAAGTGAAAGAAGTCAGTCAACAAAAGTTACATACCGGTATGCCATTTGGGAAGTGGCAAAACTATAGAGGTGATATACAGATCAGTAGTTGCCAGCAGTTTGGGAGGAAAGAAGGTTGAATAGGTAAAGCACAGGGAACATTTTTAAAAGAATTCTTTAAATAGCTTGTATGATTCCGTAATTGTGAATACATGACTTACATGACACAACACATTTCTCAAAGCCCACAGACTTTTATAGAACAAAGAGTAAATCCTAATGTAAGCAAATAATCATATAGTGATATATCTATATAATATAAAGAGACTTATTATAAGGGATTGGCTCACGTGATTATGGAAGCTGAGAAGTTTCAAGATACACAGGTCATAAGCTGGAGACTTGGAGACCCAAGAGAGCTGAATTGTAGTTCCAGTAGGTTTGCAATCCAAGAAGAGCCATGTTTTGGTCTGAGTCCACAAGGCTGGAAAATACCAATATTTCAGCTCAGGCATGGAGGCAGGAGGAATTATATTTTAGTCTTTTTGTTCTATTCATGTCTTCAGTTGATTGGATGAGGATCACCTGCATTAGGAAGGGCAATCTGCTTTACTCAGTAGATCAATTCAAATGTTAATCTCATACAGAAAGATTTTCACAGACACATTCAGAGTAATAGCTGGCTAACTGTCTGGGCATTCTGTGGTCCAGACAAGTTGACACATAAAAATAACTATCACATAGGCTGTAACAAAGGAATCTAATTACATTACAAATGTATGAAATAACCTCGTTGAGCAGGTAGAGGCAAAACGTGCTGATCTAAGTAGCTTTGGAAATGAGTAGAGACTATAAAACTACAGGAAAAAGAGCTGAACATAAGCACCATGGCTTTGGTTAATAAGATTCTTTCCCATGGAGTTACAAGTTAATAATTCTGAAACTACTGACATGCCTACTGGACTTGAATACTTACGTGTTATAGATAGTGGATGGTGGGAGTGTATCTTGTGCTACCATTCAACTTATTACTGGTAGGTTCCAGAAATAGCCCCATTTTACAAAGAAAGGAAGTCAATTCATTTGAAAATTATAATAAGATTGCCAGGACCCAGGTTAAATAATTTGTAGTCACACTTTTCCTGGCTGAGTAGTATTTAGCTGTGCAGAAGCATTCAGTAAGAAAACAGATGAATTCATTAAGATTTGGGTTTCTGCTAGATGAGTGGCACAGAAAGACAGATGAGGAAAAAAGGAAAATAATGAGCTACAAAACACTTTTTAAAATTTATATTTCAACTTTTTATATTTTAGTTGAAAATCAATATATCTCCCGATTTATACATTCCTTTGGAATGCCCTTCCATTTCACATATTTTGATTGTAGGGAAATCATAGAACAAAATGAAAATTTACTTTTTAAAAATTAGATTCCAGTTGGCACTGTTTGATAATTGAGAGATCATTTTATAATTCTGGTTAATTTTTACTTTTTTTAAAAAATGAAAACTATATTTTAGCTGCACTTATTTGAAATAAAAATGAATATATTAAAGTATTGATCTGCCTGGCTAATAATAAACTTCAAGCCCTTGAATATCATTTGTAAGGTCTGTGATTGCAAAACTTTTTATATTTGGCTTGAATGTATTTTAGTTTTTTTAACTTGAAGATCCTACTTTGAACTGATTTGAATAAAACTGTATGGAATTACATACCATGGCATCAATTTACATTAAAATAAAGAATATTAGAATACTGTTAAAACAGAGGTAAAATATTCGGACCTATGTAGTAACTCAGGGAATACTTAATTCTGAATCACATATAATGTGTACATATATTGCTAGATATAACAAGAGTTGAAATTTTGCTTGTGTCAGTGAACCAGATGGCTGGTCATTTTTCTTTAGTTATGAGGCAAAGTTAAGAAACAAAGCTGTCACAAAGTGTTTCATCAGCCCATCAAACCACAGACTCAAGAGTGAAAATTTTCATTATGCATAATGCAAGACACCTAACTATTCTTATTTCACTGAATTACAATAGATATCCAATTCAGAAAGAAATAATTCAGAATATTATGTGATTTTCCTTACGGCTCTAGAGGATGCCAATATCAATTCAAGGCAATAATCATATTATGAGTTGGTAATATATTGTGCATGTTTATATGAAAGATTTTCATTGCAGAATGCACCGATAACATAGGGTTTCAACAAATCTGTCTTTTAAAAAATCCTCTATGACTATTAAAATGAGATGTTCTTAAAAATTCTCCAGCTATCATGTACTAACACTTCGGACCCTTTTAAAGATCAATCGTATTGTCTAACTCCTTTAAAAACCAACCATACTGTCAACTATATTTGGTACATGCAACTATGTATTGATAGGTTATAGTTAATTGCTAAGCAAAAATGAGAGTTGTTTGTGGCCACTGTACATTTTAAGTAATAGGAATACAATGTTTTTTGTGATGAAAGAAAAATTAAAAAGGTAGAAAAATATTTATGAGATAAGCTGAAAAACCATCTTAAATTATTGGTTGGAATTTAGGCCTAACATGAATAGGAAACTTGGCTACCTTTCTCACCATTAGGCCCAAAGTTGGGCATATTCAATGGTCTTTAAAGCACTTATGGATTAAAGATATAGCTGAGTTGAACATCAAAGAATTATTATAAAGATATTACAAATTTGGAAAAATGAATATTAAAAGCATATATCTGAATATTCAGTAACCTAGACCCTAAATTAACAAGTTGATTTATTGTTCTATCCAAGTTAAGTATGATCTAATTCCAGACTTTATTCCCTACATACATTACATACTCATTGCCTAATTTATCTAATTTTTTTCAATTATAGATGTTACTTGCTTTCAAGCCATTATTATTTTTTCCACTGAGCTTTTGTAAATTATCTTTAGAGGATTGTAAGGGTACACTGTAGACAGAAGAACATGGGCCAGTCTACATTTTTCAGCTGTTATAAAGGATTATTACTGAATCCCATTCACATTTAAACATTAGTGTGCCTTCATTACTGTGATTTACATTCTTCCATCTGCCACCTTAAGAACTTGTAGAATTACACCTTGTAATTCTAAAAAAGTATGTAATTTGAGAGGCTAGTTTGTGCCAGACATTGTCCTAGGCACTTTGAATACATTGTCTTTAATTCCTACAAATTAACTGTAATAATCCTTACAAATACAAAAATAATTATTGCTGCATATATGTTACTTTGCATATAAAGAAACTGAGGCTCATAAACAATAAGGATGTTCCCCAGACCCCCTAACTACTAAGTGATGGAACCAGAACCCGTGTTTTTTGTTGCTTGAGTTGGGAGTCTCTTAACAACTACTGTGTTCCACTTTTGCTCCAGCTGGTGACTGTGGCTATTTCTTCTAAGCCTTACGTTGAATATCTCTGAAAGCTGGACCTATTTTAGGAGCATCTCTGAAGCAGAAGGAAGACTGGCTGGTCATCCTCCATCTGGGGTAGGTTTTCTTCTATAACAGGAACTGTTATTTCTTCAGGGGAATTACTCCTACTAGGGATTTGCTAATGATCATTTTGGCTTGCTTAGATTTCTAACATGCCCACTGCCTTTCTCCTTGTGCCAGGCCAGATCTGTGGGCCACAAGCAGCTCCATGATACTCCTTAATGTATAAATACTATAATTAGTTTGGGTTTTAATTATGTGGTGGCTAACACCAGAAATAGGAGGAAGGGAGAGAGGGAGAGACAGATTGATTGATACATATAATGAGGCAAGGCAGTTTAAATATGCAGAATATTGCATTTATCAAACCTTTTTTTTAAGGTTTATTCATTTTTGAGAGAGTGAGAGAGCACATGTGAGTGGGGGAGGGGCAGAGAGCAAGGGAGAGGGAGAGTCCCAAGCAGGCTCCAAAGTCAGCTCAGAGCCCAATGTGGAACTCAAACTCACAAACAGTGAGATCATGACCTGAGTGGAAATCAGGCGTCAGACACTTAACCGACTGAGCCACCCAGGTGCCCCCCAAAACTTTTTATTCCCAAAGACGTTATAAGAAAGACAAAATTTTTTTGTGCATTTATTTTGGTTTTTGATAATCTGAAATATTACAAATACTTGTGGTAATTAATAAAAAATAGAACCACAGAGGTAACAGGAACATTTTAGTAGTAGCTTCCAAGTGGCCCCTAATGCCAAGTTAGATTTCAAAGTCTTCTCATACCTCATGATTCTGGAAAGGCCCTCATCAGATGGAGAAAAGTGATTGGTAACAAATGGTTTGCAGAGTTGTAAGAAGCTCCTTGGAGACTCAAAAAGTATGTATGTGAGTACAATATACAATTCCACTGAAATTTCTCCAAACATTATACTAACTTTATATGTAATTATTCTCTACTCTTTGTTAAGGACACTTGCTTGCAGAGAGCTCCAAAGCAAATCTTGGGTAGTACCAAAAAGGTGTTCAGAAAAGTGATGATCAGTAATGACGGTTTTCTTGTTTTCTCACTTTTTATGTTCTCTGAAAGGTAAAATGTAGAAAGCAATTGTGTATTTGTCTTTTCTACTTACTGGTGGACTCTTTAATCCCACCAGACTGAAGTTGGAGTTAGAAGGAAAAACAAAGATTCTACTGACTCCCTGTGGGGCATTTCATCTTGCAAGGTACCAGTGTCCTCATGTGTAAAATGGGGACAGAAATATTAATGTTGCCCACACAGGTAGAGTTGGCAGCATAATATAGTGGTCAAGCATAGTTTTTTTTTTCAGTTGAACAGATAAAAAAGTCATCATTCTTTCTAGATGTGTGAACTTAAAATTAATCCATTTGAGACTCAATTACCTTATCTAAGAAAATGCAGTTAATATAAACTGTTCCATATTATCATTGGGAGGATTAAATACGATGTTTGTAGGGTGCCTGGCCAACTGCCTCACTATAAAATATCAACTTAATAAGTGGTAGTTGTTACTACTCATGTTAATAATGTATACCTTTATGAAGAGTAACGTTTTATACAAGTTTATAACATGTTAATCTTATTTTTTCATAATTAAGGATTACATAATTTATTAAAATGTTAAGTACTTCTAACTTGTATACAAAAAAGGAGCTATAAAATTGGTCAGATATTTTGGAATAATGGCCCACTATGTAATTGATACACTGGTATTTCTGGATGAAGAAAAACTTCCAGATTTGTAGCCAAAACAAGAAAAAGGTTTTTCCTGAAAATTTAGAAAAACACAAAGGGGGTGCATAGGTAAAGACTGTCATACTATATTTTGATTTTAATAGTATGTCTTCTCAGGATTAATAATGACTTCAAAAGTTGTTGTGCAGATTTAATGAGATAATATATGTAAATGTCCACCATTTTCTTGCCATGTAATAACTACTCAATAGATGTATGGTGCTTTCCCCTACAGTGTAAATTGCTTGATGGAAAGTATTACGATTTTTTCTCTGCTTCTCAAAACTAGTGCCTATATAGAGTAGATGCTTAATAGGGGTTTCCCAAAAGTTACAGTTCATTCACTACTAAATGGATTATAGTTAATTTTTAAAAATTTATTCAGTCACTAGTATCTACTGTGGGACAGGCACTATGCTAAATGCTGGAGACTCTAAAATGAGCACAACAAAAGAGTTCCCACCTTTAAAGAAAACAGAGCCTACTGGGTAAGCACATCTACACAAATAATTGTAATACATTTTAAGTAGTTAGGTATGGCTTTAACATAATAGCAATGTGGATACATAGAGTAATGTTAGGAACAGAAAAATAAAAATAACACTGTTTTCCAAAGTATTAGATATTTTTAGGAAGTTTACTTATTCCAATTAACTTACACTTGCTTAATATCATAATGTGAAATATTCAGATTACTTAAATATATTTTTGGGCAAAAATAATAGTACTCTTTTAGTTACTTCTAACTAAAATGTTGGCAGCATCAATAACGGTGAGTAAAAGAAATCCACAGAAATCTCTGTGTCCTAAACTGAACACTCAGTGTTGTAGAGGACTATCATGGGGCTTAAATAATTTGTTCTATTGTTGTTTCTTTTCTGGAGCTCCAAGTCATTTGCTACTCTACATTGTATGGACTCCAACTTTTTGGCCCTTTGGCTTTAGCAGAATAGAAAATGCTAGTTGGTTTTATCTTTTTCAGACACAAATTCTATTTTTTTCCAAAGACATTTTTCATAGACATTCTTTTTAAATAATTCAGATATATTGATTACACTCTTTAAGATGCTGCTTTTCTGACTTGTCTTGAAGACCATGCCATAGTCCTTTTTTTGAAATATTGTCTTGCTAGCTCTTTCGAGACAAATGAGTATTTTCTTAAAAGAGATAGCTTTTGTTATTCATAATTTCTAATCTTAAACATATATTATTTAGTCATAATATTAATATTTTAACTTAAGCAATTAATTCTTTAGAAGTTTTTTTTTAAATCAAAGTTCTGAAAATCTAATAATGAAAAATTGTCACCTGCTCAAACTTTCTATTTCTCAAAACCTGTCTCTGAAGGAAATTCTATTAACTCTTTTATTGTGTTTTTCTAGCAACTTCCTTTTTATCTTTAAATAAAATGCTTATCTTGCTCTTTCCTGACTTACCAATTTTGATTATCTTCTGACTTCTACCTACAATTGCGGAAGATTAAGCTATTCTGCACCACTTGCACATTTTGTGGTAGATTTATTGTTTTGCTGGACCCAATTTTTACACCTTGCCCTGTTCCCACTCCTTGGAAGTTTCTTTTCATACCTACTGTGAGCTTGCTATACAAGCTTTTATGCGGGAATTTAACAACAGTGATACAAAGAGAGGCTTGAAAACACACTGGGACATGTGTACCTCCACTCTTGGATCCCTGACAATGCCATGAGACGAGCCCTGTTTTGTTTCAGGGCGAGAAACTTTGTACATCAAAATCAAGTGGTCCCACCTCCAACCATTCTTGACCTTGCAGCCCTCAGCTGCCCAATGGCTGACTGAAGATATTAGAGCAAACTCAATTTATATCAGCAGAATCTTTCAAGCAACCTGTGGACTCATGTTTTTTTTAACTATTAAGCTTTAAGATAAAATACATTCCTTCTTTTCACTTTCAGAATAAAATTTTAACAGATTAGTCTGTCTTCTTCCTTTCTCTCCGTCATTTGTTTGAGTCCTCTTGTCTCGGGCTTTAAGCAGAAATTGTTGTTTTCTAGATGTGATTCACCTCGGAGCTTCCAGTTGCCAGTCTTCTGGATTGGATATTCTTCCATTTTCTGCCTTTTATCCTTTTTGGTTAATTTCTTTGTTTTGGAGAGCATATTTTCCAATTCCACCCCAGAAAGTATGTATGTGATGTACATATTCGGAGTACTTATAAATCTGAGATTGTCTTTATTCTATATTCAACTCAGTTGATATTTTGATTTTTTTCATGGTAAGTTATTTTTCTCCAAAGATTTGAGAGTATTTATCCTATGTCTTTTAGCATATATACTACTATATAGGAGTACAAGTATTATTTTTAATCTCATTCCTTTGTATAAAATTTCTTCTCCAAGACTTTAGATGCTTTTTAGGATCTTTTACTCTGGATTTCTTCATTGCAGCATAACATAATAAAGTGAGCACCAAAATAATAAAGTGACTTTGTTTAGGATGATATTTAGAAAAGTAGATCTATCCATCAAGAAAAGCAGAACTGGATTGATATTAATAGATCAAGAAAGAATCTAATGGAAGATCTAAATGAGAAAGGTAAAAATATATTGGGACGCCTGGGTGGCGCAGTCGGTTAAGCGTCCGACTTCAGCCAGGTCACGATCTCGCGGTCCGTGAGTTCGAGCCCCGCGTCGGGCTCTGGGCTGATGGCTCAGAGCCTGGAGCCTGTTTCCGATTCTGTGTCTCCCTCTCTCTCTGCCCCTCCCCCGTTCATGCTCTGTCTCTCTCTGTACCAAAAATAAACAAACGTTGAAAAAAAAAATTTAAAAAAAAAAAAATATATATATATATATATATAAAATTAATAAATGAAAAGGGAGCATGCTTTTGGGATCTATGAGTTGGGAGCAACCTGAAATTTCAACAGCATAAACTCTTAGATAAATACATTGAATTTGATAACACAAAATAAGAGATTTTTATTCACTGAAAAAAAATACAAAGTTAAGAGAGGATATATATGGATAAGAGATTTGCAATGTTTAAGATGAAATCAGAAAATCAGCTATCTAAGAAATCATGCACTTCACAACAAAAATCAGTAATCTCATTAGGAGAATGGGCAAATGATATGGAACAGATAATTTAATATGAACGCTAAAGATCTAAGAAGTAGCTTAAAGAGATGTTCAAAATTATTAGTAATCAGGGAAACTAGATTTTTAAACTGCACTATGATATCACTTACAGCTATGATATTCGTCTAATAAAATTAAAAAGCTGAATACTGCCAAATACTGCTAGGGTTGTGGGGATACAGAAACTGTTACACTGTGGTAGTGGTGGTTTAGACTGGTGTAGCCATTCCAGAAGCAGTCAAGATAAGCACACAATACTATTTGCTCCAAAAATGATAGTCCTTAATAGCAGCATCTAACATATTGGTAAAAGAGCACCAATAAGCATGCCTGTGGAAGGACAACTTGTATTGGTGGAGAAACAGAGGCAATGTGGATTGTCCTAAGTGGGGTGGGTAGGTAAAATACGGTAACCACAAAACATGGGCTATTATGCAGAAGTTAGGAGCAATAGATTCAATGTACACATTACTACTTAGAATTAAGTATGTAAAAAAACAACATTTTATCAATCTATCTAATCAATCATTCATCTATCAACATCTATTTCATCTTCATGCCTTTTGTATACAGCTCACACCTCAGCACTTGTCCAAGGAAATTGGTGCCTGGAGTTACCAAAACCCTTAATATACTACATGGCAGAACATGCTTTGAATTGTTTCTCTTTTCTCATGTACTCTAGATGGATAGTTAGTGAATTTTTAAAACACACGCAAACACAATTTTACTTTTTGCATGCTTCATAAAAATCCTATTTTTATTTGAGCTTATAATATACCATAACCCAAGACCATAATATTTCAAAAAATATTTAACGGGCATTTTCCATATACTAAGGACTATGGAAAGCTCTGAGCATAAAACAATGAATAAGACACATTAACCTTGGCTTCCTGAAGGTTAAATAATAAATTAATGTGTGTGTGGGCTGGGGTACAGTATATGAATACTTATTTATGCATAGCCTCATTCAACAGGCATATTTTTTTAGCTTTACTGAGGTATAACTGACAAATAAAATTATGAGATATTTAAAGAATACAAAGTGATGATTTAATGTAAGTATATATTGTGAAGGGATTCCTCCCATCTAGTTAATTAACACATCCATCACCTCATATATTTAATTTTATTTTTATTGGTGAGAAAATTTATGTTCTACCCTCTTAGCAGTTTTCAATTATACAGATTATACAGTAACATATTGTTAACCACAGTCACATTATATATTAGATCTGATGGCAACCACGTTTTAAACCTATTTTTATGAATTCCACATTTTTTTTTTAAGAGTTCACATGTAAGTAACACTGGTGTTTGCCTTTCTTTGGCTCGTTTCACTTAACATAATGCTCTCCAAGCTCTCCCATGTTGTTGTAAATGACAGTATTTTGTTTTTTAAGGACTAAATAATATTCCATCGAATCTACATACCACAGTTTCTAGATACATTCACTCATTGATGGGTACTTTGGCTGTTTTTGTAGCTTGGCTACTGTGAATAACTTTACAATGAACATGCCAGTGCAGATATCTCTTTGAGATAATAATTTCCCTTTTTTGGGGTGCCTGGGTGGCTCAGTCAGTTAAGCATCCGACTTCGGCTCAAGGCATGATCTCATAGTTTGTGGGTTTGTTGACATCTCAGAGCCCAGAGCCTGCTTCAGATTCTGTGTGTGTCTCTCTCTTCCCCTCTCCTGCTCACATTGTCTCTTTCTCTCAAAAAACAAACATTAAAAAATTTTTTCACCCTTTTTTTGATATATACCAAGAAGTTAGATTCCTGGATTTAAGGTCATTCTACTTTTAATTTCTAGAGGAAACTCCATACTGTTTTATATAGTGGGCACACCAGTTTACCTTCCTTCTACTAGGTTACAAGAGTTTCCTTTTGTTCATATTCTCACCAACATTTGTTATCTTTTTTTTTTTTTTTTTGATAATAGACATTTTAACAGGTGTGAGGTGATATCTCTTTGTGGTTTTGATTAGCATTTCCCTGATGATTAGTGATGTTGAGCACCTTTTCATGTAACTGTGGGCATGTCTTTGGAAAAAAAGTCTATTTAGGTTCTTTGAGTGCTTTTTAATTATTTAATATTTTGCTATTGAGTTGTAGGAATGCCTTGTATAGTTTATAGATTAACCCCTAATTGGCTCTGTGACTTGCAAATGTGTTCTCCTATCCTATAGGTTGCCTTTTCATTTTGTTGATGGTTAACTTTGATGCGTGGAAGCTTTTTAATTTGATGCGGTCCCACCTGTTTATTTTTACTTCTGTTACCTTTACTTTTGGGGTCAAACCTCCAATTTTTTTTTTTTTTTTTTTTTTTTTTTTTTTTTGCTAAGACCAATGTCAAAGAGGTTACCACTTATGTTTTCCTCTAGGAGTTTTTTGGTTTTAGATTAAGTTTAAGTCTGTAATCCATTTTGAGTTGATTTTGGGGTATAATATAAGATAGGGGTCCATTTTCATTGTTTTTTAATTTTTTTCAACAGTTTCATTCTTTTGCATGTATCTGTCCAACTCACATAGGAGATGAAACTTGTCAATCAGCCTGGCCTGAGCTCCTGGTTGTATCTCAAAGCTTTGTGATGGTCCAGGTCATCTTCTTTGTTCTTAGTGGCTCTCAGTGGTTGAGGGTGCGCCAAGACCAGACAGTATCCCAAGCGAGGATCCCATTCGGTGCCTGGATGAAGGCTGATTGGAAGCCGGATCCTCAGGCAGCAGCTGGGGACGAATGTACTCACTCCTCTTCCAGTGAGAAACAAGGGAATAGGCACTTTTGTTTGCCTTTCTGCACTGGGCCCTGATATATAGCCATGGCTGCTGCTGTGCCTGTTAAGAAATGCTTCTTTGATTGCTGTGGTCCTGTGGGACTTGTGAGCGAGAGTCAAGTGTTCCAGAGACCTAACTCTTGGGCAGCACTTGCAAAAACTAGGGCTCAGACGTGTGCAGAAGCTCCTTCCAGGGAGATACTGGCAACATGCAGCAGGCTGCAGGGAGACAGCATGGCAGGTGTACATGGTTTCATTGTCCCCAGGGAGTATCATGGCCTGATGCTAAGTATGTACTAATTTAGAAGCCTGACCCTCAGGCTTCAGTTTTCAAAGTATGCAGATGGACCTCTTTCAAGGAAAGACTGGGAAAATTGGGATTATGCCTGCCGTATCTGTACTGGGTCCTGGGGTATAGCCACCAGTGACTCTATGCCTGTTAACAACTGCTTCTTTGTTTGCTATAGTCTTCTGCATCTCCAGGAAGCAACCCCCCCTGGCTTTTAAAGCCAGATGTTTTAGGGGCCCATTTCTCAGGTGGGGTCTTAAAAGTTGAAATAAATCCTTTATTTCCAAAGGGGAAGTTCGGAGTTGGGAGTTCCCTCCAGATTGTAGGTTGTTGTTCTGGGGGTGAGACTTATGGTGAGAGTGTTTCAGCCTTTCCTACCTGTTTTTATATGGGCATTTTCTCACTCATCCGAAATGTAGGAGTTGTTCAGCTGGTTTCTGGATTTCTTTCAGATGTAACTGCTCCATGGGTAGCTATCCATTGGGTGTGTCTGTGGGAGGAGTGGAATTCAGAAGCCTGATATGTCACCATCTTTGTCAACCTCTTGATGCTTTTATCCCTAGAATGAAAGAAAGCAAATCAGGAATACTGATAACTTTCATTATTTACTACACATACCAGTCAGTTTGACATATTCCCATTGTACTTGAGAGCTGCATTTTATGAAGAACACAAAGAATGATAGTGTTGTGTCATAAAGCAAAACAAGAGAAAAGTGCAATTTTATCCTTCTTTTGTTAGGCAATTAGTATAATGTAGCTGGGATTAATTTGGGTACATTTATTCTTACACATACATGTACCTACAAACACAAGTTATAAGATCTCCTCAAAGAATAAAACTGCTACTTGGCTTCTTCAATAATAGTCTTATAATCAATTTAATTTCATTTAATGAAGTTGAAATTTTTATTTTTATGCTCTCAATGCTTATATTGTAAAATGAATGATTAGAAATAATCTCTAAGAAACAGGAAAATTAGAAAAAGAAGGGAAAACAGAATAGTCATTTTCCTTCCTCCCAGATACAAGCAGAGATAACATTTAGGTGTGTTTCCCTCCAATATTTGTTTCAATTAGCACTGAAATAACTCCCTGGTAGCTTATTTCTATATTGTTCCCATAAGCATTTGAGCAAAACTGGTTTCCTTAGGGCTTCTTTAACCTCAAGGATGTCTCTATAGTATAAGAATAGAGAAAGTGACTTGGTGAGTCAGATTTATCTGATTATGATTTTGAAAAGAAATCTCGCTTCCATATAATATGTCATGTATTAGAAAGTTTAGAAAGTTTTTCCTAATACTCATGGTAGAAATTTTGATGGTTAGTCCTTATTTAGGCTCTTTTAGAAAATGATAATAAAGCAGGGTAATTTGCAGCAGTTAGGAATGTTAGGGAGCACAACAGAGAATGAACTTAGGTCTTTAATTAAATGACTGGCAGTAAGTTCCATAAAATTTGATAAAATACTTGTTGAATGTTGGAAGAAAGAAAATTCTGTAATGAAGGAGAAGACATCACCTATCAAGCCACTGTGCCTGATGATGGTGTTGTACTTCAATAACTAGGCAAAGTGGATTGGGTTCATCAGCTAATTCCCTTTAGTGCCAGAGAAAGGGACCTCATGGAATACATTTCTCCAGAAGGCTCTGCTCACAAATAGTGACAGGATTTTCATTATGTCCCTTGAAACACTGTGGCCTGGAATTTAACAGCTATCCTTATCACCTTCTAAAAATAACTTAGGAGAAGTTACCCTAAGATACACGTAATGATTCAAACTCAGTTCATGGATGGCTGATCTCTAATGAGTCATACTCCTAAACTTATCATCAGGACTGGCTTCCTGGGGGCATGACCTGTGCAGTTGTACAGGGCCTATTGGTGAAGGGCTGCATGTTTGATTTAATGCTCAGCTATCTTCCATCCTGAAATTCTTAATAATTTTTAATAAGGGGTCCAGGATTTTTTATTTTTTACTGCCTCCTGCAAATTATGTAGCTTGTCCTGTACACCATTTAGTTTTACACAGTATCTTCCCAGATAGAAATAAATATGTGTACTTTCTTGAATTGCTGAGAATCATTAAAAAAAGATAAACATTGTGTAAGATTGGTAGCATATTGATGGTGATACTTCATTGCTTCTTTTCACTCTGGGTTAGTATCAAAGAAATGTAATGACATTATGATCTCATGTTCTTTTTAAAAAAGGGTACTCTCCTCTTTTTTCTCTCTTTTTTTCTCTCTGTCACCCCACCAATTCTCATCTTTATTTTTCTATTCCATCTGCTTTGCTTAAAGCACATAACATCCCATTTCATTGCATTGTGTAAAATGTTTATCATACTAAAGATATTATATTGTTATTGAATATTGGAAAATAAAAAAAGACCATTGTTGAGAATTAAATAGCCCAAATGTATCGCCCATTACTGTCCTCTTATAACCTTTCTCATTTGCACTGCCTTTGTATATTCTAAAACGATATTAGGAAACAATTATAGCAACAGTAATTATACTTAATTTCTAATCTTGATTTGACTAGAACATAGAGATCATACACTCTCACTAAACAATTCTCACAGAGCACATATTTATATTGTATCATAAATTAACTTTACCAGGCCAGATAAAGCTCCAATTCCTGCCCTTACAAGTCACAACAATCATGCTCATGTGTTTACAGTTGAAGTTGAATGCAATACTATCTCCTCTCTTAGGGTAACTCTAAAGTATGTGGAAACAATTCTTCTCACTGGCACCTCTCCTCTAGCCCCATCCTGCTCTGCCTCACAAAACCACTAAACTTGACACTGACACTCAGAGTACAGCCAGTCTTACTAGTTAACCATTTCTGGTTCTACTTATTCTCCCTTTGTATTCTCCTTACTGACAATACTAGAATCTTCCTTTATCCAGCTTAAACATTGGACTTCAAAATTTGTATTTTAGGGTAAGACAATTCAGCCCCTAACAAAATGAAACCTCAGAAGATTAGTAGCTGAAGGTCTTCAATTCCACAAAAATGAAAGTTGGGCTAATTGATTTCTATTATTATCCAATAGTGAGAAATATATTAGTGCTGAAGCATAATAGTTGACCATGTTTTAAGTCTTTAGTCTTGAAATTGCCAAAAAATTTGGGGCCATCAAAATCGGTGGGTACTAGAAAATGACAAAACGAGGGACATGTTTGATCTTCGTGCATTTTCCTTAGTTAAGCCCTTACTAAATTACATCAACCAGTCCCAAAACCTGATATTCCTGAATGAGTCCATTTAATGAATGAAAACACTAGAGATGTGTTAAATTTTAAAGATACTATATGTCTATTCTCATTTACTTTGACAAGGTTAGATAGATATTTATTCTGTGACACTGGGTTGTTGGGTAGTTTATACGGCCTGATACTTTTCTAAACTTTTATCAACCAGAGAGTAGAACTCAGCCCCATTGACATTACTCAGCTTCATCTTCCTCTTTGCCTGCCTTCTTGAGTAATTCCTCTTCCCCCCCTCCAAATCTCCATGCAATAACAGCCTCCCTGATTCCTCCCTCTCCAAGAAGAGAAACATATGAGCAAAGGGCTGAAGTAGGCGATTTTACTTCATATCCACCTTTTTATGTCCTGTCTATCCTTTCAGTTTATACTTGTCTGACTTTTTACCTATGATAAAATGTAAAACTCCGTAGAAGTTTTATATTCCTTTTCGATTTTCTAATTTTACTTTGTTCCTCCAAAATATCTTCGTATTAGTTTGGGTTCCCAACTGCAAGCAAAATTACCAATTCTGCTTCATATAAGAAGAAAATAAATTCATTAGTATGGCATTATGGAGATCACGCAAATTTAAGGAATAACCAAGAATTGCTGAATTGTGCTATAAGAGTGATTTACCTAGAACACAGTGACTGGCTCTGTTATCAGTGAACAGATACTGTCAAAGGATATCTTACTCCATGCAATTGGACTCAACTTTACTGCAACTACTGTAAGAAATTCTAATTGACTAAGATTTTGTGCCACTTCCCCAAGAGTCAAATTCCTGGGTGGGAGCATCCACTTGGCTGTGATTAGGTGACATACCCATTCTCTATGCTGTGATGTCCAGCTGCTAAAGGTCTGTGGCTATCAAGCACTTGAAATGTGATTAGTCTAAATTAAAATGGGCTATAACTGCAAAATACATATCAGATTTTGAAAACTTAACCCCTTCCCCCAAATCAAATATCTCATTAGTAATTTTTATGTGGATTGCATAATAAATATAAATATTATTATTAGAAAATCATTTTAAGATTACTTTTACCTTTCCCTTTTTAAAATGTGGCTTAGGGGCACCTGGGTGGCTCTGTTCATTGGGCATCCAACTTTAGCTCAGGTCATAACCTCACGGTCTGTGAGTTTGAGCCCCATATCCAGCTCTGTGCTGACAGCTGAGAGCCTGAAGCCTGCTTCAGATTCTGTGTCTCCCTCTATCTCTGCCCCTCCCCTGCTCATGGTTGGTCTTGCTCTCTCTCTCTCTCAAAAATAAACATTAAAAGTTAAAATAAAATAAAATGTAGCTTATAAAAAACTTAAAATTACATATGTGGCCCATGTTTTGGCTGGACTTCTATTTCTAGCAGACAATCCTGCTTTGGAGTCTCCAGGTTTAGGGGAGATAATATCAACCCCCTTGGGGATTTTACCAAAAAGAAGGAGGATTCACATCCATCCAGAGTCACTTAAGCAAGGTTGTCTCATATTCTGGTTATTTCTTTGTTTCTCCCTGGAACATGATGAACTTCAGTACATAGATTTTCTCATTTATGTGAATTCTTTTGTATACATTCTTGCATGGGAACCTAATAAATTCTCATTGAATGTCTGCAGAATTTGGTAGCTGTACATCTGTGGTTTTACAGAGTTACTGAAATGTTTTTGGAATCCATAATTATGGTGAGGTTAATTTAAATACTACTTTAAAATAATCAGTTAGAAATTGAGAAGTAAAACTGTCCTCAGAACACCTAGGACCATTTGCTACCATTATTTCTATTTCTATACTAGAAGGTTGAGGAAAGAGTGCTTGATTTGCACTAGGCAGTTTCAGTTATAATATCACTTATTATTCTTGACAGCCTTGTCATACCCATTTTACAAATCAGCTCATGAGATTAGAAGAAGTTTGCTAACTTCTTAAGATACCCAACCCCTCAATTGGTATGACTGAAATTTGAACCCAATTTTACCAGACGCCCCAGCTTAGTTTAGGCCTTTTCCACTAAACTATGTATCCAAAAGAATGGAATTTAAATTTCTGTTGTTCAGTTTTTACATTTTTTAATGGTTAAAATAAGTTAATTTTGAAAAAATCCATCTCCTATCAAAAGCTACATGACTATCATGTAAAAATTTTGCTAAGCAACATTCTTCAGTAAATTAAATATACAGAGCCAGAAAATGCTATGTCTTCATTTCTCTTGTAAATAGGTTTTAAATTAGGCACAAAAGACACAGGAAAATATAATTTGAGTATTATTGAGCCCCTGATGTCTGAATATATCTTAAGATCCCTTGAAACTCTGAAACACAGCTGGGCAATGTATCTTGGCATAATTTATTTTTTTAAAGCCACTCACACCTGGTTGTATTTTCAACATATTGGGTTTTGTGAATTTGCTCTTTTGCAAAAAGCACTTATGCCTAGTCAAAATTCATTCTACTCTAAATGAAGAAATCCCTAAGGTTCCCAAAGAATATGGCATCATAGCAATGGGTTGTGCTATGATTAAAGCAAATTATTTTTATATGACATCCATTTAAACAGTATAATATCCATTTCGTGTTCTGGAAGTAATTTTTAGTGAGTATTTTGCCATTTCCATTAATGATGAAGTAATGGAGGACACTGATGGAGGCTTAAAAATGTCTGGATTCAAATTTCTTATTAATAAAGCATTTTAAAGACAAACAGCACTATGCCTGTCTTTGGCAAGGGAGGATTTCTTACCTAGGATATGAGGTCACCTTTCTGTGCTTTACAGGTTTTTGGTCCTATAATAGAAATTGAAAAAAAAAATAGACATCACATGTTTAAAATCAGCATTTCCAAAAGTATATTCCTTGATTTGTTTATTTATTTATTTATCCAAAAAAACCCCACAAAAAAACAAAACAAAACAAAACAAAAAACCCAAACCACAAAAACCTAAGTGGCTTACTGTTGGTTTGGATTCTTTATTTGCAAGAGCAAAAACTCTAATTCAAAGTGTTGTAACCAGGAGGAGAAGAGACCAGCCAGGTTTAAAACCCTCGGTTCACTTGTTTTTTCTGACTCTCTGGTCTTTGCTTCTTTCTGTGACACGACTACAGAAAGCTCTAAATTGCTCTTCTTGGTGTTTGCAAACATAAAAGGCTGTTCCTCACCAGCTTGAGACAGAAGATGCCACTGAGGGATTTGAATGACCCAGCTTGAGTTATAGACCCATTCCTAAACCGGTCCTTATGCCATAGAATATTTGGGGGGAGAGATCTGTTACCAGAAGTAAAGTCTGGGAAAATAGTGTTAGACAAAACTGTAACAGGAGTCAAAAACATCTAAACAGATTTCTGACCTGTAGGCTGTCTCAGAATCTTTAATATGCAATATGAATGATGTGGACGAGGAAGGTATTTGACATAATGTTTTCTGAATATATGTGAACATGGAAGTTTCTTTTTAATAGGACATCATGTTAGATGAATGTGTTATACAGTTGGAGATTTAGTCACACAATAATTAGCTTCTTCAGTTTCTGTTATCAATCGAATGGTCTTCATGAGCTCTTACACTGCTGAATGGATGGTTTGACTATAAAGTGCCATGCTATAGAGTGAGTATAGGAGTGTGAGTAACTTTAACTGCCAATCAAAAATATTTCAAGAGTTTTCAAGTTTAAACAGTCTCTTGGTAAGTTTGTCTCTCTGGGTGAAAGGTTGAAGAAGTTGTATTATCTCCCTCATCTTCTCAAATTGGACAGTTGGCTATAAGGGTAAAAATGGGCTTGCTTATGTTACCTGTTGGCAACAGGGTCTGTGTTCTTTCCTCTGGACTCTTGCCAGCCTCTGCTATAGGATGACTGGTCTGACCCATTGGTTCCTTGCCCTGGGGTTTGCTAAAACATGGCTGGTTAGCTTAGAATTTATTATTTGGGCAAAGCTGGGCTTTTGGGCCTTCATTTGTTACTTGACTCCACATAAGCTCTTGCTAGTGCTACATACTCGTTTTTATTGAAATGTTTTGTTTTCAGCTCCTGGCCACAGCTGTCTTTTCCATAATGGAGTATTCTCCTCGCTATGTCATTTTTGTCATGTCATTCTATGAAATCACTGGTTCATTATGTAGCTACTTTCCCATATATCCCCTACCCTACCCACCTTGGGGCATATGGGAAATTCTGGAGCCTTTTCACACTAGCTCAGAGTTGAAGGTAGTTGAGAAGTATAAACTTAGGACTTGTTTGTGCCCAGCTACACTTATTGCTATTGTTTATCCTGAAGCTTCGTCCTCATGTTGGCACATCAGGGAAGCTTTGGACTTTCCTTCAAGCTATCTAACAAAGTCTGAGATCTATCCCCACTCCCCAGCTATGTGGATGCCTTGACATGCATCCCTTGTCTGCTTCCCCTATTTGAATCCCTCCCCCTTTGCTCCCTCTGCCAGCCATAAGGAACTTTTTTTTTTTTTCAACGTTTATTTATTTATTTTTTTGGGACAGAGAGAGACAGAGCATGAACAGGGGAGGGGCAGAGAGAGAGGGAGACACAGAATTGGAAACAGGCTCCAGGCTCTGAGCCATCAGCCCAGAGCCCGACGCGGGGCTTGAACTCACGGACCACGAGATCGTGACCTGGCTGAAGTCGGACGCTTAACCGACTGCGCCACCCAGGCACCCCAATAAGGGACTTTCTTATTGGTGTTTTTATATGTAAAATTAGCTCAGAATTTTAGGAATCCCTTTTCTCTTGTGACGAACCTTTATTCTCTACACTGTTGTCTAGAGACAGATTTAGAAAAAATAGTGAAGTCAACCGTGATTTAAACCTAAAGAAGAACCACTTAGTTGTAGGTAGAGTAATTTCTCCCTGAGGGGACCAATGCCATTGACTCAGTGGGTTGGAGGGTACACAGTGCAGATTTGTAGGTTATGAAAGCACATATGAAAATATTTCTAAAGAATATCATCATCAGTATAAATTTTTCGTAGTACAAGCTTTGGGGTATGCTGACCTAGTCCAAACTCTTAATTAACTAATGAGAAGAGACAGCCCAAGAGATTTTGCAATGTCAAACAAGTCTTTAGTGTCAGGGCTAAAACCCAAGTCTCCTATTGCCAGATCATCTTGGCTTCCACTTAACCTTTTCAATTTATCTTTTGGATATAGTCATTCATGAAATTTTGAATTAGCAGCACCACACAGATATTACCATCCTCGACCTTTCCTAAGATTCCAACTGGAAAGAATTGGAGAGAACACAAAAGCTGAGAAGTCTTTTTCTCTAGGTAATGATAGCTAATGATTTTAAAGTACTTGTGTGTAGATCTACTTCATGCTCTACTTGTATTAATGCAACCATTTCTCACAACAATCCAATAAAATAAGAATTATTGCCCCACTTTGTAGAGAAGGAAACTGAGTTACAGAGAAATTAAACAACTTACCTCTGTCACATAACAGGACACGATAAAGCTGAGAATTGAACATCGTCCTCCTCTGGATTCTGTGTTTTGTCCACTACATATACTGCCTCTCACAAACCTTTGGAGGAGCCATCTCAGACTTCCTCTGACTGCAATTTCCATTTTTCAAGGATCTTCTGGTCCAAGAGAAGGTGCAATAGAAAAATGGCTATAATTAATTCCTGTATTCAATCCTGGAAGTGTTTTCAACAACTCAGGTAGGGAAACAGAGTTCTAGGTTCAATATCATAGGGATTTCCCGTTATTCCACACCCCATGATTTAAACCAATCTGAATAAAACTACATTTGGGATGTTGGAGATAATATTAAAGGGGAAGCTTAAACATAAATTGTCTCTCTTACTATAGGTTTGTGACATAGTCTTATAACACTCAATTAACATGGTTTGAGAAAACCTTTTCATTCCTCTTAGCCCCAGTCCCTGAGAGTTCTCAGTTCAGTATTTCTGCATGGGTAATATGCAATGCCATGCAGGGAATCAAGGCAGCTGAGATTCTTCATGTGCAGATTGTTAATAGCTTGTTAATTGCTCCTGACAACAATCTCCAAGAAAGCTCCTGTTTGCAAATTTTTCTGAATTATGAATTTCAATTGTGGTCAGGTGTGAAGATCTAAAATAGCAAGCCAGTTATGGGTACTTAACATTTGGGAGTAAGTATAATCAATCCTTTCCCAAGGCATGAGCTCATCACCAAGATGCTAAAAATACAGCTCAACTTTGTTCCAGCTGTCCAATCCTTTTATTTTTCACAACTGTCTATTTTGCAGGAGCCTTCCAACAATGGAGATAGATACCATTTGATAACAAATTATGAAATGGCTAAAGAGAAAATTTGTGTGGTAGTGTAAAGGGCTCTGACCTTGGATTTGGTCAGACCTAGCACAAATCCTAGTGCAACTTGTTATTTCCCTTGTGATGATGCTGTATCTCATGCTCATGACCTATACAATGGAAATAATATCTATTTCCCTAAGGTTTCCCTGAGAATTAAAGGCAACATTATTAGAAAAAATGTCTACTATACATTAATTTTATTTTTAATATAAGATTTACCTTTATTTGGGTTTATAAGGGTTTTCTTTTGTTAAAGCTCTAGTTACTTTTCTCCCAGTTTTATTGAGATATAGCTGACATACAACATTGTATTAGTTTAGGGTGTACAATGTGATTTGATATATGTATATATTGCAAAATAATTCCCACAGTAAATGTAGTTAACATCCATCATCTCACAGTTATCATTTTTTCTTGTGATAAGAACCTTAAGATCTCCTATTAGTAGCCTAAAATGTTGGAGATGTATAGAATCAAAAGTCTAAATGCAGACTTTTATACAATGAAGAAAACTACAGATATTGTCACTGAATTAACCTGATTAACTCTCAGCTAGGTAGCCCAGGTTTGTAGACTTGTGTTTACCATATTCCAAAATCCTTCAAATGGTATATATATTCTCAAGGCTTATTGTTTTCTCATTCTTTCCCCCCACCCCCCAATGTCAATGGTAGGCAGCAAATGTATTTTGTTTACTTCAATGTTAAAATTTATTAGATATCTTAAGAGTAGTGGTTTAATGGACAAACTGTATGAACATTCTATGAAATAGTATTTCAGAAAATCTGGAGAGACAATTACCCTAACTAAAAGTCTACCATAGCTGTAAACCTCTCAAATACTTACTATACCTAAATTAATAAATCCCTAAATCTTTTCTTCTTCATGAATGTCTTCCTATCATATTACATAATGTCTATTTCCTATAATAACTATTTAGTGCTTTTTTTTCCAACTGAAATACTCTATCTTATGCTATACAGGATCTCAAAAGTGTTAGCATGTGGAGGTAAGATATATCTTCAGAAACCTGTATCATCTTTGGCTCTTCTCTCTCTCTCTCTCTCTCATTCCCACTATCTACTCGCAAAACTAGATTACATAGCTCTTTCTAACGTCTGTCCTTTCCTGTGTAACTACACCATTTTTGTCCCAGGACAATTTTTTTCCGTAGATATTTATTGAGTGCCCATATATAACTCATAGTTATATATTCTGTGACAAGTATGAATAAAAATTGATCAATGCCCTTGAGAAAATTATAGTATAATGAGGGAGATAAATGAATAAACAGCGAATCAAAATTCAGTGTTAATAAATGTCTTTTCTTTCTTTCTTTCTTTCTTTCTTTCTTTCTTTCTTTCTTTCTTTCTTCTTTCTTTCTTCTTTCTTTCTTTCTTTCTTTCTTTCTTTCTTTCTTTCTTTCTTTCTTTCTTTCTTTCTTTCTTTTCTTTCTTCTTTTTTCTGCTATGGTACCTGATCAGCACAAAGCTATTAAATTTGCAATGTATCCATTCCTGGAATGGGGACATCAGTGAACAAAATAAATAGAGCTTTTGCCCTTTATAATTTTCTTGGCTAGTGACAAAAACAGAAGTTAAGCAAATAATTACAAATACTTAAATAAATATTTACAAGATGCTCTATGTTCTATACAATGGAAGAACATAGCATATATTAGTTATTTAACATTTATTTGTCAATTAAATTTTGAACAATAGTTCACAAATAGTTGTTTTCCATAATGTTATTTATGACTGAGTTTTAGCCAAAGTTAACACATGTATGCCCAAAGACATTTCGTCCTATTAAAAGCATTAATTTTTAGTTAATGTTGATTACTCCATGGACGTAAACTTGTAGACTTTTTCCTTTTAAAGTTCTGATTAAATTTTTCATCTCCTTTTCTTGGCACAGGAACCATTTCATTGGGTCTATAAATGCCACAATAAATTCATTTTCTTTCATATAGCATTAGTCCTTTAAAGGTGCTCTGGTATTATGTAATTTGCGAACTTTTTGATACAACATAAAGGAAAAATACTAAGTATTTTCAGTTCCTGAGTAACATGAATGGTGTGTAGCAGGTTTGCAGTTACTGTTGAAAATTACACCCATTCTATTTTGATAATTTCCTATCAGGTTCCAAATTAACACTGGAGTACTGATTCTGTTACTTGCCAGTATGTGACTTCAGGAAAATCAATTTTCAGGGCTTCAATTTCATCATTAATGACATGGGCATGGTTAAACCTTCCTCACTGAATTGTGTTCATATTCGAAGACTTGATTATCTATAAAGTCAGGCACATAGTAGGTGGTTAGGTTCTTTTTTATCATTACATTTTCTACCATATGATAAGAATCTAATAATTGGCACCCACTTAGAAAGAGGAAAGATACAGAATGGTATTCCTTTGTGTGCTGCAGAGAGCACATTTTAATTGATTTTTATTGGTATATAATTTTTTCAAAATTTATAAGAATTCTGTAGAGATTATAAAGAAGTTGACTCAAAAGAATTATTCCTGGGTCATAATCACTTCTTAGAAAACACAAAGAATGGATGTTGAGCTTCCTTTTTTCCTTCCTTCTTTCCCTCCCTGCTTCCCTCCCTTCTTCCTCTCCCTCCTCCCTTTTATCTTTCTTTTTCTTTCTCTTTCTCTTTCTTTCTTTCTTCCTTTCTTTCTTTCTTTTATTTCCTTCTTTCCTTTTTTTCCTTCTTTATCTTTGAGAAGGAAAACTATTCTCTGTATAGCCATCTATGACTTGCCAAAGCCAGCCTTTTAGTTGTTTCCAACAGAAAGCATTCTTTAGAAAGACTCCTTTCTAACTACTAACTCATAAACTCTTATTAATCCTAAGAATATAAAGTAATGTATAAAGGAAACAACTGTCATAACTCTGTCTTTGAATTGAAAAAAAATAAATCTATAATATTTTTACAAAACTTTTGGAGATATATATATATATTTAAGCATAAATATTCATATCTTAATTTTAACTTAGCTTTATGTGCTACATAGTTTTGCAATTATTATTTTTAGTGGCTGCTCATTATTTCCTTGAGTTTGTACCAAGATATATTTAACTGATGCCATTTTGTTAGATGTTAAAGTAACTTCTGTTGAGTTATTGTAACAAAAATACATATTGAACATTTTTACATATAACTTATTATCATAGAACAAATTCTCAAAATTTAATTGTTAGCTCTACAATAAAGAATACTTTATAGATGTCCCACAAATATTTGTTGAATAAATGAAAAAATTAATGAATGTTGTTTGATATCTCAGATTAATATTACTAGATTATCCTTCAAAAATGTTCAATAATGTTTTCTTCTACTATATACACTAACTTCATCTTCTACCCTTTCAAAGTATTGGTTTTCTTCTTTTCTTTTTGTCTTGTTTAATCTTCCTTCCTTCCTTCCTTCCTTCCTTCCTTCCTTCCTTCCTTCCTTCCTTCCTTCCCTCCTTTCTTACACAGAGAGACAGTGGCAGTTGAATCTTGAGAAAAATTTACCACTATAGATTAACTGAAATATTTGGAATGAGATAATTAAAAATAAGGACCCCAGACTCAGGCAGCCTATTTTTTACTAGTTTTAGTTGTGTTACCTAGACAAAGCTATTTAACTGCCCCATGGTTTATTTTCCTTTTCTACTATGTTTTAATAATAGTAACTCACTTATTGGGTTGTTATGAAGATAACAAGGACATGTCTGTATATATAAGCACTTAGTAACTGTTGACCGCAGTTATTATTACTTTTTACTATCTATTTATACTCTCTGGAGTATAAACTCTGTGAAGGCAAGAACATTATCTAGGTTAGTCTCTGCTGTGTTCCCAACACCTAGAGGCAGAACCAACACATTTCCCACAACTATTTGTTGAATAAATGAAAAAAAATAATGAATGTTGTTTAATATCTCAGAGATCAGCATTACTATCTACTGACTTCTGACAGACTTGACTGGATTTTTTGTGAAGTCAGTTTCTTTGATGCATCCCAACTGATTATTTACTCTGTGTTGATTTATAACTGACCCTCTGTCTCCAAGACTAGGCCTGAAGTTTGATTTACAGTGTGATTTTGCACTGGCTACCTCAGTTCTTGGAGTTTGAGTATTGGCTCCACAGCATAGAAGTTGGATATTGTCAAGTCATTGAACTCAGTTTTTCTAATGTACAATGATGGTAAAAAGTTTTACATAAAAATTTATTGAGAAGACTGTCCTCATCACAGTGATTGATGTTTCTCTAAGGAAGGTTGAGCAAATCATTTCAGACAGAAAGAATATTCTGTTCTTAAAAGCCTACTGTAAAAGGGATACCAGAACTTCCTTAAATCACCCAAACTAGTGCTTAATCATCCTGTCAGGAAATTCTTTGGCCTGGAGGTGGTTTTGGCATACCCTTTATCAAGAAAGTATTTGCTTAGTAGACCACCCTCCATGTGTATGTTCTGAGAAGCCCCCAAAGATGATTTTTGTAAATTTGGAGGGATCATGGTTTTTTTGAGATACAGAACCTTTCTCTAAGAGTGGGGTGACCACATTCCCCTAAGGAACCATTCATCTATTTCTACTCTCAAGTCTCACACTTCTTATATGGAACCTAAATCCTCTTAATGCAATTTAAGCCAATTTCCTGAGGTATATCTCATTAGAGATGGAGAACAGCTGGCCACTATTTTCTATATAATAAATCTTCATATGCTTTAAGATAGTTTTAATTTGCCATTCTTTTCCTAAGCAATCTCTGCTTTCATTGTTGTTTCCTCTCCTGGCCTTTCATCCCCCATAAGCCTTTTTTTTCAACCCTAATTTAGATCTGTTTAATCCTCAAACATTACCAGCCAAATCATCAACTAAATATAATTTTTAAGATGCTTATCCCTATCTCCCACAGAATATAATGACAATATAAAAACTAGACTTAACTAAAATATTTTTCTTATGATTGTACCACATAAAGTATTTCTTACTATTTTTAGAGTCACTATGCACTAATACAGATTTCACAGTAAGAATTTTGTACTAAATCACAAAGCATGATCAGTCTTACTTGCCTATAAATAGAAAGCACAGTAAATTTTAGTGTTGACATCCTTAATTACTTTTCTTTATAATATTCCTCACATAGTGACTATTCTCATTGTTGTGTGATCCAAAAATCATCTGTCACTGCTTTAGAAGAATATTCAAATAATTAACATATAGTTTTGTTATTGGAAAGAAAAATAACTGATATAACTGATAACTTTAAATAAAATTAGGAATGATTTTCTTATCTTACAGACACTGCCTTAATTATTTTTATATTAAGATCCAATTAGCATACTGATACTTTGAGTACTTTCAACACAATGGATAACGTAGGCTCTTTTGCTTACATTTCCTTAATTAAGTCCCCCAATGTATTAAGAGGTAAACATTCTTCTTTGTCTTTCACATATGCAAAATTGATACTAAAAGAGTACAAATTTCTTAACCACTCTGGGCAAACAATTATTAATGAATACAGTGAAAAAGAAAGGGTTTTGTTAAAGTTCTATTATTAATTGCTGGTGCTGAGAGATGACCACCAATGTGGATGATAAGAAAGCAAAAACAATTGCTTTGTAGTCATCAGTACCTGCTGAATACTAAATAATTTTTAGATTCTTTTGTTGTTCTTGCCATGCGAGTGAATGATAAGGTAGTCATTCTGAATCAATCTTAGCACTTAAATAAATCAATAGATACACTATTCCTATCCCTCTGAAGTTACAAACTTACTGGGGATAGAGGAGCAGGTCCCTCCCTGTTTCAAAAGACAGAATTAGGAGAAAAACACCATAATGGGGCCCTTGTTGTGGGTGGTAACTTTGCTAGTTATTGCTGTGCAACAAACCACCATAAACTTTGTGGTATTATTATGCTCATGATTTCCGTAGGTCACGAACTTGGAATGGGCAGTGCAATAATGGTTTGTTTTCCTTCCATCATGTCTTAGACCCTATCTGAATGGGTCCAGTGTTTGGGAGCTGGAATAAGTTCACTTGTTCACTCACAAGTCTGGTAGTTGATGCCAGCAGTTGGTTTCGACCTCGCCCCAGGGCTAGTGTCTTGACTATCTGAATGTCATCAGGGATTCCTTGAACGTGTGGGCCTCAAGGGAGTAGAACTTCTTACATAGCAGTTTGTAGGGCTCTGAAGGTGAATGTCCAAACTGAGAAGGCAGAATTCGAAAGGACTTTTGTGACTTGGCTGCATAGTGTCACTTTTGCATTTTGCTAGTTAAAAGCAAGTCACGAACCCATGCAGATTCAAGAAAGAAATTCGACAACATTCTTAGATGGGGAAGTATCACATTTCTAAAAGAGTACATAGAGTGGGAGATATTATTGTAAACATCTTTGGGAAAAAAAATCTGCCACAAATATTCTTGGCAGACTGGACAACTTGGATCACCCCTTCCACTAAGGACAACTAAAAGTGGGAGAAAAAATCTTTATTTTTCTTTTTAATCTGTTTGAAAGCTGACGTGCTAATAAGATGAGGAGTATTAATAAGACAACTTGAATAAAAAGAATCAGAAAAACATATACAGCAAATGGACATACAGGACCTGTAGATGTTTTAGAAAATAGTTATATAAGTTAGAACAACGATACTAAATGTTCAGGAAAATAAATGAGAAGATTGAGATTTTTAGCAGAGAATAGGAAATTAATTACAAAACAAATTCTAGAACTTAAAAATATAATAATTAAAAGCAGTAATTCAATGGATGACTTAGTAGCAAACTAAAAACAGTTGAAGAGCTGGCTGGAAAATAGGTCAGGAGAAAGTCAAAATAAAGTACGGTGAGGCAGAAGTATGGTAAAAACAAAAGAAATTGTAAGAGGCATAGAAAATGTAAGAGAACATGTATCAGTCCGGTAATTGGAGTCACTAAAGATGAGAAAAAGACAAATGGGATAATGGCTTGAACCTTCTCCCAAACTGATAAAATAACATCAACCCACAGATTAAAAGTATTCAAATATCACCAAAGAAAAGAAATGAAAATAAAACTATGTTATGCAAATATGCTCAACTGCATTTTACAAGATAGGAAAACAATTAACTGGAGGTAGAATAGCCTTTTTAACAAATGGCACTGGCTCAACTGGACATCTGTAGGTCAAAAACTGAACATCAATCTAAACCTTACAATTGTATACAAATACTAACTGAAAATGGATCACAGACTTAAGTGTAAAAACATAAGACTGCAAAACATCTTAGAAAAAAAAAGGAGATAAACTTTGGGAATTAGGAGTAGACAAAGAATTTTTATACTTGACAGTAAAACTACAAATGATGAAAGAAAACTGGTAAATTGGATCTCATCAAAATTAAGAAATTTCATTTGTAAAATACCCTGCTCAGAGGCTTAAAAGACAAGTTAGAAACAGGGAGAAAATATGTGCAAACAATATATATGAAAAAAGACTAGCATCTAAAATATACTAAAAAATTCTTGAAACTGAACAGAAAAAAAAAATCAAATAACCCAATTAAGAAATGAGTAGGAGATATGAACACACATTACTGAAGAGGAATGAAGTGACTAACAGGTGCATGAAAAGATAGTTAACATTATTAATCATTAAGGAAATGAAAATTAAAACCACAGGTAGATATTACTACACACTTAGCAGTATGGCTAAAATAAAAAAAAAAAAATAGTGACAACACCAAATGCTGATGAGGATGTAGAGAAACTGGATCACTCACACAATGCTGGTAAAAATATAAAATGGTATAGTCTCCCTGGAAAACGATTTAGTAGTTTAAAAATATATATATATAGTTATCATACAACTCAGCAATTAATATCCTAGAGTATTTATCCCAGAGAAATGGAAACTTATGTTCACATAAAAACCCATATAAGAATATTCATAGCAGCTTTATTTGTAAAGCCCAAATTGGAAACTATCCAAATGTCCCTCAACAAGGGAATGGGTGCATATAAACTATAGAATACCACTCGACAATAAACAAAAACAAACACACACACAAAAAAAAGAAAACAGTGACAAACACAACAACCTGGCTGAACACTCAGGGAATTGTCCTGAATGAAAAAACCCAACCACAAAAGTTACAGACTATATGATTCCATGTATGTAACATTCTTAAAATGTTAAAATTACAGAAATGGGTGGCAGAGAAACTATTATCACATGTAAAGACTAGAGGTGGAGGAGTAGGGGTGGGAAGAAGTGAGTCCAATTATGAAAGGGTAATACTGGAGATTCTTGTGGTCACGGAACTGTTCTGTATTTTGACTGTAGCGATGGTCACATATGCAAACAAAATGAAAAAAAAAACTAAGTACACATATCCACATGTGCAAATTAGTCCATATAAAATTGGCAAAATCTAAATAAGAAGAATGGATTGTATCAATGTGAATTTCTTGGTTGTGAAATTGTTCCATAGCTATGTAAGACATTACCATTTGGGGAAAGTGGGAGAAAGGTATATGGCATCTCTTGGTATTATTTCCCATAACTACTTGTGAATCTCAGTTATTTCAAAATAAAGAGTTACACATATAAAATAAAGTGAAATAGCACAGGCATATTATAATATAACTGAACAAATGTACAAGATAAAATTTTAAAAGAAGTCTTAGGAGAAAGAATGATTACTTTCAAAAGAGCATCAATTACATTGGCAGCTTCCCCATAAAACAAGGGAAGCCACAGGAGATTAGAATGATCTCTTTAAATTGCCAAAGGAAAATCAGTACTGATTCATAATTCTATACCCGGAACCCTTATTCCTGAAGAATGAATAGAGACAGTATCAGATAAACAGAATTGGAGAGAATTTATCATGGGCGTCACCGCAATAAAGGATTTTCTTTAGCAAGGAGAAAAAAAATCCCAAGTTGAAGATCAGAAAAGCAGGAAGGAATGAGGAGCAATAAAAATGGTTAAGTATGTCATGAAATCTAAGTGATTATTTACTGAATAAATGTTTGGAGCAAGTTTAAAATATATGTAGAATCAAAACAAAGGACAAGGATGGTTTATAATTTAGAGCAGGATAAATGGAATTGTCTGAGTCAGGTAAAATTACCAATTAACGTTCAGCTTTGACAAATAAAGGATGTTTCAGTTTAGAAAGCAGGAATCAAGAAACTAAATCTAGCACAGGGCTTTTTTATGTATGGTCTTCAATGATTTTTACAGTTTTTTAAATTTTATTATTCTTTTTAAAGATTTTATTTTTAAGTAACCTCTACACCCAATACAGGGCTGGAACCTACAACCCTGAGATCAAGAGTAGCATGCTCTACTGACTGAGCCAGCCCTGTGCTCCTGATTTTCACACTTTAAATCATTATTAAAAATATTAAAAACTAAGAAGAGTATGACAGAGACTTTATGTGGTTGGTAAAGTCTAAAATATACTATCTAGCTTTTTATAGGAAAAGTTTACTGACCTCTTTCCTAGAGCAAAAACTAAAAGAAGAATGTTTTCAAGCTAGTAGAAAGAAAATGAAATGATAATGAAAAAGAATCTCCCAAAGGAAGACAAACAGAGAACACAGAACAAAGAGAAAGCACTGAGTAAAATGGGAGAGAGATTTAAATACATTGGTAATTATATCAAAGATAAATGAAATAAATGCTGTAATTTTAAAAAGAGGCTATTAGTTTATATTAGATAAATATAAAAACCTAATTATATAATACTTAACAGCAATACATTTTAAACATAAGGCTCAAAGGTTAAAAAGTAAAACAGTGATAAAATATATAATATGCAAATACACCCGCCCCCACCCAAAAGCTCATTTATCTATATTAAAACAAGACGTCAATTGAAAAGTGTTAATAGGCATTGCAAAAGGCATTTCATAATAAGGAAGCCTTCAATTTGCTGGGATGATGTATCATTCCTGAAAATGTATAAAGCAGTCTCTATCACTCCATCTTAAGAAATCACAATTAGTGGAAGGTTTTAACACACTTCCTTTTAAATCGATACAACAATCAGGCAAACAGTAAATATATAAAAGATATGAACAACATGATAAATAAATTAGGTTTAATTTACATTTATGAAATATTGTACCTAACAACTGTAGTGTTCACATTATTTATGATTACACACAGAACATTTCTAAAATTACCACATATAAGAAAGTCTTAGCAAATTTCAGAGTATTAAAATCCTGCAGCATATGTATTTTCTATTATGTAATTAAGCTATAAATCAATTACCAAAAAGATAACTAGAGAATAAATCCCAAAGATCTAATGTTGTGAAATTGGCAGATAAACTGCTAAAACAAACAAACAAACAAACAAACAAACAAGGTTTAATAAATCACAGTGGAAATTAGACAAAAGGAAAAGTGCGGACTGATAAACAGTAATTTTCAGAATAAATTGTGAAATGAAAAGAAAGTGAAGAATGAAATATATACATATGCTCATTTGTGCAAAAAGAAACAGAAATTAAACTAATATGATTGGTTCTCCAGAGAAGGGGTGTAAGGCTAGAGAAACAGAAAAGGGGTGGCATGGAGTGGGGTGGGGGGGCATACTTTTCTGAGTGAAACTTTGTACAGTTTTGACTATTAGAGACAAGTTGTGTGTGTGTTTTAACAAATTAGATCAACAGGAGATTGCAAACAGAAATAAATGAATCAGATTATATTTCAGGGGTTCCAGGATGGCTCAGTCAGTTAAACTACCGACCCTTGATTTTGGCTCAGGTCATGATCTCAGGGTTCATGAGTTTAGCCCCACATTGGGCTCTGTGCTGACAACTCAGAGCCTGGATCCTGCATTGGATTCTGTGTCTCCCTCTCTTTCTGCCCCTCCCCCATGTACACTCTGCCTTCCTCTCTCTCTCTCTCTCTCCCTCAAAAATAAACATTTTTTAAAATTTCAAATATATAAATTAACCACACCTGTAAAGAATAAAGGAAAAAATTGCCTCAAGGAACTCTAGAACCAATATTGTGACTATTTACCATTAAGCTAAAGATGAGTCAAAATGCAAAAATAATGCATTTATTAATAGGTTTCTTTTTCATTGAGGTATGGGTTAGCAATTCTCAGGTTAAATATGTATCCTAAGATTGAGAAAATACTTTGGTAGTAGGAGCCAGATTTCTATCAGAAAAGGGAATCATAAAATGGGAATGTTTTTGTGACATTTAATTGAAATTTGTTCCATCAGCATGAATTAACTTATCCTTAGATTGATGGACAGATAGAATAATTAGATTGATAGAACAGAACCTAAATTTAAAGCTTTTTATTTTATTTGAGAGAGAGAGAGAGAGAGCACGAGCAAACAGGGAGAGAGACAGAGAGAATCTTAAGCAGGCTCCACGCTCCTTGTGGAGCCTGGTGTGGGGCTCAGTCCCACAACCCTGGGATCATGACCTGAGTGGAAATCAGAGTCTAATGCTCAACTGACTGAGCCACCCAGGCGCCCCACATAGAACCCGGGTTTTTAATTCTAAGTTCTGTTTCCTACTGGAACATGGCTAATTCCTGGGCTGGACATGAGAGAGTCCATGATGAACCTGTAACATCTTGTTCCAACAGAAAGTAAAGAAGCATTACAAATGTGTGTGTGTGTGTGTGTGTGTGTGTGTGTGTGTGTGTGTGTACATAGGGCATGTCAAAAGGCACAGAAGCTCATTTGAAGGGAAGGGCTACCTACCACTTATCAAATCTGGATTAATTCTGAGTATCAAAATAAATAATTATATTGATGAAATTAAATTTAGAGAAAGGCCTTTTTTCTTTCTTTTTTCATGTAGAATGCCAACTATTAATTGCAGAATGGCTGATGGGATTAAAAAAGTCAGCATTTTGCAACCACTATTGTAATAATAGCAAATGCGTGCTAAAAGTAGAAGAGGGAAGTCTGGTGAGGAACAAGATATTCATACAATTTCAAAAGCATCTCCCAACAACATACATATAATTTTGAAAAGGAAAATAGTATTGTTATAATGTGAAAACCTGGAAGATACCACCTTTACAAAGTGTTTAAGATTAGCATGTCATGGGACAAATAGATAACATGTGCCTCTTGCTATGTTGTGGTCAGGACACGACATCACTTCTGTGGTTGACATTCCCACTAAAAATGCATAAAATGAATCAAGTCATGAGGAAACTACTGAGAGACAAAAATTGGAGGACATTCTATGAATTAAATGTGTATGCTCTTCAAAAATATCAAGGGCATGAAGGCAAAGAAAAACTAAAATATGTTTCTAGCTTAACTCTAAAGAGTTATAATAATTAAATGCAATTTTAATTAGATGTTTAGTTTTGCTGTAAAAGAAATTAGTAGGTCAATTGTCAAAACTTGAAAATGATCTGTAGGGTAGATAAAGGTACTGTATTAATCATACAGTGTTGTATAAGAGCATGTACTTATTTTAGAACTGAAATACTTAGGGGATAGGGGGCATGATGTCTGCAACCTGTACTCAAAGCTAATGTGGTAGAATAGTAACATGGAGAATGTGAGTGAAATACATGTGAAACTTGTTCTTACTATTTGAACATTATTTAAGTCTAAGATTGTTTCGAAATAAAAAGTTAAAAAAATATTTTATATCTATTATAGAACACTCTGTTGGCAATCTATACTGGTGCACCTACTTCTATTCTCTGAAGGCTGCTTACTGGTAACGTGCAGTTCCTTGGTAAGGACCTTTGTCTGCCTGCAGGAGCATTATGGTCCATCTGGAAGGAAAGCCAGAAGTGCCAGAAAGTTAATGGCACTGGAAAAAGCCCTCACCCAATGATGGATTAGAATATACAGTGGATAAATACCCAACACTCTTTGACTCTTTGTTAGGTCTTGAGGTACATTTTAAGTTGTCTCCCTGAGTTCACTTAAGGAATTAAGTTCGAGTAGCCCATACTGCTAACTTGCTTAATAATGTATCCCCTAGTGGCTTTCTTTCCTGTCTCACTTCTCTATCCTTAAGCCAGATTGCTGGGGTTTTCTCTCAAATACATTCATGCACTTGAATACTTGTTTGGGAGTCTGTTTCTGGGTAAACCAAAGTAAGACATTTACTAAAGGACATGATTATAAACAGATCCTCTGTATTGAATACTAGAATTTAGATCATATATTGGCCCTATGACCATATATGTCTACTGCTGGTGGTGACTAGAGTAGGAATAATTTCTGGTATACTGTAACATCATGATTACTAAGATCCTTACCTTTAGTGAATTGGGATGGTAACTGGGTGACAGAGAATATATTGGCCCATGCAGTATATCTAGCATTTGGCAGATACAGAGCAATAATAATTACAAGGATTGTGGAGTTAGTTGGTTATTATTAACCAACTTTGAAGCACTGAAGGAATAAAATGATAGGCTTAGGACAATCAACTCAGAATACAGGGCAAACATCAGAAGGTCTTTATGGCAATATTTAGAGACCCTCATGTCCTGCAAGTGGAAAGCCAACTATATCAAAAATAATGTCTGATTCTGCGAGTAATGAAGTACATAAAAGACAGAACTCAGTCTTGGCAAGGCTATAAAGGGGACTCTGAGATAGGTTGAGATATTTGGGTGGATGTTCTTGACAGCTTTCTATCCCTAGATTCCATTAAACACTTTGGGATTATAAATCACCTACTTCCCCTTATAAGATGATAGCAGCCCCTTGGTAGAGAAAGGCAAGTTTGTATTGACTACAGGACATGCAAAGTCGTTACCTGATTTATTATGTATGACCAGAGAACTTACCAGGTGACTGTATGCTCAGAGGATATTCTTCTCACTACAATGATAACAAATCCCCAATGAGAAAGTAGACTTTGTTAGAAAGTTTTATGATGGCTATATAATGTAGATCAGTGTTATTGGTAGGAAATGCTATCATGGAGCCAATAGTGATGGGTTTTTAAAATAGCAGCACTAAATTGCAGAAGGCAAAGTAAACATAATTAGTATACTTTGCAAAAAGGATGGATCTTGACACACAGGGTTCTATGGCAATGGTTAAAAGATGATTGTATTCTTATGGTGAGATAGATGTAGGGGTCAATAAGGATATTGGTTGAAATATAGAACCAAAATAGATTAAAGTGGCACTACAAAGGTAATAGAATAGTATTTTTCAACTGGCCTTTGCCTCACAACATATATTAAAACTGTATACATGACATATAGCGAATGTTTAGGAAGGCATACAAAAGTGCTATGCTTTATTACTATTATTTTTTGTCCACAATACACAAATAAATAGACCTCTATTCATCTTCTAAGAGCCCACTATTGAGTGCGCACTTCAGTTGGTCTCTTCTGAATGGAACAGAAAATCTTCAGACAAACTGTTCCTCATGACTTCTATTCTTCGATTTAATCTCTGTATTAGTAATTGGTCTATTCAGATTTTCTGTTTCTTTCATGACTCAGTCTTGGTAAGTTGTATGTTTCTAGGAATTTATACATTTCTTTTAGGTTGTCCAATTTGCTAGCATAGAAACGTTCATAGTAGTCTCTTGTGATCCTTTGTATTTTGGTGGTATCAGTTACAATGTCTCTTCTGTTTTTAATTTTAGGTATTTGAGTTCTCTCTCTCTCTCTCTCTCTCTCTCTTCAGTAAATTTAGCTAAGGTTTGTCTATTTTGTTTACATTTTCAAAAAAAGACAACACACAGCTCTTGATTCCAGTGATCTTTTCCATTGTCATTTTAGTCTCTATTTATTTTCACTTTGCTCTTTGTTATTTCCTTCCTTCTGTTAACTTTTGGCTTAGATTGGCTTTTCCTAATTCCTTAATATATAAAGTTATGTTGTTTATTTGAGATTTGTCCTTTTTATTAAACATTTATCTCTATAAACCTCTCTTAGAACTTCTTTTGCTATATCCCATGAATTTTGGAATATTTTTATTCTCATTTGTCTCAAGATATATACTTTTTAAATTTGTCTCTTGATTTCTTTGATTCATTGGTTGGTAAGGAGAATGTTGTTTAATCTCCACATTTTTGTAAATTTTCCATTAACTGGGATACCTTCATAGTTACACATACTAAACTGACTCTATACCAGGTCAACATTGTAACTTTCTTGACACTTTAGTTTGTAGAGCCATCCTAGTTCAGTAGAATTTTGAAATGTGATTTATTTGCTTTTGCTTTAACACTAGATGTTAATATGTGAACAATTTATACCTGACCAATACTATTCAGGATTGCAATCTCAATTCTTTTCAACAAATATTTATTGAGTGCTCACTACGTTGCAGGGATCCTGTAAATTGGGATACCAGAGTGAACAAAATACCCTAAAATCCCTGTACTCTTACAGCTTAAACCACATGGTACTTTATATCCTTGCATCAAAAAATAAATTCAATAAATAAATGAAAAAGAAGCCTAGATTTTAACACTTGAAAGACAAATCAGTCAATTTAATATGTGGGCCTTATTGAGATATTGATTCAAATAAATACATTTAAAAAAAAGCATTCCTGAGATAATTGGAAATTTGAACATGACTGGTTATTTGATGCTATTACATAATTATGGGTAACTTTAGAATATATAATGCATTTATGCATTGCACTTATGCTTAGAAAAATATTACTGTATCTTTTAGAGATAGATAATAAAATATTTTGAATGAAATTATTTGAAGGCTGGAATTTGCTTCAATAAAATATGAAAGGTAAAGGATAATGAGAGTAAAGATGAAACAATAATGTGCATAAGTTGATAATTGCTCAAGCTGGGTTATGGCTGCTTGGGTGTTCATGATATTTTGCCAATTTTTGTATATTTGGAAATTTTCCAAATCGTAGCCAGTTATTATTGAAAATAGTATTTTGTTGTTGCTTTAATTTATTTTCCTTTGAATATTACTGAGGGTATATAGTTTTCTTATCTACCACTTTTACTGAGCCTGAGGAGATACATAGCAGATTTGTGACATCACATTTTTCTCATTTGTATTTTATTCACATGTTCCTAATTTTTAGAACAACTGTACACAGTTTAGCTTTTTTTCATCATTACGTAGAGTAAAATTCAAGAATTTGTCTGGCAACCACTGAATATAGAACGTTGTGTGCCTGGGGCATGCTCAAATTTTATATTTCTGTTGCAGTCCTTCTCTGGGTATGTACTGACAAGCCTTTTGTTTTCTTAAGACTTTCTAAATATAATTCTCAGCAAGGAGTCTAGTGAGGAGCCAGATTTCAACAAGTTTCTGAGCATTACTGAATTATTTTCCCCGTTGGCCTATTGAGAAATTGCTTTTCAACAACCTGAGGCTTTGTACTCATACCTTTTGGAATAAATTGTTCTGACTCATTGTCTAGTTCTACATGACACCAAGACAGTAGAGATGATATAAGCAGACTATTCTGGGGAACAGGTAAGATGGACCTCTTTTTCTTTTCCCACTTAGAAAATTTTGAACTTCACAGAGATCATTTTATTCATTATATTTTAATAAAACCATGGAATTAATTTCCATGTACTGAAAGGTTTCCTAATTCAGCATGTCTTATATTTTTCTTAAGTAAGTGGCAATTTATGAACTTGTGCCAGGCAAGATAAAGTTAATGCACAGTCATTGATACACAAGAGGGAACAATTACAGATGTTGCCCTGCAGAACAAGAGAAACAAAAATCTGGAAAAATTATGCCACTAGATTATAAATCTAAACAAGAGCAGAAGGGGAATACATAGTCAGGAAGCAAAACAGAAAGTGTGGGAGGCAGATAGGAAGGATGGTTTTCTGTTTGAAATGAGACAGAAAAAAAGTAAATAGTTTAATTGAAATAAATAATATATCTTCCTCTTTAAGTTTGAATTATTTTCTTCCTCTCTGCTTATGAAGCAGGAATGAGATGTGACAATACGAAAAATGCTAACAATAATAATAATAATAGAAATACTACTACTACTGACAAACATTTATTGAGTACTGATTTAAGAGCCTAGAATTATATTTAAATTTTTCACACATTTTCTACCATAATTATCATTCCTCAGGAGGTAAATACTATGATTATGTCCATTTTCTATATGAGGAAACCAAGGCAAAAAGAGGTAAAGCACATCTCTGAAGGTTACATAATAAGAAAAAGAGCACAAATTTGAACCTGGGCAATGTCAATGACTCCAGGGCCAGCACCTATAATTAACATGCTCTATTAAATAATTGGATAATTATACAAAAATGCAAGAAAAAGCAATTACACCAAAATATGTTACTTTAAACAAAGGAGAAGTTTAGATTCAATCAATAGGTATGAAGAACATGTTACAGGTCAAGTTCTACACTGGTCACTTCACATATTTTTCTGACTTAATCCCCATAAAATATTTTGTAAGTATATTCTGTAAGTGTATGGTGGCAGCAAATAAGTAGTAAGGCTTGGTTTTTTGTTCCTTTCTGAATCAATGATATCTACATGGTCTTTCTCTAAGAAGCTATCAGATGATTTATATTGTTCTTTCTTCTAACTTGCTTGCAATTTTTTTTACCTTTATTGACATTTAGCACATTTTCATTTTTTCACAACCATTGTCACTATCTAGTTTCATAACACTTTCATCACCCCAAAAGGAAACATTGTATTTATGAAGCAGTCGTCTCCATTACCCCCTGAACCAAGCCGCTGGCAACCACTAATCTGCTTTTTGTTTCTGTGGATTTGCCTATTCTGGATATTCATATAAATGGAATCATACAACATGTGGCCTTTTGTGTCTGGTTTCTTTCACTTAGTCTAATGTTTTCAAGGTTCATTCATGTTGTAGTATGCAGAACTACTTAATTACTTTTTATGGCTGAATGATACTCCATTATATGAATATACCATGTTTTGTTTATTTATTCATCAGTTGTTGGACATTTAGTTCACTTACTTGATTTCCTTGATTTGGCTACAGTGCTGCCATGAAGATTCATGTGCAAGTTTTTGTTTGAACATCTGTTTTCAATTCTTTTGGGTATATACTCAGAGTGGAATTGCTGAAACACATGGTAATTGTGAGTTTAATTTATGGAGAAATGGCCAAACTGTTTTCCACAGTGACCGCATTATTTTTCATTTCCACCAGCCATATGGGAGGATTCCAATTTTTCTACATCCTCACTGACATTTTTGCTACTTTCTTTTTTTTTTTTTTTTGTAGTTATCCTACTGTGTGTGAAATGATATCTCATTGGAATTTTGATTTGATTTGCCTAATGGATAACAATGTTGAGCATCTTTTCACCTGCTTGTCCATTTATATATCTTCTTTGGAAAAAATATATTTAAGACATTCAATTCATATTTGAATTGGGTTGTTGGGTCTTTGTTGTTGAGTTGTTGGAGTTTTCATATATTCTGGATATTAGATTGTTAACAGGTACATGGTTTGTAAATATTTTCTCCTAGTATGTGGACACTTTAAACTTCCTTGATAATGCTCTTTGATACACAAAAATGTTTTATTTTAAGGTAGTCCAATTAATCTAGTTGGGGGTGCATGATTATAATTATTATAAATTCTTAATGGATTAACATTTTCATCTATAGGTAAAATTCTTCTCTCTTTTGTAATAATTTTAAAAATTTTAAAGTTTATTATTCTAATGTTTTATAGTGACCCCAACAGTCTTTTGGTGCCTTTGTGCATGAAATATCTCTTTCCATTCTTTCATTTTTAATCCACTAGAATCTTTGGAACTTATGTGAATCTCTTGGAGACAGTATATAGTCAGGTCATTTCTTTAAATCCATTCTGCCTATCTCTGCCTTTTTATCCATTTAATGGTGAACTTTAATCCATTTATATTTATAATGGTTACTGATAAGGACTTACTTCTGCCATTTGCTATTTGTTTTCTTTTAAAAAATTTTTTTTAATGTTTATTTATTTTTGAGAGAGAGGCAGAGAGAGAGAGAGAGAGGCACAGAGAGAGGGAGACACAGAATCTGAAGCAGGCTCCAGGCTCTGATCTGTTGGCACAGAGCCTGACACAGGGCTCAAACTCATGAACCATGAGCTCATGACTGCGCCAAAGTCAGACACTTAACCTTAACCGACTGAGACACCCATACACCCACCCCGTTTTCATTATGTCTTACATATTTTTATTTTATCATTCTTCCATTAATGGTATTTGTGTATTTAACTGACTTTTCTAGTGTACTGTTTTGATTTCCTCCTCATTTCATCTTCTATCTATATCTGTGTATTTATTGTCTTAGGGGCTATGATGAGTATTACAATTAACACCCTTTGTAAATAAAAATCTAGTTTGAACTGAAAACTACTTTGCTTTAATAGCATACAAATTTCTGCTCGTATGCAATTCTGTCTCTTCCCCTTGTTATTATCACAAATTACATATTTGTACATTATGCTCTCACTAACATGGGTGTATAATTATTGTTTTATGCATTTGTCTTTTTTTTTAAGTTTATTTATTTTGAGAGAGAGAGAGAGAGAGAGAGAGAGAGAGAGCATGAGTAGGGTAAAGAGGGATAGAGAGAGAATCCCAAGCTGACAGTGCAGAGCCTGATGTGGACTTGGACTCAAGAACCAGAATATTGTGACCTGAGCCGAAATCATCAGATGCTTAACCAACTCAGCCACTTGGGCACCCTATTCATTTGTCTTTTAAATTACACGGAAAAAAAGAGGATTTACAAACCAAAAAATACAATAATACTGGTTTTTATATTTAACTATATAATCACCTTTACTGTTATTTATTCTTTCATATGGCTTCAAGTTACTGTCTAGTGTTCTTTCATTTTATCTTGAAGGATTACCTTTATCATTTCTTGTAGAACACGTATAATAGCAACAAACTCTGTGTGTGAGCTTTTGTGTATCTGGAAATTTATTAACTTACCCTTCATTTTGGAGAATAGTTTTGTTGGAGATATAATTCTTGATTGATAGTTTGTCTTTAGGTCTTTAAGTATGTCATACACTGCCTATGGCCTCAATGGTCTCTCCTGAGAAACTGACTGTTACTCTTATTAAATATCCCTTGTACTTGGTGAGCTGCATCTCTCTTGATGCTCTGAAGATTCTCTTTTTGTCGTTGGCTCTTGAAAGTGTGATTACAACGTGTCTCAGTGTGGATCCTTTTATATTTATCCTATTTAGAGATTTTTGAGCTTCTTTGATATGTAGATTAATTATTTCATCAAATTTGGAAAATCTTTGACCATTGTTTGTTCAAATATTTTTTGCTTCTTTCTCTCTCTTTCTCCTGGGATTTTCAAAATGCAAATGCTATTAATCATGGTGGTATCTCACAGGTCCCTTTGTCTCTGTTCATTTTTTCCCATTCTTTCATCTTTCTGCTTTTCAGATTGGATGATCCCAATTAACCTATCTTTGAGTTTGCTTCTTTTTCTTTTGACTGTTCAAAACTGCTGTTGAACCCCTGTAGTGAACTTTTACTTCAGCATTGTACTTCTCAGCTCCAGAATATCTATTTAGTTCTTTTAAAAAATTTCGATTTATTTATTAATATTCTACATTGGTTTATAGATTAGTCTATTCTGTAATGATTCTCCTATTTCCTTTGATTCTTTGTCAATGATATTTTTCAGCTCTTTGAGCATATTTAAGACAGTTGATTAAAATCTTTGTCTAGTAAGTCCAGTTTCTGGGCTTCCTCAAGGATTGTTTCAGTAATTTATTTTTTTCTGTGGATGGGTTCTACTTTCCCAATCTCAGATTTTTGTTGTTGTTGTTAAAATGGAAAATTCGAATCTTAAAATGGGATAACTCTAAAATCAGATCTTCTTTCTGCCATCCACCCCGGTTTTTCATTGTTGCATATTTGTTGCCTGAATACATCCATCTATTCAGTGGTTTTTCCAAACTATTTTTGCAAAGACTATATTTTTTGTCATGTATTTTCACTGAAATCTCCATTCCATTAGCTTAACACTCAGCCTAGGGCATGACAGAGATTTTCTTAAACTCCTGGAGCCCAAAAGAGAAACAAAACAAAGCAAAAAATGTCCTCTTGTTTATTGTAGATGGTTTTTGAGCTATGGAAATTCTTTCAGTGTTTAGCCAGGATGCCTACAAATCTACTTTAGGTTTTTCCTTCTGCCTATCCAGCATCTAAAGGTCAGCCAGAAGTGCAACCATAGGGTCCTCTCAGGTTTTTTCGGAGCATGTGTTCATCACTAGGCATGCATTTGGCCCTGTAGTTTCTTAGTAGATGCAGAATTCCTTGGAAGCCCTCATTTTTCCATCTCTCTCCTCAGCATCATTCTTCCTAGGCTGTTAAGTCTTTTTATTACTTATCTGCTTCCTAGGTTTTTAGGTCTATTACATTTGCTGTCCTTTGACCTAAGGTGGTTTTGATAGTATATGCTTTTAAATACTTTGGAAAATTCTGCAAAAAGGCTACTCCATACATGAGAGAGTTTCAAGGGAGGAGAAATAAAGGCAAGCCTCTGAGTCAATCCCTCAGCAAACCACCAATCAGGTCAAAATATACAACAACAGCGATCCACAATTATTTGAGGACCAGGTTTATATTGACCCATCAGGTCACATGAGGAATGTAGGCTGCTGTCCAAGCAGCTGCTGCTGACCTGGGGGATGGAGAATGGTAGGCAGATAAGCAAAAATGTTACAGCATTCCCTAAGTTTAATTTGTGAACTTGGAATAAAGAAATATATCATAGTATGGAGGTAAGAACTAAAGTAGATAATTATGATCGGTTGCCAGTATTTCCAGTAAATAGTAAGTGTTCAGTAAGTGGATACTATTATTACCATTGCTTATGAAAAATACGTGTTTTTTCTTGTTTTGGTTACTGTGTGATAGACAGAGAACAGAGTAACTATTTTTTTTTAATGTTTACTTATTTTTGAGACACACAGCATGGGAGTAGGGGAGGGAGGGAGGCCAGAGAGAGAATCCCAAGCAGGCTCTGCTATATCAGCACAGAGTCCAATGTGGGGCTCAAACCTATGAATTGTGAGATGATGACCTGACCCAAAATCAAGGGCTGAACACATAACTGACTGAGTCACCCAGGCACCCCATAAACCTAGGTTTTATTACCTGCTAAATGGGTATGATAACAGCAACCTACCTTATGGGTTATTGTGAAATTAATGTAACATTAAAACACTCTGTACCTGATATATAGTAAATACTAAGTATCTACTGCCTAACACAGGATATGAATAAATATTCATTAATAAAAGTGAATGGAACACTAAGAATATAACGACTTCTATTGCTTTTTAAAAAGTGAATCTTTCTATATAACAAAACTAGTGTGAACGATAGTCAATAATTTGATGCTTTCGGCTCTGTGAAAATATTTTTCAGGTGTTCTCATGAGCTGTGAATGAAATCCTTGGAGAGTGCATTCAGCTCTGCAGCCTAGAAGTAGTTAAGTCAGTAGTCCTCACAGAGATCATTGTGCAAATTTTCATGACAAATGAAGGAAACTAATTTCTTGTGTTGACTGCATCTACAGTAGCATTTCATTGTAACTGCACTTCAAACTTGAACCTCTTTATTATACCGTAAATGAAAGTTCAGGATGTAGATTCTCTGTTCTCTTAAAAGGTATAATTTTTGCCTGCAGTGTAGATGTAAACGTTCAAAACCCACAACACAACTTTTAATTAGCTAAATTATCAGGGAGGGATTCTGCAAAATAATGTTTCTTTCTCTGGAGCATACAAAACAGCCTCAGAGCACAATTTACATTTCTGTATTCCCAGAAACATGAATATGCTTTAGCAGTTGTGTAATACAACCTAGCCTGTCACTTAACTAAATTGCTATGGTGACAAAATATTTAATGGGTAGCTAATCTTTAGTAATAAATCTGTAGCATCTCTTTTCCTTTTTAAATTGTCAATAAGAATGCATAAAGTTGCTGCCATCTAGCTCATGTATCATATTGATATTCCATTTCTAAAAATTCCAGACATAACAATGCCATCATAGTGATAACCAAGGAATGAGAGTAAAAGTTTAGTATTATCTACGATATTTTACTACTTATTATTATAATTTTATATTCACTGGTTTTTATACGCCGCAGTTTTTGAGTGTTTCTGTGGAAAAGGAATTGCCTTTTACTTCATATAGCCTCAATAATTTTGTTTTTGGCAGCATTTGGTGGATCAAATTTAAAGTGTGTTATATACCAAACATAGAGTGCTAGTTACTGGCCACACAAAGTCAGGCAAGACATACTCCTTGCCATTAAACTGTTGTGGCCTAGTTGAGAAAAGAGGCTTATAAATCAGTGATGACAAGTGTGGTAGACAAACTTTAAGATGAGTCACAATGATACCCACATCTTGGTGTTCATAGCCTTGCATAATTCACTCTCTTTTGGTGTGGGCAGGGCCTGTGAATTGTTTCTAACTAATAAAATATGGCAAAAGTTATAGGATATGACACTTGTGATTACATTATGTTATATAGGACTCCTTGCTAGTAGACTTGCTCTAGAACCTTCCTCTCCTTGCTGCCTTTGAAGAGGTAAGCAGTCATGAACTGTACAGCTACAAGCAAATAAATTACACAACTAACCGAGTGATCTTGGAAGCTGATCTTTCCTCATGGAGCCTCCTGATAAGAACCCAACCTTTATTGACACCTTGATTGAATCCTTGCAGAGGCACCCAGCTTAGCTGTGCCCAGAATCCAGACCCACAGAAACTGTAGGATAAATGCATGTTGTTTCTAGCTGCTAAATTTGTGGTAATTTATCATGCAACATTGAAAACTAATTCAATGATTCAGTGTTAGTCTCATAATTACACTGTTTGAGCATAGGTTATGTGCATTAAATCATATTATAGGACCAGGTTTCTGGAGAATGTCACCCTTGGAGTAAAATGAAATGGATTTTAGCCAGAAGAAGTACAAGAAAATTTAACTTGGAGTTGTCTAGAGGAAAGAGGAATAACATTTCAGACAGAAGGAAAACCCAGTGTGAAGTCACAAAGGCAAGAATGTAACACTGTTCAACTGTATATTTTTGTAACATGGCTAAAATTTTAATATATGCTTTAGTGTAATGAGAAATGAGAGCTAGTCAGAGGCTAGAGATTATATAGGACTTTCTTTCCTGGCTAGATTTCCAAACATATGATGCAGAAACCTTTAATATAATTTAAACTGGGGAAGATATGATCAAATCTATGTGCAAAATCAATTTTGCTTAGAACATGTAATAAATGATGAGTCAAAAGCCAATCCTAGTTCTAAGAACAAAGATTTCAAGAATAAAAAGAAACTGGTTCCTCCCTCCTTTCTCCTTTATTATGACCCCTAAGTACTTCCACAAAAACCCCACCTCCTTGTATTGAGTCTATTTACCTGAATCTCTGAGACTATGTTTCCCATGGGCAGCAACCATGGCTTACTCAATTTTGTTTCCCCAGAGGCTAAAACAGTACCAGGTACATGGCATATATTACTACACCATAAATTGTTTTTGTGTTAAAAAATTGTTGTCTTAACAGAATATTCAGGCATAATTCTTGTGAAGTTGAAAGTAAATTTGGAATAAGTAAGAAAGAGATCAAAATAAGGGCAAGGATTTTTACTTCAGGAAACATCCCCAAAGCATGTCTGGAATATATCATAAGATATTAGACTTTCCTGCTTTTTACAAGCCTAAGATATAATGTGTATACTGTCTTTATAGGCTTACATAAAGCATTGTGTTTTGAGAATCAAAAAGGCAATAATATTGAGTAAGAAACTTAAACAGGCACATTTTATACAACAAGCTTTGGAGTTCATTTTAGGCTGTAATTAGGATAGGCAAATGGGATTAGAACAATAATTAGCAAGTATGCTTTTAAAATAAAATTGCATCATAGACTTTTAGAAAGTCATTGTGGTATATTGGGCCTTACCCTACTTTAAGTCATGTTGAAACATTCCTTTCTAGAAAACTCACATGATAAGCATCATCCTTCCCTCATTTTCTTTCTTTCCAAACCCACTGGTAGTCTTGCCACTTTTTCTTTCACATCTAAATTACTGTGCTACCTTCCTGGTTGATCCCATTGTGTGAAAACTAGACTAATACTGTGGAAAGAGGATGAATTTTAAGTCAAATGGACCCAATATTGAAGCCTAGTCTTTTATCCCTTTTTCAAAAGCGTAATTTCTTTGTCTTCTTCTTTTTGTGAAAAACAAACAGAATAACTTCCTATTTGTAAGGATTATTGGGAAGATTAACTAAATACATTTCTCTAATCACAATAAATCCTTGGAGATTATTAATTATGTTTTATTCCTTACCAATTAAATAAGACCAAATAAAGTAGTTATTTACTGAGAGGTACCATGGGATGGAGGAAAGAACATGACCAGTTGGGCCTAACTACAGTCCTGTCTTTATTTTCTACTTGCTGTGTGAATTGGGCATGTTACTTAATCGTTTTGAGATTAAGTTTATTCATCTGTAAAATTCAGGTATTGTGAGAATTTAATTAAGAGTAAGAAAATGTTTATGCCTGGCACATAGCATACACTAAGTAAGTACTTTGTGAACATCTATGCCAGGGATTATTCTAAATTCTAATAAAGATTTTCAAATGAAAAACTTCTATATGATTTCAAGAAGTTAAAAAAACTAAATGCCCAAGCAACCAGACTATGTCAAATAGATCTTTTCTGTTTCTCATTATATTATATCTTTCCTGAGAATTCATGTAAATCTTCTGATTTAGAAAATTTCAAGTACAACCCGGGAACAGCTTCAAAAAGGTAACCAGAGCATGAGAATTCTAAAGTGGGAATCAAACATTGTTTAGAAATAAAGTTACTTCAAAGGGCCAACATAAGTGTTCCACTTCCTATGGGATAGAAGCAGCAAAGCATCACGGAAAGAGTGGGATCTATGGAAATAAGTAGCTTTCATATCAAACCCAAATCTCATTGTCTTTATAAAAATGGAGATAACATTCCTATTTTGCAGGGTTGTTATAAGCCTTAAAAGATATGAGATGTGGCACTTTAGAATACTTACATTCTAACTCATTTCTCCTGTTTCTTTCTCTCTATAGAAGAGATAGGGATATCCATCTACCATAGCTTGATTATAGCCAACAAGATCACCCTGATTCCATGGACCTAAAAACAATCTTCTCATGGTAATAAATTCAAGTTAGAGAATTTTCAAAAGATAATACTTGCTGGGAAGTTGACATGAATCTTTAATACTTCTTAACATTTATATCATTATTATAAATTAAGATTGACCATCTGCTTTAACAATCCAATCTCTTCTCATGAATTGTGTCTACCACTGAACTTGGCCAACTCTGAAAATACAACTGAATCTCTTGATCCTCAAAAATAGAAATTAAATTTTGGACAGAAAAATCTACTGCCACAATTTATTGGACTATCTGGCATGTCCTTAATAAATATTGAAATAATGGATTTTACAAGTAATATCTGCTTATGATGCCATGCCTAAGAAAGCCAGATAATGATTCTCTTGACATTCACCCATTAGTATACTCAAAAGTATTTATTAAGCTTCTACGATATGCTAAGCATGCCTAGGTATTAAGGATAGAGTATTAAATAAAAGACAAAAATGCATGCTCTCATGCATTTAAAATTCTGGTCAGGGGAGCATATATCATATTAACTGAATTTAACCACATACTAGAAACTGCTTTTTTATGGCACATTTTCTTTTTGTAAAATTAGGACTATATACACATATCTTTGACACTTTTCTAGAGATTTTAAAGACGAACTTAACCGTAGATTTATCTATAGAACAAAGATAGTGAAGCACTAGCTTACTCAGTAGATGTTTTGGTACCTAATACATAATAGACACTGAACAGGAATGCTGAGAATGTGAGACCTAAAAACACATATATTACCCTCATGTAGTGTGCAGCCTGGTGGGCAGAACAAACAATTAAACATTTATAAAGTTGAGTGAAACTAGTCCTACTATTAGCTAATCTTGCTGGATAAAACACGGTAAGATGGGAAATTTGAGTCTTTTAGGTTATGATTCTGCTATGTTCATTAAAATACAGTCTCTAAATAGTAATAAAAGTAATAGTATCATTAAAAAATACAATAATAATAATTTATTCTCTGTATATTGAGAACTACATGAAATGTGATAAAAGTTGTTTCCTTGAATATATAAAAAATACTGGTATTATGTACTTTGAAAATCTTTTTTGGCTGTGGTCCAATCTAAACTTGTCAAAAGTCAGGACTAAGCTTTCCATCATCACCATCATCAATTTTCCAAAGTTCTAGAAACAAAATTATACACATGTGTAATTTTAAACTTTTTTGACTATGGTAAATTTGAGAATAATTTAACTGTCACAGCAGGAATCATGGATAATATAGAATAAAAAAAATGAGAACAATAAGATACCATCATTACTGATAAGTACAGTCTAAAATTAGCTGATGTAGTGATTTCAGGCATGAATGCACAGCTGCACCTTATACCTCTGAGAATTGTTTGCCAGAATCCAGTTTCAAGGAGCTCATTTTTAACTATCAGTTTGTGCAAACTTTAGTCATTGCTTCTTAAGATTTATTTTTTCCCATATCAATTTTAAACTAATCAGTAATATTAAAAGACTGTATTAGTTATTAAATATTCAACCTTAAAATATTAATTACTATTGAATTAGATGTTTTTGAAAACCGTTTGCATGGTTTTAAGTGTTCTATCAGGTAATACATGGTATCTCATACAGTGGGTGAGCAAGAAATGTTTTTGAATAAGTGAAAAATATTAGTTCTCTCCCCTTCCTTCTTTTACTTATTATATTTCTTTTTCCATCCCTCTTTCACATATTTGTTGAATAACTCTTTCTCTCCAGCTCCCCAACATTCCTACCATGGTGAACCCAGGCTTGAAATTTAGATAAAATTAAGTGTTTTGTGGAATAAAAAAAAAAAGATCCCTTTCCTTCAGGGAATTTTTAAAACCTAAATCTATTTTTAAATCTACACACACACACACACACACACACACACACACACATACACACAATATTTGTATATATTTTTTAAAAGTAAGTACCATCTCTACTCCTGCTCAAGTTCACTGCCACGTTAAGAATGCATGAAAATCTACAGGATTCTATGAAAGTAATATGTAGAAAGAAACAATTGCATGGAGATGAAAGCTAACTTGAAAGAGATTTGGCATTTGAAGTTTTATCCTACAAAGGTATTAGGAAGATGGTTATACTGAGAGACAGGATTGTGAAAATATTTGAACATTTAGAGATTCTATGGATGCAAAATGGGGGAGGAATATAGAAATCATGTAAATAAGTAGCTCAACATAGTCGTGTTGGGAACAGACCAAAGGATCCTGTGAATGAATTTCTATCTCAAAAACAGTGACAATAAGTTACTGAAAGGGCGGGCCTACGCCAGCCGACTCCATCTTGTTCTGTGTCCTCCACCTTGACCACCCCTCCTCCCCTTGAGTAACCTCCCGCTCACCTCACCCGTTCAAACTTCCCAATCAAAACATGCCCGGCGACCTGCGTAACAGGACTCCGACCCTTCACCAGCCAATCGGCCAAGGCCATGACCCTTCCCCAGCCAGTCGGCTGAGGCCACAGCTATTACCTCACCAAATGCACCTAGACCCCAATAAAACCTTTGTGCTTTTGAAACTTGCTCTCTCTCCCCGGCATCTCACCACTGCGTCCGTGCAGGTAGGGGATTGAGCTCGAGCTAGCTCAAATAAAGGCTCTTTGCTTTTGCATTGGACTCGCCCCCCTGGTGGTCTTTGGGGATCATGAATTCTGGGCATAACATTACCATCTGTATATTGTTGTTTGGATCATATTTTGTGAAGTCTCAACCAGACAAATATTTCACACTAAGTTCTTATCATGGGTGAATCTCTGGGGTAGACGTTTATCAGTAATATTCACATGATGGAAAGATCACTCACTTCCTATTAGAAACTCTAGCTGTGCCACTTGTGACTTTGGACAACTTCTAGATCTCATTTTATCTTAATTTCTTCATCTCTAAATTGACAACAATAATTCTGCTAATTATATAAGCATCAACTTTTACAGTAATTTTTTTTTAGATATGTGTTTTTAAATTTTTTAACTCATTCCCTTTGAGCCAAAAACAGAGATTGATTTTCTAATTAGATGATATGTGATAAAAAGAAAATAGGTTGTCTTTAGTCAAGTTCCTCTGATGATTTTCCTTCAGAGACGAGGACAAAATTTTAAACTCATTTTAAGAAAGTACTGTTTAATTATTAAAATATAAAGTACTTTGAATCAATTTGAAATTGCCCAGAAGATTTGTGTCCTCTTAAAAATAACATGGTTTTCTGGGGGGAGGGAGAGCTAAATATCAGTTCAGTTGTGTAAAACCTTCCACAAAAATAAATGAGGTTAATAAATAACAACACTTTAAGTCAATATATAGCTCAGAGTTGAAATGAGTTGTGCTCAAGGAAGTTTAAGATACAGTTGTAGGAGAATAGATTTTGCCACCCCAAGACAACACATTAAGAAGGTATATGCACAAGAGAAGTTCTGAAAAATGAGTAGAAGTTACCCTTTCGTAAGAGACATTTACATGTATAAGCAACATTTCCATTTGTAAGGGTACCTTGCAACACCAGGAAGAGAGGGATAACTCTAAACCTCTAAAAACTATTATCAATGGAGAAGCCACAGGCTTAAATTTGCACAACATCTTAACTCTTTCACTGCGCTTTTCCTGGTAATCTTCCACATTGACTGCCTCCAGCCAATATTTTCTTTTGTCTTAAGCTAGAGATTGTATTTTAGGTGATGATTTTGGCCGTTTCAGGGGGTTACTTAGTTTCCTTGCATCTCTTCCATGTATATACAAGGTGTACATGTTATTAAACTTTTGTTTTTCCCCTGTTAATATGTCTCATGTCAATTTAATTCTTAGACCAGCCAGAAGAACCTTAAATATTATAGAAACTTTTTTTCTCTCCAACAGAGGCATAAGACATTAGAGTGAAGGAGCTCTACATGTCTGGAAAATAATGTATTGTTTCTGAATGGGGAAAATACAGTAATGGAAACCAATTAGTCCCATATTGTTTTCATTTCACATTGTTTAAGGAAGGAAACAGAGAAAACCAGAGTCACTCCATGAGCAACTGCTTGATATGAATAGCCAATACATGCAAATATTAGTTCAGACAGTACTGTGACCAATGCAAATCTCAAAACAGAGAGAGTATAGGTTACAGATAACACTCTAAGAAGAGAAATCCTGGAAGTGATGGCATGAAAGGATAAAGACAGGAATTACTCTAAGAAAAATGACTTAAGAAGATATGTGGATGATAACAGGGACATTTTAAAATTGCAAAGAAGTTATTTCTTTTCCAAGATTTACACTTTGTAGTGACATCTCATTTATCACAAAATTTTGACACTCTATATGGTCCATTTTAGTTCTTAATTTTCTGGACTTTAAGTATGGTATTGATACTTACGCTAATATTCTTATAAATATTTAATTTTTCTTAAAATAAGTAAAATTGACCCTGATTGAACGTTTGAGGTCTGGTTGATTTGCTTCTGGGTCTTTACCTTGAATTTCCATACAAAACCACAGGAGAAGCAATAGTACCACTCCTGAGTTGCAGAACAGATATCATGGAGAAGACTAAAATATAAAAAGAGAAAAAGACAAGCCCAAATTGGAGTCATTTTCTCCCAACAACAGCAAACCAAGACTTGTAGTTTCAATCTATCCCCAGAATGTGACCTTTTAAAAATCAAGAAAATCCAAAATTTTCTTATCAGCCCTAGTGAGGTAATCTGCATGATAAAGACCTTGCCATTCCCCTCCCCCCCCCCCAAAAAAATAAAAGATGTTCTGGCCCAAAACAATCTTTTGTCTTCTTTGCTGATAGCTTTTTGCCACATCCTTTTTCATAGGAAAATCTTCCATTGAGTTCAACTCTTTAGAACATTTCTCTATTTGCTAGATAGGGTGAATTTGCTACCCAATTCATAAATCACGTAAGTAAGCCCATTAGATCTTCAAATTAACTCAGCTGAATTTTTTTTTTTAACAAAAACATCCAGTAGGCAGGTTTATAGACAAAATTTTATCAAAACAATCAAATAATTCTCCTCTTATAAATAAAATGTTGCATAATTATTTAGTGCTATTGTTATTATTTTCAGATTTTCTACACACAATCCCAATGAGTAATTTTTCAAACAATTATCATTACAGTGAGATCAACTTTTTCAAAGTGCATAACAAGATAAAAATCATATTCTCCATTGAAGAAAGTCTTGGAAAACACTATATTAGACTTTCATTTAATCATATTAGGGGTACCTGCATGACTCAGCTGCATGTCCAACTCTTGATTTTGGTTCAGGTCATGATCCCAGGGTTGTGGGATCTAGCCCCTCATTAGGCTGAGTGTGGAGCCTGCTTAAGTTTTTCTCTCCCCCCCACCCATCCCTTGCTCATGCATGCTTTGTCTCTCTCTCTAGAGTAAAATTTTTTAAAAAAGTAATCATTTGATTGTCTCATGTGATGTGATTTTATTTCGTATTCCATATTTGCTTGGAAAGGATGGAGTTGACGTTCAAGATTTTTTCCCCTGTAGGGACCAAGGGCAGGCCACCCCAAGATGGCCCACTTTGGCAGGAACATTATTTTGAGTTGAAAGCAAACAAAACTGAGAAAATTTAGCAAAAGCTTTTTATCTTCCTCTCTTGTCGGTTTGTACCAGGAAGAAAGCTATTAATAGAGGTTTCTCTTTACCTAAGAAACTTCTCTAAATGACAGGTCAATTTTTGTTTTCCAAACATTTCCTCTCATGTTCCTTTGAACAGTCTTTCTCTCCTTTGTATCATGAGACCCCTACCCCTCTCCTTAGCTCATGTAAGCCTCATGTTGCCTCACTGTCAGGAATTTCCCTGTCTGTGTAGCTTTCTCCTACTTAGGCTGTTATTTGATTTTCTCTGGTTAATTTGTCTCATTCTTATTCAAGTTGGAAGGACTTTGAAGGGCAAAGGAAATTCTCCTTTCCCAATAGCCCCTTGTTCAGACATTCTGCTCACTCTCTATGAAATCGATCTATTTTTCAGAGTTGTGTTTATAAAATTATGGCAATATTTCAAGTCCTTATTGATATTGAGAACATACCTAAATCTTTTATATCCAATCATTTTCAAATATTCCAAGGTTTATTATATTCAAAATTGATAATAATTTTTTTTCATAATTTCTAGTGTCACCAACTGGACTCCTAAGACCTGACCTTTATTGATCATCTGCTTGTACCCATTGGCCTTTGTCTCACATTCTTCCTAATTAATACCAGTTTAACAAAACTTTTTTATGTGTGATATCACAAACTTGAATGGAGAATGGCACTAAAATAAGAAAAAAATTGAACAGCTTTTAAAATAAAGTTTAACTTCACAGTAGCTTATTTACAGTAGAAAATGTCTATCTATAAATGTATCACAGAGAGATGTTATTCCAGCCTATCAAAGCAAGATCTACAAGTTCAGAATGGGTAAGAAATAAAATGTTTTCTTTATTTTCTTCCTTTCCTCCCTTTTTTCCTCTTCCTTTTTCTGCCTTCTGTTCTTTGCAAACTATTATTGAAAACATACTTGATGTCTTAATTTTCTTAGGTGCCAGAACTTAAAAAGAACAATTATGCACACTCGTCTCTCTAGGAGCTTATAAGTGGTGCTGTAAAAATAAGCGCAATAGAAAAACAACCTTAGTAACAGTGGCCTCTTTTATGGTATAATTTCATGGATGGCAAAAATGGCTTTCCTGTTGCAGTAGTGTTTCCTGATGAAAATAACAAATGCTTTGGAGTCAGGCAAGCAGGAATTTGAAGTTTGGCTCATCCATTTACCAGCCACTAACCTGATGCAAGGCTCTTAACTCTCACTGAGTCTCAAAGTTCTCATTCGTAAAACGAGAGAATAATGACTCCTAGAAATTCTTTGAGAATTAAAGATTGTTTAGAGCACATAGTCCAACTTTTTTGCATCTAGTAAATATTATTTTTATATTTTAGTTTATTAATACTTGCAATTCCACAATAAAAACTATAGAATGTTAAGGGCTCATAGGAGCTTATCCTTAGAGATAACCTAGGTTTAGTTTACTGTGTTAAAGTTAAAAACAACAGTAACCAAACCAAATAAAACAAAAACTTAAGGCTTAACACGGGCAGTAAAATCCATTGGGATGGTGATTAGTTTAGGGTCATAGAAGTTGAAAGTCAAAAGACTTAAGAGTACAGTGCTTATATAAGATTAATATTCTTTTCCTTAAGACTTTATCCCCTTTAAAAATTCAAATTACCTTAGAGAGAGATAATATCTTAAGTCTACTTAGTTATAATTTAGTGTTACTGTTTATAGACTCGCTAAAACATTTCCTGAGACAGTCATAACTTTTATATTTCATATAAAATTAGAAACTGTAGATAAAGATGGAATATACCACATATTCTAAGGAGGAAAACCTAGCAGAAAGAAGGATACATATGGATCACCAGAGGACAGAGGGAGAATCTCTGTTAAGGCATTTTTCCTATGGTATTGCAATATCTTTTTTTCCCTTTAATCCTATGATAATATTATGAGGTGAGTGATATTATGTCCGTTTTAGAAAAAGATGTGACATTCAGTGAGAAATCTGGAAATGAGCAATAGAGTCTGTATTCAAAATTGTATCAGTTTGACTCAAATCTGTTAGCGGCCCCACTATATCATGTCTTCAGCCAAGGTTGGCTTCCTAATGAACAGTTCTGCCTAAGCCCAAATTTGCTGCTCTACCTGGTTGCAGTCCCAACATAAATTTATAGACCCTTCTTTCGGCTAGAACGAAGCAGAAACTCTTATTTTTTTTTTTTTTAATTTTTTTTTTCAACGTTTATTTATTTTTGGGACAGAGAGAGACAGAGCATGAACGGGGGAGGGGCAGAGAGAGAGGGAGACTCAGAATCGGAAACAGGCTCCAGGCTCCAAGCCATGAGCCCAGAGCCTGACACGGGGCTCGAACTCACGGACCGCGAGATCGTGACCTGGCTGAAGTCGGACGCTTAACCGACTGTGCCACCCAGGCGCCCCCAGAAACTCTTATTAAAAGAACATAACCAAAAGAAGATTGGAGCATACACTTTAAAACAAACAAACAAAAAAAAAAACGAGTAATTTTTTTTTTTTAATTAGACCTAATGCCTAAGAAAAAATGGACTAGATATTTACTTCTACAGCTATCAGACCAGAGCTCCCCTAAGTTTTGTCTCCTTTATCTCCTCTTCTATCCCCACGGACCTCACTAGAGGCACATTTCTTTGGATTTATAATAGCAGTCATTCTTACATTAATGTAGCACTTTATGAGACATATTTATATCTATTTGCCAGTTCTTTGGGCTCTAGTAGCAATCTTCAGAGGCAAGATGGCAGGTAACTGAGATTTTTTTCTTATAGGCTTCCAGACATGTTAAGAGTTTTAGCAAGAATGGCAGAAATGATGAAGACAACAGGGCGGCTTAGAGGTACGGCATAGTCAATTAAAAGGGCAATTTGTCTCCTGCATAAGTGCTCACAGTGGGTCTTGATGGAATAAATTAAATAGGGGAAAATCTGTATAGGCTTTACATTCAGGCCTCAGTCATCCAAAGTGTTTATTCAACTTTATTGTCAAAGATCATTATTTATTTTGTCCTTACTTCTAAGGAGTAAACATAGTTATCATCATCATTATCCACAATCATAGATTGAACACATATTTTTTAACGTAGGGAGGACACAAAAAGAAAAGTAATAGTTGCCAACCCTAAGGAGGTTAATAGATAATAGATTTAACCAGGGCTCAAGCTCATCTTTCTCACCTTGTATCTTAGTGCACCAAACCTGACATTTACTCAATGCTTGTGAAATACTGTATTGCCATTCACTATATATCCTGATTTGTCTCCCATGATGCCTCAAAATATGGGAGGATTATATATTTTTGCCTATTTAAACCAAGAGTAGATATGTGATTGACTTTATTCAATAACATTTTGGCAGATGACATGTGTTATTCCATGAAACAGACTTTAGAACCAGTATTTAGCTCAAAATTCTCTTTACCTTGAATTTGTGATCATGGAAGAATAAAATGAGATTAAATTTCCACCATACTGAATCAATGAATGACCACTGTGAGCAGAGTCTTCTTATAAACCTGCAAAAGACATACAGTGTAAGTAAAAAGATGTATTTTATTGTTATAAGCCATTAAATTTCAAGCTTTTTATTATTGTAGCATAACCTTACCAATCTTGACTGATGGAGTGTCTAATGTTTGTTGAATAAATAGATAAAGAATGAACCTACTTTCATTTATTCATTTTTTCCTTTTTTTACCTTATAAGTTTTTTACCTTATTTCATTTTATTTTATTTTATTTTTTATTTTTTATAATTTAATGTCAAATTGGCTAATATACAATGTATACAGTGTGCTCTTGGTTTTGGGGGTAGATGCCTGTGGTTCATCACTTACATACAACACCCAGTGCTCATCCCAACAAGTGCCCTCCTCAATGCCCATCACCCACTTTCTTCTCTCCCACATCCCCCTCCCCCATCAACCCTCAGTTTGTTCTCTGTATTTAATCTCTTATGGTTTTCCTCCCTCCCTCTCTGTTTGTAACTATTTTTTCCCCTTCCCTTCCCCCATGGTCTTCTGTTAAGTTTCTCAACTTCCACATATGAGTGAAAACATGTATCTGTCTTTCTCTGACTGACTTATTTCACTCAGCATAATACCTTCCAGTTCCATCCATGTTGCTGTAAATGGCATGATTTCATTCTTTCTCATTGTCAAGTAGTATTCCATTGTATATATAAACCACATCTTCTTTATCCATTCATCAGTTGATGGACATTTAGGCTCTTTCCATAATTTGGCTATTGTTGAAAGTGCTGCTATAAACATTGGGGTACATGTGCCACTATGAATCAGCACTCCTGCATCCTTTGGATAAATTCTTAGTAGTGATATTGCTGGGTCATAGGGTAGTTCTATTTTTAAGTTTTTGAGGAACCTCCACACTGTTTTGCAGAGCGGCTGCACCAGTTTGTATTCCCACCAACAGTGCAAGAGGGTTCCCATTTCTCTACATCCTCGCCAGCTCTGATGGTTCCTTAGTTGTCAATTTTATCCACTCTGCCCCTTGTGAGGTGATATCTCAGGGTGGTTTTGACTTGTATTTCCCTCACGATGAGTGACATTGAGCACGTTTTCATGTGTCTGTTGGCCATCTGGTGTCTTCTTTGGAAAAGTGTCTATTCATGTCTTCTGCGTATTTCTTCACTGGATTATTTTTCAGGTGTTGAGTTTGGTAAGCTCTTTATAGATTTTGGATACTAACCCTTAACCCAATATATCATTTGCAAATATCTTTTCCCATTCTGTCAGTTACCTTTTAGTTTTTGATTGTTTTCCTTGCAGTGCAGAAGCTTTTTATCTTGATGAAGTCCCAATAGTTCATTTTTGCTTTTAATTCTCTTGAGCAGGAAATTGCTGCAGCTGAGGTCAAAGAGGTTGTTGTTTGCTTTCTCCTCTGGGGTTTTGATGGTTTCCTGTCTCACATTTAGGTCTTTCATCCATTTTGAGTCTCTTTTTGTGTATGATGTAAGAAAGTGGTCTAGTTTCAAAGAATGAACCTGCTTTCAGTGTCTAATGTTTGCACATGACTTGTTATTTCTGACAGAAGGTTAAAAGTTGAGTACTATGCAAATGATATATAAATACTATATTTATAAAATATAATTTATAAATTGCTATTTATAAATAATAATTCTACCTTGGGATTAGATAGCTTCATTGAGTGGTTACTAGGCAACCTGTTTATATAGGGCTACAATAAGAATGTGAAACGAAAGGAATTCATTTAATAATTGTCTAAATGTTTACTGAGTTTCTACTGTGAGTCATACATTTTGTTTAACATTTCCTATTAGTCAAACATAAGATATGCTAGTCTGCTGAGCAGTTGTTTTTATCTTTTAATTTTATTTATTTTATTATTGTTATTTTAATAGAGAGCATGAGTGGGGGAGAGGGGCAGAGGGAAAGAGAGAGAGAGAAGGAAAGCAGAGGAGAGGGGCAGAGGGAGAAAGAGAATCCGAAGTAGGCTCAGCATGGAGCCTGATACAGGGCTGAATCCCATGACTCTGGGATCATGATCTGAGCTTGAATCAAGAGTCAGACACTCAAATGACTGAGCCACCCAGGTGCAGTTATTTTTAAATATTCCTAGAGAGCTGGCAGGTTAATTCAGCAGCCTTGGCATTTGGGGAAGAGACTGTATTTTAATCCATTCCATTCTCTCCTTCCTATGAGAGACTAAGAGAAAAATTACCAGGTGTACTCACAACTGCAAGGAAAAGACTCCCGCCCTCCCCATTCCCCCGTTCCGAAACCAGCCAGGGCGTGCCAGTTGTAGTCTGACATAAAGGCGGGAACCAGTCAAGTTCTGCTGAATGGTTTGAAATAAAGGCGGGAACCAATCAAGTTCTGCTGAGCGTTCAAATTTAAATGTTAACCAACAACAGCTCTGTAAGCTAAAAAAATATCCCTAACTTGTTTGTGCCTGTCTATAAAAGAAGCTGTAAGATCCTTACTCGGGGCCTCTTAGCGTCACCGGCAACGAGTGCGCGGAGGACTGGGTTCCAACCTGCAATAAAGGACCCTTGCCGCTTGGCTTTGATTCTGGACTCTGGTGGTTTGTTTCCGGGGGGTCTCTCGAATCGGGGCATATCACCTACACAAGGGATATTTACATTTAAAGACATTCTGATTATCAAAGCAAATTTGATCATTAAAGTTTATATATCCACTGATAAGGGTCAACCAGTTCCTTTCTAGGGCAGAAGTTCATGAAATCAAAAAATCAGGAAAAGTTAGGACTGGGAAGAACTGGTGGAATGATTGCTGGTTCTGAGACATGTGGTCAAGAATGGCTCTGATTGTGAATGGAACTGAAGTAGGGAAAAAGCCCAGCAGCAGAAAATTAGATAGTGTGGATAAATTAATACATTTAACATTTTAACTTCCAAGACTCGAGTCTGTTGAGCTAAAGGGAAAATGGAAGTTCATTTTCCTTGGGAATGGTGAGAAGTAAATGATTTTGGAAAATTAAGAAGGCAAGATGAGTAAGGTGGTTCTGTTGGAAGTGGCCCTGGAAATCCCTCACATATCTTTGCTTAGGAAACTAGGATAGGTGGTCTCATGGGTTAGCCTTCTCTTTGGTCAGGTTCCCCTTGGCAGACAGGATTTCCTGGGCATCCCTGCAGTTAGAGGCAGGGATGGTAGGCTTGACCAATGGTATCTTTGCCAGGAATCCACTAAAGAAGATTATTAATTACTTAAGCAATTATTGGAATATTTCAAAGGGATACAAAATACAGAAGCTGTGGAGAAGCCATCCAAATTACCTACTGATTATCAGAGCTTCTGACAGTCAATCTGCCCCACAAAAGTTAGATAACACTGCATACCATATTCAACTGATTGCAAATTCAAACTATTACTCATTTTCCTTAGCTCTTTTAATTTTATCTCCTTCAAAGATCTCTACTGATACCTTGAACTGGGTATAACTTTTTTCAGTAAACAATCATAAAATTTTAAATATAACTTACCCTCTATGTCCTTCACAATTGCATGAAAAGTCCTAAGATGGTGGGCCTGTTGTCCTTTCCCTGCATTCCTCTCGGAGCTCAGCATAATGCTGCGAACACAATAGGTGCTTCATTAATGTTAATTGACTTTAATTTTATGCTTTACATATTGGGTTATAAATTTACCATGTGAGAAACATAGTTGGCTATGTAGCTAACATACGACATATTTTTCTTGAAAAATTGAAATATATTCTGATCGTCAAAATTTAAACTTTTACGTGCTACTGGAAATCAACCTTTTTGAATTTGAGTGATACAGACTGCTACTGAAGAAAACTTCTTAGGTAGCCATGATTTATGTAGAAACTTTTTTTGGAAACAAAATTTCTCATCATCCTTTAAAATGATAACTTTAGTCTATTTGCTAATATGTATCTCTCTCTATATTTATATGCTTCCTGGAGTCTCTGTACTTGTTAGCAGAGCAACAAAACTTTATGCCCTTTCATGTCCTAAAAATCAGAGAAACAGCCCAACGATATGTTGAAATGAGAACCCCCTTTTGTTTGATCCTGGACAGTTGCTGTGGATGTAATTGCTGTATTTGCTCTTCTTGACTACAAGCAGAGCATTGCAGGACAACAGTCATTTAAATACTATAAGCTGAAAATAACATGGTTAGGAGCCATGTTTGATGTTCATATGTGGTTTCTTGGCATCGCATGTGCAGATCCATCTGTTAGATGGCAGAGCGCCTACATACAAGGTAGTGTGCCATTTTCTTCGGGGGTAATAATGCTAATTAGGAGTGGTTTTCAGTGGGCAAGTTGCCTAATGTTACAAGAGCTGTCTCTTTGTAGAGTCTTCTCTTTTGTTTGTATAGTGGCACATTGCATATATAAGCCTTTTTTTTTTATTTTTATTAAATTTTTTTTTAACATTTATTTATTTTTGAGAGACAGAGACAGAGCATAAGTGGGGGAGGGGTGGAGAGAGAGAAGGAGACACAGAATCTGAAGCAGGCTGCAGGCTCTGAGCAAGCTGTCAGCACAGAGCCTGATGCGGCGCTCGAACCCACAAACTGTGAGATCATGACCTGAGCCGAAGTCAGATGCTCAACCAACTGAGCCACCCAGGCACCCCATAAGCCTTTTTAAATCAATATACGTCCTGGATTTTCCTTTTCCTTTCCTTTCTTCTTCCTTTTTTATCCTTTAGCAGGCAAAGACTACTGGGACATGGGCTGTGAGTATAAAATTGAGGGACATATTGAGTGGCCATGTTTAAAGGATACTAAGAGAGTAATGTGCACTGATCAGCCTCATTGTGAAAGTAAATTACCAATGGAATAAAATATAGTTTCATAAAGGCAAGAAAGCCATTTTGCTTTAGATTACATTTTTCTTCTTTTTCTTTCTTAATGATTTGGAATGTTTGCTGTAGAAGCAGTACTGAAACACATATAAACAGAACCGGCTATTACCTGCATAGAAACAAGAGACCAGTGAATAATCAATAATTTAATTAAATTATTATAGGCACCAAATTGATCAGGTGAAAGTATAACACACTGGAGACCAGATTCCTAGACCATAGGCCAAAAGGTCGGGAAAAAATTGAATGAAGTGTCACTGAACTAGGGAAAGATAATCACAAAAGCTGCTACAGAGAATGAAAGCTAAATAGTACTGAAACTACTTGTTTATGTTCATGAGTTTTAGAAATTAAATTCAACTCATTGTAGATTTATAAAGCATTTATTTATGTTGGATGTTGGTGGTAGGGAGGAGATTAGGATAAACCTTAAGTCTGTCTCTGAAGGAACATATAATCTAATGAGATAAGTTAAAAAAGAGGCAGTTACTTTTGATTCAAGGCAGAAGGATATACATGCTAAATAAATGGAGAAAACGACATGTTCTAGAAACATAAAGGTAGAAATATTTGTGATTATTTCATTGTGGAAGGCTTCCAAGGAGGAGACCATGTAGAAGTTAGGCTATTAAGGTAACATTGTATTCCAATAAGTAACGAATAAATGGTGGTAGGGAGGTACTAACTTAAAGGGCCACTATGAGTAAGTAAATGGAGGTTGAAGTTTGCTTTTGAAAATGGGTAATGTGGGGTGCCTGGGTGGTGCAGTCGGTTAAGCGTCCGACTTCAGCCAGGTCACGATCTCGCGGTCCGGGAGTTCGAGCCCCGCGTCAGGCTCTGGGCTGATGGCTCAGAGCCTGGAGCCTGTTTCCGATTCTGTGTCTCCCTCTCTCTCTGCCCCTCCCCCGTTCATGCTCTGTCTCTCTCTGTCCCAAAAATAAATAAACGTTAAAAAAAAATTAAAAAAAAGAAAATGGGTAATGAGTCCATTGTTAAATCTTGGAGAGTCAGCGCCATATGAAATCTTGAAAGCAGTAGTGATACATTGAAGGTTTGCTGTGAGTACTGGAGGATCGGAACATTTATTTTAGAAAGTTAACTTTGGCAGCAGCATGAAAAAGGTTTGGAGAGGTGAGAAACCCCAGTTAAGGCATCAAGTTAGAAGACTATTATAGGAAAAAGTTATTGTGACAGAATCCCTTTTCTGTACTAGCTGCCACTTTGAAGGTGTAAGTCTCTTTAAAAATCATCCATTTAAATTTATGTAGGCAGAGTATCTGGAAACAGAAAAGAAATATGAACTAAAGGTACAAATTGATTAGCTAAATATATCTTAATGGACGACTAAGAGCTATAAATGATACACACCTTATACACCCACAGAATGAGAAAAAAAAAGAAAAGCTTTATATCAAATATAAATAGTGATGATATAAAAGTCAATGTATGAAGCTACATTTCTTGCTATGGTAACAACCACAGTATGTGATTATATTTCTTAATTTTTTTTTTCTTTGCAGTAAATGGGGAGTAAATATTTTTGAGCATGTGAGCATTTATCCTGCTTTACTTCCTGGAATAATTTACACAAAGGATTTATGGAAGAGAAGAGATATTTTTAAATATAGGCAAAATACATTTTGAAAAAAAATCCAAACACTCAACCATTAGAAATGAGATAAGAAGACTTAACACACAGTTGTAATTGTAGGTCTGATAGCTGAGAATGAGAAAAGGCTCTTTTAACTTCAGTTTTGCTTTTTACATTTTAAGATAAAATTTGTCGATGACATCAACCCCTTCAAATGTAGATCTATTGCCTGAGGGAGCTTGTCTGATTCTCATGTTGCCCAATGGAGACTAGAAGGGAACGATTAGATAACAGGTGTGCTTGTTTTAGCAATGTGTCATTCTGTGAAAATTCAAGGTCTTCCAGTATTGTTAATTAATAGCTTCATGAAATCCCATCTCAGCCTTCTTCCCACAGGCTTTGCTCCTTTTTGCTTCCTTACACTCATTTGAGGTAAGCCAAATATATTAGCATTTGAAGCATGGCAGAAGTGTGCCCAAGGAGAAGCCTATTTGGAATAAGCAGATTTGAATTACGAGAAACAAGAATTGTATTATGCAAATCTTCTATTAAAATCACCCTAAAATTGAATTTAAATTACACCTTTCCACACAGAGTTGGCCATTGAAAATGAAAATAGATTTGAAATGCACTGGGCACTGAAAGCTCTCTGTGCCTCTGCCTCTTCGGCCAGAAGAAAGGTAACGGGTAGCAAGATCATTTAGCGACAGGGACAAAAGCACATGAAAAGAGTTTAATATGAAACAAGTGGCCCTAAGACCATTAGCAGTTCATGTAACATCTTAAAGCATAAATTTTTTCTACACATTTAGATAACAATTGCCTTATTACATCGCTACAATGCCTTCTTTATATAGTACAGTAAATAAGTACAGTAATATGAAAATTACAGTCTTTTTAATATGTTGATCAAGCCCACTTAACTGGCCTCCTAAAAGAAACAAGTATCTTATTCCTGAAGGCTACTATTCGTCTCATGTTGGGAAGAATCCTCATCATTCTAAAGGCAAATCTTTCCATTGTTATGAAGGGCAAAAATAAAGGTACTTTATTTAGGTGGAAGTGATGTATATAAAAGGCTATAATAATACCCCTTAAATTTCACTGTTCTTAAAATCATTGGAATTATGCAAATATTTTAAACTGTAAATTGTGTTGCGACCGGCGCAACAAACACCGAGATCAGGGTCCTGAGGGTAGGGGAATGCAAGAAAAAAAAGAGAGAAGAGAAGCCAGTCTGGGAATAGGAGGGTCCCCTGGGCTGATGGCCCAAGTGACGGCTTTATTGTTGCTGTACACAATCTTTTATATCAAGACTCTTATGGGTCAGGCCATTCTAAGAATGAACAGGTTTCACATGATCGCTGCCAACCAAAACATTTAGTTCTGTGTACCTTTTGAATTTTCTAAACGGGTCACAGCAAGACCTTGTTGATAAGATTGCTAGCAAAACACAGTTCCCATGTTTGTTTCTATTTGACCCGGGATAGAAAAAGGGGAGGTAACATTACTGCCAACACCCACAGACACAGGCTTCAGGAATTAACTTTCTCAGCCTTGACAAGGCTTTCCTATGCCCTTGAAAGTGGGGGAATGGGAGGGGGAACCACCAGGTTGGCTGAGTCAACAGGGAGCCGTTGCTCGACCCGGTCTCAGCCTGGTACCTGGGCCCGGCCTCCCACAAAATTGGATGCAAGATTTCTTTTAATTTCAGTTAGATACAGATAGCATGCTTTGTCTAAGGAAGACGCAAAGTCTTCCAGGGTGTAATCTACTTCCTGGAAATAACTCTTTCTCTGGTCATCTAGGAATATGGCTTTGAGAAAAATCTAGTCAATGAAGTCTTATCTGGTCTATTAGGGTAGGAGGGAGCACCTGCAATTTGCTCTAATTCCTTGCAAGTGGAAGCAATCCTTGTCTTCCATTGATCAATGATCCTATAATCAGTGTCACTGTTGTGGAGGACATGCTTATTTGGGACCTCAACATGGGAAAATAGTGCGGGAATAGTTGACATTCCACCACTCTTTATTTTTTTGTCCAGGGCAGACATTAATAATCAACCATAGCAGTCTTTTCCAATGAGTCAGGGCTTGGCTTCAGGTCCTTTTTAACACAAAACTCTAGACAGGCTGCACTAGTCATTAAAATTTTCCATGAAAGATAAAGGCTCTGTGTGTGTGTTTCACATATACTTAGACTTTAGAATTTAAAAAGCTGGGTTCTGGTCCCAGTCTGCCACTTGGGCAATCACTTAGCTTCAGTTACCTTCTTTTAACCTGTTTTCTCATTTATCAATTGGGGTTTATGCCTTTTCAGATTATACATGAACTTAAATGTCCTAGAACTCGTTAAGCTGTAAAATACTATTCAGATATAAAACATCTATTCATTTTCTGCTACTGGGAAGGCCTAACACAATGTTTACCTTACACTAGTGTCTTTCACATTCTCTTCTCATCCTTATTTAAGAATGTGACTAGAAGCTCTCTGTGAACTTCTGATCCCTTTCTTTCTTCATACAAAGAGAGAATTGTAGAAAAGTTTTCCCAAATGTTTTATGAGCTCCAAAATTTAGTAACATTCCAAGTCTCCTCTCAATGGCTGTTGTTGCCCATAATATTACATAATTAATTACCCACAGGACAATGGTGGAGATTCCAACATCTCTAACCATTTCAGTTCTTTCTGTCTACAACAGATCCACATCTTGTTTTGGAAAATGTTTGGTGTTTGGAGAGTAGTGACTACTCATGCATATGTGGTTTCAAGTTGGCCCATAATAGTGAAAAATAAGATAGATAGTGGTATCTGAAGGAATATTTTAAGGCCTAAATGGGATACCCAACTCCTAAGGGAGTTTCAACAAACAGGGGAGTTATTAGTTCTCTTTATAATATCATATCCCTAATTATTAATCTTATACCCCAACAGCATTTATTTTCTATCTTAACACAGTGGCAGTAATGCAAATAACCAGTAGTTTGAAAATATGTGATTTGATTTCATCCCCAATAGAGGGAAAGATGGTTTAATTTCAGGTACTGTTTATTCATTCACTAACAGCTACTGAGAGTCTTCCAAATGCCAGGTCCTGTGTCAGGAAATGTGCATAGCTGCCCTCCAGAAGCTTATGGTCTGATAAGGAAAAGAGACATGCATGCAAATTGAATGCATGAATGAAATATCTTCTATGAAAACACTAGAGATAAATTAAAGACACTTTGGAGTATGGCAGAAAAGAGCAACTAGGTTTTATCTTTTCTCTTTCCACATCAAAAAAAAAAATTTGTTTTACCATCCATGCTCTCAAATTTTCTCATTGACAGCTGTGCTAACTCCTTTAAGTAGATGCTCTAGGAATATTGAGTGACTAGGAAAGCATCTCTTTAGTCATGACTAGGGGACTCTGTTTTGATCAAAGGTTGGACTTACTAATTCCAACTTTTGGAGGACAACATCATATTTATTACTCAGGAACTCCTTTCAAAATGTCTTGGCAGCTTCTCAGTCAAAGCTAAGAGAAAAAACAAGGCTATTCTCTTTAACTGGGTCTTCCCTTTCAAGTCTGGGTTCCTCCTGAGAGAAATGCCTCATTTTCAGGATGCTGGCTCAGGGTATGACCTCACTATTCAGGTGTGATCCTGTTTTCTTTCGCAGCATAGAGAGTTTATACTTAAATTTCCGTGAGCAGGATTGCCACATAATACACTACCATATGCAGTTATCACATAAGAATAACTCTATAATCCAGTTATCATATCAGTATTCCCTTCCTCCCTCCATTTATAAACATGCAGTAATTTCCTGATTACTCTTGTCTCCATTAAAATTTCCATAATACCGGGTTTCCTGACACTAGCTGTATTAAACTGGCTAGCAACTTATTTTCTCATCTGGAAGTAAAGGTTCAAAGAATTTTCACCATACAAATGAGTGTGTCTTTACACAGAGACAAATATTCACACAGCAGAGACAAAGCAAACATGTGTTTAATCTTCTAGGCAAGATTTGATGTATATTAGTGTCAAGGAGAAGTGAGTAGAACTGTTCCAAAGATCTACTGGTCCTTAAGAAGGATAACAACTTGTGTCATCTGATCTGTTTCCCGCAGCAGTGACACTGATTGCATAGTGTCCAGTTGCCTGAGACAATAGTTGCCTGTTTCAATAGCTGTCAAATCCCCCATCTTATGTGTCTTGTTGATTGTGGGGGTGACCATTTTTGATATGAGCCAGGTATTTGGGGTCTGAGTTACCCCAAAAACCTGAGGATTAAATATTTAGAGGCTAAATTTCAAAAGCAAAGTAACCTAGTACTGCTTTTAAAAAATTACAGTATAAAGCTACTCAATACAAGATATTGATTTCTAATTCAAACCAAATATCATTTTCAAATTTAACCATTAAAGCCAAATTTCTGTGGGTAGCCTGTAATATTTTTGAGGCCAAGAAGTTATAGCTCAGTGTTTTCCTTATAGCTCAGCTTGTTTTTCTATCAACCCCACCCACTTGAAAGAATACCACCCAACGTAAAATTAAAATAGAATTGGTAATAAGAGCAGTATAATGAACAGAATAAACTTGATGAGTTGGGAACATAGTTGAGGCTATTATACTTATCAACTGAAGGAAAATTTCCATTTCTTGGAAGATATGCCTATATAATCAGCATATAGCCTAGGAGAGAAAAAAATTAGCATTCTCTTCACATTATCACTCTCCAAAAAACAGCTTTAAATTAACTTCACCTGGGTCTATCCCCCACCCACTCTATCTTTATCTCTCTCTTTCTCTGTGTCTTTCTCCAGCTCATCCCCTTACACTTAAACTCTATCATCCACTTTTCTCATCTCCAAAGTTGGAATACTCTGTAATAATAGATAGTGCCCATGTTTCAAGGACGATGTGAAGATCAAATTAAGTGAAGCAAAAGAAAGGTATTCTGTGAAGTCTACATTGATATACAAATGTATTTCTGTTATTTTCATTGCAGGAGTGTTTAGATATTATAAGATACACAAAGGACAAATCTTACTTGGCAGCTGTCTTATATATCCAAATAAATTTATTTATTATGCATTTATTGAGGGATTTATAGCCTCTAGAGAATTTTCATTGTGAGACTGCTGCTTTTGAATTTTCTTTTGTTCTTCCCCACCCTCCTCTCTGGTTAGTCGAATTCTCCATAGACAAATAATGCCCTTGTCTGGGTAGTCAAGATGCAATTGAGTTCTCCAGGGATTTCTATAGTATGGATTCAGAGCTTAGGGAAATTCAACTTAAAAATGTGAATATTTGTTAACAAGAGAGTTATTTCCTCAAGATTCCTCTTTAGAAATAATGGCTATCTTAAGGTCTACCATATATTATTACCTTTTCTTCCTGTATGTTTTTCTATGCTTGGGGTCCATTTTCTCAGCCTAATGAGATTGCAATCACCTCTAATGTTACTTTTATGTCTGGTACATTGATCTCTACAATGTTCTGATTTTGTTTGGTGACAATGAAATTATAGCAATAAAATTAAGTGTTTTAGTTTAAACACTGCTAAATGGTACAGTTGAGAATTTAATTTATGGAAATTATATTTGCGTCATTTTGAAATGAATTATATACATGAAGATCTATTTTAGAAATAACCATATATTGTAGAAAGGCATTTAGGGGCAGTACTCTTCAAATATGATTGAAAAATACTCAAAGACACTAAAATATATACTTACTTGTATAAAATTTTCTTTCTTTTTTTGTTTTTTTTCAGATGGTTTATTAGATAGCGTTTATCACATTTAAGTGATGTACACTCATAAAACTATTAACAATATATCTAAGGACCTATGACATGAACTATGTGTGGATATTTGACTAGGAAAATACAACAGTTATTTGAGTTAAACAAACTGCAGAGAAATGTATAGTACTTGCTGTAGAGTAACAAATCTTATCCAGTCATATCCAGAGATATCTATCTATCTATCATCTATCTATCTATCTATCTATCTATCTATCTTATTTATTTTTAATTTTGAGAGACAGAAGTCATGTGTAGGAGAGAGGGGCAGAGGAAGAGAGAGAGAGAGAATCTTCATCAGGCTCCATGCTCAGTGCAGAGCCCAACCCAGGGTTTGATCTCACAATCCTGGGATCATGACCTGAGCTGAAATCAAAAGTCTGACCCTCAACTGACCAAACCACCCAGGCACCCCCAGAGACCATTATTTAAAAGTTATACCATGCGAACCCCTTCTGCTTTTGTATTGTTTTCCCACAAAACTCTGATAAAAACTTTCTAAGTTTCACGGCAGATAGTAGGTAATGATTGTATTGAAGAGTAAGAAGTCTTTGAAATTGATAATAATACACATTTACAAATTTGCTTATAATAAGTAAAAATGAGTGTAAGATATTTAATTTTACCTTGTTATATTGGAGGTTCTCAGAATAGGTGCTCTCAGGTGTTCACATTTAATCCAAAAAATAACAAGAATTGATTAGTCATTGAGTTCATGCTGGGACAGAGACTTTATTGTAGGAACTTAGTTTTGAAATAAAGCTGGGTAAGAAATGCTTTTGAGAAATTAAAAAAAATATTTTGACAGCTTTTCTTTGAGAAATGAGAATATCTATTACCAAGTGACAGAAGTGAAATGCAATGCCTAACCAGATAGATCATTTACTTATAATTGTTTGTAATATTTTTACTTTGAATATACTTATACACAAAGTTATTTTTCTCCTAGTAAAATTCTGACTTAAAAGGAACTTTGCATCTTAAATGTAAAAAAAAAGTCCCCATACTTTTGGACTCCATCAACTGAAATCCCAACACTTATATTTTATTATATTTTCATGATAATAACTTTGTTAAGCTGTAATTTTTCATGTATTATTTCACTATTTTTTATGTGCCAGTGTTTTTCTGAATATTGTGTAAAACACTCTATGCGGCTATACACATATTGAATGTACACTATATGTGATGTACGTTTAAGGAATGCGACATCATCAGAGAGGTGGAGGCTATTTTCAATAACCATCTATATTAGTTGACTATTGTATGTTTAGGAAACAATAATAAAAGAGGAGATGGAGACAGGAAATATAGATAAATCTCTTGAGGAGTTTTGTTGTAACTCTCTTAAGCTATTGAATTATAATTACAAAGTAGTAAATATAAAATAAATATAAGTTAATCTATGGAATAAGATCATAATCACAATTGAAGAGAATGAAACAAATGTACCATTAAACTCTCAACAAATGGTGCTGGAAAAATTAGACCACCATATTCAAAAAATGAACCTTGACCTTTATCGCATACCATATTAAAAATTACCATAAAAGACCAGGTAGCACAGAACTAGATGTAGAACTTTAAAACTATAAACTTCATAGAAGGAGAACAGGAGAAAATCTCTGTGTACCTAAAATAAAGATTTATTAGATACATAAACAAAAGCATGATCCATAAAAGAAAAAAAAATTAGCCTTCATCAAAGGTGAAAAATCTATTCATCAAAAGATATTGCTAAGAGAGTAAAAAGGCAAATCCCAGGTTAGGAGACAATATTTGCACAACTCATTTCTTATTGAAAATAAACCACCACCACCAACAAAACACAATAAAAAAAATGGACAAGTCTCTGAACAGTCATTTCACCAAAAAAATACACATATGGTTAATAAGCACATTAAAAATAATGCTCCATACACTTAGTCATTAGAGAAATAAAAGTTAAAAACCCAACATATCCCAGTATGACGACTGGAAAAAATAAAATAAAAACATCTGACAATTCACAGTGCTGGTGAAGATGCTGAGTAAGCAGAATTCTTGCAAACTGTTGATATGAATAATAAATGGCGCAGCCACATTAGAAAATAGTTTGGCAGTTTCTTATAAAGTCAAGCATGTATTTACCATAAACCCCAGCAACCCCAAAGCTAGGTATTTAACAAAAAGAAAGGAGAATATGTAATCATCCAAAAACCTGTATATGAATGTTTATGGAAAACTGGAAACAACTCAAGTTCCTTCCCTGATGAGTAGATAAACTATGGTACATCCATAGAATGGAATACTACTCAGAAAAAAAAAATAGATTGATACTCAACAACATGGATGGATTTCAAATGAGTTCCATTAAATGAAAGAAATCAGACACATAAGTATATGATTCCATTTATATGACATTCTAGAAAAGGCAAAAATATATAAATGGTAAAAAAAAAAATTAGTAGTTGCCAGATGCTGAAGATGGGAAGGTATTGATGACAATAGGGCATAAAGCAATTTTTTGGATGATGGAAATGTTCTGTATTTTCATTGCAGAGGTGATTACATAACTGTATGCATTTGTCAAAACCCATAGAACTGTATGTTTAAAGGTGTGAACTTTACTACATGTAAATTATTCCTCAATAAACCTGACTCCCATCCCTTCAAAAATAACCCTACTGGGTTATCATTGGTTTATCTAGGGATAGAACTAATTATTTTGATAATTAGTGAACCATTACACTTGGAAACCAAATAAATACCAAATAATTGTTGATAGGAAAGTTTCTATTCATGGACCTACTCCAGTTAATAAATATAAAAAGGAATAATAAACTATTCTGTAACCTTTGGTAGATCTAGTCATTGATCATCAATGCTTACAACATCATATAAAGAGAGACACCAAATATAATTGCTTCCTGAAGAATATATATCCTCTAGGTAGCGGTCTTGCCAAAAAGCAAAAAAACAAAACAAAACAAAACAAAACAACAAAAAAAACCCTGAAATCTAATCAAGTCTTTTTATACAACTATCCAGTTTATTGGAAATGTGGAGAAGAGAAGAACACATTAAAATATACCTTGTAGATACAATCAGCAAAAGCCAGACTATGGAAACTAAAGTTTTTCCAAAGTAAACTATAAAGAAAAGGGGAAGAAAAAGGATGGACAGAAACTATAACTTAAAAGAGACATAAAGGATACATTTCAATGTGTGAAACTTGTTTGGATCCTGATTCAGACATGCAAGTGAAAAAAAAAAAAGATATTTAAGAGACAATGGGAAATTTGATCACTGTCTAAATATTTCATGACAAGATGGTCATTTTTAAAAAAAATGATAGTGATGTAATAGCATTTTAAGTTTTTTTTTTTTTTTTTTCATTTGGAGATAGACATTGGGTTAGCCATAAATGAAATTATATGATTGATGTTCTGGATATGCTTCAAAACAATTTGGAAATGGAGAACTAGGTCTATGATACAGAAAAAAATAAGATTGGCTGTGAGCTGATAAGTGTTGAAGCTGAGTGATGATGGTTCTAAAATGTCCTTTATATTATTCTGTCTCCTTTTGTGTATGTTTTACAATTTTTGTAATGAAATATAAAAAAGCAAAGAGAAGAAAGAAAAAAAAAAAGAAGAAATACAGGAAAAGAACAGGAAAAGATGGAAAAAAGAATAAAAATGCTCCTGCTGATGCTACAAAAATACTGCACTTCATAGATTACAGAACATTTTCACATTCAATGTTTCAGGCCAAGGAGATGACTTAGCTCTCAGCTTCTTTCCTAACCACTTCTCTGCCAGGCACAGGATATCTACGTAGCTTGAGACCCAGGTCATCATGAACGTATAAAAGATACTCAATAAACATTCATTACAGAGTAAAATAAAACAGTACAAAGAGAGAGACTAAATTTAAGTAAATATGAGAACAATTCTTTTTTCTGAGACAAATAAGAAGTGAATGAACACACGTGAAGTTTGAGGCAGTTGCGAGAGTGGTTCATTGACCTGCTCAGTGTGGAAATGGTGGTTGTCTGTAGATGGGCAGGAGGTTGCCTGGGAGTGCAAGAAGGAGCTTGAGAGGAGTGGGGCATTTGCTGTGGGCAATGGGCTGTGGAGTCACTGGGAGTATCCCAGGAGGAAACAGAAAGTAATCAGTGTTGAGGCTCTTTATAGTTACTACATTTGTCTTATTCATAAAGGGTCTCACCTCACGGAACAGGTTCTACCACTCTATACTTTTTTACAGCTCATTTTATTTGATGTGTCTACCAGTGGTGGGGGTGCTCTTTTTTTTTTTTTTTTTTAAATCTATCCTTCTGTGCCAACAAACATCCAGTTTCAATTTTTTTTAATGAAACTTTGGATGAGTCCCTTGCCAAGGATGCAGTTGTTAAAGCTGTACCAGACATTGTTAAAAGGCTGTGGGAAAAGACAGCAACATACCGACCAAAGATGGCAAAAGATGGCTGCATGGACAATTATGCAGATATTTCCACTGGAGGTTAGGTTTGCTCCATGTATTAACCTTTGTAAAAAAACAAAAAACAAACAAACAAAAAAAAACAAACAAAAAAAACAAACCACAAACTAGTGCATTTGGGAAGAAACAAATAAACAAAATAGAACAGAAAGAAAACAAACCTTAAAAAGCCAGTAGAGTCTGGCAATATCTATTATTTCAATCCGAAATGGCACAAAAATTATCCCGAAGGGACGCAAGGCTACTTGGGGGTAGTAGTTACAGACTAGGCTTTGGAATTGGACAGATAAACTCCTATTGCTACATTTACCAGCAGCACAGTTTGGGGCAAGTCATTTAGATTCTTTGAGCCCTCATTTCCTTACCCAAACATGAAAGCTACTGCAGGTCAATGAGGGGAAAAAACTGGAAGGCTGGGGAATAAGCCAAGTCCCAAATCACCTCTATTTCTTGCAAGGGAATGGGACCATTTCACAACAGCAAAGGTAGCATCAAAACTATACATGACTGGTATTTGAGTGTCAGTCCAATAGCCATTTCAATTTGTATTAAATGTTCCTCAGACTCCATTCCCATTTTTTAAGGACCAAATATTAGATATAGAATTTATGGATAAGACTTCACCTACAAATTTCCTCATTTATAAAATGAGGATTACTGTGAGGATTAAATCGTTAAAATGGCACTTATATAGTGTACCCTATGTGCATACTACTTCAGTCCTCAATAGATGTTACTGTAAATATCACAACATACATGCTGCTGCCAGCCTTAATCCAGTTTGGTAGATTTTGTATCCATAAGTGATTACAAGGACATCAAGAAGAGTTTGGACAACTTTTTCCTGAAGAAATTTCTCCATCACATTCTGATATTCCTTTCACATGAGACTAGGCCTTCCCATTCAAAAGCTAAGAGGTAACACAGGGATATGTATGGATCTTTCCCTGAGAGCAAATTTTGATGAGGAAGGAGAGGGTACAAAGATTGGGGATACTCTGCCCTTAAGGGAGTGGCAGCCCATTCTCCCTGCCCACCATTCTCCCCAGAGAAGAAGGCAGGGAAGGAAAGGCTATTAAGGGAAGCTTGTTGTCTAGTCAGTAGTGACGTCAATGCATTTTCAGAGATTGGTGAAGAACCATTAACTGATTAACTGACTGGGATTATTTTAGTTGCTGTTTCAGCAGACTGAACCAGGAACTAACCAGATGCACCTTGTCTATTGTGCCCTTTTCATGATGTAGGCACTCTTCCTTGACTTTGCTGAGAGAACAGAAAGGCATCAGCAGAAATCCTGGAAATTAGTTTTCCAAGGATGTGTTAAAACTTGCAGACTAACTGACAGATTAGACCAGAAGTAAAAAAGAAAAAACATCTCTCACCCAGATTTGTCCCCAGATTTAAACTCTCAGAGTTGGACTAACTTTGAAACAGATTTGAGTCCACACGCAACCAAGATGTCAATCAGAAAATATTTCACCAACTTGTGGATTCTGATTCTAAGAGGGGCTGAAGTAGATTTGGCACCACCCTTGTCGAATCCTATTTCATGAATATTGATTAGATGCCTGCTTCAAATTCCGTTCCTCTAACAATTACACATATAGTAAAAGTGATAATCACTGTAGGAAGACATACAATTTTTTTTCCTCAGGATATAAAGGGCAGCATTGCTAAATATATATATATATATATATATATATATATATATATATATATATATACCACTAATTAGTTGGATAAAATTACAAATTCATCAGAATTAAAATGTTCTCTACCGGTAGAAAATGCAATTCACCATATGGTATTGGAAATATGCAAGAAAGGATTTTCCTGTGCTATTTTTTGCAGTTGGAGTTTGGCCTTAGATTATTTGTGGGTTTCCAAGTATTTGAATTATGCAAGCTGGTTGACTGAGTGGCCTCAAGCATTCAGGAGACAAGCTTTTTCAGCTCATAATAAAAAATGAGTTTCTTTGCAAATGTATATCGAAATCTGCAGTTTCAATTTTCAGCAATTTTGGGGAATGTAAGAAACTTTTTTCAGTTAAATTTATATGCTCAGAGTTGCTTAACATGGAGATTACCTGAGGCAAGGAAAAAAAAAAAGAGAGAGAGAGCAACATGAAGATAGAAATCTTGAAAATGGTCTTCAAATTAAAAAATAAATTTAAGAATAATGCCAAATGAACCTATTTTGGGTACTTGTTTATCTTGTTATAATTTTAAGCATGTGTCTTTAAGCCTGAAATTAGCAAATGCCTAATGCAGAGAATATATGATGAACAGAGCTGTAGACATTAAAAATATTCCAAGAACATTTAGCATTTCTCAGTGAAGGCCTATTCTATTTGGTAGCCTATCAAAAGTTAAAATAGGGAATGATGAGTAGAAATGTATTTCCTCATCTCTTACTGTTATTTCTACAAAGTCTACACTTAAAATATTCACCTAAAATCTTGCTCTGAAATAGCATTTCCTATGTCAGAGTTTTATATTTCTGAGTTAAAGTTCTTAAAGCTCTTTGCATGTCTTGTTATGAAACATTCCCCTAGGTAATGAAACCAAGGCTTTGGGGGTCTCATTCAGGTTAAAAAATATATTTTTTTAAACCACTTGTTTGATTTGGGGTCATATATTTGATACAAATATAGCTATTGCTTTGAGGTCACATTACCTTTTATCTGTGGGTGAAGGATTACATAAATAATACTCAGTTGTATCTTTAGAATGTATATATTCCCAAAGATTACTCAGCAATAATAATTGGCATAATGTTTAGACTTCTGAATAAAAGTATGTATTCATTTTTTAAGACCAAACGGACTATATCAATATCACTCAGGTTTTTCATCCATTTTACCAAAGGGTGATCCTTGTTCTGAGAATTGCATTTTCTAGCATACATCGGACCATTTCTCATGCTCTCAGTAAAAACCCTTCCCTCTGCTTTTTCTTTACTTTTTATTTATTTAAAAAATTTTTAATGTTTATTTATTTTTGAGGGGGGGTACAGAGAGAGAGGGAGACACAGAATCCAAAGTAGGCTCCAGGCTCTGAGCTGTCAGCACAGAGCCCGACAAGGGGCTCAAACTCAGGAACCATGAGATCATGACCCGAGCCGAAGTTGGATGCCTAATTGACTGAGCCACCCAGGCACCCCTTTTTACTTTACTTTTAATCAAGCCTGAATGAAAGATGTGATGACATAATAGTCTGTCAAAAAGTCATAGAATTTTCCCTGAGTATAACTTCAGTTTTATATTATTCAGGGCTCTTTAGGTTTAATGTGACAGAAAATTCAACCCAAGCTGTTTTAAGCAAAAAGTCCAATTTTGGCTTATGTAATTGGTAAGTTCCCAGGGTGGTGCTGCATTCAGGGGATCCTGACTGAGCTGAAAGTCTTCTGAGAGAACCCAGTCTGTTCTTTGTTACTCTTCTGGCCACTTCTTTATGTGAACTCCCTTACACTGTCAGTGGTGGCAATGTTCACACCAACTCTAGTATACATCCACTTCACTCACATCCTGTAGGAAATAATGTGTGCTTTTTGTCTCATGAGTTTCAGCAAAAGTCTTCTTGGTCTTTGGTTTTTTGACTGAGTCATATGCACATCCTTGAAACAATTGCTGTGGCCAAAAGAACACAAAGCACGGATGGGTTCAGATCAACTAGGACCCAGTTTGGGGGTTATAGTTGAGGCCAATTTCTTTAGAAGTCCTTGGCTGAAAATATATGAGTGGTGGCAATTGCCAAAAGAAAAATATGTTCAATTGCCAAAACAACATATATATTCATGCAGGCTGTATCTTATACATTTTTATAAGCCATATTTTAATTATATTACTTTCAATATGTTCTGTACTTTTGGTTTTGGTTTGTCATAATGCAAAGACTATTTATAAAGAATTTTAAAATACCCAAGTGGTGATGTGTAATAGTCTCCTTAGACTGCCATAACAAAATACCATAGACTGAGTGGCTTTAAACAACAGAAATTAATTTTCTTACCATTCTGGAGATTGGAAATAGAAGGTCAAGGTGCTAACGGGATTAGTATCTGGAAGGTTCTTGCCTTGGGTGGCAACTGGCCACCTTGTCTCTTGTGCTCCCATGGTTTTTCCTTGGGTGTATGTGGTACATGTGAAGAGAACGAGAGAGCAACAGAGCTCTAATTCTATTAGACACTAATTCTATTAGATCAGGGCCCTGCCCTATGACCTCATTTATTCTTTCCTTAAAGGCCACATCTCCAAATACAGCCACATTAAGGGATTAGGGCTTCAGCATATGAACTGGTGGGGGCATAAACATCCAAACCAAAACGTAGTGTTTTTTGTTTCTTTATGTTGTTATTAATTTTTAGATTTTTATGTCCAGGCTAAACAGTGTGGTGGTCAAAAAGACAAATTCTGGAGTCACCTTACTTTGACCCACCACTTCCTCTTGTGAAGTTCACTTGAGCATTTCACTTCATACCCCTGGGTTCCAGTTTCCTTAACTGCAACATAATGGGGTACAGGGTTAGTGAGGGGAAGGGTGACATAAAGGTGCCTATCATGATGAGCAGTGTGTACAGAATTGCTGAATCGCTGCATTGTACACCTGAAACTAATATAACACCGTATGTTAATCTTACGTCAATAAAAAAATAAGAACAGTGCTTATCTCCTTGGGTTTTAGAGGATAAATTTGTACCTAAAACTGTTCCTAGCACATAGAAAATGATTAATACATGTAATTTTTTTCTTTTTCTCCTTTTCTTTCTTTTCTTCCTCCTCCTCCTCCTTCCTGTTAATGTGTAAAATGTTTGATGGACTTTTCAAAGAAAAGTGTGTATTCTTTTACCAATGATGCTTTAAATAAGAATCAACTTAACTCACCCTTATTAATTATATTTTTAAAGATATTAGTGCTATGAATTTTGGTACTTTTGCTTTATATATTTTGATTCCATATGGTTTTGTACCTGAAGTACCATGTCGGTTTGGGAAAATAAGAAAAGGTTAACAGCACACCAATATCCCCTTCTTTCTTCTCTCAGAGATGCTCACGATGAAAAGTATCATCTTGTGAAGTCTTCTTTATGCATGCTGGTAATCAGATCTGATTCACACAATAATGCTAATACTAGTGAAAATGTAACAAAGTTATCTATGAAACAATTTTATGTGGTTATAATAATTGTGGTACACCGAATAATGGCTCTCTGATGATGTCTATGCCTTAATATCTGGAATCTGTCATAGGTAATTGGTACATGATAAAAGAGACTTAGCACATGTAATTAAAGTTATAGACCTTAAGACTGGGCAATTATCCTGGATTATTTAGGTGGGCCCAATCTAATCATAATTCCCCTTAAAAGCAGAACTGAAATGGCTGGAATCAGATGCAACAGAAAGAGGTAGAAATGATGCTATCGAGGGAAAGTTAGGGAGATTCCAAAAGAGTGAGAAAAATATGATGCATCGTTGCTAGAGTTCTGAAAGATGGAAGCTATGTGTGGGAACTGGAGAGTTGCTTCTGGTAGCTGAGGGACACCCCTGTGTGACAGCTAGCAAAGAAATGGGAACCTTTGTCCTATAACTACAAGGAATTAAACTTGATCAACAATCGTAGTGTGCTTGGGGAGGGGGGATTCTTTCCCAGAGCCTTAAATAAAGAATGTATTTATAGGACACATTGATTTTAGCCCTGTAAGACACTGACGTCTGACCTAGAGAAACTGCAACATAATACATTTGTATTGTTTGAAACTGGTATCTGTGTGGTAATCTGTCCTGGCAGCAATAGAAAAGTACATGCCTGGTTTGCCTATGTTGCTTAATTTTAAACACATACAGAATTGTGGGACCATGGCTAGGTAGAGAATGGAATATAAAAATCGAGAAGTTCCATAAACAAAATAACATCTCCACATATATTTCTCAAAAGAACCTTCACAAACTAACTCTGAAATCAGAATGTGGGATAATGAGGGAGAAGGAATTTAATTGGGTACTGAGTCTAACAGTATCAGACTTCCCCTAGGGAAGAAGGCTTGCCAGTGCCTTGTACTAGCTGTATCTTTTTATTTATTAGTAAAATTGGGTATTAGAAAGATCTATGTTTTGTGTGAATCTGATTTGACAATTAAGTCATTTATGGTACCACACGGCTATCACCTCTTTTCCAGGGGCTGCTATCATTTGTTTCATACAATAACATGTTACATAAATTCACAGTCATTTTGTTAATATTTAAACCTCAGTTTTTATTCCTGTTGACTTTATTATCTATATTTTTATAGATATTATAAATATTATCTATATTTTTTAGATATGCCTTTATCCATCCTTTTATTATTGACATTTCCATGTCCCTATTTTCGGATGTCTCATGTTGCCTAGAGTTGATTTTTCAATGCAATAGTGTCTTTTTCTATTATTATGTGAGTTTTTACCATCTACATTTACTAGTACAATAAATATATTTTGCCTAATACTGGCATCCAATTTGTTTTCTGTTTTAATATTTCCTTGCTATCGCTTTGTTTTGAATCTGTAAATTCATTGTCATTGCTTCACTTTTTGTTTCCCTCTCCTTAAGAAAAATGTGAGGTTTACAGTTTTTTTTTTTGAGGCATTCATCTTTGTAATTTTAAGTAAAATATGGAAGCCATTGTGTACTGGATCTTTTTATTCTAAAATTGAAACAATGACTATAGACTCTGCAAGGCAAGATGAAAGAATTTTCTCATGACATGATATTATGAAGTATATTTGGCATAAAAATTATTTTACTAGAGATGTAATCTGAGTAGAATCTCTTGACTTTCATATTTATTATTAATGTCAGTTTACTGTAAGCTATTTTTTCTAAAAAAAAAGTGAGAACAGTTTGCAAGGCAATAATATGACATGGAGTTTCCATTGCCAATATATTGGCATAATACCTCTTTTCTTATCACTAAGCAAGAAGCAATAACAATGTGGTACTATGCAAGTTGGCTTCTTTTCAATGCATCAAATGAGAGACAGATTCTGAATTTACTTTGGCATTAACGAAATGTTTCTAGACTATAGAACAGACCGGACTGATTTTAATGATTCTTAGTTTCTCAAGGATCAGTCTCTCAGGTGATGAGTTATCAGAAAATGTGAAAAACCTGGGCTAAATTATGATCTATAAATCCACTGCCAGAATACTGTCTTTAAGGAAGTAGTTTATATAATTTTTTTTATAGATTCCACCTGCTGAGTTCAGGAATTCCAAAGGAGGGCACTATAATTTAATAAAAGTAACATTTCAGAGAAAGTCTAAATAAAATTACAAACCACAAATACTGCTTAGAAACCTTCACTGTTTCCTCATTGCATATAAAAATTTAAATCCTTAATGTATTTGTAAGATTCAGAAGATGTGGACTGTTACAGTCACATTCCCAATTATTCCCATGTACGTATTTTTGAGTTCCAGCACATCAAACGACCTACCATTCCCTGTAATACATTTTCATGCCCTCTACTTTTATCCACACTGTTTCCTTGGTGTAGAATGCCCTTTTTTTCAATCCTCCACGTGGAGAAGGCCTATACATCCATTAAGAGCCAACTCTATGAAGCCTTCCTGCCTTTTACTCAAAATTAATTCACCTTTTTCTTTTATGTATTCATATCATCTTCTATACGCTTCTCTTTTATGCACATATCGGTTCTATGTTTCCCTCATTGCAATATAGAGCAAAAGATATGTGTAGCTCTTGTTGGTCTCCATCACAACCAAATCTTTCTTTGACATATATTACTTATTTAATTTACATTGAATAAATGAATGCATTGTGTTAGCACCCTTCACTGTGTTCTGTGTCTCAGGAGCTTGAACTTTTTTGGTTTCATCAATTTGTTCCATTGCTTTCTGACATCTACACTGTTTCTCTGATTAATGACTGAATAGTGGGAGCAGTTTTAGGTCTCTATTTTTATTGTCTATCTTCTTCCCTGCAGGTGTCACTGTAGATGAGCTGTGTCCTGCTACTGGAGGCCATGGCTCATGTTGCATAGCCCTCTGCTACAGGCTTTTTTGTCTCCAGTACTTAACCTTCTGTCTGCTTCATCATGTTCAGTGGCAAAATATCCATCCTGCTGTGGCTAGCTGAGAACAATACACCTTTGCTTAATGCTCATGCATTTGCGAATAGTCTCTTTATTATAGATACTTACCCCATTTTAAGTGTGCCCTCACTTTCTTGTTTAGATCTTGACTCATACAGTAATTGATACAGGAAGTTGTCCCAAGAAACAGGCCTTTAAAATGGGTTTGTAACATCATATTGCTGAAGAACAATGGGGTCCTAGAAGTCTGTGCCTCATGAAGGTGTCACAATTATGGAGCTATCACCAGTGATAGCATAGGGTGCAGTGCAGATAAAGAGCAAGGTGTTAGGATATAAACTAGCTATGGCACTTACTAACCTTGGCAACCAGTGATTACAAAGACTGCTGTACCAAAGCTAATGCTGAAAACATGAGAGCACACAGGGAAGAAAAAAAAGTTGAAGATTTCCATTGCCCAACTCAGAAAAAGCAAATGGGAAATTAAAAAAAAAAGACAAACTTGTCAGGGTGCCTGGGTGGCTCATTTGGTTAAGCGCCCAACTCTCAATAGCAGCTCAGGTCATTATCTCAGGGTTCGTGGGTTCTAGTCCATATCAGGCTCTGTGCCGACAGTGTGGAGTCTGCTGGGATTCTCTCTCTCTCTCTCTCTCTCTCCCCCCCAAAATAGATAAACATTAAAATAAATAAATAATAAATAAATAAATAAATAAATAAAATCTGTTATTGCAGCTTTGAAGGAGTCTCTGATCTCCTGCAGTCACAAGATAGATATGAAAGAAGATAAAGCCTAGGGCCTGACAGAGTTGAAACTTTAATGAAATAATCTCCCAGTAATGTCTCTTATGTTAAGGTTAAAGAGCTGATATGGAACCAGTGAGACCCTGAGAAATAGTAAATGCATAGTTTGGCAACCACAGATGAGACTGACAAATTTTAAGTCACAGAATGCAATGAACATTCCTTGTTAGGGAAAGCAACCTGCTTAACCTTCCTTAACCTGCTTAAAAAAAAAAAAAAAAAAAAAAGAAAAAGAAAGAAGATAAAAAGATGGTTTGAGTGAACTAGTTTTTTCAATCTCAAAATAGCCTTTCAATGATTTTATATAAGCCAGTTACTTCACAATAGCATACACATACTTCTCAGGATGTCTGGATTTCCACACATGAGAGTTAGAGCCAACATAGTTTGGATAGTGACACACAAGGCCTGGTATGCAAAGAGATACACTATATACTGAAAGACTTTTAGGACCTTACCAATTTATATCACTAGGAGTCCAGGAATCATATATTTGAATGGATTTTTAAGGTTATTAGACCAAGGAACAGGAAATATAAGGCGTGACCAGGCTGAAGTAATTGAAACTGGTGCACACCCCCAGGGGCGTTAGCATCCTTATAACTTCTATAGAGGCTGTCCTCTGTAGTGAAGAGATGTTTTTGGAGACTGATACAGTGGAATTGGGCTTCCTAATTTCACTAGGAATAACAGGATTTGAGAATGGAGTGGGCAGATGTATTACCTAACTCTAAGGGATAGGTGGGCATAGTTACCACAATAATCTACAATGGACAGATAACTAGAATGTTTCATCCATAAAGAACTGTCACATTGACTAATTGATCATACTGTCTTTAGAAATGATGGGGCGCCTGGGTGGCGCAGTCGGTTAAGCGTCCGACTTCAGCCAGGTCACGATCTCGCGGTCCGTGAGTTCGAGCCCCGCATCAGGCTCTGGGCTGATGGCTCAGAGCCTGGAGCCTGTTTCCAATTCTGTGTCTCCCTCTCTCTCGGCCCCTCCCCCGTTCATGCTCTGTCTCTCTGTCCCAAAAATAAATAAACGTTGAAAAAAAAATTAAAAATAAAAGAAATGAAATTAATAAGTAGATAACTAAGGTGCTTCTTGATATATATGTATACAGACAGCTAATTCTGACTGTAGTCATTATTTGTGTGGTGTTATATCCCATAAAGTTCCCAGAACATGCAATTAGGAGATACTGAACTACTGCTCCAAGGGGAAATACAAGGTCAGGTTCCTGCAAGCCTCTGTTCACAACATTTTCATTAATCAATCAATATATAAACTTGTTTTATGTGTGGTTTTGTTTAAATACACTTTAATATGTATTGATTCCTTATAACACTGAATTCATGGTCAGCATCACTGTAATTTGTGTATGTATGAAACTTCTCTAACACATGCATTCTCTTCATCAGCCTTATTGTGCTTAAGAACACTACTTAGCTCTATATTTGGAACACATTTTAAACAGTACAATCATGAACAAAAAGCATAAAAATGCAGAAAATGTGGCATGAAATAACTGTGAAAGGATGCTTGTTTACTTGTGAGCTGAAACATGAAGGCAGGGAATCACCTTGTTCAAACTCAGCTAGGAACATGGACTTCGGGTGATTCAAGATTTTCCCCACTCTGCGCATGTTTATAAATTGCTGGTAAAGTCAGTGAGTACTGACTTTGAGGTTACAAATACATTTTAGCAAGTAGATGGATTCAAAAGTATGGAATCTGTGAATAATGAGACTTGACTGTGTATGAGTGCATGCACACACACGTTCTTTTAGGTCTTGTGGGAAGAATCCTGATTCACTTTGCCATTAATGGGATTCACTCTCCTTCCCACATCTTGAAATTAAGATATTTCACATATAGGAAGGCATCAGTTGAGATGGAAGATATGTCCTTTTGAAGGAAATCACTGTAAGCAATGATTCTTCACATAACCTTTCCCCAGAAGAGTCTATAGCCATTTACCAAATGGCTATGCACTTATAAAATTCTAGAATTAAGTGAAATTTCTAGATTTTTCAGGGCTTAATAGATACTAGTTTTTAATTGATGAAAATTCTCAATGCTACTGTGATCAACCAGTCATAGTAAATGCTTAAAAAGGTCAAGTGATGAGTCCACATCTGTCCTATGCTTGGTTCAATGGGACTGTGAATACATTTTGTGCTTACTTTTTCATTCCTAGAATTCTTATAACAAATATACGTATGGGGTAATTGGCAGGACCCCCACACTGGTTTCCTCGCCCATGTAGTGAGGGCTATTATGATAGAAAAGGCCAAGTGGAAGCACCTGGAATCATTCCCCTCCTTACAAAGTAGTAAAGAAATAGCATAACTGTGGCAGGCTATATTTTATTTTATGTTACCTTCAAAGATTTGAAAGATGTAGTCTGGAGAGTCCTTCAACATTCACATTCCACTCATCTGAAGAATAAACAGATTTTCACAAAATTATTCATATAGTGATACTAATTGCAGCTGTGCTATTAGATGTGATTTTGTTACTGAAATAAACCAATAAATCTCCCGGCACCTGGAATACACGTATTGATCTAGTAAATGCCACCCCCTCCCCCATATATCAACAAAGATAATCAGAACCAGTTTCCCTTCACATAGTAAAAACAAAAATATTTCACATTGTTTCAAGACCATGTCAACATTCATTTTCTCTGTCATAACAAATTCCAGAGGGATCATGATCACCTTGATATTTCACAGAACATTATGCTAATCCATTTTATTGATGACAGTAATTGAACCTGATGAGTAGAAAATAGTAACCACCTAGTTGCATTAATAAGAAAAATGGATGTCTGAGGATAGATGTAACCTACAGAAGTTTAGGAGCCTGCCACATTGCTATAATTTATAGGGGTCTGGCAGCCTGGTACACATTTGCTTACTTATCTTAAAACGTGTCACACTGATGAACCTGCTACCTCAAAGCATGGTGGAGGAGGAAAATTTCTTTTGGTATACTTTTTTGGATTTTGGAAATAATATACACCATTCTGGTGTTTTGTTGTGCCTCATTATCCTGGTAACCTGGAAGATTGCTAGTTTTGAGCGGGGGGAGGGGCAGGAAAGAGCTTTGAATCAGGTCAAGACCTGACGCAAGTTGCACAACCACTTAGACTTTCTGATTCAGCACACCTAATGAAATCTGAAGGCCCTACAGCAGAGAGAAATGTTGTATGCAGCATTCGGCAAGCCAGAATGGGAGAATCATGGTGCAGATCTCCAGGATTTCTATCTAAGGCTATACTTTCTTTGGCTAATAACTATATTCCTTTTGAAAATCATTTTGTGGCTTGATACTGAGCACTCACAGATACCGAAAGCCTGTTCAGAGGACACAAGAGACTATATTACCTGAGTCATCCATCATATGCTAGGCATTATCCTATCTACTGAATAATAAAATTGGATGTATGCAGTGGCACTCCTTTGTAAATTAGAAAATAGTTTAGGCCCCAGCAAGTGCAGAAAGAACAAATAAACTGCTTAAGTAGGGGGCTCAGACTCTCATGCTATATAGCTTTGCAGCTTTTATCTCAATGCATATCTATTGCTTCAAGGTAATTTTCCTACAACTTCTGCTATGCCAGCACCCATTGGATATGCCTGTATTTACTTGTATGAAGGAGAGATGGCCCAAGACTAATCTATACCAATTCATCAAAAGTTTGAGAGGTTGGCAACTTAGAACAGGATTGGAATATTGTGTTAGTCAGGGTTCCCCTGAAAAACATAACAAATAAAATATAGATAGATATAGATATGGATACGGATCTACAGATACAGAGCTATAGGTATGCATAAGAGAAGATTTATTATAGGAACTGGCTACATGGTTATGGAGGCTGAGAAGTCCCACAATCTGGTGTCTGCAGGTTGGAGAATAGGAAAGGCAGTGGTATAATTCAGTCCAAGTCTGAAGGCATGAGAACCAGGGGAGTCTGCTGTTGCAAATTCTGGAGTCCAAAGGTCCAGGAGTTCTAATGTTCTAGGACAGGAAAATATTAATGTCTTAGCTCAAGAAAGAAAAAAGAGAATTTCTCCTCTTGCCTTTTGTTTTATTCAGGCCTTCAACAGATTAGGTAATCCACACCCACACTGGTGAGGGCTAATATCTTTATTCAGACTGAATAGACTGAATCAAATGCTAGCCTCTTCCAGAAACACCCTCACAGACAAACCCAGAAATAATATTTTACTAGCCGTCTGGACATTGCTTAGCCCAGTCAAGTTGATACATAAAATTAACCACCACAAATACTGATAACAATGATTTTATGAGAGATATGTTGATGATTGACTTGAAATAGTCACACAGTATCAAGATAACTCATATTCAGTATAAATGGACCCATCTACCACACAGAAGGGTCTCAGTAATTATGTGGACAAGATGACCTACCTTTGTGGATGTCAGAGTACTTCTCTTCTAGCCACTCCAGTGCTTATTCTAAAGGCCCAGTTAATAAGTGCTGTGATAGCAAAGATTAGACTGACAGTATGGAATTCCCCTTATTAAGGGTGATCTGATTTTCAACACTGTTGAGTGCCCAACTTATCAATAGTAGAAGCCTATGCTAAAGCCCCATCATTCCCTGGAAGAACTAGTGGCCAATAGGCAGATTATTTGATCCCATTTTTTCATAGGTAGGGGATAGGAGGAGAGACAGCAATCGATGTTCTCAAGACTAGGCATATATTCTCTCTATATGGAATTTCCTTACTTTCCTCTGTGGTTCTGCCAGCACCACCATTTGGGGACTTACAAAATGCCTTATCCATTGTCATGATATCACACACAATAGTGTCCTTGACCACTTGTTGGGTAACCACCACCCTTGCCCATTAAAGCCTATTGGTACTAATGGCTCCCAGTTGTTGCTATCTGCAGGGGGTACTTCATCATACCTTATTCAATTTTCTAACTCTACCTATGGTTTTATAAATGGTTTCCATGTCGTACACTTCACACCTTAGTTTGTGTAGGTGTGCCAATTCCATTATCCTAGGATGCTAACTGGTTCATTTATCAATATTTATAAAGTGAAATTAGCAAGCAATTATGGAAGGCTGAAGTTTCTTCAAAGTGATTTTGTTTACACAGCTCTAACACTTTTTCAAACCTTTGAGCTCAAATGAAAATTTGACAATAGAATGGTAAAAAATTAGAATAACATCTTAATTATGGTGCAATTTTTCAGTCTTTTTCCATGTTTCAAATGCTGAGTGGTTTGCTCAGCATACTAGCTCATCTGTTTTATTCTCTCTTTTCTTTTTTTCTATCCTAGTTATTCTACTCTTCATCTTAAAAATCATTTTATTCCTCCCACCTATCCTCAATCCATTGACTTTTCCTACATTTGCTGATAACATCAACCTTTTGTACCCAGTAATTGATTTCTGCTAACTCTGTTGTAGCATTTTGAGTTTTGGGGGGCCTGATTCCTAATCTAGACAGAAGAGATGCTTGGTCAGTCTGACCACAAAGGAGAAACAGAAGATAATTGGCGTTTCACTTAAATCACTGTCTTCTTTCAAGATTAGGGATGTTAAAGTACAATTTCTTTAATTTTATAATTTTCAGAGGATAGAGAGGAAATTATTAAACTTAAATGTTGCATACAGGACTGATCAACTAACATGAGTATTTTTAAGCATGAGTCTCATCCTTTGTGGGATTTTTCAGTTTTAATCCATTATTATGGCAGAATAAACTTGATTTTGTGGTCCCCTTTTCTTCTTCCTTCCTGGAATGTGTTTATTATACTAAAATATAAGTAAAAAATAGCAAAAGGAAATCATCATTTTTTTTTTAAATTTTTTTTTTTCAACGTTTATTTATTTTGGGGACAGAGAGAGACAGAGCATGAACAGGGGAGGGGCAGAGAGAGAGGGAGACACAGAATCAGAAACAGGCTCCAGGCTCTGAGCCATCAGCCCAGAGCCCGACGCGGGGCTCGAACTCACGGACCGCGAGATCGTGACCTGGCTGAAGTCGGACGCTTAACCGACTGCGCCACCCAGGCGCCCCGGGAAATCATCATTTTTAATACTAAAGAAATGTTTTAACATTTTCACCTACTCCCCTCCTTGAGATAAATAGAACTACCTACTGTGTTGAAAATTTAGGAAATTCTGCTATAAACAATAACTCTGGTTTCATCTTGCATACTAATTTGTTATGTAGGTAAGGCACTGCAACCTTTCTGTCTCAATTTTATCATATTACCAAAGATAATTACAATCATCCTTTATTGCAGTTTTTAGAGAAAATACATTCATGAGAAATGCCTTGATTACTTTCAATTAATCAATTAACCATAAATATTATGAAGATAGATTGCTCTTAAGTTCACATTATTATGGCCTATTATTGCTAATATTTCCTAGTTGAGGTTGGGAAGCAATAATATTAATTTGGGATAGGCGGCATAATAGCATCAGCAACAACAATTTATTGAGTACTTATGGCATTATCTCATTTCATCCTTTTAAATAAGACGTTAAGGTGTTTTTACACTATTTTTAAAGTTGAAAAAGTTAGGGCTTAGTGATGGTAACAGGTGGATAGAGAGTGTGGTATCCTGTGGTATAGGCTGGCTGTGTCACTCACTAGCTTTGAAAATATGCACACATCACTTTAATCTCTAAAAGTTACAATGCACTGATCTGTGACAAGAAGAATTTAATTAAGTCACTTTTAGGTACCATTTCAATTTTAACATTCCCATATTTTAGTTTTTACTATACATATATAAGTTATCTCCCTCTACTGTGGCTGAATTATAATAGTGGACATGTTCGTAAGTATAAAATCATTAAATATACCATTAATCTTAATTATCTATTTCACTACACCTATAGAGTAATGAAAAAATTTTGTTTAATGTTATCTTTCTCAACTAAAGTACTTGAGATGTTGATTTTATACCATGACTATTTTTTTATAAAGGAAAATCGAAGAGGCAAATAAACAGCTTTAAATGGGTTAACAAATTTTATGGAACTCCTTTTTCTAAAGCAAAGTCACCAAAGTAATAAAGACATGGTCTCAAGTCATTAAAGAAAATCATCTCATTTTTTATGAATGATCAAATGATTCTGCTAACTCATGGAAAAGTAGGCATCAATTCTTCTGACAATCAGTTATGGTACTGACCATCCAGAATTTCTAATAATTTTTGGTTGCAAATGTAGAAAATGTTGCAATAATCTATTATTTAAAACCTATATTCTGAAAATTTTATTAAATATATTATATTGGACATCACTTAATTTTATATATATATATATAAGTTTATAAAACTTATATATATATATATATATAAGTTTATAAAACATATATATATATATATATATATAAAATTAAGTTTACAAAACTTCAAACTTCTTAAGGATTATTTGTCTCCAAATTAGGTACCATTCATAGTTGATATATAGTTATGATATCAACAGAAGCCCTATAATCCATTTCAGTATTTACTGAAATATTATAGCATGTTGGATGTTTTCTCATGTGCTTTTGATAGGGAAAAAAAAAGACACAGGAAACAGGAACTAGCATTTTTGAGTACCTATTAAGTGCCAAATGCTGTGATAGTTAATTTACTTCTAATGCATGTGAATATTCATATTCTTTAATTGTTAATTAGTATTTTCCACAGGAAATATTTTACTTGATGGCTGATTAAATTAAATTAGACACTACTACCAAGACTGAAGTTCTGTATATAAAACATTAGCATACAGACTATGTATCAATTCAATTCCAATCAACAAACCATACTGAGTACCTTCTAATAAGTTGAATCCCACATAGTGATAATTTGGGATTCCAGGGTATGGTAAGGAAGGATCTTCATACAAATTTTATGATTATTTAAGAACCTTAGATTTTCAGGAAAAATAACAATTTTATTATTTTAATAGGCAGTTGAAGTCATCTCCTTTGCAAAGCTCAGCAATGACCTCAACCTCATCTTTGGAGTTTCCATTCATGTATTCCTTCTTTCTGCCTCCAGTTTCTGACTCCAAAAAAAAGATAGATGTCCCTATCTTAAGGCAACATTCTCTTAAAAGTCCTCTAATACCTTCACTTCTTAGTACAACTCTGAAGCCAGGCTGTAATAGTAACTTCTCCAAAAATTGGGTTGTTTCCATGTACTCCAGGGAATCTGTGTGTTCATTCATCTCTGAAGTTCTCTGGAGGCATTTTTTGTGTCTGTATTTAGTTACAATTCAACTCTTGGTCACTTATGTTAATTTTTCCTCTTCCTTGCTTCTGTTCGATTTTGCTGAAATTCTGCCACTTCTATAATTTCAAACATTATATTATTCAGTATATTAAAACAGAAATCTTAGGTCTCCTTTATATGATCAACAGTGCTTCTTCTCTCACAACATACCATGACAACCTACTTCCTTTTTTTTTTTTTTTTTTTAATTTTTTTTTTTTTTTCAACGTTTATTTACTTTCGGGACAGAGAGAGACAGAGCATGAACGGGGGAGGGGCAGAGAGAGAGGGAAACACAGAATCGGAAACAGGCTCCAGGCTCTGAGCCATCAGCCCAGAGCCTGACGCGGGGCTCGAACTCACAGACCGCGAGATCGTGACCTGGCTGAAGTTGGACGCTTAACCGACTGCGCCACCCAGGCGCCCCTACCTACTTCCTTTTATCTTCACTCATATACACGTGGGGTTTTCTCATCATTTTTACTTCCCTATTTCTATGTCCCTTAACTTTTATGTAACAGGTACAATGGTAGACATTCACTATGAATAAGGCACATTTACTTTTCTGTAAAATGTGGCACATAAGCAAATAAATAACAAGTTTATAGACACCACAATGTAGAACGACATCAAATGTACTCTGGAATCCGAAGGAAGAAACAATTCATTGCCACCTGGGAGCCTTGGAGGAAAACACAAAGATAGCATGACACATAAAGAAGTTCTTGAAGGAATTTGCCAAATAGAGTTATGAATGGAATATTTCAGGCAATAAAAACATGAACTAAGACAATTAATTAATAGGATCAATACCTATCCATTCAGGTAAATTGTAAATCTTGATGGCAGCTGTGAAAATTCCTCTAATTTATCTTTCACATAAAATCTACTATGAGATCCTTTTGCTGCTTTCTTAAAATATCTCTTACCTAAACTTTAAACTTTCATCTACACTACCCCAAAAGACATCCTTCTAAATTATCTGATTTTTCTTCTCAAAATCCTTGGGTGGTCCACATTGTCTAATAATGGAATGCAAACTCCTTAGCATATTGTTTGATGTTTTTTGGCTTCATCTCTGCTGAAGCAACAATTTTACCAAAGTGAAACAAGTAACAAAGACTTTATCTGAGATCATTTCAATAGGAGAGAAAGGTCAGTCTTAACTCAATTCCACTGAAGCAAAGGGCTGTGGTTTTTAAGAGCTGGGGTTGGGGTAAGGAGACAAGGGCAATCTATGTTTACTACTTGGCATTACACAAAGGAAAGGTAAAGTTTCTTGTATCTTCATGACAGGAGATATTTTTACAAGTTGGAGTAAGACATCTGTCCAAATTCAACTCCTATCTGCCCTCCTACAGAAAGTGGGAAATAGGGGTGCTATCCTCCCTGATGATTACATTTGAAAAAGACAGCTTCCAGGTCTCTGAAGAAGACATTTCTTGGTTGAAAAACTGGCAAGAAGCTTTTAAAAAGATTTACATCTCAAAGGGACAGAGAAAGAATTTACAATTATAGGCTTATAAAGTAAATGCTCTACACTGGTGAAAGAAATTGGAAGATGACACAGAGAAATTGAAGGAGACTCCATGCTGATGGGCTGGAAGAACGAACACTGTTAAAATGTTTTATTACCCAAAGCCTTCTACATATTTAATGCAATCCTTATCAAAATACCAACAACATTTTTCATAGAGCTAGAACAAACAATCCTAAAATTTGTATGAACCACAAAAGACCCAAAATCACCAAAGCAACCTTGAAAAGGAAAAGCAAAGCTGGAAAGCAAAGCAAAGCAAAGTCACAATTCTGGACTTCAAATTAAATTACAAAGCTCTAGTGATCAGGACAGTATGGTACTGGCAAAAAATAGACACATATATCAGTAGAACAGAACAGAAAATCCAGAAATGAACCCACAACTATATGGTCAATTAATCTTCAACAAAGCAGGAAAGAATATCCAATGGAAAAAGACAGTCTCTTCAAAAAAACAGTATTGGGAAAACTGGTCAGCAATATGCTAAAAATGAAACTGAACCACTTTCTTACATCAAACACAAAAATAAATTCAAAATGAATTAAAGACCTAAATGTGAGACCTGAAACCATCAAAATCCTAAAGGAGAACTCAGGCAGTAACCTTTTTGACATCAGTCATAGCAACTTCTTTCTAGATATGTCTCTGGAGGCAAGGGAAACAAAAGCAAAAATAAACTATTGGGATTTCATCAAGATAAAAAGTTTTTGACCAGTGAATGAAACAATCAAGAAAACTAAAAAGCAACCTACAGAATAGGAGAAGATATTTGCAAATGGCATATCCAATAAAGGGCTAGTATGCAAAATTTGTAAAGAACTTATAAAATTTAGCACCCCAAAAATGAATAATCCAATTAAAAATGTCCAGAAGACATGAAGACATTGTTCCAAGGCAGACATCCAGATAGCCAACAGACACATGAAAAGAGACATTGTTCCAAAGCAGACATCCAGATAGCCAACAGACACATGAAAAGATGCTCAACATCACTAATCATCAGGGAAATACAAATCAAAACTAAAATAAGGTATCACCCCACATCTGTCAGAACAGTTAAAACCAACAACACAAGAAACAAGTGTTGGTGAGTATGTGGAGAAAGGGGAGCCATCTTCCACTGTTGGTGGGAATGTAAACTGGTGCAGCTACTTTGAAAAACAGTATAGAAGTTCCTCCAAAAAGTAAAAATAGAACCACCCTAAGATCCAGCAATTGTACTAGTAAGGTATTTAACCAAAGAATATAAAAATACTGATTTAAAGTGATATATGAACCCAAATGTATACAGAAGCATTACCTACAATAGCCAAATTATGGAAACAGCCCAACTGTCTATTGACTGATGAATGGATAAGATGATGTGGTGCATATACACAATGGAGTATTACTCAGACACAAAAAGGAATAAAATCATGCCATTTGCAGTGACATGGATGGAGTTAGAGAGTATTATGCTAAGTGAAGGAAGTCAGTCAGAAAAAGACAAATACTATATGATTTCATTCATGTGTGGAATTTATGAAACAAAACAAATGAGCAGAGGGAAAAAAAGAGAGACTGGCAAACTAAGAAACAGACTCTTAACTAGAGAGAACAGACTGACGGTTACCAGAGAGGAGTGGGAGGGGGGATGGGTTATATAGGTGATGGGAATTAAGGAGTCCACTTGTTTTGATGAACATCACAGGGTAATGTATGGAAGTGTTAAATCACTATATTGTACATCTGAAACTAATATTACACTGTATGTCAATTAACTGGAATTTAAATAAAAAACTTAAATAATAAAAATAAACAAAAATAGCAAGTTGCCAATTATAATTGAGTCCAAATCTTTTCTTTTTTTTTTTTTTTTTTTTAATTTTTTTTTTTTTCAACGTTTATTTATTTTTGGGACAGAGAGAGACAGAGCATGAACCGGGGAGGGTCAGAGAGAGAGGGAGACACAGAATCGGAAACAGGCCCCAGGCTCCGAGCCATCAGCCCAGAGCCTGACGCGGGGCTCGAACTCCCGGACTGCGAGATCGTGACCTGGCTGAAGTCGGACGCTTAACCGACTGCGCCACCCAGGCGCCCCCAAATCTTTTTTTTAAGCTTTTTTTTTAAGTTTATTTATTTATTATGAAAGAGTGAGAGAGCTCGGTCAGGGAAGGGGTAGAAAGAGGGGAAGAGAAAGAATCCCATGCAGGCTCCTCATTGTCAGCAAGGAGCCTGTTGTGGGGCTCAAACCCATGAACCGTGATATCGTGACCTGAGCCGAAGTTGGATGCTTAATCAACTGAGCCATCCAGGCACCCCACAGTCCAAATCTTGTAATAAACTTTAAAGGACATCTAATCTCTCAACTTTAAAAAAAAAAGTAAATGCTCTAAGAAAAGGGGGTTCAGAGGCTATTAAGGGTGTCTTCAAGGCCTCTCAATCTCCACTTTGCATTAATTAAACACAACTAGCTACCATTTTCTGAGTATGCCACATGCTCTCTTATTTTGATGTCAGCATTGTATCAAATCCTTTTCTTTGAAAGGTAGAATCCTATTCGAAAGTTTTCATTGCTCTCAAAGTGTTACTATACCATAACATGGCCTAGAACATGGTCTTGAACATGGCCTAGAACATGGCCTAGAAGTTTTGCCTCTGTGGTCTTGACCAGGTTTCAGATTATCTTATGTTACCCTTCCTCAATACTCTGCTTTACTATAGGGTTTTTGGTGGTTGTGGTTTTTAAAAATCACTTTGAATGTGTTCTATTATCTTTTACCAGAAGATCTTTGTATGTGCAATGATCTTTCTTGATCTTCTTTACTTTGCCTAATTAATTCCACCAAGCTTAAGCTGCATTTCCTTAGAGTAAATTTTAGTGGGTCTTACATGTTTTTTCAGACCCTCATTCTTTGTCTTCATATAATATACTTCAGTTTGCAATTATATATGCATTAAGGGAATTAAATTTTTTTAGTGTTTATTTATTTGTAGAGAGAGATATATAGAGCATGTAAGTGAGCAGGGAGGGGCAGAGAGAAAGGGAGATAGAATCCAAAGCAGGCTCCATGCTGTCAGTGCAGAACCCCACAAACCATGAGATCATGACTGAGCCACCCAGGTACCCCTCTATTAAGGAAATTATTTAAATCATTTCTGTCTCCTGTATTAGTTTTACTGTTCGGGATTCTTTCCCTCTCTCTCTGACCTCTCCCACCCTGTCCCTCTTTCTCTCTCTCTCTTTCCCTCTCCCCTTCAAAATAAATAAATAAACATTAAAAAAAAGAGTAGGAACTCTTGACTTATTTATATTCATATATATCTCATCTCTGAGAGAAATTCCTGTTAAGTAGTTCAAGTAGAAAAAATGTTCAATCAATAAACATTTAGAAAGCACTTCCAGTACAGTGTATTATCTGTTGACCTGATTATTTAGAAGCACTGTGGAACTTTGAAAACAAAATTGTTTTTAAAATGTATACTTTAACAGTGTATACTCAAAATCTCTTAAAACATAAAAAAGTACTCAATTACTGGTTAATGTTTCTTAGGTTACATAAAAGAAATTTAGAGAATATTTATGACTGAGTGACCACATATGTAATAAACAAAAAGTCTAGCCAAATAGGTAAACGTTATAATTAAATTTAAATTTGTAGGGGCGCCTGGGTGACTCAGCCAGTTAAGTGTCTGACTTAGGCTCACGTCAGACTCTCCGTGTCTCCCTCTCTCTCTGCCTTTCCTCTGCTCATGCTCTGTCTCTCTCTCTCAAAATAAATAAACATTAATATTTTTTTAAATTTAAACCTATATATTTATTCTTTATGATCATGATCATAGATTCAGTGTTCATTATTGGCAATTTAGTTCTAGATAGTCAGATGGATAGAGAAAAAGGAAAACTGTTCATTTTTATGTTTAATTTCCCAAGGATGCAAAGTTTACCTTAATACTAATGGTGACCAAAAATCTAAAATGTGCCTGTTTTTGCTGAAACCATAAAAATATCTTCATAATGGAAAATTGAGTTTTGACACATAAGCTATGCTATAAATAGATCACTTTTAAGATAATTAGTTTGCAAATAAGCTTGTCATTTTTTAACTTAAATATAGCTCTGTATCTATCTGGTACAATTTTTATTTGTTAGGGAGATTACATATTTATTGGCTCTTCCCCACAGTTGAAGAAATAAAAATATATCAGCTATGGCAGATCTGGATGCAAATAGAATGCCAAATTTAATTTTTATCACAGCCTATTGAGAAGATAAAGTTTAACATAAAAATAGTGTACTAAAAAAGAATATATTTCTTTAAAAGGTAGATAAGTTTAATCATAAGAGAAAAGAGAGATCACCACAGAATATAAATTTCAGAAAGATTTCTCAAAATGTTTGAACTAGATTTTGCAGCATGGGAGAAACAAGTGAATTGCAAAGAAGTACTTTATAATAGGTTGGCCCCAAAACCTCCAAAACAAACAAACAAAAAACCCAATCCAACTACAAGCTAAAATAACTACAGGGTATTGCTGGGAAACTACACTCTGTATTAGAGAACTTCCAGTTAGTATGTTGTGCTCAAAACATCACAGAATTAAAATACAAAGAGTGTCACAACTTTAAATAAATGTGGCTTTAAGGCACAAAGGCAAGAATCTTCATCTATGTGATGAATGTTATTCTGCATTCATTGGTTTTTTTCAACCACTGCTTTGAAAATTGATAATACCATTTAGATGGGAAAATTTTTTTCTTACCTTTCCTTTTGCTTTTCTCTTCTCTTTCCTATCTATTTATTTCTTTTTAATTTTTCAATGTTTGTTTATTTTTGAGAGAGAGAGAGAGAGAGCGCTTGTGTGAGTGAGTGGGGGAGGGGAAGAGAGAGAGGGAGACAGGCTCCAGGCTCTGAGCTGTCAGCACAGGACCTGACATGGGGCTCAAATCACTAACTGTGAGATCATGACCCAAGCTGAAGTCAGATGCTTAACTGACTGAGCCACCCAGCAGTCCCATTATCCATTTAATTGAAAAGTGTGTTTTATTCCACTTAATTACAAAAGTTTTGTAGACATAGTATAGGAAATTATTTAGCGAATCCAGAAATTTGTAACAGAGAAATTAAAAATAACCTGTAATTATGCATTTCATTGACCACTGTTATTGTTTTGGTATATTTCCTTATAAACGTTTATGTTTAAAGTAAGGATATTTACAGTTTCTGAAAAAGAGGGAAATAATTTATGTCCCTCATCACATAGCTTTTCTTCGATCATCTGCAGAGCATCAAAATAAACATACACACACATGCATGCACACACACATACACACCCACCCCTACATAAATTACTTTTCTTCTTGTATGTCTCCCAGCTGCAGTGCTTTAGGTTTGAGGATTCTACATGAGAATGCCAAGTTTCAGTATATGTTTTCTTTTATGCACAGTCATGAGGTGGGTTATGTCTGAACATATGTAAAAAGGAAGGGGTCATAAGATGGAACATGGGGTGATGGCTATCTAAGAAAGCAGTATTCCTATACAGACACTTGGTTGACATAGAAACGTCTTTCAGTTAGGATAAGTGAGTTAAGGTGATTGAAACCAAAGCTTACCTCTTTCTTGATTTGTGTTCTAGGTCAGAAGTTGAATTAAACAAAAAGATGCCACTAAATCTTGCCCCTGATGGACTCTCTTTACTGACACCGATGAATTGACAACTGCTAGACTAAGTTTTCAGTGTTAATGTATTTCATTGTTTAGTATTCATAATGTTTTGGTGTGGCTTACAGAGATGGTACATTTGAGAATGCTGCATTTATGTTATCTTAACCTAGATGTACTACTGTTTTTCCTTTTAAAGAAGAGTTAGTTTAACGGCTTTTTTGGATGAAAAATGCTTATTCATTCTGGATAATGGAAGTTTTTTTTCTTCTAAGTCACATACAATCATAATTATGATTGTTTTAGTTGACTGAAAGATCAAAACTATGAAGATATTCTCATTACCAGTGTTTGAGTGCCTGGTCTCTACCATTCCTACAGAGAGATAATAGTTACTTCTCTACTCCTAAACATCTTTAGAAAATTAATTGCCTTTTTCTGGTTTAGTGTGTAAACTTACTGGCTTCCCACAGGATTAGATTTTCAAAATATTTGAATGTAACAGTTTTCTTTCAAATATTTTTAAGGTCTCTCAAGTACCTAAGAGTTTCTGGTTCTTGAGAAATAAAAAAACAAATGAAACTCCAGACTAAAAATTTACAAATTTTATCAACATTGACTTTTTATTGCCTTGTTTATGAAGGTTAGGTTATAACCACCTGCTTTCATCATTCATTCTACCAAGGTCTTCATTTTTGGTCCACTTTCCACAATATTCTGTTTGGATACCTTCTAAGCTTATTTAGATTTCTGTAAGCCCCCTTAGGGGTGTGCTAAACAGTTTTTTACTCTATGACATTGACATTCGCTTTCCACCTCTCTCCATTTAGCTCTCTGGATAAGAGATTGAGCAATGTTTCATGTTTTTTAGATTCCAGTTGGTGCTGGTCAGTGGAGAACCTAGCAGGAGATTAGGATGGAGGGAAAACAGTGGAATCAATATATTTATTTTCTTAGCTCCATCATTTCTAGGTCAACTCAAGCTAGTTATTTCACTTACATTGATAGATAAAGCCTTTCTCAAGATAACTCTTTACAAATTGTACTGCACTCAATAGTGTTCCCCCCAAATTGACGTCATCTCCATGACTCCAGATGCAACCTAATTTGGATGTAGGGTCTTTGAGATGTAATTAGCTAAGATGAAATCATACTAGAATAGAGCACATTCTAAATCCAATGTGACTAGTGTCCCTTAAGAAGAAAAGAGACACAGGGACAGAAAGACAGAGAAGATGGGCATGTGAATATGGAGACAAAGATTAGAGGGATGTATCTATAAGCCAAGGAGCATCAATGATCACCAGTAACCCCCAGAACCTAGAAAGAGACAAGGATGGATCATCCTCCTGAGCTGTCTGACAGGCATGACCCTGTTGACACCTGGATTTCAGATTTCTTGCCTCCCACATTGTGAGAATATATATTTCTGTTGTTTTATGTCATCTAGTTTCTGCTACTTTTCTTTTGTCAACCTTACAAAACTAATATGATATCTTTCTCTATCAGAATTCAAGTTAGTTCTTTCTTCAATATCTCTTTGGGCCCAAGAGTGGTAACAGCTATACTTCTGATTAACCTACTATTCCTTCTGCTTTCCTTACATTGCTACTTTTGTAATTTTACAAGAAAACCTTCCTTAAATGATTTTAAGTGTGCTGTTTCTTAAGGCAACCCTAATTGTTAAGTAATTGGTCCTACAAGTGGCCAAAAAAAATCAACTTAATACATATTTGGAGACAATGTTGGTCCATACTTTCAAGTAACAGAATAATTTTCTCGCCTAGAGAAAATGAGTCATGTTTAATCTTTATTTCTGGTGGCAGCATGACTTGAGGTATAAGTAAAGTTATAATGTACAAGTAAAGGGGCCAGCTTTGGGAGACCACATGACAATGGCAACCAATCATTGTAGCAAAATTAGTAATTATAAAAATTGTGCAATCACATCACTTATTGGGTTAGTCCTATAGATCACACAGAACTACAAATAGAAATTAAAAACTATTAACATGTAACTCAGAATATGTGTTAAAAATCAGCAGTGCCTGGCTGGTTCAGTCAGTTAAGTGTCTGACTCTTGATTTCGACCCAAGTCATGGTCTCATGGTTTGTGAGTTCCAGTCCTACACTGAGCTCTGCACTGGCAGTGCAGAGCCTGCTTGGGATTCTCTCTCTCTCTCCCTTTCTCTCTGTGCCTCTCCCCTCTCTTAAATAAAGTTAAAAAAAAATAAAAAAATAGAAAGAATGCCTCAATGGCAACTTTAAAGGAATATATTCTCTCTCATGGAGACCAAGTCCAGGAGCTGACTGGAAGGACTATAGACTTTGAAATACCAATTAAATGCTTAATTCCACCAGGTCTCTTCCACTAATAGACGAGCAATGTTGAACAAGCAGCAAAACTTGAGACATGGTATAGTTACATGTTGTATATTCATGAATGGGGTTAAAAGCTTTAAACCTTAGTGTTTCCTTGAATGTCTTTCATCATTGTAGACAACATTTCGCCCCTGTGAAGGAATGGTCTTATGTATTTAAAAGCACTTTGGGGCACCTGGGTGGCTCAGTCAGTTAGGCGTCCAACTTCGGCTCAGGTCATGATTTCATGGTTTGTGGGTTCGAGCCCAGTGTTGGGCTCTGTGCTGACAGGTCAAAGCCTGAAGCCTGCTTCGGATTCTGTGTCTCCCTCTCACTTTGCCTCTCCCCCACTCTCACTTTGTCTCACTCTGTCTCTCAAAAATAAATAAATGTAATTTAAAAAATTCAAATAAACACTTTAGAGGGTACACCACATGTAGAAGCAAGCCTTGCTTGGGTAATTGAAGCCTGGGTGCAATGGGGGCTTTTAGATAATGAGGCCGTAACGCCAGAAGGTTCTTGTCATGCTGAAGAGAAAGGTATCTGAGAACTCTGAGAAATAAGCACACTGAAATGGATCTATTATAATAAATCTGCTCAACTACTCCTAAACCACACTTTCCATCAGTAAGACAGGCCATGCTCTTCATTAAAGAATTCAGAAATATATTGGTCAGGGAGTATCAATATCACTAAAAGAGGTCTCTGGTGGTTTTCATATGTAGGTCATACATAAAATGAGAAAGAAAGTAAAAATTGTCCTCTGATGGAATTGAATTCCATGATTTCAATGGGAAAGATAGAAAATAATAGAGCTTAATGATATAGAATGATAGAGCTTAATGGGATTGTTTATATGCCATAGACAAGGTAGAAGCAAGTTATAAAATAAGCCACAAGGATTCCACAGGTACCAGACTGTTTTGACATAGAGATTTATGACAATTACTAATGGATCCAGAATCCTTAAAATAAAATAAAATGGGCAGCTATATATGGTCCTGTCTAATACATACAGGTGAGAATTCTAAATCTTCTGTTCAGAAATCGAATGTAGCCAATATTGTAGGAATACCTCATCTTGTGTTTAGGCTTATGCCAGTTCACAGTTCTGGTGCTGCTTAGAGAAGAAGGCAGAGTTCCTTTATGGGAGAACACTACAATGTAGCCACAGGATTAAGCCATTAATTTTCACCAAGACTCACCCGAGGGGACATTGGTTGTACACTGGTGAAAGAAAACCCTCCAGACATTCCTGGAATTACTTAATATTGACACTGCTTTTGTGCTTACTATCAAGGACCCCAAATGCCACAAGCCACGAGTGGGCGTAGTCAAGTGACAACTGAAGAGTTGGCCTAAGTCAGTCTAACTGAAGTTTAGTTGGACCATGGATGCATGCTGTGGTTATTTAGGCAGTCCCAGAAAGTGGTGAATAAACGAACTGGGTTACTGGCAAAATCTCTCCACTTGTCACTGAACATTATGGTGAGGATGGGAAGAGAGTGAAATTATTATTATAGTGAGAAGGGTATGAAAGCGTTCTATATGAGTGTCCTGCCAAGATAGTAAACTAAAAGCAATACTACATCCCTTGGAAAAATTGCTGAGGCTATGGCCAGTAAGCTGAGAGATGTGGTGATTCTTATCATATATACATTTAACTTGCCTGTTTGGCCAGTGAAAAAACAAAAAGCGTACGGAAAATAATAGCAAAAAAACAAACAAACAAAAAAAACATACGCATGTGGTAGCTCAATTCTATCTGTGGTTCTGGATATGGTATAACTTCATTGGAGAAAACCAATTCTGTCCCTGATACACTGTATATTAATATTGACTTAGAATATACATTTATCTTTTTGATTCCCATCTCAAAGAGAAATAAAAAAGTAAGTTAAATTCATATAGAAAAGTGAAGCATTTAGCTTTAGCCTCTTTAGTCAGAACTATCATCCTGGTTTCCATCATGTTCTTATCCTACCTTGTTATCTCAGAGAATATCACAGAAAATGAGACAGAAACCACAACTTCCAAAATGAACTATGACTCGTGAAAAGATAAACTTTAACAATCATGTTATTAAATGCAAACTCTCTAAGGTCAATTTTAAAAAAACAATTTGCTTTAACCCCAATAATTCAGATCAAGAGACTTAATAACATAACATCCTAAAATAGTGACTCCACATGGATTCATGTATTTCAAATATAGACACCTTAGTCCTCCAGCAATTAAAAATTCTGGGGGTGCCTGGGTGGCTCAGTTGGTTGAGTGTCTGACTTTGGTTCAGGTCATGATCAGAGTTCAAGCTCTGTGTCGGGCTCTGTGCTGACAGCTCGGAGTTTGGAGCCTGTTTTGGATTTTGTGTCTCCCTCTGGCTCTCTGCCCTTTCCCCACGTGTGTTCTCTCTCTCTCTCAGAAATAAATAAACGTTAACAAAATTTTAAAAAATATTCTGAGCAATCAGTGACCAAAAGTTAAAGGCACCTTTGACTGATATGTTGATTGTAGTCTTAACAAAATTTCAAGCAGACAACCCAGCTGAGACATGCCTGGAACCCATGAAAATTGTGAAATAATAAATGTGTGTTGCTTTAAGTTCATAAGTTTGTGACAATTTGCTATGGACCAGTATAAAACTTATAATAGGTTTTGGTCTCAGAAATGAGGTGCTATGGTACAAAGACTTAGAAATGTGCATGATTTTGGAACTGAGCAAAAAAGTGAGGCTGCAAGAATTTGGGGGAGCATGATAGAAAGCCTAAATTACTTTGAACAGATTTCTAGTAGAAATCTAGACTTAGAGGAAATTGCAGTGGTGGTGGGGGGGGGGGCGCTCAGCAGGAAGTGAGGGATAAATGATCAGAAATTTAAGGACGGGGGAAATCCTTGTTATATGGTGGTAGAGAGCTTAGCACAATTCTCTCCTGCAATTGTATGAAAATCAGGACATTTAAGTGATAAATTTGGTTACACAGCTAAGGAGACTTCCAAGAACATTGGTGAAGGGGAAACCTCACTTCTCCTTAAGGCTTATAGTAAAATAGGAAAGGAGAGAAATAAATATAGGGAAGACTATTCAACAAAAAAAGAAAACAGGAGTCAGTTTTGAAAATTCTCACTCTCTCCAGATGGAAAAGATGTCAACATAAAGAGATCTGGCTAGGAAAGCATGCTCTAGAAGAAAGGCCAAGATGTTAACTGCACAGCATTTTGCTAAAGCCTCAGAAGATATAAAAAAAAATAAAAATAAAAATAAATAAAAAGGTCAGAATAGTCACATAAAGGGCTCTTTCATAAGATTGAGGGTTTATCTCATAAAGCTTTTCAAACTACAGCACCTCTAGCAAGCTTAAGGGCATGGTCCTTCAGCCATCCCAGCAGAAGTGAAAAATAGAGACGCTACCTGAAAAAAACTGTAGGTGTGGCTTTTGTCTAATGGAGTAAACCTTAGTGAAATCCATGGGATATCTACAAAATTTTTGAGAAATTTACTTGAGCAAAACCTGCCAGCTTGGACTGAAAGTGAGAGAAAGGATGCAAAATGAGGAAAGACTATTGAAGCCCTCAACTTGTACTGGAAGCAATTAGGCTGATAAAATTCTTCTGCAAACACATACCATCTTTCGTTAAAAAAGGAAGTAGGACTCAGAGGGCACAACCAAGAGCCCAAACAGAGCTGAAAGCCAGGAAGGATTATTCCCAGACTCTGAAACTTAATCAAGGAACTATGGCTGGAGTTTGCCTGGCTGGGTGCCAGAACTGCTATGGACCAGTGACTCTTTTTCAACCTTATTTTTTCTCTATTTTTGAACCAGAAAAAAACTATAGCTGTTATCCTCTGCTTGTCTCACTAAATATACTGGGTGTGTTAGAAAGATAATTTTTTCCTTTAGTTTCTCAGATCCACAGGTGGAGAGGAACTATAGTCTACGAGCTGTACTTAACGGATTACAGCCGGAAGTCTCATCTGAACGTGGACCTGATGTTTATGACAAAATCATGGACTTCAAGCAAATGTTGTAAGAGAGTCAGTCTGTAAAGAACTTTGGGAAAGTGCAAATCTTTTGCATGTGGAAGGACTTTGGATCACCAGGGGCTGGATGGTAGCCTGAGGCAGGCAGCTTCCATGGTAACCCATAATCGCTCCCACCTCCTGATGTTCACACCTTTGTTTTTCTGGTTCTGAGATGTAGGGGGCCATGTGCAAGGACTGAGGAGAAGCATTTGGAAGTTAAGAACAGCCCCAGCTGATATCCAAGAAAGAAATGATGACCTCAGATAACAGATGAATGAGCTGAGTTTATAAACCACCTTAAAGAGCCTGGAAATGGTTTCCCCTCAAAAGCCTCCAGATAGCTGTCCAGGCTGACCAAATTCTTGATCTGACCTCTTGGGACCCAGAGCAAAGAAACTAGCTCATTTACCAGACTTTTGACCTACAGAGAGGTTAAATAATAAATTTGTGCTTTCTAAGACACTAAGTTTGTGATAACTTTTTATGGCAAAAGAAAACCGAAACACCAGTGTCTAGTTAAGAAAAGGAAGGGGAAAGTAAGTATAAAAAACTTAAATCTTGATATAAAATAAAATCAATCTATATAATATACTGTTAAATCAATAAATACCACAAATCTTATTGTTGAAACATATGGAAATAAATTTCAGAAAAAAATAGCTAAATGTATTAATTTTTTTAACATTTATTTATTTTTGAAAGAGAGAGACAGTGTGGAGTGGGGGAGGGACAGAGAGAGAGGGAGACACAGAATCCCAAGCAGGCTCCAATCTCTAAGCTGTCAGCACAGAGCCCGATGTGGTGCTTAAACTCATGGACCCTGAGATCATGACCTGAACCAAAGTGGGACGCTTAACCGAGCCACCCAGTCACCCCCCAAAATAGCTAAATGCATTAAAGGTGATTGTCTCAAAAGATCAAAACTGGAGTGATAGGATGTTTTATTTGGGGCTGATGATTGCTATTCATTGGAAGGTTTTTAATATTATTTGGCTTTTAAATGGATGTGTTCATAATCAAATTAATACCTTTTTGGAAATATGTTAATAAGGACTATCAGTATTTCATATACTTTTTCTTTTTAGAATATTTTAATTTTTTTTCAAGTTTTGAAAAGGGCTAATTATTACTTTTTAATAAGGACAAAGTCTAAAAATTTCTAATGCTCATATAGTCAGTACCATACTTTAAAATGACATAACGATATTTGTTTCTGTGCTGGAAATTCAATGAATATTGTCTAAATTCCACATACATATAATTTGAAATCTCCCTTTTCCAGAATATCTGATGATATTATCCAGCACCTAACAGATAGTATGATAATTTCTCAAGAAATATTACTTGAATATTCATCACTATCATGATCTCGTCATTATCTCATTATTCTCACATACAATTAAAACTTGTACTGCACTTCTTTGAAGTACTTTCCTTAAGGAACTTTTCATATTTTGCCTACTAATTTTTGTACTACCGGCCTGTTTAATTTGTTAGTGCGAGCTTCTTCATTTAGATAAGGAAAGGTAGGGACAGAAAGGTGAAACAACCTTTTTGAGATCACACTGAAAAGCTGAGATGACAAGCCCAAGTCATCTGACTGCTATCCCGGAGGTTTTTCTGGCATATCACATGAAACCTCCTTTTGGTCAGAATATGCATCATTACTACATTGCATTTTACTTTCAGTAATGAAATGTGTTATACAAAAATAATTGAAAATCTGGTCAATCTTTACATTACCATGCTGGTATTTCCACGTACCCCTTGTCATAAACTATATAATCAACTCAGCAAGAATAATAACTATGGCAATCTCTCCTCCCATCCTCCAAATATTTTGCTCCTCTGTCCATTAATAATAGTGATTTTTTATAGCAGGCTGTGAACTGGCAAACCATCGAGAGTACTAAAGTCAGATTTTTTTTTCCTTGTCTGTTTTTTTATTTCATTTCCTCATTTCTTTTTTATGAGATTGGTTTATGTTATTTGATTTCTCATTAAATTTTATACTTGTAGGTTTATTTTATGATTTCTCAGATGTGCCAAGACTCCCTTGCTGCAAGTGATAGCAAAAAGATGGATAACTTTGAGGAGACAGTTTATTTGATAAAAAAAATTGTGTCTATATGCTTTTCTACCTAGAGCATTCTGCTTTATTTATTGTTTTAAGAATAACCTGAGGATCTCTGTGCTCTAAATCCTGTTTGGGCGCTTTTTGAACCATTCTTTATGTCATCTATGTACCAGCAAATAAAATTCAGATTTATAAATGTTTTTCATTTCAAAGTTTACTGTTTATGACTAGGACTTATATAAGTAAACCATAGCTGCATAACTACAGTGGAAGTTAATTGGGTCTCTTGGAACATTGTTATTTTCTTAATAAAACAAGAGTAATAATATTAACCCTCTATTCTTCATAGGGCTGTTGTGGGAGTCAAATGAGCAAATCTTAATGAAAATGGGAAAACACTGCTATTTTTGTCATTCTTCTCTTTTATATTGAAGCATGGTGTACACAGTGGTGATCATTACTTGCATGTGTGGTTGTTCACAATGTTCAGCTTAATCCTATCTGGCTTTTCTTTTTCATGGTGCCCATGGAAGGTGTTTGGTTGCATTTTATAACAATAAGCATGGTAGCTAACAAGGCCGCTATAGTTTGTAACTCAGTATTTTAGAAACACAAGGGGAATTTGAAACAGGTTTATACCAGTGATTCAGTGGTTCACTATAGTACAGTGATCTCTGGTAGAGCCATTGAGTTATAGCAGAGAATCTATTTACATACCTTGTAAGATCAATAGGTGAATAAATAAAAACATTGTGGACTTACACTTTTAGACTTTGGAAAATTTATGTAGGTGCTGTGTAAACAGTAAAAATATAAAAGTATTTCTCAATTCTTAGTAATTTGGGTAGTCTATTTTGTCAAAATAAATAAAATGTAAAATACAATAACGTAGGATAAAGTCATTTTGCATTAGAATGTGGCTTTTCTCTTTATAAGAGAGATTCTTACCTTGGGATCCATGAAATTCTGCAGAACGGTATGTTGCTCTGTGTATGTGCTGACTATTTCCAGGGAGGATCCATAGCTTTAATTCAATTCTTTAGAGTATGAAGTTCACTATTCTACAAACTGGGAACAATTAAGTTACACATCACCTGCTTTCTTTTCTCAACATGTGAGACAGAGGGAACATTATGCGATTAGTTAAAAATGACAGTAGTATGACTTCCAGCACAACATTGAGAAAAGCATTCTCCTAATTCTCTCCACATTGAACTTTGAACAAAATATTGTTAAAAGCTATAAATATTCAGAAAATTGGGAAAAAAAGAAAAAAATCAAGTTGTGATGGGAAGATAAAATGTAAGAAAACTAAATTAACACTATCAAACATTTGTAATCACAGTGAGATGAAACTTCTGGGAAATGATAGGCCTATATTCCAATTTCAGCTCTGATACAGACACCTTATGTGGCACTTTGTTATTCCAGAACTGTTTGGATGCAAGTGACAGAAACTCAACTTTACCTAACTTAGGTCAAAGAAATAATTCCCTTTTTGATCAATGATATAATTTGCATGATGCTAAATCTTTTAAGTTAGTTGACACTTATTTTATGGCTCAGAATATAATTTATTTTGGTTAATGCTCTGGGGCACCTGAAAAAAAATGGCCATTTTGTATTTGTTGGGGGGGAATTTCTACACATATCAAGTATGTCAATTTGGTTGATAACGTTGCTCAACTATTCTATATCCTTAGTTGACATCCTACTTCCACAAATTACTGTAAGAAGGCTATTGAAATTTCCAATGTGGATTTCTGGGTAGTTTTATTTCTCTTTATATTTATATTAATTTTTTACTGTATATTGAAGCTCTATTGTGTAACTGTGGATTTGTCTACTTCTTCACGTAATCCCATCATTTTGGATTAATTTATTTTATAGTTCTTCTATTTGGTATGTAAATGTTTAAGGTTGGTATGTCCACTTAATGAATTAACCACTTTATCATTGTGAACTGATCCTCTATGTCTCTGGTAATATTCTTTGATCTGAAATCGACCTTCATTTTGATTAGTATTTTTCTGGTATATTTTTTTCTGTTCTTCTAATTTTGATATATTGAAGGTGTTTGCAATTAAATTGGGCTTCTTGAAGGGATATATAGCGCAGTTTTCTACTTTAAAAAAAATCCAACAGCTGGTGCTCTCTTCTTAACTGGGTACTCTGACTGCTATAGTTTAAGTGATTATGGAGGAGTGATGTCAGCAAGATGACAGAATAAGAGGTCCACCATTTGTATTCCTCCAGCAACAATCTTTTGGCAGCCAGTTATGGAATAATATGCCTTTGTGGGAACTCTGGGATCCAGATAGGAAACTGAAATTCCAGGGGAGTCTAAGATGAAGGAGGGCCATTTTGAGAAGGCAAGTCCATGTCCAAGAATCCCAGCTACAGACCTGCAAATGATGTCATCCCATGTGGGTGATGCTACAGCCCCATTTGACTATTATAAAAATATAAAACTCACTGTAAAGGTAAATGTATAGTCAAATTCAGAATACTCTAATGCTCTACTGGTGGCTTGTAAAACATTTTTAGCTGTGGCATAAAAGATAAAAGAGAGTAGTATTAAATAGAACTATAGATACAATAATTTATTAATGGATGTACAATATAAAATATGTAAATTATTATGCTGATAGCATAAAATGTAGGCAAGGTGTAGTAAAAGTATATAGTCTTCATGTGCAATTGAAGGTAAGTTGTTATCAGCTTAAAACAGACTGTTATATCTAATGTAACAGGTTATATGTAAGACTCATGGTAACCACACGCATACACACAGGCACACACACACAACGCACAATCTACAGGACATACACAAAAGATAAAGAGAGAAGAATTAAAATGTACCACTACCAAAAATAAATTATAAAGGCACCTGGGTGGCTCAGTCAGTTAAGTGTCCAACTTCGGCTGAAGTCATGATCTCACAGTTTGGGAGTTTGAGCCCCACATCAGGCTCTCTGCTGTCAGCACAGAGCCTGCTTCTGATCCTCTGTCTCTTTCTCTCTCTGCCCCTCCCCTACTCATGCCCTCTCTCTCAAAAATAAACATGTAAAAAAATTTAAAAAATAAATCATAAAGGAAGATAGTAAGTAAGGACGCAAGGGAAAAAAGAATCACAAATAGAACACAATTAACAAAATGTAAATAGTAAACTCTTATCTATTAATACTTAATTCAAATGCAAATGGGTTAAATTTTCCAGTCAAGACACAGAGTGGTTAATGGATAAAAAACAAAATTCAGCAATATGCTGGCTACAAGAAAGTCACTTTAGCCATAAGGATATACACTAAAAGTGAAGGATGGAAAATAGATGTCCCATGTAAATGGTAACCAAAAGAGAGTATATCCATATATATCTATCCATATATCAGATAAAATAGACTTTCAGTCAAAATCGGGCACAAGAGACAAAGAAGGCCAGTACATAGAGATAAATGAGTCAATTCCTCAAGAGGATATTAGAATTAAAAATATATATGCAACCCAACATTGGTGTAACTAAATATTAAAGCAAATATTAATAGAACTGGAGGGAGAAATAGACAGCAATACAATAATAGTACTAGACTTAAATACTCCACTTTCAACATTAGATACGTCATTCAGACATAAAATTAATGAGGAAACACATATACAGTCATTCATTTCAACAGCACCAGAGTACACATTCTTCTCAAGTATAAATAGAAAATTCTCTGGGATTGATCACATATTGGGCCACAAGCTAATATTAATAAATTTAAGAAGATTAAAATCATAACAAGTATCTTTTCTGACCATGGTATAAAAGTGCAAATCAATGAAAGGATGAAAATGGAAAAATTCACAAATATATGGAAATTAAACAACACACAGCACACACAAAAATAAAGACACAATGATCAATGGAATATAATTAAGAGCCTAGGAAAAAAACAGGCATTTATGTTCAATTAATCTCTGACAAAGGAGGCAAAAATATATAATTAAGAAGAGACAGTCTTTAATAAATTGTGTTGGGAAAACTGGACAGCTATATGCAAAAGAATTATAATGTACTACTTTAACCATACACAAAAATAAACTCCAAATGGAAAAAAACCTACATGTAAAACCTGAAAGCATAAAACTCCTAAAAGAAAACATAGGTGGTAATCTCTTGGACATCAATCTTAGGAATATTTTTCTGGATCTGTTTCCTCTGGTAAGGGAAACAAAAGCAAAAATAAACTATTGGGACTACACCAAACTAAAAAGCTTTTGCACAGCAAAGACAAACATCAATAAGATGAAAAAGCAATGTACTAAATTGGGAAAATTTTTAAAATGATATATCCAAAAAAGGGGTAATATCCAAAATATATTAAAAACTCATACTTGATGCCAAAAAAGTAATCCAATTAAAAAATGGAAAGAGAACCTGGATAGACATTTTTCCAAAGAAGACATACAGATGGCCAACAGATATGTGAATAGATTCTCAGCATAACCAATCATTAGGGAAATGAGATATTATCTCACACCTGTCAGAATGATTGGTATCAAAAAGATAAACAAACAAACAAACAAACAAAAACAAGTGTTGACAAAGATGTGGAGAAAAGGGAACCCAGATGCACTGTTGGTAAAAATATAAATTGGTCAGCCACTGTGGAAAACAGTATGGAGGTTCTTTAAAAAACTAAAAATAGAAGTACTATATGACCTAGTAGTTCTACTTCTCAGTATTTACCTGAAGAAAATAAAATAGTAATTAAAAATGATATATGCACCCCCTATGTTTATTGCACCATTATTTACAAAGGCTAAGATATGGAAATGGGTAGTGTCTACGGATTGATGAGTCAATAAAGAAGATGTGATATATATACATTGTGGAATATTACTCAGCCACAAAAAAGAAAGATCTTGCCATTTATGACCACATGGACAGACCTAGAGGGTATTATGCTAAATGAAATAAGCCAGACAAAGACAAATACCATAGAATTTCACTTACACATAGAATATAGACTTTCAGTCAAAATCAGGCACAAGAGACAAAGGTCAGTACACAGTGATAAATGAGTCAATTCCTCAATTCCTCATTTATCACAAACAAATGAACAAATCTAAAAAAATGTAAATCTAAAAAACAAATCTAAATTAAAATCTAAAAAACAAAACTGATGAACAAATAAACAAGAGAAAAAGAGAAACGGATCCTTAATATAGAGAACAAACTGGTGTTCTCTTTCTTACCAAAGAGAAGGTGGTGGGGAGATGGGCAAAATGAGTGAAGGGGATTAAGAGAAACAAACTTCTAGGGATAAAATAAGTCATGGGGATGGGAAGTACAGTATAAGGAATATAGTAAATAATATTGTAATATACTTATCATAATCATTTTGTAACGTACATAATTGTTAAATCACTGTTACACACCTGAAACTAATTTAATATTATATGTCAACTGTACTCCAATTAAAAAGAAAACACACTCTTGACCAACAAGTGGGTCAAAGAATAAATCAAAATGGAAATCAAAAATTATTTTGAGACAAATGAACATGGAAATACAACATATTAAAACTTACGGAATGCATCAAAAGCATTTCTAAGAAGTTTATAGTGAAAAATACCTACATTATGAAAGAAGAAAGACTTCAAACAACCTAACTTTATACCTCAAAACCAGAAAAAGAAGAAAAAACAGGCTCAAAGTTAGCAGAAGGAAAGAAATAACAAAAATCAGAGTAGAAATAGTGACATTGAAACTAGAAAAGCAAAATAAATAATGAAACTAAGAAATGGTTTTGGAAAAGGATAAGCAGAACTGACAAAACTTTAAGTAGATTAACCAAGAAAAAAAGAAAGGACTCAAACAATATTGTAAATGAAAGAAATTAAGGAACCATGGAGGGAAAGCCTTAAGATAATGGATTGAACCATGATTTCTTGGATATGACCAAAACTGTAAAGAACAAAATACAACTTCCTTTCATGATAAAAATAGTTCACAAACTATGAGTAGAGAGGAACTTCCCCAAAGTGACATAGAGTATGTGTGAAAATCCTACAGCAAACAATATTCTCTATGGTGAATGACTTCACTGTAAGACCAAGAATAAGACTAGGATGTCCTCTAACCACTTCTACTGAATATTGTGTTGAAGAGTGTAAGGGCAGTTAGTCAAGAAAAAGAAAATGACATCACCCAATTGAAAAGCAAAAAGTAAAATATTTCTATTCACACATGACATGATATTATATATAGGAAATCATAATCGTAAAGAAATCACTAAAACTATTAAAATAAAAAAGGTTGCATCATACAGGATCAATATACAAATATCAACTGTATTTGTCTACACTAGCAATTATCTTTCCAAAACAAAATTTAGAAAACAATTGCATTTGCAAAATCTTCAAAGAGCAAACATATTTAGGTATAAATTTAATGAAAGAAGTGCAATATTTGTACACCAAAAACAATAAAACATTGCTAAAAAAATACTTGATGAAGACATAGATATATGTGCTGCCGAAGCGAGCACAGATGAAGACATAAATAAATGGAACGACATCCTATATTCATGGGTGGAAGACTTAATATTATTAAGATGTATATTTCCCCAAATTGACTTAAAGATTCAATCTCTATCAACATCAAAGCTATAGTGGGGTTTTTTTGCATAAATTGTTTTATTTTTTATTTTTTAAACATGTATTCATTTTGGAGAGACAGAGAGAGACAGAGTGCAAGCAGGGGTGGGGCAGAGAGATAGGGAGACACAGAATCCTAAGCAGGCTCCAGGCTCTGAGCTGTCAGCACAGAGCCCAATGTGGGCTCGAACTCACGAACCACAAGATCATGACCTTGATAACTTGATTATAAAGATATAATATATACATTGTTTATAAGATATATATGTAATATATTAATATATATACATATATTTTAAAAAGGAGGACTTATATTTTCTGATTTCACAAGCCACCACAAAGCTACAGTAATCAAGATGTATTGGTATAAAGATAGACATATAGATCAATCAATGGAAGAGAATTGACAGTGCATAAATGAACCCTTACATTTATAGTAAATTGATTTTTTTTTACAGGGATGTCAATTAAATGGAGAAAGAATAGTCTTTTCAACAAATGGTCCAGGGACAACTAGATATCCAAAGGGAAAAGGATGAAGTGGACCTTTCATGACCTCACCCTATATATAAAAGTTTAAATAAATGGGTAAAATACCTAAATTTAAGAGTGGAAACTCTACAACACTAGAAGAAAACATAGGAGTAGATCTCCATATCTTGCATCAGACATGGCATCAAAAGCATAAATAAAAAAGATAAATCAGATTGTATTCAAATTAAAACTTTTGTGCTAAAACATACAATCAAAAGAAAATAGCAACACAACTCACAGAAGAAAGTATTTGCAAATTGTATATCTGATAAAGAACCAGTTTCAGAATACATAATAATGGAGGTAAATTCACAATTATAAAATGGGTGTAGGATTGTATATATATTTCTTCAAACAACATATAAATGGCCAAAGGGTGTATAAAAAATGGTCAATGTTATTAGCCATAGCTAAATGCAAATCTAAACCACAGTAAGCTACCAATTTGTAACCACTGGGACACCTATAATAAAAACGATAAAAGAACAACAAATGTTGCCAAGGACATAGAAAAATTGGAACCTTTATATGTTATTCATGGGAATGTAAAATGGTATAGCCACTTTGGAAATATTTTGGCATTTCCTCAAATGTTAAAAATTGTGTTGTAATATGACACAGTAATTCCACTCTTAGATATACTTAACAGAAATGACAACACATAGCTACACAAAATCTCACACAGAGATATTCATAGAGCATTATTCATAACAGCCAAAGAGTGGAAACAAGCCAAATGTCCATCAACTGATAAATGAATAAATACAATGTGTTACACCCATACAATGATACACTATTTTGCAATAAAAAGGAATGAAGTAATAATACATGCTACAGCATGTATTAACCTTGAAACCATTATGCTAAGTGAAAGAAGACAGTCACAAAAGACCATGTGTTTTATGATTCCCTTTATATGAAGTGTCTACAGTGGGCAAATGTATAGAGAAAGAAATCAGCCATGGGGCTGCCTGGGGCTGGGGTAGGGGGAGCTGGGGAGTGATGGAACTGGAGTTTTCTTTTTGCGGTAAGAAAATGTTCTCAACTTAGACTGTGATGTTTGTGCAACTCTGTCAATATGATAAAACCACTTAATTGTACGCTTTAAATGGGTGGGTTTTATGCTATGTGAATTACATTGCAATAAAGATATTTTTTTTAAAAAAGCAAGGAGAAAAGCTGAAATAGCACTTTTCAGTGGCACTTTAATGAAAAGAGAAGTTTTCTCCATCTTCTTTTTTGAAAAGATATGTTTGATGAATATAAAATATTAGATTGAGTTTTTTTTTTTTTCTTTCAGAGCTTCAAAGATGACACTCCTTTTCTGGCTTTTGATGCCTCCATAAAAAAGTCTACTATCATTATCTTCTTATCCTGTGTAATTTGCCTTTCTTGTCAGATTGGTTTTTAGGTTAAATCAATTTGATTTAATTAAGTTTGTTTAATCAACTCAATTAACTGCCTTGATTTTCTTTATTTTTTTTCCTTATTATTGGGGCTCATTGAACTATGGCTTTATAGTTTCATCAAAATTTTAAAAAATTAAAGACACATTTCTTAAAATATCTTTTCTATTCATTGCCCTATTTCTGAATTCAAATTACACTTATTTTACACTGTTTTAAGTTGACCCAAAGTTCATTGATGCTCTGTTTATTTTATTTTTCAGACTTTCCCTCCATGTTTTATTTTGAATACAACTGACTCTTTAAAAAAATTATTTAATGGGGCGCCTGGGTGGCGCAGTCAGTTAAGCGTCCGACTTCAGCCAGGTCACGATCTCGCGGTCCGTGAGTTCGAGCCCCACGTCAGGCTCTGGGCTGATGGCTCAGAGCCTGGAGCCTGTTTCCGATTCTGTGTCTCCCTCTCTCTCTGCCCCTCCCCCGTTCATGCTCTGTCTCTCTCTGTCCCAAAAATGAATAAACGTTGAAAAAAAAATTAAAAAAAATTTTACTTATTTTGAGAGAGAGAGAGAGTGCTGGGGAGAGGCAAAGAGAGAGAGGGAGAGAGAGAATCTTAAACAGGCTCCACACTCAGCACAGAGCCCAATGCCAGGCTTAATCCCACCACCCTAGGATCATGACCTGAGCCAAAATCAGGAGTCTGATGCTCAATCGACTGAGTCACCCAGGTGCCCCACAGTTTTGATTTCTGAAAAGAATGTTCAGGAAGATAAATATTTCTCTTTTATTAAAGTTTTTTTTTTTTAACATTTATTTATTCTTGACAGGTAAGGAGGGACAGAGCATGAACAGGGTAGGGACAGAGAGAGAGGGAGACAAAGAATCTGAAGCAGGCACCAGGCTCTGAGCTGTCAGCGCACAGCTCAATACAGGGCTTGAAACCACAAACTGTGAGATCATGACTTGAGCTAATGTCAGATGCTTAACTGCCTGAGCCACCCACGTGCCCCAGGAAGATAAATATTTCTTATTCAAAAACTTCTCATTTTCTTTAAGCCTTTATTATATTCCAATGTAATCTCCCAGAATTTTTTTGTTTTAGGAAGATCAAGATACCTGCCAAAATAAATCAAACATTTAGATATCAGGTATACATAGAAAAAGGTAAGAGTCTTCTAACATCATTTATATACACATTCCCATTATAGAACTTTGAGGAGTGAAATTAAAACTTTGAAATATATATATATATATATAACACTGTAGCATATCATATGATATTAAATATATACACACACACATATATATATACATAATGTGCATATTTATGAATGTGTCATATACAGGTAATATCTATGCATGAGTAAAAATAGAAATATATATATTTGAAACTTTTGGGACACCTGGGGCACCTGGCTGGCTCAGTCGTTAGAGCATGCCACCCTTGATCTCAGGGTTTTGAGTTCGAGCTACACATTGGGTGTAGAGATTACTGAAATAAATAAATAAACTTAAAAAAATAAAGACCTCAGCTTTTTTTTTTCCCTCCAATATATGAAATTTATTGTCAAACTGGTTTCCATACAACACCCAGTGCTCATCCCAAAAGGTACCCATCACCCACCCTCCCCTCCCTCCCACCCCCCATCAACCCTCAGTTTGTTCTCAGTTTTTAAGAGTCTCTTATGCTTTGGCTCTCTCTAACCTCTTTTTTTTTTTTTCCTTCCACTCCCCCATGGGGTTCTGTTAAGTTTCTCAGGATCCACATAAGAGTGAAAACATATGATCTGTCTTTCTCTGTATGGCTTATTTCACTTAGCATAACACTCTCCAGTTCCATCCATGTTGCTACAAAGGGCCATATTTCATTCTTTCTCAATGCCATGTAGTACTCCATTGTGTATATAAACCACAATTTCTTTATCCATTCATCAGTTGATGGACATTTAGGCTCTTTCCATAATTTGGCTATTGTTGAGAGTGCTGCTATAAACATTGGGGTACAAGTGCCCCTATGCATCAGTATTCCTGTATCCCTTGGGTAAATTCCTAGCAGTGCTACTGCTGGGTCATAGGGTAGGTCTATTTTTAATTTTTTGAGGAACCTCCACACTGTTTTCCAGAGTGGCTGCACCTACCAATTTGCATTCCCACCAACAGTGCAAGAGGGTTCCTGTTTCTCCACATCCTCTCCAGCATCTATAGTCTCCTGATTTGTTCATTTTGGCCACTCTGATTGGCGTGAGGTGATATCTGAGTGTGGTTTTGATTTGTATTTCCCTGATGAGGAGCGATGTTGAGCATCTTTTCATGTGCCTGTTGGCCATCCGGATGTCTTCTTTAGAGAAGTGTCTATTCATGTTTTCTGCCCATTTCTTCACTGGGTTCTTTGTTCTTTCTGCCCATTTCTTCACTGGGTTCTTTGTTCTTTGGTGAGCTCTTTATAGATTTTGGATACTAGCCCTTTGTCTGATAAGTCATTTGCAAATATCTTTTCCCATTCCGTTGGTTGCCTTTTAGTTTTGTTGGTTGTTTCCTTTGCTGTGCAGAAGCTTTATATCTTCATAAGGTCCCAGTAGTTCATTTTTGCTTTTAATTCCCTTGCCTTTGGGGATGTGTCAAGTAAGAGATTGCTACAGCTGAGGTCAGAGAGGTCTTTTCCTTCTTTCTCCTCTAGGGTTTTGATGGTTTCCTGTCTCACATTCAGGTCCTTCATCCATTTTGAGTTTATTTTTGTGAATGGTGTGAGAAAGTAAGACCTCAGCTTTTAATCAACTTTAGATAATGCTTACTAATCTTCAAAGCATCTCTATTTGAATTAACTAGGCTCAAATCATGGCTAAGTAGTAAGAACAATCCATTTTGTTTCTAAAGAATTATTACCTAATAATACATTTAATTCTATTGTGGACTATGATTTTGCTAGTTCCAGCCCAAAGTTCCAATTCCCAAAGTAAGAGTATCACAAGACCATAAATAAACAAATCATAAGTAGCTAAAAATATTATGAAGAATTATACATGTACACTGAAGGAAAAAAAAAAAGATCGCTTATTCAGATCACTGTCTACATGGCAAATTAAAGAGAATTTTTTTTTAACGCTTTGCCTTTATTCTATTATAATATTGACAAGTCTCAAACAGAGAGATGGAGAAAACTTTATCATCTGAAACTGTAGTAAGTTTATGTTATAAAGAGTCATCATGATATAGAATAATAAATATCAGAAAGAAGGATAGAATTTTTATAAACTTACGGTGAAAGCCAAACAAGAAGTAGAGGGAAATGGAATCAGTCAGCTTGGATTCAAATCTCAGCTCCTTACACTACCTGAGAGACAACCTCTCTGTGTCTCTGTAAAACAAGGATAACAACTGCATTGTCTTTCAAGGCTGTCATCAAAGTGACAAGAGCTAATACGTTAAGCACTTAGAATATTTTATGATCCACAGTAAACACTCAGACACTATCATAATTAGAGCAAAAATGAATTAAGTAATATTTGTATTCTTGTGTAATTCTAAAAATGATAGAAAATATCATCTGTATCTTCACATGGACTTTCTTATCATGCCCATAAAAACTGTCAACTTGAAAAAAAATATTTAAAGGTTTTAATTCTCTCAAAAGCTGATGTTAATGCTCTGATGTTCAGATCATTGAAAAAAACTTTGTGGCGCCTGGGTGGCTCAGTCGGTTGAGTGTCCAACTTTGGCCCAGGTCATGATCTCACAGTTCATCCACACATTGAGCTCACTGCTGTCAGCCTGTCAGCTCAGACACCGCTTAGGATCCTCTGTCCCCCACCTCACTTCTCTCCCCTGCTTGCGCTCTCCCAAAAATAAATAAATATTTAAAAATATATTTATAGTGTCATACTATATTTATAGTATTACTGTGAGGTAATATAGTACAATTGAAATAAATGGCCTGAACTTAAATCTCAGTTCTGCTACTTATCTATCAGTTGTGTGAAGTTGGGCAGGTTCCTTAAGTTCTCTGTGTCCCATTCTCTGGCATATAGGAAAAAGAACACTTATCTACCTAATAGGATCATTGCAAAAATTAAATTATGTAGTATTTGTAAAGCCCTCTAAATAGTGCCTTGTTCACATTAAGCATTATTCGATTTTTCTTTTCTTTGGTTGTTACCTCTTAAAATTTTGCCAGATTTTCTTTTGCTAATGACATTTCATGTGAATACTGTGCTTCCATAAGATGTCTTTGATATTCAAAATATTTCTCCTTTTATTATTCTGGCCTTCAAAAGCCAGAAATTCCCATTCAGAATTAGAATCAGTTAGAATTTTTTGCGAATGCATTGAGGGACTGGACAAAATAATAATAATTTAAAAATTCTCCATTAAATTATGCTTCCTTTTTGGTCTTCTGTTTACACATACAATTTTGTTTATACAGATCGATTTTCTTTTCACTACACTGCATTTAGTGACCAAAAAAGTCCTTTTTATACTTTATGCCCTCATAGAGAGTATGCTTAATTCCTATCTACTGCTTTCAATTTTAACTATTCAGTCAAGTAAAGGAGGGAGAGATCTAGCATAATCTTTTCTATCACTTATCTCTCAGAAGTCATTTATCAATTCAATTTCCTGAAGAACTCCCAAATTCATCTTATTTACATCATCTTTATTATATTAGTTCAGTCTTTTTAAATCTCATATGTAAATTTTTACAGTCTCTTTCTATTTGGAATCCTTCACTCAGCTACAGAAAAACAGTAAATAAATCTCATCATGGACTTCTCTTTTTAAAAAATCATCTGTTTGTTTAATACTATATACATGACCAAGTCTAAACTTTAGAGCATTCTTTCATGATCTGGCTTATTTTGTGCCCCACCCTTATTTTCAACAAAATTTTTCCTCAATCGATTATAATTATTGCTTTATTTGGCTGTTTTCCCAAACACACTTTATAAATTTTTTTTTTCAACGTTTATTTATTTTTGGGACAGAGAGAGACAGAGCATGAACGGGGGAGGGGCAGAGAGAGAGGGAGACACAGAATCGGAAGCAGGCTCCAGGCTCTGAGCCATCAGCCCAGAGCCTGACGCGGGGCTGGAACTCGCGGACCGCGAGATCGTGACCTGGCTGAAGTCGGACGCTTAACCGACTGCGCCACCCAGGCGCCCCCCCAAACACGCTTTAAACACCTTGTGTAGAGAAGCTTTGGGTTATATATTCCTTATCTCCAATACCCATAATATGCCTGAAACATGTTCAAGCTCAATAAACACACGTAATGAGCGAACAGACGCACAAATTAGAGTGAATGGATGAAAAATAAGGCCTGGTCTCTTAGGATCTCATCCATTACAAGAAAAACGAAACAAAACATAACAACCAAATGATTCAGACACATATAGGCCCTGAGCCTTCAATGTTGGACAACTCTTAACTACTCTTAAATACATTGTGAATAGGAGTAACTTACTTGGTAAAAATTTAAAAGCATCTTTGTATGACTATCAGCTGGAAAATATTTCTTTGATCTGCCTGCTAAAGAGTCTAGAAGTCTCTCCTATAGAAGTCAAGTACTTAATTTTAAACAATAATTTTATTATTACTAACAACTAATACGCAATTTAAAAGCTTAAGAAATACATCCGGGGGCACCTGGGTGGCTCAGTCGGTTAAGTGTCTGACTTCGGTTCAGGTCATGATCTCACAGTTCATGAGTTTGAGCCCCGCGACGGGTTGTGTGCTAACAGTTCAGAGCCTGGGGCCTGCTTCGGATTCTGTGTCTCCCTGTCTCCCTGCCCCACCCCTGCTTGTACTCTGTCTCTCAAAAATGAATAAATGTTAAAAAAATAAAAATAAAGAAATAAAGAAATACATCTGAATAACACTAATAAAATCTAGAATTGATTGAGCATACACTTTATTTGATCCATTTAATAACCCTAACACATAGCCAAAGTCACATGGACATCAAGGGCTCCAGCTAGGTTTTAACCTGTGTCTTCTGGTATCAAATTTGTTGCTTTTCTTATTACATATGCTTGTGTGCCGTATTAAAATTTAAATAACTCCACAGAATGGTGACACTTAACAACATTATCACTCAAGCACTGAAGTCTTAGATAAATCTCAGGTTATTCACCTGAAAAGACCTGGATGACATAGAAAACAGGACAGGCATGAGTTGATAAATTAAACACAAGGCAACTGACTTCCGGTTTCAGCTCTGATACTTAAGGAGCTTGGAAATCATTATTCTTGTCCTTACAATAAGAAAGAACTGGACAAACTAAAAATCAATAATTTTTCTTGGATGCAGCAGAGAACTAAATTTGCAAGACAAACTGTCTCCCTGAAATTCTGAGAGACAGGTGAATTCAGAGTCCCAGGCAAGATCTTATTACCTAAGGCAGAAGCTCCTAGAGCCATAAAATGATAGGAACGCTTCAATGGTAATTTTGTGGTTGAGTGTCAACCAGTGTGTTGGTCACTGCAGCAGTTAAAGGGGGGTCCTTGCACCTTAATGGGCTATGCTTCCAGAATCCACACCAGGTTCTCATGGTAAAGATCTGAGAAAGATCCCTCTGTGGCTCTGGCGGGGGAAGAAAAGAAAAAAATTCTTATGAAATGTGTCTAGAACCTTCTCTACAACAAAGGCCTACTCTCCAGTGGGAAAGATTTTACTGGAGTCCTAATACAGTGGATGAAGTACATTTGTCTCATTGTAGCCTGTGCTAGCCTTCCAGCACAGGGAAGGCTATGGTAAGGGAAGGGAAGAGGATGGGAAACTATATAACTATACAAAAAGAAACACTTGTGAAGCTCCTGGGCCAGAGACACAGGTCTGCTGAAAGACCGATTTACTCATAAGATAGTAGAATGATCCCCTCCTCCACACTTTACTACCATTCCCACAGAGCTGCAGTGTCGTAACAGTGGATCACTGCTACAAGGGCTGCAAGGTACAGGTACTCTCTGAGGAGGAGTTCACTGAGAACCCCAAGTCAAGAGGGGAGACAAAAACAAGGAGACAAGGATCCAAAGCCTCTGACACCTGTAGCCATGACAAGCATTAAACAGAGTCCAATGCTAGCTAGGTTGACATAAATCTTCACACTAGAGGCCTATTTTCCCTAGTTCTTATTACCTAATACAGTATCTTTCAACAAAAAAAGTGAAGACATGCCAAAAAGCAAGAGAAATGCAGCCTGAAGAGACAAAGCAAGCATCGGAACCAGACTGAGACATGAAACAGGTTTGAAATTAAATAAGAGAATTAAATATGATTAATATGTTAAGAGCTTTAGCAGAACAAGTAAACAGCATCTAAGGACAAGGCGGGTAATGTAAGTAGGGAGGTGGAAATTCTAAAAACTTAAAGGAAATGCTAGAAATCAAAAACATTGCAACAGAAATAAGGAATGTGTTTGATGAGCTCATCAGCAGACTGGAGAGGACACGGAAAAGGAAGGGGATGGATACATATATATATATATTCACACACACATATACACACATACACAGTAATATATATAAGATCTACGGGATAATTTCAAAAGTAATTGGGATATAAAAAAGAGAAGAATAAAAGATCAGAGAAGAAGAGATATTTTAAGTAATAATGACTGATAATTTTTCAAACTTAATGCCAAACACCAAACCACAGATGCTGGAAGCTCAGAGAACACCAAGTAAAACTTATATAGAAAAAAAGTTACACCTAGGCATATCATATTCAACCTTCCAAAAACCAAAAACTGTTGAAAGAATTCTGGAGGAAAAAAAGGTACCTCACCTACAAAATAAGAATCACACAGGACTTTTTGTCAGAATACATGAATGCAAAAAGAGTGAGGGATTTAAATGGTTGAACAAAAACACCTAACAGCATAGAATTCTAGCGAGAGCAAAATTATTCTTCAAAAGTGAAGGAGAAATAACTTTCTCGGACAAATAAAAACTGAGGTAATTTGTGGCCAGTAGATCTGCTCTGCAAGGAATGTTAAAATATTTTCAATAGGCAAAAGGAAAACGGTACTAAAACTTGGATTTACAAAAACATAGAGGAGCATCAGAAAAGGTATTAGTGAAGATAACATATTTTATTTCTCTTATTCTTAATTGATCTAAAAGATAACTTTGTTTAACAGAATAAGTGTTAAAATATATTAGATGATCACAGCAGACAGATCATGTAATAAATAATAGCAACATAACAAGAAACATGAGGAAGCAATGGAGAATAATGCTTGTTATAATGTCCCTGAATTATATGTGAGACAGAATAATGTTAATGGAAGACAGAGATAAATTAATAAAAGAAAATATATTATGAACTCTAGGGCAATCAGTAATTTTTATAGTATAATTGACATGCTAAGAAAGAAGATAACATAGAATCCTATAAAATGCTCAGTTAATACCAGAGAAACAAACCTCTGTCAACAAATAGAAAATAGTTACAAACATAGTTGATATTGAACCCAATTATATCAATATCCATTTCAAAGTAAATGGTCTAAATGCATCAATAGTCAGAAATTCTTACAGTAGATAAAAGTACAAAACCCACCTCTATGTAGTATACAAAAATCCTTCTTTGAAAGGAAGACTGTAATAAGTTAAAAATAAAGAAATGGAGAAAAGTCAACCAGTAGGCTATATTAATTTCGGATTGCAGAACAAGGAAATATATAAAATTAATAACTCCAGCTTACCCATCTAGGAAACCAGAGGGGGAAAAAAGAACAATTTATATTTGAAACAAGCAGAATAATAAAAAATAGAGCAGAAATTGATGAAACTGAAAACAGGAAAGAAGAAGATCAAAGCCAAAAGCAAAGACCAATAAAATTGGTAAATTTCTGGTCAGGTGAACCAAGGCAAGAATGTTTTCTCTCCTCATTCCTATTCAACATCATACTGAAAGTTCTAGCTGATACAGTATAACAAGATAAGCAAATAAAAGGTATACATATTAGAAAGAATTAAATGCAAAACTGTATTCACAGATGATAATTGTCTATGTAGGAAACATCAAAGAATCTACAACAACAGCAACAAAATCTTGTATAGGATAGTCACAGGAAACACAAATAATATATAAGAATCAATAACTTCATTATATACCCAAAATGAATAAATGGAATTTGAAATTTAAAAATATACATAGACATACATATATGCATGTCTATTTATACACACATATATTTTCCTGTTCTGGCAGCTGACAGTGTCTAGAAGAAAACACCCCATTAACAATGAGCATACCTAGTGCCCTGATCTTGGTTTATTATACTATTTTCATATGCAAGGAACCAGGGCTACAATCTTGGAGTTGACTGACTGTAGGACTGGAACAGGAAATTTATAAGATGTGCCTAGATCACTTTACAGTGCCAAAAAATAAGTCCTCATAAACAAACACCCCATGATGGGGATATGTCAAAGAGACACAGGAGCCAACTGAAAGAGTTCCTAATGGCTAAAAGCTGAACAACAAAATAAATGGTTTTGTACTGAATTATAACTCCATGTATAATACAAATATCAGTAAGTCTATATCAAGGTAAATAAATAATTGAATAAATAAATATAAAATAAAGGGAGGGGACTAATCTCTTGTAGAAGAATTCTATTTTTAATTTTTTTAAATGTTTATTTAGTTTTGAAGGACAGTGAGAGACAGGGCGTGAGCGGGGAAGGGGTAAGAGCTAGGGAGACACAAGAATCCCAAGCGGGCTCCAGGCTCTGAGCTGTCAGCACAGAGTCTGAGGCCGGCTGGAACTCAGACATCATGACCTGTGCCAAAGCCGGAAGCTATACCGACTGAGCCACCCAGGTGCTCCACTTGCAGAAGAATTCTAATTTATGTAGCTACTATGACTTGAGGAGGTGAGACACTGCTCCTCACCCTGTAAGTGTGTGCTATGTGTACAGATTTCTTTCCAAAGATTACAGTATACAAAGGTGGAGAAAGAGGAACATTATAGTAGAGAATCTAGCCAAACCCTACCTCAGGCATGTGATTAAGATCCACATCAACAGTAATAGATCATATTAATGGAATGTTCTTTTGATATGATGTAATACGACTGGCACTTTATCTCTATGGTCATTCCAAAAAAGCTTAACCTCAGTCTAATAATGAGAAAAACATCAGAAAAGTCCTGATTGAGGCTTATTCTACAAAATATCTGACTAGTGTACCTCAAGGTTATAAAAAACAAGGTTATTCTGAGATATTGCAATAGCCAAGAATGACCTAAATAGGCGTGATGTTTCTGGAACATAAAAGTAACATTAGGTAAAAACCAAGTAAATCTGAATAAAAGTATAGAGTTTAGTTAATATGTCAGTATTTATTCATTAACTGGGACAAATGTACTATACGATACTGAATGTTAATAAAAGGGGAAATATAGGATAGGTATGAGGAAACAGCAGTATCTTTTCAAGTTTTCTGGAAATTTAAAACTATTCTGAAATAAGTTTGTTTAAAAAAGAAAACAAAAACAAAAATAAAAGGACTGCTTTGTTTCCAAGGAATGTGAACCAAAGTATTATTGAGCCAACTGCAAACATTTAATACCTGGGAACCTCAATGTCTGGGGAAGAATAGATATTATGATGATAAGTAGATCTTTGCAAGACAATTGGAGGATACTATTTTTTATTTTTTTTTTAAGGCACAGTTTGGATAATTACATACTCTCTATACTTTATCTCTCCATTCTAGAACAGTTCTAGGAACATACAAACACTTTCTAATATATCTCATATTAAACAATAAATGTACTTTCATAATATAGTATTCCTTCTGAAACTATTACCCTTTTCTTCCCCCCTGGAATTTCACAGCAAAATCTCAGCATATACTCGGCATACTTAGCTTCCACTAAAAATACTATTGTGAATATTATCATTCACTTCTAAACATCCAATTCAAAGATTTCTTATCTGCTCTCATCTTAGCCAAATTCTCAACAGTGTTTGACACAGACTCCCGTGTTCTTGAAATACTATTGTTTTGTTTTCGTCACATCATGCTTCATTTACTCTTTCCCTCATCTTACTAGCTATTCCATTTTAGTCTCTTTTCCTTGCTTCTCCTTTTCTGTCAGGCCTCTAGGTGTAGCGTATGAGGGCTCTATCCAACGTCCACCACTACTCTTCAGACATACTATTTTCTTAGGTGATTATCAAGAGAGTGGTAGCGACATCTCCATTTAGTTCTTTAAAATACATTACACAGAAAACAGATCTCTCAGGTTTTTTTTAATGTTGATTTATTTATTTTTGAGAGAGACGAGAGAGACAATCTGAAGCAGGTTCCAGGCTCTGAGCTGTCAGCGCAGAGCCCGATGTAGGGCTCAAACCCACAAACCATGAGATTATGACCTGAACCAAAGTCATCAAAGTCACCAAAGTCACCAAAGCTCAACTAACTGAACTACCCAGGTGCCCCAACAGATCTCTTATTTGAATCCTACTTATTTCTCTCTACTCTTCTCTGTCTCAGTAAAGGCATTACCATCAACATCTTTCCACACAGTATCTGCAAAACTGTGTGGAAATTCATTCTCATAGTTTCTTCTGTCCCTTACCTTGTATACCTAGTAGACTCAATTCTTGTTCAGATATCTTGCTTATATCTGTTTTGCACAAGTCCCTCGCTGTGATTTCTTCTTGACCTTTCTTTTGGGGAGAGTTCCATTCATCTTGTCATTTTGGCTAAGTTTCTGTCTTTTGTGTGTTTTAATAACTTGCTATGTGTCCTGCACCTGAGAGTACTGCTATATTAAGAAGGGCCACACACTGTCCAGGGCCTGGCGCTTCAGGAAGCATTTCTGGTGTATGCCATGTACACTCTGCTGTTGCGTTTTGGCTGCTCTTTCCCACTGGTCAGTCCTCTACAGAGCTCATCCTTGCTCTTAGCGGGGACTGTTTGGACCTTTAAGAGGTATGCTTTGATTTGTTTGTTGAAGTAAGCCACACCTGCCACACTGTCTCCCTCCAACTCTGGAGATCCTTCGGCCACTCCACAGATCAATTTCCTGGGTGTTCCAAGTAATCTGACCTCAATACAGCTGTGTTTGAGGGAAAGAAAAGCCCAGAGTCTCCCCCGCCCCGCCCCTTCTCTGCCATTTTAACTCCTCTCTCATATACCTAATGGACTCTAACTTGGGGCACCTGGGTGGCTTAGTCAGTTAAGTGTCTGACTTCGGCTCAGGTCATGATCTTGTGGTGAGCTCAAGCTCCACTTTGGGCTCCTGCTTCGAAATCTGTATCTCACTTCCTCTGCCCCTCCCCTGCTCTCACTCTGTCTCTCTGTCTCTCTCTCTCTCTTAAAAATAAACACCAATGGACTCTAACTCATTTAGAATTCAAATTTTCCCTCTCCATTGTTTGCTTTGACATATGCCACTGTGATATGGAATATAGTCCCTTTTCAATACTTTTTCTCAAGTACATCTACACAAAGCATATATGTAAATTTTTACCAGAGCCTGAGGCAAAAATTACAATGGAGTACCATAAGACTGAATGTTAGATTCTGGTGTTATGAAGAATATTTCGATGATTCTCAAAGTTAAAAATCTTTACGGTGATTTCTTTCTCTGTGTCCTTGTGATGCTGCCTAGCCTTTTTCTTCCTTGCCTTCTTTTTTCTGTACATGATATTCCTATAAATTTATTATGCAGTCCAGCTTATATCATCTTGCTTTACTTCCTCTTTCTAAACTATATCCCGGTGAAGGGAAGCAGGAAAAAAAGAGAACATCCTACATCTTTCACATTCAAAGTAACTCATCAAGGTATTTTTCTAAATAAAAGCCATCTACTCCAGAAACTGTTCCAATCCTTAAGGCATAGAAGCAAACATTTTAAATATTCTGATACACAGATATCTATTCATACATTTCCACTCAGTGATTATCCTTGGACTATTCAATAAACTCCAGATTTCTTAAAATAGACAATATGATCCTAATCTGTTCTCAGTTTTATCGGCTTTTAAATCCCTCTGAACGTGTCATGCTATGGTCAAATCCGTAAATTCCTCCTTCCTTAGCCAGCCTGGAATCTTCATGCTTCTGTGCCTCTCTCTATACTTGCCACTTTCACCTGGAATATCCTCCCACGGTTCATGTCCTTGAATAATTCATGCTTTAAACACAACTCTCATATGGTCCTCTTTAGGTCCCAAATAGAACAGCATTCTGTCTCTTATGTTCCACAACCCCACCTCGTTCACACCACTCATCAGAGTGGATTATAATCATGGATTGGAGAATCTTTTCTTCCTGGCTAGACTGTGTTCCCTTGATGATTGTTTTTAAATAATTAAAAACATTTTTTTAAATTTTTATTTATTTTTGAGAGAGAGAGAGCGTGAGCATGAATAGGGAAGGGACAGAGAGAGGGGGAGACATAGAATCCAAAGCAGGCTCCAGGCTCTGAGCTGAAGCCTGTCATAGGGCTGGAACCCATGAACTGGGAGATTGTGACCTGAGCCAAAGTTGGACACTTAACTGACTGAGGCACCCCAGCACCCTGAGCATTATTCTCTTTTCTGTAGGCCAGCACCAAGGAGTTCTAGTGCTCAGTAAGCATTTTTGGGGGCTAAATGATTATTTTTTGATGAGCAAAAGCATTAAATGTTTATTCTGTGGACTCATCCATGACCTTTACTAATCTAACTCTTTGAATCTCTACCCTTTGAATCTCTATAAAATATCTTCACAGTTTCAAACAGTATTCTGGGTGGATCAAGATTCAGGTTTCATTCCTGCTTCTTACTAACCCTCTGTCTTTAGGGGAGTTATTTAGTGCCTCTAGTGCTCATTTTTTCTCTATAAGATAGGCATGATAATACCATTGTTAAAGTTTTTTTTTTTTTTAACAATTAGATGATATTAAAATATATATTTCCCACTACCTAGTAGATGGTAAACAATAAATTAATGACTATCCTTCTTTTACTGATTTAGTGATCTGATGAAGGATAGCCTTTAGAAATAAAGAGCAAGCTGCTCTAATGAAGAACTCTTGAAAATATAGCACAGGTGCAGGTACCATATCAAGCACTTCAACCCCAATCTCTGCCCCCCAATTCTTTCCTTCTCCCAAACTGACAAAAGTGATAAAACTACTGAGCTGATGTTTCCTCTTCAAACAGAACATGTTTTTTTCAGATTAAATAATCAGTATTTCTTCCCTTCATATTTGATTTCTGAGCATGTGCTTGTAAATAAAATAAGTGTTCCATGTCAGAGCTGAAACTGCATGTGTGAAAATTATGCAACCATCACATTTTTTGTTTCTTGGTTATTGATGAAAGTAATACGGCAAATTTTAAAACTTCAGAATATATTCAGGAAAATATATATGGATTGCTATGGTGAGGTATTTTTAAGAGTTCCCTAAAACATTGTGACAAAATAGTCTATATCTTGAATGTTGTTTATTTTGTGCATTTTAGTTATCTGTTTTGGGGCCATAAATAGATGTTTATGCTTAAAATCTCTCATTTGTTACAACTTGAAATATTTACTTATACTATGAGAAACAATGGGGTTGAAATTAAATATTCTCAGGTCTATGAAAGATTATTTTTTTTCTCAGATCATCTGATATGGCACTAGTTTTCAGCTGTCACAAAATCTATTCCATCTTTTTCATCTTCTGAATGAAAACTGTTAAATTATTTCAAGCTGCTCAGTAATTAAAAATAACTTGTTTACCAATTTGGACACAGTTGATTCAGCCCAGAGTCTACCTGAAATCAAATAATGTCAACCACCAAATAGTTTTTTAGTCAAAGGAATAGAAAGAAAAATCAGATTAAATGGCTAAAAATATTCAGAAATTTTATCTGAGCTTCTGGAAGCTAAGAGAGTTATTTAAGTAGGACAATACCAGATCCTTTTAAATATTACAATAGGTATTTGAGACATGGATATTTATATGAAAACATTAAAATTGTACATTCCAGGATGATAGAACGTCTTCTAAGGAAAGGTTTGACCCTTGACCTTCTTCTGGAAGGCAACCTCTAATCTCTTGGAATATTCTCGTAAGAGTGTCTTTACCTGGGTTCCTGGGCTACAGCAGATAGTTTATTTGAACAATGTTATTTTTGAGGGGGACTTAGGTCAGTGGTATCAGCTTGACCTTTGGAAGGACTGGAGACTGAGTAACTAAGCTCAGCCATGTAGCCAGGCAGCCAGTCATGCCTATATGACCGACCTAAAAAAAAAAAAAATCCTAGACACCAAGGCTTGAGTGATCTTCCCTGACTGGGAATATTCCATAAATATTGCCACACATTGTTGTAGGTAGATGTTGCTGGTAGAATGCTGTCTGCTGTCTGAATGGCTCCACTGGGGGAGGACAACAGTAAACTTACACATGTTATCTCCTGACTTTGCCCTATGTGAATCATCCCTTGGCCCATTTTAATCTATATCCTTTTGTTATAATAAACTGCAGTCAAAGATATAAAGGCTTTCCGGAATTCTGTAGGTCCTTCTAGAGAATTATTTAACCTAAAGGCAGTCTTGGGGATCTCTCAAACTGCATTATTGAACATATAATCTCTAAGTAGCCATTGGTCACTCTTCCTTTTATACAAAGTCTGTTTCAATTCTCTGCACAGAACTTTTTCCTTGGTAAACAAAGACCTGCTCTGAAGGTTCACTGCTATATACCCGGTACCTTATAGCAGTACCCGACACGAAGAAGGCATTCATAAATATTTATTAATTGAGTGAATTGATAGTGCTTATCAACGTTTGATCCTGTTGTTTCTTTAGAGAAAAATTCCTCAGGAGAATTGTCTAGCCTTGCAGTCTCAATTTCTTTCCTTGCATGTTCTAAATTCAATCTGGTCAGTTTTGGGGGGTGGGTGGTGGGGTGGAGACCTCTACCAAGATCCTGTTTACCATGATCCTTACATTGCTAAATTGAATAGTAAATTTCCAGATGGCAAATTATTTAATATATCACTGATGTGTGGCAGAATCATTTCTCATTCCTGCTTGGCTTCTAGGAAACTACAGATCGTGGGTTTCTACGTACCTTTCAGCTTGTACTTTTCATAATCTTTTGATGGTTCTCCCTTAGTCCCCATTACCTAAATACTAGAATACATCAGGGCTAGTTCTTGGAATTCTTGGAGTTTTTTTTTGTATTTACTTTTATATCCATAGAAATATCATATGTTCTCAAAAAACTGAAGTACCATATATATGCTGATTATTTAAGATTTTATATCTCTATTTCAGACCTCTAAATTGTGAACTCATATATTGAACCACTTAATGTTTCCATGAGTGTTTCATAAACAAGCCAAACTTACAATCTAATTTTAAATATTCAAATAATTCATTGTCCAAAATCCCTAATGTTCCTCCCGACATTTGCTTCCCCAAAAGTCTTCTGTATCTCAGTAAATGGTGACTACAAACTTGCAGTTTCTCAGGTCAAAAAACATGGGCCCCTTCTTAAGTCTTCTCTTTATTGTACCATTCATCCAATTCATCAGGAAGTCCTGTGGGCCCTACCTTCAAATATCTAGACTCTTACCACTTCTTAGTATCCCCATGCCACCATTGTGGGCCTGGTCTAAGCCAATATCATCTCTTACCTAGATCATTATCACCATTAGACCCTAAGTGCTCTCCCTGATTCCTCCATTATTCCCATATATTCTAAACTTAACATAGCACCCAGAATGATACTTCACAATGTGAGTTAAATAGGATATTCTTCTCCTCAGAACCATCCAATAGCTTTATGCCTCACTTTAAATTAAAGGCAAATAATTTCTTCTTTTTAAAAAATTTTTAAGGTTTATTTATTTTAGAGAGAGAGAGAGAGACAGACAGACAGAGAGCATGAGTAGGGGAGAGGCAGAGAGAGATGGAGACACAGAATCCAAAGCAGACTCCAGGCTCTGAGCTGTCAGCACAGAGCCTGATGCAGGGTTCAAACTCATTAACTGCAAGATCATGACATGAGCCAAAGTCAGACGCTTAACTAACTGAGCCACGGGGCACCCCTAAAGGCAAAGAATTTCTAATGGCACGTAAGACTCCATATAGTCTGTTTTCTACCATCACCCATTACCTCATTAACTCTCTGATGTTAACTTCTATTCTGTGTCTCCCTTTCCCACATTCCTGTCACCCATTCCTCCTTGGTTGCTCCCAATACACTAGAGGGACACTTATTCTTCAGGAACTGTACATTCACTGTTCCCTCTGCTTATCATGCTGCTCCTCAAGTTACCTGCACAGCGTATTCCCTCTCCTCTGTGAGTCCTTTCTTCAGATGTCACATTCATAATGACAATTGTCCTTCCACTCCATTCAAACAGCATATCCTCCTCGCCTTCATCACCACTTTAATATCTTAGTCCTTCTACCATCATTTATTCTTCTATTTGTGTTTATCACTGTCTAATGCATGGTAGCTAGATGTTTCGTCATTATTTTCATTGTATGTATTGTCCCTCTTCACTAGAACATAAATTCTGTAATGGCAGTTCTATATTCTCTCTATATACCTAGAATACAGCCTGGCACACAAGAGGTCATTCTATAAATTGCTGAGGAATAATCCTTAAAAAAAAGTAAAGAAGACTTTTTATCAGTGAATGAACTAAATAGATACATAGCAGAAGGCACCATGAAAAATGTGGAATAAAGATGGCTTCATAATTCCCAAACTACTATTTGCAAGCAAAGCCAGTTTCTCAAGATTTTTAATCTATTAAATAATCAGTTTCTTTACTTGCAAGATTTACATGATCCAAATTTATATCATAAACAATATAAATTTCTATAAATACAGAAAGAGAAAAAAATTATTTTTATTTTTCCTTACATTTTATTTTCCCTTTACATTTAATCCTTGCATAAGATTAAATGAAACATCAACAATCTGCATAACTTGAACCACAGAACTTGGCAGGTACATGGTGCAGTGAGGTGAACTGGAGGAGTGAGAAGCCATGGAGGGTAGGGAGCTGTTTTGCTTGTGGAGAGAGGAAAGAAATGGGGGAGAATACAGGAAAAGCACTCCCTTGAAAGCAGCTGGAGGGAAAGAGAAAGAGTGGAAACATAAAAGGGAATTAACAAGAAAGGGAGAGAGAAGAGGGTTTTGATACCATGAAGTCTCTATGAACAGGGGAACACAGAGTCTAAAATTCTACAGCTCAATACCTGGCAGAGCTCTGGTGGGAAGGGTGAATCCTTAGGAGCAGACAGTGAGGTCTAAGGGTCCACAGGCCACAGGGGCAGAGGAGGTTTCCCTGTTGGGAGGAGATTTGGTAGAGGCTATGTGGTCTCCCCAAAGGCAAAGGTCCCAGTGGACACTCGAGAGCAGCCACATTTGCTGGTGTGGGAACAAGGACATTAAGAGGCAGTGAATCCTGACACTAGATGCGTGTTGTGATTTACCATAATCCTTGAAACACTGCTGTTACATGATCGCACGAACACCCAGCTGCAGTCTCTAGGCATTGGCAGCAGCACAGTCTCACAAACGTTCCTGAGGATGGGCCAGCACCCAGTCATTGCTCTGCAAGATCCTTCCCCAGGGGGTCTGAATGTGTCAAAGCCACAGGGCCCTCAGAAGTGAGAGGTTTGGAAACAAAGCCCCATCTGAGACAAAACTCAGGAGGGAAATGCCACCTGGCAGGCTGACAACTTGGTCGTGGACAGGGTAGAAGCAGGGAGTGGATGGAGGCCAGAGACAAAGGAGGGGTGCTTGACTGTTGGTAGAGAGAGCACAGAGTTCTGATACCAGAGACTGGGTAGCTGTGTGACACTATTTTCACCTCTCCTTGGCATGCACATACACACATATGCGTGCCACAATAATCCACCTCAGTAAGCTAAGCAGCACCATCTAGTGGAGAACAGAGCTGCTACACCAAGCCCCATCCAACTGTGCAGAAGGGGCTCTAGAGGAACACCACAAGTCTCCCCTCCTGTTCAGTTTGTGGACTATAAAGATTTCATAGTATGACTTCTAGGGGAAACTGGATGTAATTTCAATTGTATTCCATTCTGTTCACTGATCCATCTATTCAATTTTTTTCTTTTTCTTTTCTTTTCTTATTCTTGAATACAGAAAGAGAAAAAATTTATTTTTATTTTCCCTTTTTATAAAAAAGATTTTTCTTTAAATTTTTTCCACTAAATTTTTTACTTTTTTTGAAAACAAAATTTATTGTTTTTTCATCATCTCATTTTATTCTATTTTATTGTACTCATTTTTTAAATTTTCAAATGCTTTCCTTCTCTCTTTTTTTTTTCTTTTTCTTTTGCTTCCTTTTCTTTCTTTTCTTTTCTTTCCCTTTTTCCTCTATTCTATCAAGCTTCTTTCAACAACTAGACGAAAACACACTTAGGAGCTAACATCCTTTATTTGAATTTTTTGTCTTTTTATTTTTTAATTTTTATTTTATTAATATTTTCTTCCTCCAAAATGATGAAATGAAGGAATTCACCCTAAAAGAAAGAACAGGAAGAAATGAATATCAGGGATCTAATCAACACAGGTACAAGCAAGATGTCTGAACCAGAATTTAGAATCATGATAGTAAGTATACCAGCTGGGGTTGAAAAAAAACATAGAACCCCTTTCTGCAGATATAAAAGAAGTAAAATCTAGTCAAGATGAAATTAAAACTGCTATAACTCTGCTGCGATCTCAAATGAATGCTATGGCAGCAAGAATGGATGAAACAGAGCAGTGAATCAGAGATACAGAGGACAAACTTATGGAGAATAATTAAGCAGAAAAAAAGACGGAAATTAAGGCAAAAGAGCACAAGATAAGAATTCGAGAACCCAGTGACTCATTAAAAAGGAATAACAGGGCACCTGGGTGACTAGTTGGGTAAGCATCCAACTTCAGCTCAGGTCATGATCTCAGGGTCCATGAGTTCGAGGTCCACATTGGACTCTATGCAGACAGCTCAGAGCCTGGAGCCTGCTTCGGATTCTGTGTCTCCCTCTCTCTCTTCCCCTCCCCCACTCACACTCTGTCTCTCTCTGTCTCTCAAAATAAATAAGTAAATGTTAAAAAAATGCCATCATCAAGGCATATCATAGTCAAATTCACAAAATATACAGGCAAGGAAAAAATCATGAAAGCAGCAAGGGGAAAAAAAATGTCCTTAACCTACAATGGAAGACAGATCAGGTTCACAGAGATCTATCCCCAGAAACTTGGCAGGCCAGAAAGGAGGGGCAGGATATATTCAGTGTACTGAATCAGAAAAATATGCAGCCAAGAATTCTTTATCCAGCAAGGCTGTCATTCAAAATAGAAGAAGAAATAAAAAGTTTCTCAGACAAATGGAAACTAAAGGAGTTCATGACCACTAAACCAGCCCTGCAAGAAATTTTAAGGGGGACTATCTGAGGGGAGAAAATACTAAACAAAATAAAAAATACCAAAAGCAACAAATACTAGAAAGGACCAGAGAACATGATCAGAAACTACAAATCTATAGCCAACACAATGGCAATAAATTCATATCTTTCAGTACTCACTCTAAATGTCAATGGACTAGATGCTCCAATCAGAAGACATAGGGAAACAGAATGGATAAGAAAACAAGATCCATCTATATGTTATTAACAAGAGACCCATTTTAAACTTAAAGACATCTTCAGATTGAAAGAAAGGGGATGGAGAACCATCTATCATGCTAATGGTCACCAAAAGAAAGCTAGAGTAGCCATACTTGTATCAGACAGTCTAGATTTTAAAATAAAGACTGTAACAATAGATGAAGAAGGGAATTATATCATAATTAAGGGGTCTATCCACAAAGAAGACCTAACAATTGTACACATCTATGCCCCCAATGTCAAAGAACCCAAATATATAAGTGAATTAATCACAAACATAAACTCATTGATAATAATACCATAATAGTAGGGGACTTCAACATCCCACCTACAACAATGGACAGATTATCTAAACAGAAAATCAACAAGGAAACAATGACTTTGAATGACACACTGGACCAGATAGACTTAACAGATATATTCAGAACATTCCACCTTAAAGCAGCAGAAGACACATTCTTCCTGAGTGTACATGGAACATTCTCCAGAATAGATCACACAGTGGGACACAAACCAGCCCTCAACAAGTACAAAAAGATCGAGATCATACCATGCATATTTTCAGACCACAATGCTATGAAACTCGAAATCAACCACAAGAAAACATTTGGAAAGACAAATACTTGGAGACTAAAGAACATCCTACTAAAGAATGAATGGGCTATCCAAGAAGTTAAAGTGGAAATTAAAAAGTACATGGAAGCCAATGAAAATGATAACACCACAGTCCAAAACCTCTAGGATGCAGCAAATGCAGTTATAAGAGGCAAGTATATAGCAATCCAGGCTTTCTTATAGAAGGAAGAAACATCTCAGATACACAACCTAACCTTACACCTTAAAGATCTGGAAAAAGAACAGCAAATAAAACTCTAAACCAGCAGAAGATGGAAAATAATAAAGATTAGAACAGAAATCAATGCTATCAGGAAAAAACAAAAACAAACAAACAAGAAAAAAACACACAACAGAGTAGAGTAGATCAATGAAACCAGGAGCTGGATCTTTGAAAGAATTAACAAACTTCATAAACCTCTTACCAGTTTGATCAAAATGAAAAATGAAAGGAACCAAATAAATAAAATCAAGAATGAAAGAAGAGAGATTACAACCAACACTACAGTAATACAAACAAGAAGAGAATATTATAAGCAATTATATGCCAATAAATTGGGCAACCTGGAAGAAAGGAACAAATTCCTAGAAACATACAAACTACCAAAACTGAAACAAGAAGAAATAGAAAATTAGAATAGACCCATAACCAGTAAAGAAATAGAATTAGTAATACAAAATCTCCAAAAAACACAAGACTCCAGGGCCAGACAGCTTTCCAGAGGAATTCTACCTAACATTAAAGAAGAGTTAACACCTATTCTCTTGAAGCTGTTCCAAAAAACAGAAATGTAAGGAAAACTTCCAAATTCATTCTATGAGGACAGCATTACCTTGATTCCAAAACCAGACAAAAATGCCACTAAAAAGAACTGCAGACCAATTTCCCTGATGAACATGGATGCAAAAATCCTCAACAAGATACTAGCCAACCGGATCCAACAATACATTAAAAGAATTATTCACCACGACCAAGTGGGATTTATACCAGGGATGCAGAGCAATATCTGCAAAACAATCAATGTGATTCATCACATCAATAAAAGAAGGGGCAATAAACACATGATCCTTTCAACAGATGCAGAGAAATCATTTGACAAAATACAGTATCTTTCTTGATGAAAACTCTCAAGAAAGTAGAGACAGAAGGATCATACCTCAAGATCATAAAAGCCATATATATGAAAGATGCCCCGCTAATATCATCTTCAATATGGAAAAACAGAAAATTTCCCCTAAGGTCAGGGACATGACAGGGATGTCTACTCTCACCACTGTTATTCAAACATAGTATTGGAAGTCCTGGCCTCAGCAATCAAACAACACAAAGAAATAAAAGGTATCCAGAGCAGTAAGGAGGAAGTCAAACTTTCACTCCTCACAGATGACATGATACTCTATATGGAAAACCCAAAAGATTCCACCAAAAACTGCTAAAAATGATCCATGAGTTCAGCAAAGTTATAAGATATAAAATCAGTGCACAGAAATAAGTTGCATTTCTACACACCAATAATTAAGCAGCAGAAAGGTAAATCAAGGAATCGATCCCATGTACAATAGCACCAAAACCATAAAATACCTAGGAATAAATCTAACCAAAGAGGTGAAAAATCTATACATGGAAAACTGTAGAAAGCTTATAAAAGAAATTGAAGACACAAAAAAATGGAAAAACATTCTGTGCTAATGGATTGGAAGAACAAATGCTGTTAAAATGCCACTACTACCCAGAACAATCTACATATTCAATGCAATCCCTATAAAAATAACACCAGCAATCTTCACAGAGTTAGAACAAAGAATCCTAAAATTTGTATGGAGTCAGAAAAGACCCCGAATAGTCAAAGCAATCCTGAAAAAAGAAACCAAAGCTGGAGGCATCACAATCCCTGACTTCAAGGTGTATTACAAAGCTATAATTATCAAGACAGTATGGTACTGACACAAAAACAGACACTTAGATCAATGAAACAGAATAGGGAACTCAGAAATGGACCCACAAACATATGGCCAACTAATCTTTGACAAAGCAGGAAAGAATATCCAATGGAATAAAGACAGTCTCTTCAGCAAATGGTGTTGGGAAAACACCAAAAGATCTCTTTTGCACTCCGTGTGGGAATGCAAACTGGTGTAGGAACTCTGGAAAATAGTATGGAAGTTCCTCAAAAAGTTAAAAATAGAACTACCCTATGACCCAGCAATTGCACTACTAGGTATTTATCCAAGGGATACAGGTATGCTGTTTCAAAGGGGCACATGCATCCCAATATTTATAGCAGTGTTATTGATAATAGCTGAAGTATGGAAAGAACCCAAATGTCCATCGACAGATGAATGAATAAAGAAGATGTGGCGTGTGTGTATGTGTGTGTGTGTGTGTGTGTGTGTGTGTGTGTGTGTATACACACATACATACAATGGAGTATTGCTCGGCAATAAAAGAGAATAAAATCTTGCCATTTGCAATTATGTGGAATGAACTACAGGCATTATGCTAAGTGAAATTAGCAACACAGAGAAAGACAAATACCCAATGGCTTCACTCATATGAGGGATTTAAGATACAAAACAGATGAACATAAGGGAAGGGAAGCAAAAAGAACATAAAAACATGGAGGAGGACAAAACATAAGAGATTCTTAAATACAGAGAACAAACTGAGGGTAGTTGGAGAGTTTGTGGGTGAGGGGGTGGGTTAAATGGGCAAGGGGCATTAAGGAAGGCATTTGTTGGGATGAGTGCTGGGTGTTATACATAGAAGATGAATCACTGGAATCTACTCCTGAAAACATTACTGCACTATACGCTAACTAACTTGTACATAAATTAAAAAATAAATTAATTAAAACAAGGATTAAATGAGATAAAAAAACAATAGTGCTTTGACATTTTAGCAGATTTTCAATCATGTTAGTGCTTGTCCTTAAATATGGTGTGTCTATATGGTGTGAAGGATAGTTTACGATATGATGTCAACTAATGTGATGGTGGTTTGCACCTCAAACTATCATTAGCTTGAAGTGAATTAATAAGTCTATACAAAATTAAGGAAACTTGAAATTGAGGGCACCTTAGAAACCATCAAACCCAGACATCTCATTTTAGAGACACAGCAAGTGAAATCCAGAGAAATTAAATAATTTGTGATGGAGTTGGAATACAGCCCAAGTCTCCTGATTCTGAGTGTAGTGCGCTTTATAATCACAGTACAAAGCAAGGAGAGAGACACCCATTTTGTCACAAATGTCCACATGAAAGGCTGAACCAGTCCCACAATCCTTTTAGGTGTGGAGATAAGTCATTCAAGATACAAGGCTAACTACAGAAGAACTTTCAAAAACCTGAGAGGAGAAAATGGTCTCAGTCACAGACATTTCCTCTTTCCTTTGTTCATTTAGTTAGATTGATGTGGCAGAAGAGTTGAAATGCACCCACCATCTCGCCTGGGTGCCCCAGAGAAGAAATCCTAGCTGAGCATTAACTACAAAGCATCCTCCTCCAAGGTTTGCAGCTGGGAGATAATCATAAGCCTGGGAACATCCTGAGCCAGGAAGCTGACAGCAAAGTGTTTCCAATTCCTGAGAACTGCATTTGTCTTATAATGACTGCAGTTGTGTAAGTGTCATTTCACTTAGAAGATGGTACCTTTGCTGAATGGAGTTGGGGGGAGGCAGAGCCAGCCCCAAAGACATGTGATCATCATTGCCCTGCAATTGTGCAGGCAGGTTAACTGGTCAGGCTGTTCCTCTGGTTTTGGCTATTTTAAAAAAGGAAAAAAAATAAAAGATAACTACATCCCTATTGCCAATTGCCTTGGAAAAGACACAGTCAATTTTCTCTTTTGTACTTAGCAGAAACACTATTGGTGTCACCTCAGAGGTGGGGGAGCCTTATTGTCTAGGTATAATCAGTGTGGCCCGAGGGCTTTGTGAAATGCACATTCTTAAGAAAATGAAAGTATTCCAAAAAGTTCACTTATCTCCTTTTCAGTGAAAAGTTATTCGCTTTCTGTGCCAGTAACATCTATGGATTACTTATATATTCATAACAAGGCTACTGAGTTTTTAAACTCTTCATGCAATTAAGACGAAATTTGCATGAGGAAACATGCAAAATATCCTCAACAAAATGTACATTCTGAATTCCTCTCCAATATCTCCCCTAACTGTCGAACCCAAAATAATACCATGAGAGAAAAAATGTAACACTTACACACAGCTAGGGTGAATTATTAATTGGAAATTGTTACCAAAAGCTATTGTGGAAAGGGGATTTAACTTTTCTGTAATTTGGCATCATGCGAGCTGGCTCTGTGTTTTCAATTAAGTAAGAGAAACCACACACATCTATAAGAGAGGGCAGTACAAGGATGGAACAACATCTACATTTTTGTGCACTGCCTGCTTAGCTCCAATTGGATTTGTCTCTGTTTTATTCCATGGGATAATTTGATTAGTTCCTTCTTGTGCAGAGAGGCAAAGAGAAAATAATATCTACCAATGATTATGTTACTTCAGCTCTAGCAATCCATTTTTTCAAGAGTTTATACAATGTCATTGATGTTAGTAGTACCTAATCCCAGTGAGGGACCTCTGGAGGTATTCAACTCTACTACTAAACAGTAGAAACTTACAAGAGGCCACTATAAATGAAGACGGTGGATAAAGATCTTATCAGGCTAGACAACTATTTTTAAAATGATATTACTAGTGGGGCACCTGGGTGGCTCAGTCAGTATGGTGTCTGACTCTTGATTTCTGCTCAGGTCATGATGTCCCCGTTTGTGGAATTGAGCCCCATGTCAGGCTCTGCACTGATAGCTTGCAGCCTGTTTGGGATTCTCTGTCTCCCTCTCTTCCTGCCCCTCCCCTGCTCATGCTTTCTCTCTTTCTCTCTCTCTCTCTCTCTCTCAAAATAAGTAAAACACTTTAAAAAACTAAAAAACAAAAACAAAAAATCTCTATTATATTGTATCTGACTTGCCCCTGTCTAATATAACTGGTTGAAATATAAATGAGTATTTCTTGAAATATGCCACTCAGTACATTTACAAACTTTTATGCTCAATGCTGTGACTTACTCTACACTGAACTGCCACTGGGTGACAGAAGACAGATTAGGGACAAGAAGAGGTGGCTAAGGGAATGAAAGGAGTAATGACTTGAGATTTACTATACAACCATTTACTGATTGCATTCTGTGTATGTCAACGTATAATAAAAACATTAGCTTTTTCTCTCCCCAAGAAAATTCCAATTCAGTTACCTATCAAGCTATCCAAGGAAATACCAAGTTCTAAATCCTAATTCTGCGCCATATTAGCCATTTGACCTTTGGGCAAGTAATTTTTATCTTTTGTGAAGTCTCAGTTTTATAACCTGCAAAATGGTATAATGACATCTTGTAGCAAAGTTGAAATATTTCAAAAAGACAATACGTGCAGAAGTGCTTAGGATTTTGTCTGACATATAATAGATATACATGCATGTTTATTTGCTTCTCCTAGGACCAAGTGAAGATTATATAATACCTCTAAAATCTCTTACTTATGGGAACTGGAAATAGGGCAAGGTAGATGAAAAGGCCAAGACATAAATATTATTCTATTTGCCCTCATAATTTCTTGTAGGTGGGAGAAAAGGACTTTGGGACTCTTTCACAAGGACATGAAAGGGCACAACACTGTGATAAATAATGAAGGCAATATTAACAGGTATTTAATCATTATATAACTATGAGGCTTAGACCTAGGAATTTGCTTTGATTAGAGCTAGTAACTGAGACTCCTATTCTCTTTGATTCATTGTGCCTGACCATGTTTCTCATGCAGCTGGTTTAATCTCATTCTACAGAAAAATACACTCTCTTGAATTGATTTAAACCACCAAATAATTTGTTAAATTATTCGAAATAGCTCAAGCAAGTGCTTCCTGAAAGGGGAGTAGAGGCTATACTGGAAACAGGGCTGTTATTGTAATTAAACAAGAGGTTTCATTCCACCAGAGAAATACTGTTGCTTTTATGTTCATAGAGAAGGAAGTGGGAGGGGCTCTCTCTCCATCTGTGATTCTTTCTCAGTAACAACTCAACCTCCTAGGTCATCTCCACCCCTTTCCGCAGCTAGATGCTCCTTATGCAAAAGAAGCAATGATACCAACTAATCATTACTTTTATTCATGCTTCAGTTTTTTTTTTTTAACTAAAGGGTTAGCTTCTAGCCCATACAATTCTGTAAGAGTTTTTATTTAATGACATTTTCTATTTTTGTTTTAATTATTAGTAAGAAATCCTGATTTGTCTCACCTTTTTCTCCAAGTATCTCTGTTGGAAGATGAATACTAATTATAGTGAGCTGGGGGGAGACAAGCTGAGGTTGGAAAACTTGGCTATGGTCTCAGAATGACTGACTCCTCTAACCTGTCGCTTTCTAGCTACAGGCCAATGGATGGAGGGCATTTGAAAATGTTTTCTGGGGGCGCCTGGGTGGCCCAGTCATTAAGCGTCTGACTCTTGATTTTGGCTCAGATCATGATCTCATGGTTCAAGGGTTCAAGCCCTGCACTGGGCTCTGCCCTGACAGTGTGGAGCCTGCTTGAGATTCCCTCTCTCTCTTTCTCTCTCTCTCTCTCTCTTAAATAAATAAACTTTAGGAAAAAATGTTTTCATAAACATTGATGATTAATGACAAATAATTTCATGTAATTTAGAGAATTTAATCCTTCAGTTTAAAAAGTTCTGCCTTGAGCTCATAGTTATAGTTACAAATGTGTGTAAAAAAAAAAAAAAAAATATATATATATATATATATATATATATATATAGAGAGAGAGAGAGAGAGAGAGAGAGAGCGCACTATGTCTTAAAGGGTAGATATCTGAGGAGGAGAAGGTAAAGAGAAAAACTCACAAAGAGAGTCTCCTGAAACATGGAAATGATGTCTTTATCCCTATCCTTCAGTGGACAGAAGGAAAGGGGAAGGGCTTTGAGGCAGGCTCTGCTAACAGAGGAATAGCTGTATTGAAGCAAAAGATAACACTGAAATTGAGAAAACATGTACAGCTAAGTATTACCTAAAGAACAGAGTATAAGCCAATTTCCAAACCAAAGATAGAGCCATGGATACAAACATGGGAACATTTTTTGAGAAAATGAGAAGTATTTTCTGGGCAATTTTTCAAGACAGGTATCTGACCCCAGGTCAATTTCATGGGCTATCAGCAGAGAGTTTATAAAGAGCCAGGACCAGGCTAAGAGAAGATTACAGTGTGGGCCAGTACAAGTACTCTCTCTGATTCACTAAGTAAGTGGTCTCACCAATTCCTCATTGAGGACAAAGAGTCTACTGTATATCTTTTACATTTCATTACATGGAAAAGTAATCCATATGTTTGTCACCAGAATGTCATTAAGTCTTCCAATTATCTGTTCTCCATCTGGTTTTTAAATACAAACTGCCTTGAGTTCCCACTGTACTTCATATGGAAAGTCCAGGCACCTCTCCAGCATCTTGTGTGGGTTTGGGAAGCACACCTTGATCAAATTTCTGGCTTCTGCTGAATTCTCAATTTTATATTCTAGTATTGTACTTTTTCTCTTTGTTTTTTTTTTTAATATCTCCAAGCATGAAAAATCTCCCTTTCTTCAGACCCCAGAGCCACTGGTAATACTAATTTAGACAAAAGTGTTTCACTAAATATTATAAAATAACCAAGGTAAATTTTAGCACAGCACAGAACAGGTCATAACTTAAAAGTGAATAATTATGCAACTCAATGCTTCGGCCCCTTGGCCATACCTGCCACAGTTTTCTGTCCACCCCTTTCACAAATTTTTTTCACAGCTACATTCCTTATAACCCTGCCTGATACCATGTTTATTTGACCCACTCTCCGTCTATTTTTTTCCTATTTTTTTCTCTAAAACTCCAAATGTCTGCTATTTGTCATTCATGACATTTTATTGATTTCTGTTGCTACTAGCCCCTTTCACATTTTGTAGGAGACAAGACAGGATAATAATCACCTTGTATAACTAAGTAGCAATCCATCTAGGTGTTTTCTACCCACTCATACAGTTGTATTGATATATAATCGACATATAATATTGCATTAATTTAATTTGTACAGGTGATGAATTGATCATGTGTATACTGTGAAATGATTACCACCAAAGACTAGTTAACCCATCTATCACTTCACATAACTACCCTTATTTTGTTTTTTTATATAAATTATTTTTAAAAAAAATTAAAGTTTTTATTTGAGAGACAGAAAAAGCACAGGTTGGGGCAGGGCAGACACAGGGAGAGAATGGATCCCAAGCAGGCTCTGAGCTGTAGGTGCAGAGCCTGATGTAGGGCTCAAACCCACAAACCATGAGATCATGACCTGAGCTGAAATCAAGAATGGAATACTTAAATGACTGAGCCACCCTGGTGTAGCAACTACTCCTTTTTTGTAGTGAAAACATTTAAGATCAAGTCTCTTAGCAACTTTTACATATATAATACAATATTAAGTTTAGAAGGAAATTTTTTCAGTGTTTACTTTTGATAGAGAATAAGAGAGACACAGAGTGTAAGTGGGGGACGGGCAGAGAGAGAGAGGGAGACACCGAATCTGAAGCAGGCTCCAGGCTTTATGCTGTCAGCACAGAGCCTGATGCAGGGCTCAAACTAAACAACATGGTGTACATTAGGTCTCCAGAACTTAATCACCTTATCACTGGAGATCTCTACCCTTTAACCAATATCTCCCCATTTCCCCTACCCTCTTGCTGTTGAAAATCACCATTCTACTGTTTCTATGAGTTCAGCTTTTTTGTTGTTGTTGTTAAGATTCCAAATATAAGTGACATCACACAGTATCTGTCCTTGTCTGACTTATTTCACTTAGCATAATACACTCAAGATATATCCATACTGTTGCAAATGGATGTATTCCTTCATTTTGGCAAAATAATATTCCATTGTTTATATATGCCACATCTTATTTATCCATTTATTCACTGATGGAAACTTAGATTGTTCCCATGTCTTGGTTACTGTGAATTAAGCTGCAATGAACATTGAATGCAGATATCTCTTTGAGATAGTGATTTCATTTCCTTTGAAACACACCCAAAAGTGTGACTGATTGCTGGATCACATGGTAGTTCTATTTTTAATTTTTTGAGAACCTTCATACTATTTCCAGGAGGTTGTAACAACCATTTGGTTGGTTACATTTCCAACCAAAGATGCACAGGTTTCCTAGGCATCCTCACCAACAGCTCTTTTGTCTTATTAAGTGAGTGTGATGTGTCAGGTCATTGTGATTTGGATTTGCATTTTCAAGATGATTAGTAATGTCAAATAGTGTTGAGAATGGGACACAAACAAAGGAGGTTTTATTTGGTCATCTTGCTGATGTCACTACATACCTAGGTATCTCCTTAAGGAACAACTACTTACCCTGGTAACTCTGCTCCTCTTTGAGAATGCAGCTAGGTAATAATTATATTTTTATAGTTATTTTCTTCCTTCTGGTATAAAAGTTATGTATTAAAAAGTAGATCACCAGTTTTGGATTAGAGAGTCAAATGTTCTTCAAGTTACAAGCAGCAAAATGTAGGTAATTTTAGTTTGTGGAATTTGATTAATTACCAGTCAGGAATCTGGTACTCAGAATGAGAAAAATTTGTAAGCATCTTAGGGCTGTAAGAACATATGACAAAGTTTGCCAAATTTCACATTTATTATCATTGGGAAATATTTTTGGTGTCCTTGAGGGTGGCTTTTGTGCACAGAACGTAAACTTTGTAGCTATTCTAGCATTTGAGGTTAATACTTGCTTTATATTCAAATTTTAGAACCTATTAACCCTTAAACTTTTAGTTTTCACTTACACATGTTATCATTCTATTTAATAAACCTATCAAATTTTAACGATCAGCTTTAATCAACTTTTCTCCTTTAGTACTTCAACTACTTAACAAATAGTACCTCTCTAAGTACTTAAATGAGTCTTATAAATCCAATAGATTAAAGGCATAAGTGTGCTGGGGCACCTGGGTGGCTCTGTCAGTTAAGTGTTTGACTCTTGATTTTGGCTCAGGTCATGATCTCACAGTCATGAAATGAAGCCCCAAAATGGGCTCTGTGCCATGCGTGGATCCTGCTGAAGGTTCTCTCCTTCTGCCCCTTCTTTGCACATACTCTCTCTCTCCCTCTCAAGCAAAAAAAAAAAAAAAAAAAAAAAGTTATAAGTATACTAATTTGTATACTCAATACTGTTATCAAATTTAGTAATTTTGTAACCTTTCACATTAAAATAAAAAGTTTCATCATTTACTTAAATATTTTAATTATCATCATATATTATTAGGTGTTATAATGTATAATTTTCTATTAAACAGTAGTATATACAAAGTTATATATGTGTACACACAGACTCACAAATTGTTCTTAAGCTTAACATAAGAACTTTAAAATTATAGCTCTATTACTTCTAAATTTTTATAATTTAGTTAAAATTAAATGGATTTGCCCACTAAGGAAACATATTTTCCCATCAAGGAAACAATATCACTTCAAGCAATTTAAGGTTATTTTCCCAAGAAATGTTGGATTATATACCCAATTTAGCTGGGGTTACACATCAACCAGATATTTGGGAGGAGGTCTGACATCTGGATGGCTCTGCTCAAGACAGTAAGAAATACGTAGAGACTTCATTTATAATTCCTATGCATCATGTCCAGCTCCATACTCTCCAAATATCAGGGTCTTTACCTTAGATTCCCTGGATTTATGTTAGCTAATAGATACCTCACAAATCCTTCTTGAGTCTCAAACTATCTTAGATTACTTCACTTACAGAATGGATTCAAGTTTCTTTCTCTCTCCCTCTCTCTCTCTTTTTTTTTTAACTCCTTATTTCATTCTGAATTATTCCCATACAATTCCCACATGGCAGGGTCATAAATCTTAGGAAGATTAATATTACTTCTGCCTTGATTCTGCATGTCTTGTGGCTTACTCTTGCATTACGGTCAGGACATTAAACCATGACAATGACAATAACAGGCCTAAAGTGTGGATTATTAATGCTCTCTCCAAGGGAATTACATATTGAGCCAGAGATATATACTTACCAAATAACATAATATCTTCATTGTATATACTCATATGTATGTGCTAGTTTGGAACAACACTTTATATTTACTGTGAATTCATATTTTTCACAAATTCTCTAATTTTCTTGTGCATAGCCTAGTTAATTTATATCGTACATGTTAAAGAATTTATTATATGTAAAATTTACCATGGTGTCTGTAACATACTTTTTAACTTACTATTTTTTTTATTTAAAATTTCATCTTTGTTTGTTAAACTTACTATGCAATCCTCCAAGAAGAAAAATTTTTGAGGAGACCATCCTGAAAATGAATGTGTTTTTCAAGTTTTCTTCTTTTCCTTGTCCATGTGTATATATTTTTATGTCTTCATATTGTTTTATACATTCTATATATTCCATTGTATTTTGTTTTAAATATATTAATGCATTGAGTGTAAATTTCTAAAACTTTTATAGCCTGTTTGGCATATTCTCCTTTTTAATTATTTTTTAATTTAAGTAGAGTTGATACACAATTTTAAATTATTTTCAGATATACAACATTGTGATTCAAAAAGTTTCTATTTCATACTAGACTCAACACAAGTGTAACTACCATCTGTCAGCATATAACACTATTACAATAGCTGTACATAATTACAATATGCTATACCTGTTCTACCAATAACTTATTCATTCCATAACTGGAGGCTGTACCTCCCACCCCCTTCACTCATTTTGCCCATCCCCCCATGCCCTCCCCTTTCTGATACCACTAGACCACAAAAGTGGAAGTGGCCTGCATGACTTTGGAGAATATCGGATTATAAAGATCTGGGAATACTGACAAAGGAGTAAAGACTTTAAACATACTAGATTTCTTTAACTGCGAGTAATGTTGTTTTTCTTTTCCAGATCATTGTGTATCTTTACGTTACTATTAAAAATGGAAGGGAAGTTCTTTTTCTATTAACTCAGATGTCATTTTCCTCATTTATTTTTATACACTCATTCACCAGTTTAAGAAATATATGACAGACTCTGCCAAAGAGCCTGGAGATATGGAGATAAACATGATCTTTCTCCACAAGGAGTTTTTTTTTTTTTTTTTTCCTAAAGACATTATTTGTAAAGAAACAAATAAGAATAAGACATACAGAATTTTCATATAGTATTCTTGGAATACAGAGGAAATATAGAACAATACTACTTAGAAGAATCCATGAATCCTCTTTAGTCAGGCTTCATGTTAGTTGATAATATGGAGGATAGTAGAGCATTCATTTATTTGTTTATTCATTAAATATGTGTGGTTCTTATGTGTTAGAAACTGTTTAGACTTAAAAAATTAGACAGAAAAAATTAGAAAAAAAACTTCTTTCCCTCAAGGAGATTTTATTTTAGAGGAGACAGAGAAAGAGAGAGAGAGAAATCACTAAATAGGTAAATTACAAATTATATCAGATGGGATTAAGTGCTGAACAGAAAATAAATCAGGGAAGGATGAAAGGCAGTGCTCACCCTAAGGTGAGTTGTTTTACTACCCATGACACCTTATGATTATAGTCTGCGGAAGAGGGATACTCCAGGCTTCCTTTGGTGACTACTGACTGTTACAGGGATTGATGTCATAATGAAAATTTCCAGGCAGAATTAATGGTGGCAAGAAGATACATTTTATGAAGGAGGAAAAGGTGAAAGTCTTGACAGAAGAAAATAAAGTTCTGGGGCTTCCCTTCCATGCTGCCAATGGTGGTGTCAAAGCCAGGGAAGCAAATCTTTTTTTTGGAACATGTTGGGGACACTGAGTTTCCTCTTGACCACTGTCAATGGAGACAAAGAGAATGGGAGAGGGAGTCTTATCCATATATTTCCAATTATACTGCACGGTATATTTTAATTTTCATGGACATTCTGATGGACTCCTCAATTGAGACCACATAAAATAAGGATTAATCAATAAATGTCTCTCTTTACTTTTACTTAAAGTGAAATACTGCCTTTAACTCATAAAATTTTCTTTGAGTTGTACCTTTTCTATGCTAATTCCTTACACCTCAGCCACTCAACCAATTTGTCATGACATGACAAAGCTACCCTCTCCCTCCCTCATATTGATCTTATCATTTCTTCTGCTTTCCCAAATCCTGTGGTAAAATTTTATCATTCTGGAGAATAATTCTAATATCTCATTCTGACAGTCAAAGACCCTCACCAGCATGTCCATATAACTTCAATTCTCTCATTTTTGGTTTCCTGTGATGTAGCTGTTTTACTAATTACGTCATTTCTTGGGCTGAGATTTCTCCAAATACATATCTATGGCACTCAGATATAACATGCTCTATGGTCTCATGGAAAAATTTAATGCGCAACTGCATATTTATGATTTGAGATAGTTACTAGAAATAAATGTATTTAATGTTGTTGAATTAAAAGTTTATTCAAACATTTGACCTGAGGTCCACCACTTCCAATTTCCCAATACTTATTATTAATAGTTCACGGCAAAAAAAAAAAAAAAAAAAGAAAAAAGTCTATAAAAAGTCTACAGCATCGGGGCACCTGGGTGGCTCAGTCGGTTAAGTGTTTGACTTCAGCTCAGGTCTGATCTTACCGTCCGTGGGTTCGGGTCACACATCAGGCTCTGTGCTGACAGCTCAGAGCCTGGAGCCTGCTTTGAATTCTGTGTCTCCCTCTCTCTCTGCCCCTCTCCCACTCAGACTCTGTGTCTCTCTCTCTCTCTCTCTCTAATATAAATAAACGTTAAAAACAATTAAACAACAACAAAAAGCCTACAGCATATATCTTATTTAATAGTAAAATACCAAAAGCTTTTACTCTGAGATCAGAAATAAAAGTCTTGGGGTGCCTGGGTGGCTCAGTTGATTAAGTGTCTGATTTTGGCTTAGGTCATGATCTTGTGGTTTGTGAGTTCAAGCCCTGTGTCGGGCTCTGTGCTGACAACTCAAAGCCTGGAACCTGGTTCGGATTCCGTGTCTCCCTCTCTCCAGTCCCCCACACTGCTCACACTCTGTGTCTCTGTCTCTCAAAGAATAAACATTAAAAGTAATTAAAAAAAATAAATAAAAGTCTATTTACAGATGATGTGATCATTAATCCAAAGTAACTAATAAGCAGTTTTAGAATAAGGGAATTTAATAAGATCACTGTATATAATATCAAAATTCAAAAATAAAATTGTATTTCTATATTAAAAAGAATAGTTCATGGTAGTATTGCAGAAAACATTTATTAAAAAATTCTAACCTAAGTAATTATATTTGCCCCCTAGACACCTCTTTATGGTTTATATGGTTTCTGGAACTGAAAATTATGATAAACTTGACACAGGAGAGCTAAACTTTCTATGTACTTTCTAATTTAAATAAAGGGGGGACAAAGCAGTAAATACAATCATGTAAATTTTTCATTATCTATCCACATCTTGATTTGATCTCTACCACAAGCTGTGCTGGTGCTTATGGTTTCTGATTCCCTATGTCTAATAGTCGTGGGACTGTTGGAAGGTTCTTCTTTTCACATAGTATGAATATCTGACTAAATGGCTAAATATCCTTTTTGGGGAGATATGGGGGAAACATTACTGGATATAATTGCATGGTGGGGATTCCTTCTGGATAGCTAGTCTCTTGTTCAGTCGGTGTGTTCCAAGTCTATGAACTGACTCACATCAAGAAACTGCAAGACATCGTTATTGAGGTAGCTATCCTTAGTCTCCATATTATCCATCTTTGATCTCTTTTTATTGTATAAATTAGGCAGTATATTTTTTGGCTATCTTTCTCCCTTACTCTAGAAACACTTTGTTATTATTGCTATTTGCTATTAACCATCTCCACAACATCCTTTGGGTCAAGAACTCCTACCTGCTATCCAACCTTGTGCAGGTTTGAGTCCTTACTGACTAAAGACGAATATTAAAAACAAATAATTTGACTCTGCCACAAACTTGTCCTGTGGTTTTGCAAACAAAACTACTCTATGAAAGTAAGAGTATACTTGAGGGATAGATTTTTACTTTCCAGTGCTTTCAACTGAAGATGCTATGAATATGCCCAAATATGCCCTACAAATATTAGAAATTCTCATATGAAACAAACCTTGCTGGGGCATTCAATCTTTGGGATGAACCTCATTATACATAAATCTGTCCAAACATTTTTCAACAAGCTATTGGTTTGATTAGATGAGTAATTAAGTTGACAGAGTCTATCTTTTAAAATTCGATGTAGACTCAGAACCCAGATGTGAGAAGAAAATGAACACTGCCTTCCCTTCATGGATGTTTAATTTTTTTCAGGTGATTAAAAAATAATATAGGTGAAACTTGCTCCTCAGAGAGAAATTTTCTCTTTAAACACAAAATAATGACAATAACCATAAGTAATACCATAGAATTCTAAGTTGAATGCCTCATAATAGATACAACCTAATGAGAAAAGGTCAGAAAGAATAAGAAAGGAAGGATCATCTACTTGGTTGATGTCTGGATAAATTGAAAGATTTTGTCACTGCTTTGCAGTGAATAGTTGTATGATCTTGAGTTAGTCCCTATTCATTTTGACCCTCAGTTTCTAGGTGAACAAAGAAGGGGCAAGAATAGATCTTTTCTTCTCTCTTACTTTGTAGTGCTGCTCTCCAACAAGAGGCAACATGGCAAAGTGCATACGTGCTTAGATGGATATGGCAATGGACAAGCAAACAAAAGCAAAACAAAAATAGATTTATCTGGGTTCCAGTATGAACCAACTGTGTTAAATGAATAATTCAGATCATTTCTCTAAGTCTCTGTTCCCTCATCGGGAAAATGGGAATAATAATAAATACAAGGATGAGATACAATAATGTGGTTGGCCTAGTTCTTGACACATAGGAAATGCTCTGTGAGAAGAAGCTGCTTTTAGTGCAGTAGTGGAGTTCAGAGTCTAGAGCCCAGCTTATAGTTCATATGCTGGTTCTTCTCATTATCATCTGTGTGACTGTAGGCAAAGACTTAAGGTCTGTATGACTCATTTTCCTTCCCTACAAAATACTGTTTTCATGCACTAGTCACCTAAGACATTAAGTATGATCCCTGGCAAATAGTAGGTCTCCATAGATGTTAGTTGGCATTATCATTAACTCTTAGATTTCTTAATGATCATAATTCATTAGATTTTATGAGGCCATAATGTTCTTAAACATGACAGTGAGTGATCATCTTGGCCATTGTGCCATATCTTAACCCAATTTTTGAAACCAGAGAAAATTACAGGTTAGATGAATTATTTGAAGGGGTAAGAGGAAGATCGAATGCTGAGCAAGCTACCCAGGTAGTGAGTGCAATGGATTTCCTCTCTCCAGGCTACGCTGCCTCTGCATAGGTGGCCACTAGACACCTGTACCCTCAACATGTAACAGCAGCAGCAGCCTCGTGGAGACTCAGCTGTTGCCATTACCCAGGAGCTGTCTTCCTGTCTGCAACATCTCTTTGAACAGGTTGCTTGCCCATCTTTTTATTTTTGTTTTCATTTTAGATACTATTAATCTTCAACTTGACAAAATGTCTTGGATTCTTGCTTAGAAATAGTTACCAAATACATATAAAAATGTTTCCCAGATGCTTTTTCACTCCCAGCTTCTACATGATATTCAACTCCATCTACTTTTCTTCTGGATGTCTGTCACAAATCTGGATGGATCTTCACTGGCTAGTATGACTCACTGGAAAATGGTTTTTGCGGAGCCTATGTGCCACACATTACCACTTCAGGGCTTGCCGTTGCTGTTACCGCTGAGTGCGGAACTCGGCAAAGGTCAAAATCTGCAGAAGACCAGGGAGTAAAAATTTATGAAGCACTGGGAAGAGACCTGGAAGGTAACCGGCACTGTGCAAATCTCGTTCTACCACACCATCAACACTCCCTGACTCTGGAAAAGTCATTTATCTTTTCTTTATTGTACTTGTAATTTTTTTACGGCAAATGGGACAGTCGTGATATCTGGCAAAAAATAGTTTCCAGGATAATAATATACATGTGACATTGTTTTAGAAAAGGTAAAAGTACCACACCAGGCTGTTGCAATTTTTCTAAGCAGAAAATCGTTTGTAAGATGAGGGCAAAAGTGGAATCCTCCTAACTTATTGAAGCAAAAATGTATATTGCCTGTTGCAGCAGCTCAAGTCTTTCTGTGGTAATAAGCACGAGAAACCACCACAAAGAGGAAAGGTAGCACTTTGGCACCTGAGACACCCAGGTTTAATCAGTTTATTACGCATTATGTATCCTCCGACACATTTCTGAATCCTTTTAATGTTTAGTTCGTCATCTGTGAAATGGGGAAATTAACAGCAATCTCTCAGCAACGTACCGAGGATCAAATTAATTGATGCTGCTTAACACAGCGCTTGGCATATTGTGAATGCTCAAAATGGTCGTTTTATTATAATTAAAATGATAGTATTTAATTCATTGGTGTCGCAGGTAAGAGGGTGAAAAATAATTTAATTTTCTTTCATTTCTATGGGATCATGAACATGCTGAATCACAGAATCAAGAATCTCATCAGTGAAAGAACCCCAAGAGAACATCCAGTTCCATTTATATTCAGGTACCAGAAGTTATTATTATTTCCAGTCCAATCTATATTCAGGGACGGGAGTATTATTGCTTCTAGTCTGTATATGTAGCCCCTAAGGCCTGCAAATATTTGGTGAGATTTGGTCACATAACTGTAGGTACTAAAAGGGAAACTTGACTCCAAGTCACCTGTCTTTTAAGGTAATGTTTCATACATTTCTTGATGGCATTCTTATTATGTAAATGAGGTGCTATTTTGCTGATGGAGAATGTTGGCAGCAAGTATGGTTAGATGTTGCAAAGTTACTGAAGTGGTTTTTTTAAAAAGATATAAGGTTCTAATGTGTCAGTCAAGTATCACTTATTCCTAGTTTTGCTCTTCAAATGGAATAATTCTGTCTCAAATCAGATGATGCTACCCTAGCACTGTCAGTCTTCAGCTGTTGCCACTTCCCTACTGAATAAGAATCCTCTAAGTAGTTTCAAATATCACTGGACCATTTTCTCTTCTCTCATTCAGGAAACTTCAAGTATTGCATCAAGGTACAGAACGTATGGTATCAAGGATCCATGGCTCTTCATTTGGATTTAAAACCAAGGTTTTAGCTATAAATGGTCTTAAAAGTTGGTAATTTTATGTGAAGTAAGATTACTAATTCTTCTCCAGCTCAAATTCAGAATTGAACAACATCCTCCGTCTCCTTTAGCTGAATGTGTTTGATTGCTTGAGAAACATGACTTTATGCTGTTGCAATTGACTGTTAAACAGCCTCCATGAAGGAATTACTATATGCACATTAAGATCTGTAAAACTGAGTAGAATCTTTACCTGACAGGAGTTTTCCTCCACAAAGTGATTGTATAATATTTCATCTACTGACAATGGTTTTTATGTGTTGCTAGCAGACTGCATATTGTAATGCTCAATTGAGACAATAATAGAACTACTATTCAGTGAATAGCAAAGTTTCGAGTGTTATTATTGTTATTAAGATTTTATTATTTTGGATTACTAGTTAGCCTTCTTATGGAAAACCAATGGTTTGGTATGAGATCATGTTAAAAAAATATTTTCTTATTCATTCCTGAGTGGTCATTAAAATCATTTCCTACCACTTGCCTGAAGAATTAATACATGTAATCACTTGTTTTGTTTTGTATTTGAAACATACTCTTTTACCTTGTACGATCCTCTGATAACTTTCACTTTCCTGGAAGGGTTTCAGCATAATTAAACATTTCATGATAAAGATCATAAACTGCTGACTCAACTGGACTCTGATGCAATTAGTCTGTACATATGGTTGGTTGGATGGTCCGTGTTGTGTCTGTACACTCACTTTCTGTAAAGATGAAAACATACGATCTAGTCAGCTACAGTATTCAGAAATGACATCTGCCCCATTCCTAAGCTTTTTTTTTTTTTAAATCAATTAGTCATCTGAATTCCAGTAAAAAAAATGTCTGTAATACACTTCAGATTTTTCCAGAATATGGCTTTGCATGACTAAAATATAGATGTGACAAAGAATATAAGGCAGTAAGGCTTCTACAACTGAACTTCCTGCTAAATAATTCACCATTCCCCAGTATGTTTCTCTACCTCTGATCCTACATTTGTTATTTCTCAGGTAATTTTTCTCCTATTCTACTTCACACAGCCATTTTTATTTGGGGAAATTCTTCCATTGTGGGAAGTGCCATTATAACATGGTTGTTGACAATACTACAGTGAAATGAAATTAGTAGTATTTGGGTATTTATGTGCAATAAATTTTATTTTATTTTATTATTTTATTTATTTTATTATTTTGAGAGAGAAAGGGAGAGAGAGAGAGAGAAAGAGAGAGAGAGAATGAATGAATGAGAGAATAAGCGGTAGAGGGAAAGAGAGAGAATTGTAAGCAGGCTCCATGCTCAGTGTGGTGCCAGACATGGGGCTTGATCTCATGACCTTGAGACAAAATTAAGAGTCTGACAGTTAATCGACTGAGCCACCCAGGTGCCCTAAGAATCATTATTTTAAAAAGGGCTCAGAATTTTAAATCAATAAACTAAAAATTTCATAAATATTAAAAATGAAAATAGTAACATTTTATAAAACAATCAAAATTAAGTTAACAAAAGTTATATATTCTGACCAATATCTTTATAATAAAACTGTATACATGGAAAACATAAATCAATTGAAGAGTTTAACCTCTGAATAAAGAATATCATTTGAAATTACATGATTTGAGCATTTTAAAAAGGTACAAACAGCAAAGTGTGTCAGTGTTCGATCATTGTTGCATCTGTATAATGTCTCTGCATAATAATTTTCAGTTGGTCAACAGGCTTTCTGATTCTACTCTAGTCAAGAAAATGGTGAAGAGATAGTTGTTAGCTAACTCTAGGCTTTATTTAACAAGAAAATAAACTGTTGTTTGAGAACTTTAAGGGCATCATTTTTGAAAAACCATTTTCTTATGGAGAGTGAGCTATAGTTCACTTCAGAGATAATATTTCCAGTTCACCTTTGTCCTTCAGTTTAATCATGGAAACCTGGAGACTACAGCACAGAGGTACGGGTGTAATTTTCAGTATTTTACTTTTATATTCTACTCGTTCAGAAAATCTTTGAACTTGGCTTAAGCATCATTCTTCTACAGAAACTGTACACTGTCAATAGCAATTTTCTGTTTCTGCTGAGCATTATGGAGGCAATGAAGGATGCCTTTCAAATGAGTATTTTTTTATTCAAGATATCAATGCCATGTATATCTCTCTGGTTAGTATCCAAAATGTAAATTATTCAAGGTTCACGTTTTAAAAAATACTGAAAAGTCAGCTTAAACTGAAAAAAAAAATTTAGTGCATATACATACCACAATATTCCATAATAGAAATCACTAAAATTTGGTATCCAAAAGCACTAGAGGCAATATTCACTCTCTTACTTATGATATTACAAAGCAGGTTTCTGCTTTTTCTCCTTCACTTCTGAATTTCTGAGTTCAGGCTGCTAGTCCATGACATAGACTAACTGAATGGATGCTTCTAGATTATTCCTGCCTAGGATATTGACTCTGGTGAGTGATATAAGTATTAAAAAGCATTTATAAGTCATATTTTTGTTGTTTTTTATATGGTGATGGATTAATGATACAGCAGATGGTTTCTGGCTAGATTTTTCTTGCTGCCTAGCAAGGGTCTTGCCAGTTTTCTAAACTGCCTTTTTTCTTCCCTGTTTTCTGAGCTGGGTCAGCCAACTATTGATTACCTCAGTTCCCAATAACTTTGTAATATATTTACTTTTTTGCTTAAAGCTACATGGTCAGTTTATGTGGTTATAAATCATGAATCATGGCTCATACTCTTCCAACTCTCAAATTCTTACTAATCCTTTAAGGTCCACATCAAAAACCATATCTTCCTTGAGGTCTTTCTTCATTTGCAAACTGAAACGTGGATGATCCGTGGTCTGATTTCTCCCTGATTCAGCTGTGCTTGTTTTACAATTTCAAATTATGCTTTGTTCTTACAGATATCTGTTTTCCTTCCTTCCTTCCTTCCCTCCCTCCTTCCTTCCTTCCTTCCTTCCTTCCTTCCTTCCTTCCTTTCCACAATTGTGTTTTAGTGCCTCTACTACACTGTAATCTCTATCAGGGAAGGTATTTTTTTCTCTTACCCATTTTTGCCCCAAACACATACCCAAACTACTCCCTGTTCTGTACAAGCTGGTTTTTAAACACTATAATTATTAAAATTTAAATTATATACATTTACGGGGCACCTGGGTGGTTCAGTCAGTTAAGTGTCTGACTTTTGGTTTCAGCTCAGGTCATGATCTCATGGATTGTGGGTTCAAGCCCCGCATCAGTCTCTGTGCTGACAGCATGGAGCCAGCTTGGGATTCTCTCTCTCTTTCTCTCTCTCAGAAATAGATAAATAAACTTAACAAAATATATATATAAATTTACAATTAAATGCATTATATTAAAAATCAGGGTAACACATACTTAAAACTCATCACTTCCTAATTATTGCATGTTACTCTATTCTATGCTCTTGAACTTATTAACCACTCTTGTGTCTATTGTGGAAAGACTATATAATGGTGTGTTACTATTGCTCATCTCTTCACAACTCCACATTTAGTAATTGCACCTCAGTGCTTATAATAGGCCATGGTGGGACGATCTACCACAGTTACTGGCAAATACTTTAAACCAGGAGGAGATGGGGAACAACCCCAGCTGGCTGTCACATATTTAACAGCACATTAGTTTGGATTCTGTCTACTAATGAGCCCGATCTCATCTACTATGGTTTATTCTTAACCTTAATATGTGCAGTGGTGGCATCCTGATCGTCCATGGTACTGATTGTATCAGAAGTAGTACCTTCACTGGACCACAAGTTCTATAGTGTTCTGTGTACTTGCCAGAGTCTTTAGCTTTGAAGTTTCTCTGCTAGTCCTTCCAAAGCATGTATAAGCACTATTCTTTTGTGTTAAAGTCCATGCTGCTTAAACAGAGCATATTTTCTGAACTGAGCCTCCACTAATACTCCTTCCTTAGCTTTCACTTTGTTTTTCCTGTTGCCTTTAGAGTCCTGTAGTGTCATGTCACACAGGATCTGATAGGAATGAGGAGTGCTGAATGAGGAGTGCGGAAAAGAAAAATTTGCATAACTTGGAAGCTTCAAGCACAATGTTAATTGTATTGATTGTTCAGTTTATCCTGAGATAACAAGTTTCTTAACAAGATTTCTTTGGAGTTCTGTCCACTTCTGGGGCACTTGGGTGGCTCACTCGATTAAGCATCCAACTTTTGATCTCAGCTCAGGTCTAGATCTCCTAGCTTGTGAGTTCGAGCCCCATGTCAGGCTCAGCGTTGACAGTGTGGAGCCTGCTTGGAATTCTCTCCCTTTCTCTCTGCTCCTCACCTGCTCATGCACACATGCTGTCTCAAAATAAATAAATAAAACTTAAAAAATTAAAAAAAAATTCTGTCCACTTCTCCCATTCTGTCCACATGATGGGAGGAAGAGGGCAGGTTGCAAGACAAGTATGGAAGAGGTGCTGGGGCATTACGGAATTAAAACTGCCTTGTCAAAAATGTTCTTTTCTTTTTGCATGAAGTTTAGATTGGGACACTTCCCGATTGCAATGGGATAGTAGGTTTGTGATTTAAAAAAGTCTCCTAAGATTCTTAGTGGTAAGTGTTCTTTCTAAAGAGCTACAATACTCAACATATTCTAGGTCTTTTCTACAAAAACAAAAAACAAGAAACACAACTAAAAAGGAGAATGATGTGGCCTGGTAACAGTGGTATTCTAGTTAATGACTTTTTCTAGGTGGCAGGGAAGGTGTACTTTAGAACCACACTTCTACCTTCTTATGTGGAGTCTGCTAAATGTAATTTATATTTTAAATAATAACTTACTTATGGACATATGGCCATTACAGTTGTGACTTTCTCAAAATTGCTATAATTATACTTATTGTAGGACTCAGACCTGAATAAATGGTAATCACAATAAGGATCCAGGAAATTAAGTTCTTGAAAGAAAAGTACCTAATTCATCAATTTATGGCCAAATTAGTTATTTTGTGAAATATAAAAAAGAATCAATAAATGTTGATTAATTATGTTTAGGCTTTGTTATTATAACCTGCTAATAAGGTGACTTTTTACATGTTAATTGTCACCTGGACACCTCACTGTGAATTATAAATGCTTATGATTATTGAAGGACAAGTTTAACAAATATTTGTTGTTCCCTTCCCAAGTGCCACACATATCTCAAGGCTTGTGGCATAGAGCACTGAACAAAGTTTCTGTCTTCATGGAAGTTAACTCTAACACAGATAGATAATGTCCAGACAAACAGTGGAAAACATGCTTTTGAAAAGATACTATACAATATAAAAAATGGCACATGGAGATGGAATGTGACCAGGTACGCTGTTTTGTGTAAGAGGATTAACAAAGGAGCCTTTCATAACATATTTGAGCTGAAAGCCAAGAAATTTACAATAGGTGGCCATGTAAATGTATGAGTAAAAGATCTTATAGGTAGAGAGATTTGCAAGTGGATTTTCCTGGCATGCCAGTTAAATGGCAAGTGATCATCAAGACTGGAGCAAATGAACAAGAGAGAGAATGAGAGAAGATCAGATGGTGACTGGGGGCTACACCAGGTAGGGTCAGCAGACAACAATGAGAAACAATTAACATTATATAGCACTTCGTGCCAGACCCCATCCTAAGAGGTTTGCTGGTTTTAAGTCAATTAACCCTCTCAGTAATGTTACAAACTTGATGCATTAACATTTTACACATGGGAATTTGAGACAACGAAGAATTAAATAACCAAAATTGTAGGGGGAGACAATGGTACAGCCATGATTTAGACCTACACGTCTGGCTCTAGAACATATATATATTTTTTTAAATCAGGGGATGTTTTATGAGAGGTATCAAATGTTTTACAGGCTTTTGAGTGGAGGATTCTCTTTATGAGGATTATTTCATTGTGCTTGCTGAGTCAAAAGTGGACTCCAAACAGGCAAAGAAGCTGCCAGTGTAATTTAGGGGGTTATTGCAGTGCAGTGCTCCAGGCTATCGATGAAGTTTGCATCATCTAGGATGGCACTGATGGAGTGGATAAAAGTAGTCTCATTATAGATATAATCTAAGGGGTTGGTTGATGGATTGAATGCTGTGGTGAGAAAGAGAGCAATTTAATATAACTCCAATGACTTTGGACTGAACAACTAGAAGAATGGGGATCCTATTTATTCAGATAAAGAAGATGGGAGATGAAGCAGGTTTGTAGGAGCAAAAAAAAAAAAACTTTACTTTGGGGCAAGTTAAGTGAAAATTAAGGACTAGTAACATTAATTAGAAAATTAATGGCATTAGAGACTAGGATTAAAGGTATGAATTTGGGAATAATTCACTCATTAAGGAGTGAATAAGGGTCTTCAGCATTTAGACTTTAGAAGCACAAGAAGAAACTGGCATTTATGAAGTAGGAGAATCAATGAGTAGTGTGGTTTGAAGGCCATGAACCAAGTGTTTTAGGAATGAGGTAATCCCTGGTTGAAAATACTACTGATATATTGATAGAGGTGAAGTCTGAAAATTGATTCCAGGATTAGAAATATGGGGGTCATTAGTGACCTTGACAAGAGCAGTGTCTGGGGAGTTATGTTTGTTTAATTTTTTTTTTTTTTTTTAGAAAAACCTGGATTGATATAGAGGTAAGAGTAAATAGGAAGAGAGAAAGCAGACCGGAAGTACAGGCAACCCTTTAAAAAAAAACTCTAGGGGCGCCTGGGTGGCTCAGTTGGTTAAGCGTCCGACTTCGGCTCAGGTCATGATCTCACGGTCCGTGAGTTTGAGCCCCGCGTCGGGCTCTGTGCTGACAGCTCAGAGCCTGGAGCCTGCTTCAGATTCTGTGTCTCCCTCTCTCTCTGACCCTCCCCCGTTCATGCTCTGTCTCTCTTTGTCTCAAAAATAAATAAACGTTAAAAAAAATAATAAAAAAAAACAAACCTCTATTGCAGGGGTGCCTGGGTGGCTCAGTTGGTTAAACAACTGACTATTGATTTTGGCTCAGGTCATAATCTCATGGTTCCTGAGATGGAGTCCCACATCGGGCTCTGTACTGACAGTGTGAAGCCTGCTTGGGATTCTCTCTCCATCTCTCTCTGCCCCTCCCCTGCTCACACCCCCCCCCCACCCCATTGCAAAATAAATAAATAAACTTTATAAAAACCTCTTAGGTTACACAGTTGGTTGAGCATCTGACTTCAGTTCAGGTCATGGTCTCACAGCTTGTGAGTTCCAGCCCCACATCAGGCTCTCTCCTGTCTGTGCAGAGCCTGCTTCAGATCCTCTGTCTCCCTTTCTCTTTGCCCCTTCCCTGCTCACACTTTCTCTCTCTCTCTCAAAAATAAATAAACATTAAAAAATTTTAAAAAATAGGCGCACCGGGGTGGCTTAGTCAGTTAAGCGTCTGACTTTGGCTCAGGTGATGATCTTGCAATCATGAGTTCGAGAGTTCGAGACCCATGTTGGCCTCTGTGCTGACTGCTCAGAGCCTGGAGCCTGCTTCTGAAACTGTCTCCCTCTCTCTCTGCTCCTCCCCTACTTGTGCTCTCTCTCTCTCTCTCTCTCAAAAATAAGTAAAAACATTAAAAAAAAATAAACTCTATTATAAAGGAAAGCATACAATAGGGTAACCACTGGAAATGAATGTAGTAGTAAAGGAGGGAATTAAAATGATTTTAAGATGATATATATCACAGCGTGTTTATATACCTATGGAGATTATTTAATCCTGACAAATCCAGAGTGTATAACACAATAAAATAAATCAAGGGGTTTTGATAGAACACGGAATGCTCCAGGAACACAAAGGGGCATGTAACCTGGTCTAACAAGAGGGGAGAAAAAGTAACTTGTTAGAGATTTTTAGAAGTAATATCTGAATTCATTTGTGAGGAACAATGTGGGTTAATCATGCAAAGAAGAATGGAAAGAGCTTTCTAAGCAGAAGAAATCATCAAAGGATATATTAAGTGTACCTCTGATTTGCTTTGTAATATTTTATCTTTATCTTTCAGACACATAATTAATGCTTATTCATCACCTTTTCTGCCTGGTCTCGAACTACAGTGAAGAAGATAGCCAAAGCTTGCCTTCATGGAGCTTACATTCTGGGAACAATGAAAAATGAACACGTAGACCGTGATAGCACCACGATGCACAGAAACAACTTGTCGAAGTTGGCTAGAATACTAAAGGAAACCTGATCTGAAGAGTGAGCATTTGTGTTGAAACCTACAAGATGGGACTGAGCCAAACCAGCAAAGAGCTGGATGAGGAGTGCTCATGGCAGGGGAAATAGCAATTGCAGAATCATGAAAAGGGGCTTATTCAAGAAACAGAAAAAGGATCAATATGGCTGGGGTGCAGTGTGAGGTCTGAGAGAAGTTTGCAGCCTCTACTAAGAGCAAAGAAAGCCATTCAATGAGTTTCAAGCAGGCTTATGGCACTTCCAGGAAGCAGAGGCATGGATACCCTCATTGCCCTCTCTCAACTTCTGCCTCCACCATTCCAGCAGAACAAAGGCTGTGTTTCAGGCAAAACCATGTACGCTGGTTGAAATTGTCCCTGTACTCCTGATTTATTTATGACCATGAATTTCCTCTATACTTAACTACATAACTGATACTAAAGTTACATAACCTAAATGAAGTTAATTTCTTCAGTACTATTCCCTAAACCCTAAAAGAGTTACTGTTTTAACAACATGCCATATTTAGGACTCTTAAGGGTTCTGTTTTACTTATTAGAGACACGAAATATATGAAAATACCACGTTATTAATTATCTCTCTCATGCCAAACACGTTGTTCAGTAAACTGCCCTTTCTCAGTTAAAACAAAAACAAAAACAAAAAACACTGTTAATCTGGTTGATGGCAATGATTTTTTGTTCCTATTTTTCCTTCACTTCCCAGCAAATAACCCATCACCTATTTATGCTATTTCTTCTTCCAAAATATATCACAAATCCCTCCTAGTCTTTTTATTTCTTCTGCAACCATGGTCCAAGCCATAATCTTCTCACACAGATTACTGCAAATAGCCTCCATGTGGTTCTCTGCTTCCAGCTTTGACTTGCCCACCCATTCTCTACAAGTGGCCAAGGAATCTTAAGAAACACAAATTAAAAAACTATGCAAATCAGTAGCACAGTGAATACGTTTTATTGGTGTCCTCTGCCTAGAAAACTGCACTCTTCTTTGCCTGACTCTCACTCATCTTTTACAACTGAATTCAGATATTCCTCCTAGAATCCTGACTAGTACTTTTTCTCCTTTCTCACTAGACTGGGTTGAATATCTCTCTGTGTTCCTAAAGCATTCTATACTTCCCTCCATCAAGAGCACTTTATTTTCTCTACTGTGTTTTGTGTAGACTTCCCTGCATGTCTGTTTTGGTCACTAGACTATGGGACAAGGTCTGTAGCTTTTATTCATATGTGTATCTTACTCCCTGACAAATAATTAGTGCTGAGTAAACAATGTTCTTTCATGGCACTCATGACTGATTGCATAAATACATGTGAATTGTGATGATATAGAAAGGTTTCATGAAGAAGATGTTACCAGATTCCCCACTACCATTTATTAAAGAAGCAGTCCTTTCCCCAGTGTGTGTTCTTTAGCCCTTGTCAAAAATTAGTTGATTGTATCTTCTTGGGTTTATCTCTGGGCTTTCTGTCTGTTCCATGGGTCTATGTACTTGTTTTTATGTCACTGCCATACTTTTCTGATTGCTACAATTTTGTACTATATCTTGAAATAAGGTACCATAGTATCTCCCAAAGCATGCTGGGAAAACTGAATGTACACACATGAAAGAATGAAACTTGAACACTGTTTTATACCACTCAGAAAAAAAAAAACCCTCAAAATGGATCAAAGACTTAAACATAAGGCCCGAAACTATAAAACTTCTAGAAGGAAAAAATATCCTAGACATTGGTCCTGGGTATTATTTCTTTGATAACACACTAAAAGCACAGGCTACAAAAATGAAAATAAACAAGTGGGACCACATTAAACTAAAGAACTCTGTACAGCAAAGGAAACAATAAATTGAAAAGGCAAATTACAGAATGGGGAAAAATATTCACAAACCATATATCTGATAAGAGTTAATATCCAAAATATATAGAGAACTCATACAACTCAATAGCAACAAAATAAAACAAAACAAAAAACAAACAATCCAATTGAAAAAACTGGGCAAAGGACCTGAATTGAGATTTTTTCAAAGAAGATATACAGATGGCTAATAAGTATATGAAAAGGTATTCAACATTACTAATCATCAGGGAAATGCAAATGAAAACCACAATGAGACATTGCCTCACACCTATAAAGAGGGCTACTATCAAAAAGACAAGAAAACATGTGATGGTGCGGATGAAGAGAAAAGGGAACTTTTACATACCATTGGAAGGGGGGGATATAAATTGGTACAGCCATTACGGAAAACAGTATGGCGGTTCCTCAAAAATATTAAAAATTGAACTACTTATGATCTAGTAATCCCACTCCACTCCTGGGTATATATCCAAAGGAGCTGAAATCACCATCTTCAAGAGATATATGCATTCCCATGTTTGATGTAGCATTACTCAAAATAGCTAAGATATGGAAACAACCTAAATGTCCTTCAGTGGATGACTGGATAAAGAAAATGTTATATGTACGTATGCATATATTTACATATTAAAAGACACACACACACACACACACACACACACACACACACACACACACACACGCTTTATCCAAGTTACCTCCTGGAATAGTTTGGATGAGGCAAGGGAATATTCTGATCAAATAGGTTGGCCTCCTCTAAGCCGCACAGTCTTTGTAAGTTTGTATCATGATCTGGCCAAATTTCTGTGCTGTGGGATTTTAGCATCTTAAAGTAATTACCCTCAAAATGTGTTCTACAGAGTGATTTAAATACTCTTTGGAACAGCAACCAGTGCGCAAGAAAGCCTCTGGATGGGTGACAGTTCAGCTTTTTCCGTGAGAAATTGTGTATTTTAAGCCCTAATGATCAATGAGAAAATAATAAAGTTCTTGAAACTGAATATATGATCCATCCTTAGAGTAATGAGATTAACTTTGTGTCTCTAATAGAGATTATAAATTATTGTACCGTATATATTTATTATCCCTAGAATTTGCTTCACCCTTAGGGAGAAGTATGGGCACTGATGATGCAGGATTGCATAAGCAGAAAGCATACATATCTTAATTAAAGACAGCATTAGATGTCTGACAATAGGTACCTATAGGAGTTTTACAAACACTCTCAAAGGAGAAAAATCTGAAAGTATGAATGTGTATATACATATGCACATACATTCACGTATATGTATCAATGAACATGTGTACGTACGTGCATAGACAGATGTGTGTATATGTACACATACATTTTATAATTTTTTCTCTTTTAATTTTGCTGTTATAGTAATAATATGTATTCCTGATTTACAACTTCAAATAGTAGAAAGGGGTATAAGTAAGATTAAAATGCTTTCTGTTCTTCCCTCCACCCCACTTTCTAGCAGGGCACACTACCCTACTTCTGATATAAGTTTTTAAAAATTAATGTTATGTTTACAACCACAAACTTAAACGTTATTACACCTTTTATCTTTTTGTGTCCCTATTATTTTGTCAGTTGGGTGCTATCACTAGGCATCTTTCCATTGTAGCTGAAATTTAGCACAATTACATTACCTACGACCTCTATTTTCCTCTCTTTTCCATGCCTCATTTTTGTATAATTTTTTAAAGTTTATTTGTTTTTGAGTGAGAGAGAAAAAGAGAGAGACAGAGCGTGAGTGGGGGAGGGGCAGAAACCTAGGGATACCTAGAATCCTAAGCAGGCTCCAGGCTCTGAGCTGTCAGCACAGAGCCCTATGCGGGGTCAGAACTCACAAACCATGAGATCATGACCTAAGCTGAAGTAGAACACTTAACCGACTGAGCCACCCAGGGGCCTATTGCTTTTGCTATTTTTTGCCCTTCTTGGAGTTATTTTCTTAACTGTAAAATCATATACAGCTCTCCTTTTAGCCCATAATTTTCAAACAGTGTCTACTAATTCCTTGCTATGTAAGAAGAGGAAGTCAACTAACACATAGGTTCTCCCTTCTGCTTCTCCTGTGTCTGACTTTTATCAGTTATGACACAAAGTAGCCATTTTCAAGCTTCCATGATTTACAACATTCATGTTCTGTAACTAACGTTAACTGTCTTGAATATTTAGCCTACTATCCATTCTAAAGATAGGTAACTAATGAAAACAATATTATGAAAAGGTAAAATATATCTCTAAATAAACAATACTGTGATTTGACAAAAGAAATTCAATTCCATTTCACGAAACCTTGGCATTCAGGTAAGAGTTTACTACATGCCTAGCTAAAGAGAATTCTCCTCTCTTATACTTAAGTATTTGCTCAAAATTATGCCACCTTTCAGCTTATTTCATATTAGATACAAAATTTTATTATTTTTTAGGTTTTTTTTTGAATTTTAAATGTTTCCAGGGTTCTCTTTGTTTCTTGTTGATAAAGGAGACAAATGAAGATCTTTATTTTTCTAATCACCTAATCTATTGAGTAAACCTACTTTATTCCTGCAAATATTTTTGCTGTTCTGATTTTGTAATAATCAGGGCAGGCTAAATATTCACTATATTAAGACCATGAATGTGGGGGCGCTTGGGTGGCTCAGTCAGTTGTGCATCCGACTTCAGCTCAAGTCATGATTTCACGGTCCATGAGTCTCACATGTGCCCCACATTGGGCTTTGTGCTGACAGCTCAGAGCCTGGAGCCTGTTTCAGATTCTATGTCTCCCTCTCTCTCTGCCCCTCCCCCACTCACGCTCTGTCTCTCTCAAAAATAAATAAACATTAAAAAAAAAAAAGACCATGAATGTGTCCCCAGACCTACTTCTTTCCCTAGTCTGATTTTTTAATGCTGGTGATAAACCAAGTCTATTTTTATGATGCATCTTATGTGGGAAATATCTGTGACTCTAGGTATCTGATCATTCTTGAGAAATGATAGCACAGTTAATGCAATACATTTTTTAAGATAACCACTGCTAATGTAATGATTATCAATTGCCATTAAATGAATTGTGGAAAATTAAAAAAAAAAAAAACCCTCTCTTTTTGTAGACAAACTTTACGAATTCACTTTTTGGTCTAGTTTGGATCTATTGCTTTCTAGGCCTGCCTGCACATTGTCATCTCCAGTTTTAAATATTTGGTCTTCTACCTTAGTTCCTACTGACCTTGTATTAAATATCTTTTTATATCATGGATGCATTTACCATTTTGTTCAAATATATATTCAAGAAAACTTTTTGAAATAAGTACCTATGAGATATAAAATACCTAAGCCTGTCTGAATTTTATTATTATTTTTTTTTTAACTGACAACTGTATGGATTTGGAATTACGAGTTGAAGATCATTTAACTCTGGAGGCTTCAGTTGGTTAAGTGCCTGATTCTTGGTTTTGGCTCAGGTCATGATCTCACAATTCGTGGGATTGAGCCCCACATCAGGCTCTGCACTGATGGCACGGAGTCTGCTTTGAGTTCTCTCTCTCCCTTTCTCTCTGCTGCTCCCCCACTCCTGCATGCGTGCTCTCTCTCTTAAAATAGGGACACTTAAAAAAAAAGATCATTTAACTCTGAATTTTGAAGGCAATGCCCCATTATCATCAAGCTTGTCATGGGTGATAGCCAAATGTGATACCAATATGAGTTCTTATTCCTTTGGAAGAAATTGCTTATTTTTTTCCATTCTGAAAGCTTACATAATTTCCTTTCACATTCAGAAATTTTGCTAAAATATTTCTATGTTTAAATATTTTTATCCCATTTTATTTGATGGTTAGCAAATTCTTTTTTTTTTTTTTTTAATTTTTTTTTTTCAACGTTTATTTATTTTTGGGACAGAGACAGACAGAGCATGAATGGGGGAGGGGCAGAGAGAGAGGGAGACACAGAATCGGAAACAGGCTCCAGGCTCTGAGCCATCAGCCCAGAGCCCGATGCGGGGCTCGAACTCACGGATCGCGAGATCGTGACCTGGGCTGAAGTCGGACGCTTAACCGACTGCGCCACCCAGGCGCCCCTATGGTTAGCAAATTCTTAATGTAAAAAATGGCTTAAGATTATTGGAATTTATTATTTTGTAATTTTAACATTTTTCTCTTAAAATTTCTGTGTTCTTTTATTCCAGAATTTCTATTTAATAGATGTAGGAATGCTTGCCTTGATCTTTTGTATTCCTTAATTTCAATCATTTTTTCCATATTCTGAGAAAGTTCATCATTCTGTCATTTAAGATGAATAATTTGATTTAAACAAAATCTGTTGTATTATTCAGCCACTCTATGGACTTTTATAAATATTAGGAATCATGTTTGAAATTTCCAAAAAACTTTACTTTTATGTAATTATTTTTCTTCCATTGCAGTATTTACCTTTTATTGATAGCACATTCTCTATTATTTCCCTAAGTGTAATCAGTATAATTTTTGAAGTTCTCTTTTGTTCCTTAAAATGTCTCTGGTTCTTTGTTTTGTTTTTATTTTTTTGTTATCAGTTGTTCCGTTGTTTTTGTTTTTTTTTTTAATTTTTAATGTGTATTTATTTTTTTGAGAGAGACAGCACAAGCGGGGGAGGAGCAGAGAGAGAGGGAGACACAGAATCTGAGGCCGGTTCCAGGCTGTGAGCCGTCAGCACAGAGACTGATGTGGGGCTTGAACCCACGAACTGCAAGACCATGACCTGAGCTACAGCTGGTTGCTTAGCCAACTGAGCCACCCAGGTGCCCCATCAGTTGTTCCATTTATTCATCTCTTCTCTCGCTAGCTGTTGCATCTCCTCAAATGTTTGATGATGTTTGATGATTCTTGGTCACACAAATTCATAGGTATGAACAAGGGACTCAGCTAAATAGAGACAGCATGGATTTTCCCTGTAGGTTTGTCCCTCTGTTTCTCTCAAGTCCTTTCCTCTATATGGGAAAGCTGCCTAGAGAGTTCGTGTGGCACATCGGATGGCAGGCATTGCACCAGGGTGACCTGCAATAATGGTTAAGTACATGGGACTCCTGAATCAGACTCTGCTCACATCTCAGCTCTAATACTTTCTAGCTGTGTGAACTTAGGAAATTACTTTTTTGTGTCCCTGTTTCCTTACATCTTAGATGATGATAATAATGGTACCCACCCCACAGGGCTGTTATAAGAATGAAATGAACTAATTTGTTTACTTATTTATTTTTAAAAAATGTTTATTTTTGAGAGAGAGAGAGAGAGTGAGCGCATGCATGCAAGCGTGAGCGGGGGAGGGGCAGAGAGAGAGGGAGACACAGAATCCGAAACAGGCTCCAGGTGTCAGCACAGAGCCTGATGCAGGGCTCAAACTCATGAGCTGTGAGATCATGACCTGAGCTGAATTTGGATGCTTAACTGACTGAGCCACCCAGGTGCCCCTGAAATGAACTAACGTAATTTACACAAAAGAATTCAGGAATGTACTGACAATGTTTTTAGGAGGCATGGAATGCCAAGAGTAGTCAGATGAGCTGGGGGCTCTATCAAATATGAAACAAGAAGGGCTGTATCAGGAACAGAACAGTCAGCAGCAACGTCTTACCTTTTATCCTTCATTGCCTCCACCTATGTTAAGTTTATTTTAAGTTACTTTGATCGTTTTTGCTTGTCTCTTAGGCAAAAAGACTAACAGCAGTTTTCCCCCAGGCAAACAATGTAGTTTCTACAGAAAGCAGTGTTACGGGTTTATTATCCGGTACACAAGCCAGACACCTCCTCCTCTGCGGGTGCCCTTAGGAGGAGAGGAGATGCCACTTGATCAAGCTATTCTATAGACAGTCACTAATTATCTTCATTATGGGCAAATATTTTATTTTTTTCTGTAGCTGCGGTTCTGGGCTTGAGCCTCTTTCAAGCCCCCTAGGGTGAACAGCTCCTGCTTTGGCTGATCATATTCTAGGCTTCAACTCCTCCTGCTTTGGTTTCTCAGTCAATATAATCCCATCCAATTAAAGATTGTTCTAAAGAATCAACTTCTCTGTGCTAATGAGAGATATTTTTGTTTTCAGGATTGCTTATGATTATTTACATCTATGCATCCTTACTACCATTTCATAGTTAGGAAGAGGAAAAAATAAAAACATAGGTGTAGCATGCCATCTTTAACCAGAATTCCTGCAAAGATGTACATTTAGGTAAAACAAACAAAAAGGAACATTGCTTCTTAAGGATAAAAATAACATTTTGATCATTGTAGGACTAATTTTTTTCCAGTTTACAGTAAAACTCCCCACATAATTGTATTTATTTCTTCTTTGTAATTGCCTTTTCAACATAGAAGTATGTGATTTTAAGACTTATCTTTCTGTACTCATTGAAATATAGTGTGAGAAATTATGATGCCCTCAAAAAACAACTTATAATTATGAAAATAGTATCTAAAAAAGTCTTGGAACTTAAAAGATACGTGATTGACAAAATCAGACGTTATCTGTAATTCATTTCATTCTCTAGAGAAGATATTATCATTGTGGAAAGTTCATACAGGAAGGTACTAGGAGAAAGAAAGAAAACCCTGAGGTATCAACCCTTCAAGAGAGGATCCATGATTTCGTATAAGATAAAATAAATCTTTGGTACTAACATAAATAAACAATTAAGCTGAAGATCATGAAGATGTAGAGGGTGGTGTGAGAGGGACCACCAGCAAAGTGACCTTTGCATTTCCGTTCCATGTATGTGGTCAGCAAATATTCTTACATCTGAATCTTACTAGTGAGTCACTGGTATCTGAGTAATGTCTCCTTGTCAACCTGCATCATGTTCTTACTTTAGGAATCAAAGGCAAAGATGGCATGCATTTCCAGGTTCACTGAAAATTACCAAATGTTACATAAGTAGCAGTGTATACACACACACACACACACACACATACACACACACACACACACACACACACACACACACCCATTATCACTTAATTTTACTATAGCAAATAATTACACAGAAGTTAGTTTGACATATTACAAAGAAAGAGCTTTGCAATATTCAGGAGACATTTTCTTGCATGTGTCCCTCCCCTTAGTACATACACATTGCCTCTTAAGAACAAAATCATTGTTCCCATGAAAAATTCAAATGAGATTAACTATTTTTTTTAGATGAGTTAATTGACCATTCCTAGTTCCAAAGGATTAATGGTCCTGGACAAGCATAAAATAGACTCAGTCAGCTGCAGCAGCTTTTTCAAACAGCCCTGCCAACAGAGAGAGTCAGCCACTGACACATCTCCTCTCCTCTAGCCCTTGAAACAACAGCATTGACCTTTAAAGCAAAGACTGAATGGGGTTGGGGGAGTTGATGCATTAAAATTAATTAATTAATTAATTAATTAAAAGAAAAACAGGACAAATTCAACAAAAACATGTCCAATTGTGCCAGATGGTGGGATTTTCATGTCTCTGTGCCATAATTATGGTCAAGTGGTTTAAGTGAGCTTGATGAAAATAAACAAATACCAATACCCTCACATTATCCAAAGTGGGGGGGAAAGAACTCCAGGTGCTGCTAATTATGGTGATATTGCAAAGTATTAAGGCATACAGAAGACTAGAGGAAACAAATTTATCAAGCAAGCATATTAAATGGACAAAGATGTTCATATTGTGTATGCACAAAATTAGATTTTAAAAAATTCTGTAGTGTGTATGTTGTACATTTAGAATCTAAAATGAAATACAAACAGTGCTGTTTTTGAGACCATACTTCCCCACCATGCAAGGCAAATTAGGTATCTTTTCATCGTAGTGCTATTTGTTCTGCTCAAATAAAGTTTTCATCCACATCCATTCATTTGACATAAACACGCTTCAATGAGCAATGTGAAATGGAGAAGGGGGAGTAAGAGGAGGGAAGAGAAGAGTGTTCAAAGAAGCATTCGACAGCTTATCAAGGTGCAGGCAAAGGTCCCTCATTTTACAAACACACACACACACACACACACACACACACACACACACACACACACTCACACACTGAGACATCCTACAAAACACGTGTAAAGAATATATAACCGGGGCGCCTGGGTGGTGCAGTCGGTTAAGCGTCCGACTTCAGCCAGGTCACGATCTCGCGGTCCGGGAGTTCGAGCCCCGCGTCAGGCTCTGGGCGGATGGCTCAGAGCCTGGAGCCTGTTTCCGATTCTGTGTCTCCCTCTCTCTGCCCCTCCCCTGTTCATGCTCTGTCTCTCACTGTCCCAAAAATAAATAAACGTTGAAAAAAAAAAATTAAAAAAAAAAAAAAAAAGAATATATAACCTTTTCTTTCTTTCCCTTTCCTTCTATCCTTCCTCCCTCCAAAATAACATTATTATTCCTGAAAACAAATTATTTCAGTCAACTAGTTAGGAACAGCACAGGGAAGCCAGGAAACATAATTTTTAAGTGAATAAGGCTACAAAATGTTATTCTGTGCATATGCACATGTTTTTAAGATGCCCTCTTTATGAGTGCTTAAGGTTTGTACTAAGAGCAAAGCAAGCACGGCATCATCCTGCTTCTGCTGACAGTAGTAGTAACTCTAAACAACACAAATGTTCTGCTGATGTCTGAGAAATCTAAAAGACATTGACATTTTACTCTGGAAAAAAAGGAGGATGTGGATTATTTTTCTTATTTTGTGTCAGCTTATCTGTAGGGAATCCACTTATATAGTGCTCATGCCTTTAATTGCTCAAAAAAGAACATCTGTGTTGTCTGTCACATTTTATCACATATACTGCTATCACTCATGTGGGGGAATTACACCTAGGAAAGGTTTATCTGTGGACAGGCTGGGGTAAAATCACTTTCTTGGAGGTCATTAAATCTGCATATGCAAGAGGGACATCCTTAGATGGAATTGCATTAGAGTTATCTGATTTTGCATATATTAATTTAAAAATTAGCAACAATAACAGCTGATGTTTATTGAGAACTTACTTTGTGTCAAGCATGGTGTAAAGTGTTTTAATGTTTGTTTGTTTGTTTGTTTGTTTATTTTGAGAGAGACAGAGACAAAATGGGGGCGGGTTAGGGGCAGAGAGAGAGAGACACAGAATCTGAAGCAGGCTCCAGGCTCCGAGCCACCAGCACAGAGCCCGATGCAGGGCTCAAACTCACATAGCTGTGAGATCATGACCTGAGCCGAAGTCAGATGCTCAACCGACTGAGCCACCCAGGCACCCCATGGGTGTAAAGTGTTTTAAATGCATCATATCATTTAGTTGTCAAATCCATCCTATGGGGCAGATATTATTATATTCCTCACTCCTGATGATGAAACAGACCTAGAATGGTTAGTAATTTGCATGGGTTCAGGCAGGCAGTAACTGGCAGGGCCAGCATGGGAACTTGGACCATCTCCTCCCAATGCCTGCATTCTAATACATTGCATAATACCCTGTCCTATTAGATTTTGGCCAAGATATTTTACATGTCTCCTTAAACATAATTTTTGTAATTTGTCATAGAGGAATTCTCTGCACTGAGGATTTTGCTGTTTCAGTAAGACCTAAGCTACATTGAGTTATCACTACAGAGGGCAGCCCTAAGAAGCTCCAAGTATTGAGAAGAACCTCCAATTCCACGTATGGAATTGTCAAATCACTATGTTGTACACCTCAAATTAATATCTCATTGTATGTCAACTGTACTTCGATAACAATTTTTTAAATGCATCAAATAAAATGAGATTGATTGGTGGATGGATAGAGGGATGGTTTGATGGAAAGCTGGGACAAAGCAAGTTTAGTAAAATGTTAAGTGTAGGATCTGGATAATGCATAAATAAGTATTCATCTAAAAGCTTTTCAGTTTGAAACATTCTTAATGAAATTTTGGGAAAAAAATGCAGCTATTGGGGGTGAGGAAGATGAGCAAGGAAGTCATATAAAAAAAAAAAGGCCCCCAACTTAATGGATTTGATAAAGGGCAGAATGACTAAATGTCAGTAATAGGAGGCAGAAATGTTTTCCATGAGTGAGAATTATAGAGGTAATAGAAACAGAGATCTCATATGGAGAGTGAGGATAATTATAAAGAAATATCAGACAGCCATTTGACAAAGTGCAGTATTTCAAAATGGTAACAAACCCAATGTTCATTCTATCAAAATATCTTGTCATTTTCTTTTATGGCATTTTGGTTCTATATGCTTATATAGAGATTACATACAGGCTTGTGTAAAGGGTTTTCTACAGGTTTGTATGAAGGGTCTATATTTTATATATAGTTAATATGCCTTTGGATGACACACCTATTGTTATGTGTTACTATACAGGGTGAATATTGGTGAAACATAGGGGTAGTATATAGAATTCTCTTTTTAGTTATATCTAGAATGCTTTGCATTCCTTTTTCTTAATTTATTCTTTTATTTCTTAATTTTGAGAGAGAGAGAACAAGCAGGGGTGGGGCAGAGAGAGAGGGAGACAGAATCTGAAGCAGGCTCCACACTGTCAGTGCAGAGCCCAATGCAGGGCTCGAACCCATGAACCATGAGATCATGACCTGAGCAGGAACCAAGAGTCAGATGCCTAACAGACTGAGTCACCCAGGCGCCCTGGAATGCTTTGCATTTCTGAGTAAAAATTCATAATGAAATAATCTGAACTTTGTTACATATGTGTATAAATGCACAGAGCATTATTATATTTAAAACGTGTCCCTCTCTTGCTCCAAGATGATGTTGGCAATTTAATCCTTTCTTTTGGCCATAGTCTTTTCACACTGCATGTGTTTGGATTCAGGATCTTTCTACCTCCAACAAAGCCAGTAAATTATAAGGCTAACCAGAACTTAGTGTCTCTGACATTGTCTGCTTTTGCAGACTTGAGCTCTGAATAGCAGTAATTTGCTAACTCCCTGTGACTGCCTCACAAACAGAGTACTTGGCAGGGTGAGTGAAAGTGAGCAGGGGTGGGGTGCCACAACGGAGAAAGCCCAGAGGGAAGAGCTCTTCTCCTGTGACAGGATTCATGACGTGGGAAATTAGTCATTAAACTATGAGCACACTGCATACTTAGGCAGTGCCACACTTCTTTTCAAGAGAATTTTCCTTGCTATTTTGTCTCAAACCATGAGTTCACAGTTAATCTGTGTGTAGTCCTATAGCAAGAAATGCTGGGCAAATGGCTGTGTTCTATCATGTGGGCAGAAGAGCTACCAGTAGAATGCGAAGTATTGCTAGTGTCACGGGAGGGACCTGTGGTTTAGTGGAGATAACGAAATGATAAACTCTAACATTCCAGAGAGTGGATCAAAAGGAAAACTTAACACTCTGAACTCACAGAATTACTCTTTGGATATTTGTCATCACGAACGTTGAAGTGATGGAAGTCTGTAAAATACCAGACTTTGTAAAATACTTGAATACCTAGGCTACTCTGTGATTGCTATAGGCTAATTTATGTCATTCCAATTCCTTAGAATAATCCTGAGATTCACCTATATTTTCCATCGTCTCCATTGTAAAATACTTGAATACCTAGGCTACTCTGTGATTGCTATAGGCTATCCATTGTAAAATACTTGAATACCTAGGCTACTCTGTGATTGCTATAGGCTAATTTATGTCATTCCAATTCCTTAGAATAATCCTGAGATTCACCTATATTTTCCATCGTCTCTGAAGAAGTTACCTGATACTCAGAATGATGAAATAATTCGTCCAAGATCAGAGTTACTAGTGGCAATGGGATCCTTACCTAAATGTGTCTGATGCCAAAACCTGAAGTCTTTTTATTATGCCATATTATTTTAGTGCTACAAAGAGGAGGAGCTTACTTATTAACTGGGCTAGCTGCTTGTTTTTCCTTTCAAAATCTTCCCTGTACAAATCTTCTGTCTGATGCACTGCATAAGTACACTTTTGATAAATGCTTTGCATTTCTGAGTAAAACTTACCATACTTTATAATAAATACTCTGACCTTATTTGGATGGTGCATATAATGCTAGGAAGCCCAGCTCTCCTAGCTGGAGCCATGTAAAGCTATAGCTAACTTTGTTTCCAATATCTCAAGAACTAAAACATTTGGGACAATCAATGATGTTTATACATTAACTCAAAATTTAAAAATAATTGGTATTGCATGGGCATGATTTATGTTTCATTATATGGATCTTGGCATATATTTTAACAGCTTTTGTATTATGTACCAGTCTGCTTGTCAGCCCTGAGAAAGAAAGGACATACGGATAAAAGAAAATTTAAGAAACAAACAAACAAACAAAAAAAACCCCTCACAATTCAGTCTTGGTATTACGTGCCCAAAAGCAACATTGAGCATAAATTCACAAATGAAAACATTTCTAAATGTCATCTTGATGGTGAAATTTGCCTCTTGTGAGATTTAACTGATACTATTCCCTGCTCTTTAAATTTGATTTTTTTCTTTCATTTTTCTTTTATTATGACTCTGTTTCAACAAGAGTTGCGACAGTCGGTTTTGCTATCACTTTCCCTCTTCTTAGGACAGGCAGTCTATGATGCAGATCTCTGTGATCTTCAAAAGGAGAACAAGAACACCAAGAGAAGAATGTGGGGAGGCATCAGGGACTGTGACAGCTCTATGAACTGAGCAAATTGTGACTGAAAAAAATCACAGTCAAATGCTCAGGGTTATTCTATTCTTGTAAGATTAGTCCTTCAGCTTTTGAAATGTGCACTTCTTATCTTGCAAATTGCATGAATACAAAGGAACTAGACACTTGTCTTTCAATATGACAAGAATTCTGGAAAGCATTACCCCTTGAGAATGCCAAGCAAAATTATTAATATTAAAACAAAACTTTTTCTGAATCTAAGTTTTTCTTTTTTACTGAAAGGCCATCTGCATCCCCTTTTGAAATTCACCTTATCTTGCAAAAACCAAGTACTCCGCTGGTGTGAACCCCCAGTGTGAAGCTTCCCTAATTTCCATGCCATCCCCACCCCCAGTCTATGTCCTCTAGACAGAATTAATTACAACTTCTTTTTCCTTCTCCCAGTGTGTAACTAGTCCTTCAATTTAGCACTATTTAATTGTGCTCTGTATGATAGTCAATTGTAGGTCTGTTTTCTGTGCTAAACTGTAATCCTTGAAAGCATCTTTTTACCTAAGTCCACTCATCCACGAACCTTAAGTACTGGGCACACGGTGGGTGTGTTTTTTGCTAACTTTACATTGAATTAAATCAATTTCCAGATAACTCTCAGGTCCCTTTTACAAAGCAGAAAGTGCAGAATGGAGGTTATTTAGCAAATCTGGGTGTTCAAGTTCTATGTTCTCATATGCCCAAAGCCACCCTGCAAATTCATGCTGAAACCACTTCAAAAGCTGCCTGGCAACCTTTTTAGCAATCCATACTCATGGACCTCAAACTCCATTGTACCTTCTGATGCCCGTATTTTCAATAAGATCCCCTGTTGCTACTGATACACATCCAGATTTGTCAAACACTGGTTTTAGGTAAAGCAAAATAATTTTTTTTTTAAATTTTAACGTTTATTTATTATTGAGAGACAGAGAGACACAGAGCATGAGCAGGGGAGGGGTAGAGAGAGGTGGAGACACAGAATCTGAAGTAGGCTCCAGGCTCTGAGCTGTCAGCACAGAGCCCGACGTGGGGCTTGAACTCATGAACTATGAGATCGTGACCTGAGCCGATGTCAGTCGCCCAACCAACTGAGGCACCCAGGCGCCTCAAAATAAAATAATTTTTAAAAATTATACAAGATAGGGGTGCCTGGGTGGTTCAGTTGGTTGAGCATCCAACTTTTGATTTTGGCTCAGGTCATGATTTCAAGGTCATGGGATTGAGCCCCATGTCCAGCTTCACACTGAGTGTGGAAGCTACTTAAGATTCTCTCTCCCTCTCTGCCCGTCTCCCTCATTCATGCTCTCTAAATATATTTTAAAAAGTATACAAGATAAATTCATTTATTTATTTAAATAATGCACTTTGATCTTCAGTTGCACATAGTGTACAAAATAGTTTATTATTGACTCTTCCATTAGGATGTAAGCTTCACGAAAGCAGGAAATTTCTTGGTTTTCTTTTCTTCTAAAACTCAATGTCCAGCACATGGATAACACAGTCACTTCCTAATTTGTCTCTCTTGATTTCCATCAGGGGCAAGAATTATCTTTCTAAATTAAAAGCTGATCATATAATTTCCTTCCTGCAAGCCTAAAGCCCCCTTTCTCTTACAGTTTTCAAACTTTAATATCCATCAAAATATCTTAGGGAGCTGAAAATTATATTGGGTTATGAGTTTACCCTCAGTGATTCCCCTCCATTTGATCTTGGTTGGGGACAGCAGAGCAGCTCTAGAAGTAATTCTTAATCACAGTCAGTTTTGAAAACATTCACTTCAATTAAAATAAGATAGTCAAAATATCTTGTTATGGCACTCAGGACACTTCAAAATTGGACCCCGATTATTGCCCCAGTTTCTTTCTCCTAAGACATTAAACTCTATGCACAAGTCTGATTAGGCTACTTACAATTTCCTAAACATGAAATAATCTTCATTCTTCCCAGTAATTATATATAATTCTCCTTTCCCAGGATACTCTTGTATCTCATCACCTGTATTCAGTGAAGTTGTACCGAAAAGGAACCAGCTCAGGAGCTGGTTCTAAAGGATACCCATGCTATAAAGCCATTTCTTTTCATTAGAATTAATTACTTCCTTCATTATGCTCCCAAAGAGTTATACTTCTTATAGCATCCATCTCATGATATCATGATGTTTTTGTTGACCTCTCCCATTTAAAGATTGTGAACTTGCCACAGGCACCTGAGTGGCTCAGTCAGTGAAACATCCGACTTTGGTTCAGGTCATGATCTCCCGGTCTGTGGGTTTGAGCCCCGTGTCAGGCTCTGTGCTGGCAGCTCAGAGCCTGGAGCTTGCTTTGGATTCTGTGTCCCCATCTCTGTTCCTCCCCACTCATGCTGTCTCTGTCATTTTCTCTCAAAAATAAACATTAAAAAACAAAAAAAAACCCAAAGATTGTGAACTTGTTGAAGCACATATACATACATATTCACACACGTTTCATCTTTATATCATTATCTTTTTGAATACTAATGGGCACATGATAAGTGCTCAATAAATATTTGTTGAATTTCATTACAGATGTTTTACAATCTAGTACATTCACATATTTTACAACATAGTTGACATTATAAGTGCTAATTATGAGTCTATGATAATTAGCAGGAAGTTTGTGAGTATCAAACAAATGTAACTTCATTATAATAGTAAGCATATTTTAAAAATAATAGTTTGGTAATTTTTGCATCTAATTTTCCAAAGAATACCTTTATTTCTCTAATTGATTACTTTAATTCCTCGTATAAGTCAGCCAAGAGAGCAAGAACATCTATTTATATCATAAGTCCTCTATGAAATGTATTTCCATAAAAATCAATCAAATTAGAAATGTGAGTCTAAGTGTTAAATGTTTTAATTGGCACTTTATAAATGTTTATTAAATGAATGATTGAATAAATTATCATTCTGGAGCTATGTCTAAACTGATAAATCAGGTAGTTACAAAGAGAAAAGATCAGTTAAGTGTTTTATGCTTTAAACATTTTTAATATAACTTTTTGTGATATTAGTGTTTTACAAAAATGTGATTTAGAATGCCTTATAATAACACTCCAACATATTTTTGGTAATATTTAAGGGGGAGAGGAATTCTTATGGCATAATTTATTAACAGTAATGAAAATAGATTATACAAACTATTTTATGATATTAGAAATCTTTTGAGGATACATTACATCAAACGTTTTATAAATGTCTTATATTTAAATGTTTTATAGCCAATGACAGAGTTTTGTTTTATATAGAGATATCATTTACAGTAAAATGCTAGTGAAATTGAATTTAAAATATACACCATTGTTATGTTTAGTTCCTTTGACTCACCATTTAGGGCAAATGTCATTAAGATATTCATCATCTAAGATCACGACCTTTGAAAGTACTATTTCCAATAATGCCCAAATCTTTGAAAGCTTTAACCCAACATTCAACTTGAAGTAATAAAATTTCTAAAAATCTATCAATCATGAATGCTGAGAATGACCATACTGAGCACCCAGCAAATCCCACTCATTTTGAAAAAGAGGAAATAGAGACCAAGAAGAATATGTAACTCACCAAAGGTCATACAGAAAATCAATGGCAGAGCTGGGACTGGAATTCAGGGTCCCAGTGATTCATGCAATACTCTCTCATTAACTTATGCTGTCTTTTTTTTTCTACTTCTGTTTGCATGGGAAAACCCATTGATTTGGTTGGTACTCAAAACTCAGCCATAATCAGTGTCTTCTGTAGCCTCAGAGTTTTCTTGAAACTCACTGTGCAAGTAACAAAACTTGTTGACTTATATTGTTATTTTATACTTCAAAGTTTATGTTTAGGAGGAGGGTTTGGAAACAAACATTAACTTAGGTTAACTCTAAGAGTATGCTTGAGAGGGGTTCCACATTTTACATTATGCATATCAGTATTTGTTGCATATTTTGAAGCAATTATTACCATAACTTTGAAATAAAAATATTTAAACTGAGATAAACAACAAAAGAAAAAAATGTATTCTTGTTTGGAACCCTCATCACTCTGGGTGGTCCCTGGGCTAATTTTTGTAATATATTAGATGGTTTGTTTCTTGTAGGAACTTATGGAAGAAATAGGAATTTAGGAAGAATCCCTCTGCTTTTGCATTGCATTTTGCTATATGAAATCACAAATACTCCATGAAGTATATAATCTTTCTCCGAAATCTTCAATATGTTTCTCTTTATTGGTTCTTTCTATTCAACCTATAAACATAATCAAGAAATTCTCATTCTGGAACAATTAAATGAAACCAGGCACCCATTCCATCTCTTATTTATACCTCTCCCATTTCCTGAATCACTCTGGCTGTCACCTGTTCTGTTACTACCTTATGTATTTATACATTTTTTAGAGCATCCAATGATGCCTAGCAAATAGTGGGCAAACAGGAAACACTTCATAAGTATTGTCCTACTGAACTTTAGATTGTTTGATTTCTCTGTGCTGTTCACTCTGCTAATTAACATGAACTTGCAAATAAACAAGGACAGTGGTACAAATCATCAGAACTTCCTTATAAAATAAGCATAATTTTCAGATCACTTCTCTGAATGTGAAAGAGTTGTACATTTACTGAGATAGAAAAGTATAATTCCAGATTTCCTATTAGGCACTCTCATAGAACCACGGACTTTCCTTTATCGGAAAATATTAAGCTGAAATTTAAAATGTTGTGTAAAATCCTTTGGATGGTATCAGTCTCTCCAGGTAGTATGAAAGCTTTATGAAGACAAGAAAACCACCCAAGTTGTTTCATGGTTGACTGAAAGTTCCCCGGGGGGACAAGGATTCTGCCTGACACAGAAAAGAGGTTCAACAATTATCTATTGAATGAATGAATGAATATACTGAGAAGATTTAAGTAGTTCACAATACTGAAGTTAAAAATTAAATTTAGAAGGGGATATTCAGTATATTTGGCAATTAGATCAAATGTCATACAGGTAATTTAGAGAACTTTCTGATGACTATTGTGAATTGCAAAGTATCTTACCCTTGAAATTGATTCATTTATAAATAAATTCATTAGCAAATAATTTCGACTATCCAAAGCTTTCATACGGAGAGCTCTTTAAAGGGATTGTGTAAGCAAGCTTTCCCTTTCTTCATTTCTTTTAAGCTAAGAGCTCAACAGTGACATAGCCATTATTTCCTTATGCCTTAAAATCCAGTAAGTTATATCAAACTCTATTCAGGTTGGAAAATAAATATTTTTGCTCTGTGCTTTGGATTTACATTAAAGCCATAAAAACAGCAAGATTTACTCTGGACCCGTAAATTAGACCAAAAGCTCTTACATCCTGTTTTTAGGGCTAGTGTTTGCATTTGTCATGTTTCAGTCTATTTCATCTCATACAGGTCTACCAGCCTGTAATAGTGAAAATACACAAGCACTCTTTTTGTTTTAGGACACTATTATTCTGCTACAGTTCTGTCAGGATTTCTGTGATGTTCCTTTAAATAGAAAATATGCGTACACATAATATTTCACGTTTTTAAAACTATATTCCCCTTGTAATGCATAGAAATTGTCCTAATATCTTTACCTTTGGGTTTTAGTGCTTTATGTTTACCTTTAAAATACTTTTTTTTCTTTTTATAATTTGTTTTGAAGGGCATATGTATTCATGTGTATGTGGCTGAGATATAGTTTTTTTTTGTTTGTTTATTTTATTTTATTTTTTTTAGTTTTTTTAAATTTATTGAGAGAGAGAGAGAGAGAGAGAGTGAGCGAGCGCAAGTGGGCACCCAGGGCTGGGGGGCAGAGACAGAGGGAAAGAGAGAATCCTAAGCAGGCTCCATGCTATCAGCACAGATTCCAATGCAGGGCTGGATCCCACATACAGAACCATGAGATCACGAGTCCAAAAATCAAGAGTCCAACGTTTAACTGAGTCACCCAGGTGCCCTGAGAAATATTTGTAATAGTAAAATATGATCATTTTTTAGCTGTGATTCAAGTCTTGTTGGGATCTTAGAATTTGACTAAGAAAATCCAGTTCACAAGCAACACTGATTTCCATAACGTACAAGTGAAAAGAATGCTCTTTCTTTGGCATTTGCAGCTATGAGCCTTGAATGTTTGCAAAAATTTTTAAAGTAACTGATTTATACCTTACTTTCAGTGTTTAGTCAAGTTCCCTTCCTGTAATGCCACAATATTGAACACTAATATAGCTTTTCATGTAAAAGACCCCAATTTTAGTCATCATGGCAAAGTTCTTACACTGATGATTTTTTAACTTGGGCAGTTGGTAGCATATTGGGATTATCAAGGAAGATGGTTAAACCCAAGAACTTGGAGAGAAGATTTAAAAAATTCTTCTTGGAGGGGCACCTGGGTGGCTCAGTCAGTTAAGCATCCAACTCTTGATTTTGGCTCGGGTCCTGGTTCTTGAGTTCATGCCCTGCATTGGGCTCTGCACTGAGAGCACAGAGCCTGCTTGAGTTTCTGTATCCCTCTCTCTCTCAAAATAAATAAAAACAAACTTAAAAAAATTCTTCTTCGCGTTAAATAATTTAAATAAATACCAAGCATTAATTGGAGACAAAATTTATACTAGATTGCTTGGAATATTTTCTTGAATTATAGTTTCATCGATGATATTAACCAAGTTAAAGGACACATTTATCAGTGAAGGACTATAGCTAGCCTAGGAAAACATGTTACAGAGAAGGCAATTTCTTTTGATGTATGTGTATCAGGATCTAGGATAGAGAAATATAGGATAAAGGCAATCCTCTACCTACTGTCTTTCATAATAAGTTAATGAGTTGTATCCTGACTGATAGATCAATCTTATGTGAATTCAAGTATTATAAGCACGCCAAAGAGTAATTGATCACTTCTAAATACACTAATACATTTTAGATTCTAGATCTTAAAGGATTGGGCCACTCACTGTACTACTGAAGCATGCCTCCATTTAAAATTAAAGGAGAATTACAGGTCATTCAAGTCCCATTGGATCTTTCATGTTTAAATAGATCAAATTGCAGAATTTAGCATATGAATAACAGGATACCTGTTTCAGTACATCTGCAAGAGAAGTATCCTTTTTTTAAAAAATAAAGGCAAATTATAATAAGTTCCATCCATTACAATGCTCTATATTAAAAGCTAATTTGAATGTAATAAAGGCCACCAGGCTCTAAAAGTAAATAAATAAAATTAAATTAAAGTAGAATTAAAACATTATGTCTCTCTCCTTGCTTTACAAGCTTTTAAAATTTAGCAAGACTGTTTGGCCTAGAGTATTCAAATATGTGCATAAATTATTAGTTACATCATTCGTAGAGATGAAGGCTGGCTTTAAAAAAATTTTTTTTTAATGTTTTTAGTTACTTTTGAGAGAGAGAGAAAGAGAACTAGCGAGGGAGGGGCAGAGAGAGAGGGAGACACAGAATCTGAAGCAGGCTCCAGGCTCTGAGCAGTCAGCACAGTGCCTGAGGTAGGGCTGGAACTCGGAACCGCGAGATCAAGACCTGAGCCAAAGTCGGACACTTAACGGACTGAGCCACCCAGGCGCTCCTGAAGACTGGTTTTTGTGGAAATATTTTATGTTTTACTTACACGAGGTGAATAGCGGTCCTGCATTACACAGAAAGATAAAGCATGGACATACAGGAAGTGTGTATAGAATGAAATAAATTGTGAAAACAAGGATTAGTGGGTCACAATGCAAAGTGAAGATAGAAAACCCATATGAATTTTGATGTGGGAAACAAAGGCAGAAGAAAAATATAATAAGTTTCCTTACTGCCTACAGCCCATTGACAAGTCTTTGAGACAGGCAGATTCCGAGCTCAGCTACCTTGATGATGACACTTTGCTAAGGGCAAAAGGGAATCTTAGCTTAATATTATCCTGACACCCCAGGATCCTGTAATTCTCCTTTAACGTATAAAAATTCCTTTGGAAACCTGCTTTATCTCTACTCCCCAAGATATATGTTAGCAATCATACTCCAAGCATACGGCTCCCTGATACACATCTGAAGGGTTTCATGATTGAGGTTTTACTAGGCAGTAACAAATGACCTTTTCCTAACTATAATAGCTAGTCCCCTCAAGGTCCTGGAAACCTTACTTCCAAAATTCCTTAGAGACTTAGGCTATCCCTAACCTCCTCCCAACTTGAAGGTGTATGATCAGTTCTGCCAATGGGTCCTGTCCTTGCACTTTAATAAAACCCCCTTTTTGCACCAAAAATGTCTCAAGAATTCTTTCTTGGCCATTGGCTTTGGTAAGAAAGGGGCACCTGGGTGGCTTAGTCAGTTGAGCATCTGAATCTTGAATTTGGCTCAGGTCATGATCTCACTGTGCTGACAACACAGAGTCTGCTTGGATTCTCTCTCCCTCTCTCAGCCCCTCCCCTGCTTATGCACACACTTGTGCACACACACTGTCTCTTTCCCTCTCTCTCAAAATAAATAAACATTAAAAAAAATAAACTGGTAAAAAAATTAAAATGGTTTAAAAAACAGAAAGCTGTAATTTTTGATCGAAAGGAAACACAAAGTGAGTTTCAATTTCAACCTGACCTGCCCGAGGACACTTTCTAAGTTATGGCACAAAATTGTGAACCAAAACAGGTATCAACAGTCAATTGAAGCTCAGGGCTACTGAGGTAGGTGGTATTTGTGGGTCAGGGTTTTAGAAAAGAACAAGAGGCTCAGAGAAGTAGGATAAAGTCTGCATGGAGATTTTGTCAGAATACTAAACTGCATATACTTAAGTGAAAATATTTGAGGCTCAGCAAAGAATAGCTACTGGGAATCTTTGAGATAAGCATATATTCTGGAGGTTACTCCGTCCTTAGAGACTTCTCAGAAGCAGAATGTAGGGATTTCAGTAAAGCAAGCTGATAGCTCAAAAAGGCCATGGCTTAGCTATAGTACTATTGCATATATGCTTTAACGAAGTCTGAAAACAATCCTTGGAGGTTCAAACCGATCACCAAATTCACTGCCAGAACAAATATCAAACTAACTGCAATCAGGAAGAAATGCAGATCTACAAGCATGAATAACTTGTAATAGAATAGAATATATGTGTGAAAATGTAAAATCATTTTTCCTGTCTTATTTTTATAAAAGACAATTAACTAGGGGCACCTGGGTTGCTCAGTGGGTTAAGTGCCCGACTTCGGCTCAAGTCATGATCTCATGGTTCATGAGTTCGAGCCCCACATTGGGCTCTCTGCAGTCAGCACAGAGCGCTCTTCAGAACCTTGGTGCCTGCCCCCCACCCTTCCCCTGGTCCTAAGAGTATGCACTCTCTCTCTAAAATAAATAAACCCTAAAAACAAAAGGCAATCGAATAAAGAAAAAATAAATGACAATATGCTGTGAGATTTCTAACGTGTAGTGTCTGAAAATATAGCATAAAGAATGGACAGAGTAAATGGAAGACCTCTGTTTTCAATGTTTTAATTATACATGATGACACAATGTTCATTCAATATATACTTTAATAAGTTAAGGACGATATAGCAATTCCAGAAAACATTAAAAAATAAGAAAGTAAAACTGAAAAGCAAATAGATGAGATAAAATAGAATGCTAAAAAATAAAAGGACTATTGAAAATGCTCTGTATGATATGTTAATGATGGAAACATGTCATTTTACATTTGTTGAAACCCATGTAGTACACAACTCCAAGAATGAACCCTACTGTAAACTATGGACTTTAGGTGATCATGATATGTCAATAGGTTTATCAGTTGTAACTGATGTACTTCTCTGAGGGGGGATGTTGATAATGTAGGAAGCTATACATGTGTGGGGACAGTGAATATAAGGGAAATCTTTGTACCTTCCCCTCCACTTTGCTGTGAGCCTAAAAATTGACCGAAAAACACAGTCTTAAAAATGAGTAATCCAAAAGAAGGCAGAAGCAAATGAAAGAATTAAGAAGAGTTGGCACAAAGAATAAATAAAAACAATAAAATGAATTTACACTCAATAATACTAAAGTAATACAGTTGAAAACATTAAATAAGCTAAACACATACATTAAAAGACAGATTTTCATACTAATTAATAAGAAGATGTAACTACTTCTTAAAGCAGAAAAAATTTAATTATGAAGATATAGGTGGCTAAAAAGCAAAATGATAAAAAATAATACTCTATGAAAGTTCTCATTCTGAGAAATCTGGAATGGCTACATTATTTTCAAAAAAAGAGATTTTAAGGAACAAATTATTTCCAGACATAAGGAGGGCATTAGGATGAAGGGTCAATAAATTGAGAATACATAACAATCCAGAGGCACCTGGGTGGCTCCAGGCAGTTAAATGTCTGATTCTTGATTTCCACTCAGGTCATGATTTCACATCATGAGATTGAGCCCCTCATCGGTCTCCATGCTGAGCATAGAGCCTGCTTGGGATTCTCTCCCTCCCTCTCTCTTTGCCTCTTCCCTGCTTATGCACATGTGATTACACACACACTCTCTCTCTTAAAATAATTAAACATACTTTAAAAAAGAATACATAACAATCCTTTAAAAGTATCTGGTTAATAAAAGAATATCTATATGTATAAAAATAAAACAAAACTAAAGAGAGACATTATTGGATCCTTAGTTACAAATTTTAATAGTCCTCCCTCAATAAATAAAGAAACAAAACAAGTAAATAAAAAATTAGTAATAATATAGAAGATTTAAACAAAGCACACTTAGTATAATCAACATTTATGGAAAATTATAAAGTAAAAACTGAAAAATACACATTATTTTCAAGTTCACATGGATAACCCACCAAAACAGACCACATACTGGGACATAAAATAAATCTATATATTTCAAAGGATTGAATTCATACATGACCATAGCAAAATCAGTAGACAATGACCAAAACATATTGGGAAAAATCACCACATATTTTGAAATTAAGCAGCACATTTCTGCATAACCCATGAACCAATGAAGGAATCACAGATGTAATTAGAATATATTTTTAATAGAATGATAATTTAAAGACAACATACCATAATATTAAAATACAGCTTAAATAGTGCTTATAGGTAAATCCAAAGCTTTAAATGCTTATAATAGAACAGAGGGAAGTCTGAAAATCAGCATCTACTCTACCATCTGTAAAAAGTAGAAATGAACTTATTAACTCAAAGCACCTAAAATGAAGGAGGCAGTAAAGGTGAATCTTAAAATGAAAGTCATAGGACTATAAAGTAGTAAAACAGAAAAACAATGAGTAAACAAAGTCCAACAGAGGGAAAAAAAACTTTTTTTTTTTTTTAAAGATCAACAATAGTGAGAAATTCCCTGATTGATAAAGGGGAGAGAAAGAGAGAGAGGGAATGAATATTCTAAATGACAAATCAGGAATAAATGAAGGGACCTCTATCAGCAAATATTAAAGAGGGGGTACCACTACAGATCAAATAGGTATTAACTGAACAACAAAGTAATACTATGAACAAAGTTATACCAAAATTTTTTGACAATTTAATTAAATGGGCACATTCCTTAAAAGGCACACGGTAGCAAAACTGACTCGAGGAAATTGTAGAGCTGAACAGCCATATATCTATTAATGCAATTAAATTCAATATAAATGACCTTCTTACATTCATACAAAGAAAAAAATCAAAGCCAGATTGCTTCACTGGTGAATTAGCTAAAACACTTAAGGAATAAAATAATATCAGTCTTAAAAAATACTTCAAATAATAGTATAAAAGCTGATTTTATGAAACCAGCAATACCCTAAAACTAAAATCAGACAAAAATATTACAAGAAGAGAAAAATATAGACCATTATATGTGGTGAACATAAATACAAAAATTATTTTAAAATATTAACTTTTTGAGTCTAACAAGTGGGATTCATCTCAGAACTGCAAATTTTATTCAACATTCAAATATTAATTTAATCTTTCAACAGGATAAAGGAGAGAAACACATTAAGAGAATTTAAGTTAATGCAGAAAAAATGTTTCACAAAATCTAACACTACCTACATTAAATAAAGGAAGGGAAATAAGAGAAATCAGACCAGGAAAAAAAACCTGTGAAACAGAATAAATCAAAGAGATGATAAGGTGGTTAGGATGAATATGTGCTATACATATATCACAGGGAAGAATATGGTAGCTTTTTGCCAATAATTTTAGCAACCTAGATAAAATAGACAAATCACTGGAGAGATACTAACGAATTCACTCAGGAAGAAATAGATAACCTAAACAACTCTATAACTACTAAAGAAGTTAAAGTTCTATACAGAGTCTACGTTCATTTCTGCCAAATATTTTTAAAAATTCTGAAAGTTCTACTAGAAAATTAAAGATAAGGGAATATTTTCCACTGATTCTATGCAGCCAGCATTACAAAACAGATAATTAAAAAAAGAAACCTACAGACATCCTTTATGAACATAGATGCAAAATTCTTAACATATTCAGTAAATTCAATTCCATATATAAACAATAAATAAACTAGTGAGATTTTTCATAAGAATGCAAGATTTGATTAATATGAAAACTAATCAATATAATTCATGTATTATTAAACTGAGGAAAAAGATTATCTCAATATATGTAGGAAAAAAACATTTGATAAACTCTAACATCTAATTCTGATAAAAAGAGAGCAAACTAGAAAGGTAAAGAAACTTTCTCAACTTGATAAAGGAAACCCTTGAAAAACCTACAGCTGACAGCATGTTTCCTTCAAAGATCAAGAAGATGTCAAAGATATCTGCTTTCATGTTAGAGATTTTAACTGGTATAATAAGGCAGCAAGAGAAAAAAAGTACCTAGGTTGGAAAGGAAAAGGAAAACTATCTTTGTTAGCAGATGCCATGATCAGGGGTGCATTGGTGGCTTAGTAGGTTAAGGGTCCAACTCTCCATCTCCTTTCAGGTCATGATCTCACACATCAGGAGATCAAGCCCTGCCTCAGGCTCTGTGCTGACAGCATGGAGCCTACTTGGATTTCTCTCTCTGCCTCTCCCCTGCTCACTCCTACTCTCTCTCTTTCTCTCTCTCAAAATAAATATATAAAAACTTTAAAAAAAAGAAACAAAGGAAGATCCCATGATTATCTATGTAGAAAATCCTATGGAAACTAAATAAGTGCATTTACGTAGATTATAAAATGCAAGATTATTACAAATTCAAATGTTTTTCTACAAGTAGCATCACTTAACAATCAGTAGTTCAGAAATAAACAATCAATGCCATTTACAGTAATATGAAAAATATGAGATTTTTAGGTACACCTCTGTCAAGAGACACATGACCTGTAGGCTGAATGAAACAGTCATTTTTAAGAGATATTAAAGAAGACCTAAATAAATACAGAGATATACCAAGTTTAGGGGTCAGAAGACTCAATATTGTAGTGATGTCAATTCTCTCCAAACTGATAGTTTCAAAATAATGCCAATCAAAATCCAATAATATTTTTTTTTTTACTTTTATTTATTTTGAGAGAAAGAGAAAGCATGACTCAAGGAGGGGCAGAGAGAAAGGGAGAGGGAGAATTCCAAGCAGGCTCTGTGCTGTCAGCACAGAACCTGACCCAGGGCTCAAGCCCATGAACCACAAGATAATGACCTGAGCTGAAGTTGGATGCTTAATCGACTGAGCCACTCTGTCACCTCCCAATAATAGGTGTTTTTTAAGTATGAAAATGTAAAGGGCAATGTAAATTGCCAAAATAATATTGCAAATGAAGAATAATTTTGAAGACTTAAAATTCTTGACTTTAAGATATTTAAAGCTGCAGTTACTAGACAAGGTGGATTGGATTTAAGACCGACAAAGGGAAGAGACATAGAAGATGTAGAGATATAATAAGGATAGTAAATAAGCACATTAAAATATGTTCAATATAGTCAGTCACCAAGGAAATGAAAATTAGGAAAACAATGAGATGCCATTATGTATCTATTAGAAGAGCTAAAATTAAAAGGATTAACCACATCAAGCGTTGTAAAGGATTTGCATTAACAAGAACTCTCATACAACGCTGGTAAGAATGTAAAATGTAAAATCACTTTCACAAACTGGGAGTTTCTTAAAGACTTAAACATGTATCTATTCTATGATCCAGCCTAGCCATCCTACTCATAGCTATTCACCCAAGAAAAATGAAAGTATATATCCAAGCAATGACTTTTAAATTAATGTACATTGCAGGTTTACTTATAATAGACAAAAACTATAGACATTGCAAATGCATATCAGCTGGTGAATTGATAAACTATGGTATATTCATACAATGGAAAATCATCAGCAATAAAAAGTAAACTACTGATATGAATAAGAAATGCATGAGGCTCAAAATAATTGTACTGAGTGGAATACACATTGATGATTACATGTATAATAATTTCTAAAAATTATCAAATTAATCTATGGTAAAAGAAAGAAGATCGATGGTCTCCAGGAGGCATGGCAATGACATTAAATGGGTAAGAGAAACAGACTTCCAAGGTGTATGAGGAAAGTGGGTTTTATAGATACATTAATTAACTTTTAAAAAAATGTTTGCAGGGCGCCTGGGTGGCACAGTTGGTTAAGCATCCGACTTCAGCCAGGTCACGATCTCGCGGTCCGGGAGTTCGAGCCCCGCGTCAGGCTCTGGGCTCATGGCTCAGAGCCTGGAGCCCGTTTCTGATTCTGTGTCTCCCTCTCTCTCTGCCCCTCCCCCATTCATGCTCTGTCTCTCTCTGTCCCAAAAATAAATAAACGTTGAAAAAAAAATTTTTAAAAAATGTTTGCTTATTTTGGTGGGGGGAAGGGGGAGAGAGAGACTCCCAAGGAGGCTCTGTGTTCTCAGTGCAGATCCCAATACAGGCTTGAATTCACAAACTGTCAGATCATGACCTGAGCTAATATCAAGAGTTAGATGCTCAAGTGACTGAGCCACCCAGGTACCCCAATATATTAATTAACTTGACTGTGTAATATTTTCACAGGTGAATATGTGTATCAAAACCTACCAAATTTTACATCTTAATTATGTATAGTTTAAAATTTCTTTTGGTTTATTTATTTATTTTTGAGGGGAGGGGCAGAGAGAGAGGGAGGGAGAAAGAATCCCAAGCAGGCTCCACACTGTCAGCATGGAGCCCAATGTGGAGCTTGAACTCACTAATCATGAGATAATGACCTGAGCCGAAATCAAGAATCTGATGCTTATCTGAGCCACCCGGGCACCTCAATGCATAGTTTGTATATGTTAATTATAATTGGATAAGGCAGTAAAAATTATACGGTTAAAATAGCAGCAAAACACATAAAATTCTTAGAGATAAACTTAAATCTTTTTAACAAATGATTCTATAAAATGCTCTGGAATACCATGTATTTGATAACCTCAACCCTATCACACACGTTATATAAATATTAATATGAGGTGGATCATAGACATAACCTAGGAGGCTAAAATTATAAAGTTTCCAGAAGAATCATAAGATATTATCTTTTGGGCTTTGCAGTATGCAAATATTTCTTAAACAGAACAAAGAAAACACTAGCCATAAAAAAATAATATATTAGACATCATACAAAATAAACATTGTCATAAAAGTCATTGTTTAAAAAATGAATAGGCAAACTACAGATTGAAAAAAATGTTCTCAATACATCCATATGACACTGGACTAGGACTGAGGGAAAAAAAAACCTCCTAAATGTCAAAAATGAAAACTATTTTTAAAAAATGGATAAATGTTCCACCATATACTTAACAAAGTACTTCATATGAATGGCAATAAAGCCATGAAAAATTATTCATTATTCATTGGGGGAAATTCAAATTAAAATCAGTGAGATATTACACATTTATTGCTAAGACAAAATAAAATAGAATGAAACCCTGACATTACCAAATATTGCCAAGAATGTGATTGATAACAACTGAAATTCTTATACATCGATGGGTAGGTGTAAGCCAATTTGGAAAAACACTGGCACTTTCTTATAAAGTCATACTTACATCTGTTTCTCAATCCAGGAATTCCTTTCACGTTCATTTTCTTTTGGTAAGTGAAAATATATGTCCAAAAAATATGGACACAAATTTTCACAGAAAACTTGATTCAAAATAGTCAGAAACTGGAAATAATCCATAGGCCAACAACAAGAGAATGGATAACACTGAGGTGTAGTCATAAAAAAAAATAGTATTCATCAACAAGATGAGATGAACTACTGTTATGTCCAACAACATGGGTGAACATGTCAAACAATAATGAGCCAAATAATCCACATACAAGAGTACTTAAATTATTATTTCATCCTTTTAAAATTCTAGATAAAATTAAGTAGATAAAATTCTAGATAAAATTAATCTATGGTGGATATATCTTAATAGTGTTTGTCAGATCATTGACTGGGTAGGGACATGAAGAAAGTTTCTCTTGTGATTTAAATGTTCTATAACTTGCTATGAATGTATGCATTTTCAAAACTGTTTAACTTCAGTTATGGTCTGTGCATTTGGCTAAGTATAAATTACACTCCAGGAAAACAGAGGGATTTAAAAAATGTTGCATATTTCTTCTCATAATTAAAAAATCCTAAAAATTCTAAATGGGAGTTTTAAAGACTTTAATCATAAATGAGGAACTCACATATCATATGTTTGCTCCCTAGCTCCAATTTGTATACATCAGTAAGTCTTTTCACACAATTTTGTGTTTCCTAAGTAGAGAGTACAAGTTATTGGAGGTATAAAAAATCATTAGAAGACTGATTTAAATGTCTGTAATGCTGACATGTGTCACTGGGAGAAACATCTTTTTCGTCACATTGACTTGAAATGTAATTAACCAAAATTCTTTATGATCCCCTTTGCTGTTTTTGTCTTTTATTTTTATTAAATAATATATATACATATTTAAAGAATTCAAATAATACTAAAAGTCTTCTAAAAAACACTGTGGTCTCTTGCCCACTCTTTCTGTCTCCCAAAAGATGTGTGTATTGCTACGTTTTCAATTATCTACTGTAATTAGATATTATCTATTATTTTTTTAATGTTTTATTTATTTTTGAGACAGAGAGAGAGCATGAACAGGGGAGGGGCAGAGAGAGAGGGAGACACAGAATCCCAAGCAGGCTCCAGGCTCTGAGCTGTCAGCACGGAGCCCGACGCGAACTCACAGACTGCGAGATCATGACCTGAGCCGAAGTCAGACGCTCAACCGACTGAGCCACCCAGGCGCCCCTGTCTATTATTTTTTTTTAAGTTTATTTTGAGAGAGACAGAGACAGCACAAGTGGGGGAGGGGCAGAGAGAGAGGGAGAGAGAAAGAATCCCAAGCAGGCTCCATACTGCTAGCACTGAGCCTGACACAGAGTTCAAGCTCATGAACTCTCAGCATGAGAGTTCTCAAACTCATGAACTTTCAGCATGACCTGAGCTGAAACCAAGAGTCGGATGCTTAACTGACTGAAACACTCGGCTGCCCCTCTAGTATCTTAATGCTAGCTGAGAGGCTCTCTTTCATGCTTACCTAAGCCATCTACACTTCTGCTATTCCTACCTTCCCACTATTCTTTATAACAATTTATTTAATAAAGTGATAGTTGGGACTTAGGGTATTATAATTACACATCTATTTATAACTACTGAATAGTTTCTTTCTTGAATTACTGTATCCTAGTTACTTATTTTTTTGTTTAGTTTTTTACATACTAGCTAATAATCCCCCCAATATACTTCAAAATATCTTTCAACAGTAACCAATGTTTTTTCTTTCCAACATCCAAACAGGCAGATCAGTTTTTAAAATTCTATTCTCTAACCAACTTTTTCGTCCTTCCCCTTCTCTAGCTACCTGCTTTCCAAAAGCAAGTCTGGAAACACTGTTCTTAATGTCCAGAGTACTACACTTGCTCTCCAGGAAAGTTGCCGTCATTCTCCTTTGCTGGCTCCCGTATCACGATTGCAGGTCTTTCTTGTTCATCCTCAATCATTATCTTTCCACTCTCTTTGTTTTTGTACATTAACAATTTCTCCCTCCTGTAATTTCAATTTGGCTTGGGGAGGGTAAAAGATAAGCATACACGTGGTCACTATACATTGTTTAGACAAACTTCCTGAACAGGTGTTTTGTATCATTTTCTATCACTGTTCTCTTAATTAGTAATATACCATATCTCAGGAACAAATGGATGAACTGTTTTATTGTTTGGCCATTTTAACCCAATCTTGATGTATGAAAAATATCAATCAATTAAGGTTACTAAAGGACACACATTATCTCCCAAGCCAACCTAAAAAATGCCCTGAATCCATTTTTATTTGTGCTTATTATTATACTTTAGTACTTTATGTTAAAGGCAATAACCCTTAGCAGAAGTATCTGGAAAGAGTGACCTATCGTGTTATTTTTACAGAGAAACACTTATGATTAAAAGTAATTAGGCAAGGGGCGCCTGGGTGGCTCAGTCGGTTAAGCGGCCGACTTCGGCTCAGGTCATGATCTCTCGGTCCGTGAGTTCGAGCCCCGCATCGGGCTCTGTGCTGACAGCTCAGAGCCTGGAGCCTGTTTCAGATTCTGTGTCTCCCTCTCGCTGACCCTCCCCCGTTCATGCTCTGTCTCTCTCTGTCTCAAAAATAAATAAAACGTTAAAAAAAAAAATTAAAAAAAAGTAATTAGGCAATTGCCAGCTACATGAACATAAAGCACATTGTTTGTTATATGCAAAATTGAACTAAAAGTTCCTATATTATTATTTTGAAAAGAGGTGAAATTTTATATGTAAATTATTTTGAATTACAAAATATTACTCAAATATGGAGGTTTGCTGCTGTTCACCACTGAACAAAAATATTACTATCATTAGCTGGAGTGATTTGTCTACAGCAAATGGAAAATAACATGGTAAAATGTTTTTTCCCTTTTGGTAGAGAGATGGGCCTAACAGATAAGGCTTGAAAGGCAGATAAAACTGAGCTGCTGCATAGGAAAGTGCTAGCACTTCAACTATGTCCATTTTGACCTCAGTCTGTACTTGCTAAGTGATTAAGTTCTTCCCAGCTTATCTCTTAATGAAGGCCAAAGACCCAGGGGGCAAAGCATCCCATAACTGAAACTAACCCTTCAGGCAACAGGGACTGCCCTGTCTCCAGCAAGACCGCATGTGATTGACTTCAAGACAAAGACCGACCTGACCTTCACTCCCCACCTGCAGGTACCCACCTATCTTTGTCCCACATTTTCCTCATATTAACCCAGAAATATTTTCAGCACTTTGGAGACAGTGTTTGAGATATTAGTCTTCTGTATTCTCAGTGTTGACCTCAGTGAAATAAATTCCTTTCTTGTATTTCACCACCAATCTTTTCTTTGTCTTTGGATTTTACCAGCAGAGAGAATAGCCAAACCTGTCCAGGCACTCTTGTTCCCTCGGGCGCCCATTACAAAAGGGATAAGTGGGGGTAAATAGAAGCTTGATAATCTAAAAAGAAATAAGAGAGAGGAACTTGGGTGGCTCAGTAGGTTAAGCTTCTGACTTCAGCTCAGGTCACGATCTCTCGGTTCATGTGTTCGAGCCCCACATACGGCTCTCTGTTGTCAGCACAGAGCCTGCTTTGGATCCTCTGCCTCCCTCTCTCTGTCCCCCCTCCCCCGCCCCATCCCTCTGTCTCTAAAATAAGTAAACATTTAAGTGCTCAATAGCCAATGTGAGTAGTGGCTACTGTATTGAACAGAGCAACTCTAAAGGATTTAATGAGTTTTTTTTTTTTTTTAAATAATAAATAAATAAAAAGAAATTAAGAGGGCACCAGTTCCAGGTCTTGAGGAAGTTCTAAAAGGAATGGTGGCTGAAACTTGACAGGAATTAGCTATTGATAGCTACTATAATTTCAATGAATTTCAAATATATTTACATTTTATTTATAAAGACAATTAATAAATTTGCCGACCAAAGATGGTTTTGAGACATGTGCCACTGTCTGAAACATATGGATACATTACCACCAATCTTCTTCATGACCACATGCAAAGAAGTTAAAGAGCTAAATAATAAAAATCGATAATTTGATGCCGTCTCACACAATACTTGTTGATACTATATGGAAGTGTTTTAACATCCATGTAATTTTACTTTTTCAGTAGAATTAATTCTTAGCTCAGACCATTGAAAATGAAGTGTAGGTTACAATGGTAGTGGGAAGGCAAACTGGTGCAGCCACTCTGGAAAACAGTATGGAGTTTCCTCAAAAAATTAAAAATAGAACTACCCTATGACCCAGTAATTGCACTCCTAGGTATTTATCCAAAGGATACAGGAGCGCTGATTCGAAGGGGCACATGCACCCCAGTGTTTATAGTAGCAGTATCAACAACAGTCAAATTATGGAAAGAGCCCAAACATGCATCGACTGATGAATGGATAAAGATGTGGTACGTGTATGTATACACATACATACGCGCGCGCGTGCACACACACGCACACACACACACACTGGAATATTACTTGGCGATCAAAAAGAATGAAATCTTGCCATTTGCAACAACATGGATGGAACTAGAGTATATTATGCTAAGTGAAATAAGTCAGCAAAAGAAAGACAAATATTCATATGATTTCACTCATAAGTGGAATTTAGGAAATAAAACAGAAGAACATAGGTGAAGGGAAGCAAAAATAAGGTAAAAACAGAGAGGGAGACAAACCATAAAAGACTCTTAAGTACAGAGAACTGAAGGTTGCTGGAGGGGTTGTAGGTGGAGGGATGGGCTAAATGGGTGATGGGCATTAAGGAGGGCACTTGTTGGGATGAGCACTGGGTGTTCTATGTAAGTGTTGAATCACTAAATTCTATTCCTGAAATCATTACACTACATGTTAACTAATTGGATTTAAATTTTAAAAAAAGAACAAGAAGTGTAGGGGCCAAGGGCAGGGTGCCCCAAGTTGGAGCACTTAGGCATGCAGATTATGTTTGAGTTGAAAACAATTAAGGCCTGGATGACTCAGGAAGAAACACTGACCATCCCCCACCAACTGTCCTAAAAGAATTTAGATGGAAGACCAGTTCCAGGAAGACAGCTATCTCCTTAGAGAACTGTATTTTAATATGTAATAGGGGTTGGAGACAGGGAGGATTACAGTTTGTTAAAATCCCTCTCCCTACACCATTGTTTCTGTATGGCCCAGCAAACATTTCCTACCAAACATGTACCCTTTTTCATCTTCCTGTGAACTGCATTTCTTCCCTTTGAAGTCCCCGACCCCTACTGTAAGCTGGAAGATTTAGGGGTCCCCAGAAAAAAAAAGAGGAGTTATTTTAGTCCCCCAGGTATTTTCTGTGCTGTGTGCCTTACTGGCTGTACTTGCCTTAGCAGGCTTCCAGAACTTCCTAGATGTCAGAATTGCAAAGAAACGCAAAACTTCAGCTGTTAAGGATTTTAAGGGAACAGAGGGAATGCAAAAACTAACAGTCTGCCAGGCCAGGAAATGGCCTACCCATATCAGAGACAATAAATCAGTAGTAAAAACTCCCAGTGCTGTTTCCAAAGTGCTGTTTCCTCGTCTGAGATAACAAGCCCAAGACCCCATCCCATTTATATCAGCCCATGGAGCCTGCCCATAGCCCATTCCCCTTTTAGACAGTTACCTCTGCCTTGTTATAATGTTAAAGTGTCTGCTTTAGGAGAGGGGCACAAGCCTCATTAACCTAACATAGGGTGGGTATCCGGATAGGCATGTCTTATAAGTATGCCTGCACAACGTTATGCCTGCCTTTACATGTGTTGACACACACCCCTTTCTGAGTATTTATCCTAATCCTAAATAAAAGAAACCACTTACCCCTGTTCAGAAGTCACAGCTTTGGAAGTTATTTCCCGTGATCTCCCTTGTTTGCTGTACATAAAGCTTCTTTTGTGTGACAACTCCAGCTGGTGTAGTATTCCCCAAGGAGTAAACTCCTGTTACTTGGTTTACACTACCCTCTTCTCCTTAGTTCAGGATGATATATGCCTAATCTTGCCTGTCTTTGGAATTACGTGTCGGTGTGGATTCTCCTTATGTGTGAAAAATCACATTCGATTTTCTCCTGGTAATCTGTTTGATATCCATTTAATTTTTAGTCCAGCTACAACTTTGAAGGACAGAGGAAATTCTTCCTCCCACACAAAAACATTGCTCCCTGTTCAGAGTTAAAGCAGAGAAACAGAAGAGAGAAGCGGCTGGCCAGAGGACTCAATATGAAGATGAGAAGTGGACCAATATTCAGTAGGTAGAAAGGCCATTTCCAGGAACACATACATAACAAGTAATAGTGATAGCATTTGTGGACCAGAAGGATCAAATGCTAGCTGATGAAAACGGAAATTAAAAATAAAAAATTAAGCGACTGCAAATAGTGAATTAAAAAAATAGTAGTGGGCACTGATGAGGGAGCATGAGGTGGGCTGAGGACAAAGTCCAAGTAGTGCCCCCCCCCCCCCCCCCCTGCCCCAGCCGGGATGTGTGTGATATTCTTCAGGCACTCCTGGCCGCCCAAGGACAAAGGAAAGAAAACAAATGGCCAACTGATAGAGATCACAGTCATTCAGGACAGGGTCTACAGCAATTCACAAATATCTGAGTAAATTCCAAGAAAAAGGCAATCTTATCAAAAGCCTAACCTCCAGAAGCCTATAGACTGTTTCACCCCTCCACAGTAATATGGGGAACAAAGAAAAGAAGGAAATAGCAGATAAAATTAATTTTCCTCATAACTTGCAGCCATTGACAAATACTTGAGGCAAACAGTTTCTCCAGGAACCTCCTACCATCCTAATGTTAATGCCTTATATAGGAGAAACAACTTCAGCTTGACAATAGCAAGCCTCAGGTACCTTAGGAGTCCTCTTTAGCATATCAAAGTTCTCTGGAGGCCTCCCTTTGACTTTACTTCCCCAACTCCTTAGTATAAAACCAGCCATTCTTCACAACCCCAGGCAGCTCTTTCTGCCCCTGGTTCCTGTCCCTATGCTTTAATAAAATCACCTTTTTCAACCAAAGACATCTTCAAAAATTCTTTCTTGGTTGTCATCTCTGGATGCCCCACCATCACCCCAAAACCTCATCAGGTACCATTATGAGAGGCATATCTAACACAGAATTTTGTAGAACAAACATACCAAAAACACATAAAACACAAAGAATACAGCCAACAAATATGGGTAATATAAAGGCAAGGTAAAATCAGACCAAATGAAATGCAAAAATTCTTTTATTCTAACAATTTCATTGATTCCTTGGAGGAAGAATAGAAATTCCTTTCATATATTATTGCTTTGTATAAATTTGTATACATTAATTATATCAAAAACTAGATATAATTATCAATTCCTGGATATCAGACATTCTCAATTAGTCCTTAAGTCCATGTTCATGTACTTCTGAGATACTGTTTTAGTTATCTTTACTAGATAGACAGCATATGTCTATTGACATATATAGATTCTGGTACCAAAAATGGGTAAAACTAGATGAGGAATCTCCTCCTATGATAGGAAATTGCTCTGTAGAGATTTAATTCTGATTCGAGATGTTCTATGTTGCACATTCAAAAACAAATTTTTTTAGAGTTAGAATTATAGAAATCAGAAAGCTAGGGTGCTGGGCAAAAATCTCAGGTTTGGTAACAGGTGGTGGTTATTCCCTAACATGTTTCTTTTCAAGTTAGGGCTGCTGAGCTACACAACAGTAAACTCACAGTTGAGCCAGAAAAATTGCTGGAGTCAGACGGCAAAGTCATAATATAGAAGAGAATACTAAGGCTAGGTTCTAAAATGGAAAAACAGAACACTGAAATTGAATACATTCTATATCTGGGGGAGTTAGATGTGAATTCTGAAAGTCATAGAATCAAGAAATTAGAGAGATAGAGGAAAACTTGACAAATGGGGGTGGAAACAAGACAGGTGTGCCTAAACAAATGTTTCAAACCTTGGCTGGAAAATCATAGTTTTCTTACATGACTGTCAAATACGTGTTAAAGGATGTTTTAGGGGCACCTGGGTGGCTCAGTTGGTTGAGCATCTGACTTCGACTCAGGTCATGATCTCACAGTTCCTGGGTTCGAGCCCTGCATATCAGGGTCTGTGCTGACAGCTCAGAGCCTGGAGCCTGCTTTAGATTCTGTGTCTCCTTCTCTCTGCCCCTCCCCCACTCACACTCTCACTCTGTCTCTCAAAAAAATAAATGTAAAAAAAAATTTAAATGATGTTTTAAACTAGTTATAAGAAATATGGATTAGCACCCATTAGGATAAATATTATTTTTAAAAAAGACATACAGAAAATAATAAATGTTGGTGAGAAAGTGGGGAAATTGGAAACTTCATACATTGCTGATGGGAATGTAAAATGGTGCAACTGCTAGAGAAAATGGTACGATGATTCTTCAAAAATTAAACAATAGAATTACCACAGAATCTGGCAATTCCACTTCTGGGTATTATATATGTACAAAAGAAATAAAAACCAGGAATCAAAAGATCTTTGTAGAGCCAGTCACAAAAGGACAAACATTGTATGAGCCCACTCATATGAAGTACCTAGAGCAGTCGGATTCATGGAGACATGGAGAATGGTGGCTGTGGGGAGGGAGAAATGGGATGTTAGTGTTTAACAGACATAGTTTCAATTTGAAAAGAGGAAAAAGCTGTAGAGATGAATGGTGGCAATGGCTGTACAACAATGGGAATGTTCTTGATGCTATAGAATACTTAAAAATGGTTAAAACAGGGGCATCTGGGTGACTTAGTCGGTTGAGTGCCCAACTCTTCATTTGGTCTCTGGTCATGGTTTGTGAGTTTGAGCCCCCATGGGGCTCCATGCTAACAGTGCAGAGCCTGCTTGGGATTCTTGTGCACTCTTTCTGTCTCATTCTCAAAATAAATAAGTAAAAATAAAACTAAATGGTTAGAAGAGTAAATTTTAAGTTATATATAATAGTTTATATAATGTTATATATGTGTATGTATATATATACATATATATACACAGTACAAAAAAAGAAATAGAGTATTACCAACATTCAAAAAAAAACCCATAAAAAAAACATTAGGTAGATCAAGTTTATAGATGTGAGGATTTATAATACATAGTTTAATATTTTAAGTTGTAATATAACATTATGCTGTGATCTTATTCATTGAAGAAAAGACTTATGCTACATGAGTACATTCTTGTCTGATAGATAAAAAAATGTCTGTAATGATACCTAAATTTAAAAATAAATTAACAATAAGCTTACTATAAGTGCTAAAAGCCAGATTAAAAAATAATAAAGGAAAGAGAAAAAAGAGAAAGAAATTATATGAATGGAAGTTAGTATATAAACATTAATTCCAACATGGCAGTCTCTGACCCTCCCATATTCTTGTCCTGAAACTACATGGCAGCCAATTGCCTATGACTCTCTTCCCTTTGACTCTTGCCTACCAATACTGTTCATAGAGTTTATACTTTGGCCAAGACTTCCTCTAATATCTTGATTATAACCAGACTTTTCTCTGTAATTATGTAAAGTAACAGGTGGAGGGGCCCCATATAGTGAGATTTGCTCCCTGTTCTGTTTCCTACTAAAGCTGGTTGGGTAGTGCCTGGTGTTACATACAACTTGGTCTATTCAGTGTGTTTGAGATCTGCTGATGCCTTCATTCAGAAAGAGCTACCTTGTTTTGCTTTTAAGAGGTCAGTGTCTGTTATTGCCTGACCAATTAGGTGTCCCTGAGACAAATGTAAAGTATCTCTATTTTAGCACACTTTATCCTGGCAATCTAACTCCTCCCAAATGACTATCCAAATCTTTTTTCCTTAGAAAGGACTTTGTTCTAAGTTGTCATTACTCCACAAAGTATAAGCAATAAGCACAATATAATAGAGGATTTTGAACAACAAAAGGACTAGTCTACAGTCAGAATTCTGGAACCTCTTGGGTGTGTGTGTGTGTGTGTGTGTGTGTGTGTGTGTCTGTGTGTGACTGTGTGTCTGTGTACCTGTGTGTGGTGAAGGGAAGGGAATGGAAGAGAATGGAAGGGCAGGGAAGGGAAGGAGGTGTACAGTTACTATTGGGGAATTTTGCCAGCCTTTCTCAAGAGCCCTGCTCCAGGTGGATGTGGTACTTCTACATCCTTATGTAACTTCTATGGGATCAATTCTCTCCATTTGACACATAAAAAGCAATTAAGTTATACTGGTGGAACTACTTAGAAAAAGGACATGATAGATACAGTGCTTGAAGCCATATTGAAATCCATTTTATTAATGTGCATTTAAAAACAGATTTTAGTGCTCTATGAGTGATTTCCTGACTCCCATGTCTCAAAAGAGAATTTAAATAGCATTTTACTTTGTGCATTAGAGACTTAAGTTATCAATGTGCCCACATTATATACAAATAGGTCCGGTTTTACTTATTTTTTTAAAAAAATATTTATAACATCTGGTTATTTTAGAATTTTCAATGACAGTAGTCAACAATGGATAATTATACCAGTGGGCTTGCACATATATCCTTTTAGAAATACTGGATAGATCCTTTCCCAGATGCTACTAAATTAATAAGTAGTTACCAAGTACCTAATAGTCAGCAAAAGTTCTCCTGGTCAATTCTGTAGGTCAGTTAGAATACAAAAGTAGACAGAGGACAAAGGAGTTGTGCTATGCATAGCAATGAATAAAGATTTAAGGTCCTGACTACATAAAGTGTATAGTCTACTGGTAAGCATGGTATTGAATAGTCATTTACAGAGGTAATTTAATCTCATGAAAGGTAAAGGATAGCATTTGAGAAGAGTACCTAATGGAGTCACCTAGTTAATACAGGGAGTGGGAAGTGAGTCTATCTGAGGAAATTATAAATTCCACTCAGAAATGGTGCAATCATAGGAGTTAGCCAAGTACATTAATTGCAGTGGAAGATGGGGACTGTCATAGAGTAACACACTGGCAAGAGCATGTGCAGAGGCATGTTGGCATGTTTTTCACATGGATCTAGTGTAATTACCAAAATTATCCAGGAAGGTAAAGAGAGAAAGTAATAACATGCTATGGAAAATTTCATAGAAATCTAAGTGCCAGCTATACCCGTTCACTCCTGATGAAAGCATCCTGAAGGGTTCCTTCCTCATTAGTTTGGGGTGTCTTATGCCACCGTGGTGTGAGTGACTGGTACTGTGATCAGTGCTAACAGGCACCCTAAGGAAAAGAGAGAGACCAACCAGCTAAACAGTGGTCTGGCATTCTTCCTAATAGAAAGATAGCATTTTTAGAAGCAATTTAAAGGCACTATTTAAAACGGTTCTTGGCTGGAAGGCTCAGGAATGCTTAAAACTCTTTTCAAGCAACACTGGCTTCCCCAAAAAGATCTCTCAGGGAAATATAAGGTAACAATACAGTTGTTCATTTACTGATACAAAATATTTACTGAATTTTCACTATATACCAGGTGCTATTCTAGACACTGGGGATAGAGGGCCGAATGAGTCATGTTTGTCTCATTATTCTTGGGCGCACTTACATCCATAACCCAAAAGTGGAACTCTCTGACAGTCTGATGAAAAAACTTGATAATTAAGGTTATTTGGTTGCATTCAACAGAACATTATTCTGATTAACCTAAGGAGGAGCTGAAGTGGACTTATCTGCATGGCTTTCACAAATGAAGAAAGAGATTGACCATCACAACTTGGGGAGATCACAAATTAGACCAACTCCAGGGATCCTATTTGTAGGAGCTTCTGAATTACTTCTCTAAAAGGCTATTATCAGATAGCTGAGTTTAAATTGTGCTATGCCTTTCCATATCTATATTCAAAATTAAATTTTCCAGGGAAAAGATCTAATGGGCTCAGATTGGGTGAAGTCTGTGTTCAAAAAGACATATCTCTGGGACTGACAATTGCATCAGAATTACATGAAATTTTTAGAGAGCTTTTACCTAAAAAAGGTATGCAGAGGTAAGGGAAGGAGGGAGGAAAGCTAGGCAGATACAAATAACTGATGTTCACCATGAAATAGCAAGCCTAGAGGCCTATAGAGTACTATAGAGCGATGCTTTCCTACTTCACCTCCTTTTGCTGTCAAGGCACAAGTATCTAATGGAATCCAGTATATACACGAAAGAGTGAGAAGATTCAAAGCAGACACCAGTCAGAATGGACCTGCTCAGAGAGAGAAAGAGAGTACTCAGGATTAGATTGCCAATCTAGCTACATGGAGAAAAGAAGCAGAAGTTGTGAGCATTAAGTCATATACTCATTTACTCTTTCAATGAATTTATGGAGTGATTAATTTTGGCATTGGGGTTGCATCTGTGAGCAGAATGAAGATGCTCACATTATAGTGAGCAAAGAGAAGATTCTTGGGCCATCTCCAAAATTTACCAAGCCTTGTGCTCTTATTTATTTATTTATTTTTTAATAGCAAAAGGGTAGAAAAAGCAGAAGAGGATGGTTAAGAATGATATCTTATAACCCTCTGTGTTAGCACTGGAGTGAAATGTAAGACACTAAGCAGGAAGAAAAAATATTGTTCAAATGTATTTTCCTTTAGCAGTTAACTCACCTGGTAGTAAGTATGACCAAACCAGCAGAGGGGGCAGAGTGGATATTGACAATGATGGTTATTGATCCGCTTACCTAAACAGATCTTTGTGAAGGGTGGGGGGTGGTTATGAGTGTAAACTATACACAGAAGAGTGAGGAGTGAGTCATTATCACACAGGTTGTATCCTGAAAGCTAAACTCATTTTATTTCTCTAAGAGGCTAATACCTTGGAAAAACAGAATCTAGTGTCTGTAAGGCTCTAGACCTATTTCTTAGGCTATTACACTTCTTTACTCATCATTATGTAACTCAAATTGTTACCAGCTACTCCAGTCTGACCCTGCCAAACATCTCCCAAGCAATTTCTCAGTTTTTCAGATATTGCCTAAAGGCAATCCTAATCAAATCCCAAGGCATCCCCCGCTCAGAAACTCATCTGGCTCCTACAAGGCTATTTCTGCCATAACCATAAGTGACTCTAAATAGGCTACTTTTCATTTGGACAATACTGTGTTCCACTGGTCTCCTCTGCTCCTGGGGAACCAGTGATGCCCATGTTTCCCCACAGAATTAATGAGACCACATTTTGCCTTGTGAAAAGACTAACATATGGTTTAGAAATAACAGAAATATAAACAAAAGACTTATTTATAACTGCTACTCAAAGAGTAAACACTACTCTTAGAGGCCATGAGCTCACACCTGACCTCTGAGTCCTATATCAGGCTGGCTGATTTTCTAGCTTCTAAAATATCTTCAAATGAGAGAAATCAAGTCACCACCATGAATGTTCCACCACCTATACTCCCCAGACTCCAATTGGACCCAAAGAGAGAGGGCATGTTTATTCCCTTCAGTCTAAGATTGAGCACTTCTATGGACATAGAATTTACTACTTTCTAGAAGAATGATAGTGGAATCATTAGAAGAAAGCATCATCCCTTATAAATGTGTAATTGCTTCACAAGCCCCAGAAATAGTAGTCTGATACCATTTTTTGTCTTCCTTGAACTTATTGATTGTAAATAACACCAAGAAGAATATCATACAGCATAAATTGCATAATGCTGAAGCCAGTTTCGAGGGGTGACACTAGATAAAGTAAAAAGACTATGAAGTCAAGTTTCTTATGTTTGAATCCCAGCTCTACGACTTACTAAATGTGTGACCATTCAGACCTTACTTCTCAGGTTTCTCATTGTAAATTAGGGATGACATTACCTGTTTTATAGAGTTATTGTGAGAATTAAGAGGATTAATGTATGGGGGAGTCTGGGTGGCTCAGTCAGTTGAGCACCTGACTCTTGATGGTGGCTTGGATCATGATTTCACGGTTCATGAGTTAGAGCCCCATTGGGTTCTGCACTCACAGAGCAGAGCCTCCTTGGGATTCTTTCTCTCCCTCTATTTCTGTACCTCTGCTGCTTGTGCTGTCTCTCTCTCTCTCTCAAAAAAAAAAAAAAGACTATTAATATATGAACTTAATGTAATTGTAGTTAGCACTGTAGTCCATCAGTGTTGTTTTATAATAAGCACTATGGAAGTGTTAGCTGGTATTATTATTAGTAGTAGTAGTAGTAGCAGCAGTGTTTTCTTCTCTTGCATGAATTGATGAGAAATTGAGGGTTTATACATTTCCTGCTCCTGCTGTAGCCCAGCCTCAGCTCTGATTGCTCCTGGGCAAAAGTTTAGACATAGATTCATTTATATATCCCAGAAACAAATACTTTTCAGGCATAAGAAAATTTAAGTCCACACTTTAGAAAAGAAACACATTTTTTTAATTATTCAGAAATATTGTCATCCTAATATACCCAAGTTACCTTATAGAACTCCACTTAAACCTGGTAGCACCAGTACTGGGTGGCTGCACTAGCCTACAAATTTTTCTTGCCAACTGTAAGAAAGAATTTGTCTCACATCTTCATAAATAAAGGAGCTCGGCAATTCAATACTTTCAAGAACCAAGGAAAGCTCTGTCCCACAATAAATTCCACTCTACAGAACCTGCTTTGCAAACATCCACATCAATAGAATTATCCTTATAACAAAGCCTTAGCAGTCTCCCCAGCTTTGAGATAGCTTTAATGTGTAACCCCCTCTGGGCACCCAGTGTAAATTATTGAGTACAATTTCCCCATCTCACCACCATCCTTGTATGTCCCTTCCTTGTAACAGAAAAGGCCCTTAAATTTTAATAACTCTATTTACACATAAGGAAAGTAAGGCAAAGAGAGGTTAAAATGAGTTGTTCAACATTTCACAACTAGTAAATGATGGCATCATTATCTGATGTCTTCTGATTCCAAACTCAGTGATCTTTGTCTACCTGACTCTCCTTAGGAAGGCTTGGGTTCTTATTTTAAATTGTAACCCAGCTGGGACACTTGGGTGGCTTAGTTGGCTAAGTGTCTGATTCTTGATTTCAGCTCAGACCATGATCTCAGGGTTCATGTGTTGGAGCCCTGCTTTGGGCTCTGTCCTAACAGTGGAGAGCCTGCTTGGGATTATTTCTCTCATTCTCTCTCAAAAAATGAACTTTACTAAAACAATTCAATTGTAACCAGCTGTTTCCTTCTCAGTTCTACATATGTAAAAAAGTGAACCTCATGAAAGTAAACTCATCCAAATTCACTTGGTTGATAAGCCTTCAAATGAAGAGTGAATACACAAACATATATTCTCTTCTAATGCTCCTGAATGTATGTGAAAGTTAGCCTAGTTAGAAGAAAATTATTTGATCTTGGAATAGATTTACTCTTCCCTGTTATATGGGCAAGACACATGATTTTGACCTCATGAGTACAGCCCTCTAATCAAATGACATAATCAGTGAAATTCTTCATTGATCATTACTGGTAGGGAGCTGATATCAATTTATATTGAGCCCAAACCAGTCACAGAAACTGCTTATTAGTTGGGTGACCATATAATTTATCAAATAAACCATCAGGATGCTTTTGAGAGTAAAAGTGATGCCATTAATAAAGATACCAGGACAGCAGAATTAACTGGGACTGTCTAGAGCAAACAAGAATACATGGTTAGCTTTCAAGTAGGCTATGAACATGACCATTGGCTTGCAATAATGACATTACTTCCTGTAAGGAAAAGGCATGGTCATTCTAGGACCAAAAAATGAAAAGAATCTTATATTATGGAGGCAGACACCCCCTGGCAAGTTTCATCAAGCAAGCTTTGTTTACAAAAAGAGCAGGCTTCATATTTTAATCATAAGTACTTCCATTCATCACTAATCCCCTGAAGAACAGAAAGCTCCTGAAATGTGTTTTAATAATAAATATTTTCATGCAGCTTCAATCTCCTCACTGCTCCACTTATCTGGTCAGTGGAATCATAATGCTTGCCTTGTTAGACTGTGAATAGATTCTTCTAGCCTGTCTCCAGCTATGTGCTTACTAATTTCTTCCTGCTAGATGGCCTGCAGAGCAGAGCCCTGATTTCAAACATTATCTCCAAACAGAATGGCAGTGGGAGGCCAAAGGAATCTACCAAGGAAAGCATATCTGAAGGATGTTTAAAAAAAATTATAATGGCCTGTCTTGATTTTGATGCTAATCTCATGTTAAACCCTACAGTGTTTCTTGAAAATAATGGCATGGAAATGAATTAAAGGAATTTTACTCTCCCTAGGACTTTCTCTCCCTTGTTAATGTATTTATTAATACTGTACATTTAGGATTTATTAAACTGTTTTAAAATATTAAGCTGAAAAGATTGGTCTGTCAATTAACTGACAACTTGAACAGCAAGCAACTTCTTTTTCAATGTTTTTATCGCTGTTTCTTTTATTCAAGTTTAGCTGGAGGCAAAAGAGTGGATTCAGCAAGACTTTTCTTTTATACCCATGTAACCTCTTTTAGTGCCTGTTTCTTCCATATGTCTTCTAGGGCTCTTACTATTACCTATTACTGCAAGGTCTTGGTCTCTCTGCACTGTTTAGTGATAATCTCATTAGTTCTAACTAATGTAAGTCAAAGGTACTTCTCTTTCTTCACTTTTTCGTTGTAGACTCTCAAAGTTTCCCTCTCCCACGAGTGCAATGAATCTGTGAGAGTGAAATTTCTCTAATAGGCAATGCCAATAACTTCTGGAATGCTCTGTTAACAAACTATCATATTTATACCATGGAAGCAATACTTGCTCATTAAACAGATTTGTGTAATTTGTGGGCACTGATGACTGGCAGATCAGAGGAGGAACCATAGAGGGGACTTAGATGGCTTTCCATTCAGGGACAAATATGCATCTTCTTTCCCCAAAATGTTAATCAAAAGCAGATATGAGAGACACAAACCAGAGATGAGCCACTCACCATGAGGCTTACCAAAGGGCAGAGGCTATGTTTTACATTTGCTTTCTATCTGTCCTTGCAACTGGCTGTCCAGTTCACTCAAGATTTTTGTTTGTTTGTTCATTTGGTTTTGTTGTGTGTGTGTGGAAAGAGGGACGAAAGGGAAAAAATGGCAGAGCTGGGATGTGAATCAAAGCCTGTGATTTTTGTCATGAAGTCTCCATATAAATTGACTATTGTGGATTGATTGCTTTTGTCTCTTCTCCTTTTGTCATCTCATTACATACTTACAAAAGAAACCAAAATCAAACCTTGGTCAAACTTATACAAACAATATGAGCTTTTCAAGTAGATCGTCTAAGGAGTTTCTATATTGAATATCAGCTTGAATCTTGAGACCTTGAGCTTTTGAGCATCACAGGTCCAATGAGGGAGATCTAAAATGTATAAAGAAGTGGGGGAATGAATTTCTGATACACAAACTCTCCAACTTCATCAAGAATAACTGTAGTTGGTTCATTACTGGCTGATGGCTGAATGAATAAATACATAACAGAAATTGATATAAAAATGTGATATTCATTCTATTCACTGGTGTATGTGTTTTTACTATCTGCAGGTATATTTTAGGATTGTGCTTCTCTACTTCCTTAATGATATGGCATTTTGGCCAGTGAAATGTGAGCCAAAGTGATATGAGTCATGCTCCTTTAAGATTCACTGTTTCTTCCCGTTACCACAGCATTCAAGAAATGGAAAGATGCCCGTTGGTGGAAAATCTATCATCTCATTTTCCTGAGTGAGGATGATATGAAGCAGTCAAACTGTAATGAAAATGTACCGTAAACATGAAAGAAGCTTTTGGCAATTCAAGCCACTGAGATTTGGAAGGTATTTGTTATTGTAGCATAAACTAGTCTATTCCAACATCCAGTATAGATTCATCAGAAGCCAAAGTTGACACTGCCTATATTATTATTATTTTTTTTAATTAATTTTGAGAGAGAGAGAGAGAGAGAGAGTGAGCGAGCACAGGGGAGGGGCAGAGAGAGAGGGAGAGAGAAAATCCAAAGCAGGCTCTATTCTGTCAGCACAGAGCCTGACACGGGGCTTGATCCCACAAACTGTGAGATCATGACCTGAGCCAAAACCAAGAGTTGGTTGCTTAATTGAGCAACCCTGGTGCCCTGACACTGCCTCTGATGGAACTACCAAGTCATTTCTAGCTAAATATAAGAGGAAGAGAAGTTCTTGATATGATGAGATGACCAAGCAATTCAGTTCCAATTCTCTTCCAAGTGTTACCTACATTATCTTCTTGTATGGGAATTTAAAAAAAATGTAAATTTGTATTTCATCATATATATGTTTATCTTATTTGAATTTTATAGCAAACATAGATATTAAACCTGATATTTTTTTAAATTAACATCTTATTTTTAGAAGAGTTTTAGATTTACAGAAAACATACAGAACATATAGTTTATAGAAAGTCCTTATATAGTGCAGTACATTTATTTTTTACAATTAATGAACCAATACTATTATATTATTATTATATTTTGTTCAAATTATCTTAGTTTTTACCTAATGCTATTTTTCTTTCTAGGATCCCATCCAGGATACTCCATTTCATTTACTTGGCTTAGGCTCCTCTCAGATGTCACACTTTCTCAGAATTTCTTTCTTTCTTTTTTCTTTTCTTTTTTTTTTTTATGATCTTGACAGTTTAGGGGAGTCAAATATTTTGTAGAATGTTACCCAGTTGGGATGTCCATGATGACCTGAAGTCCTTCTCATGACTAGACTGGGGTTATATGTTTTGGGGAGGAAGGTTACAGAAGTAAAGTGACGTTATCATCACATTATATCAAGGGCACATTCCATTCCATCATCACTGTTTATGTTGATATTTTTCCTTTTTAAAAAAATGTTTATTTATTTTGACAGAGAGAGACAGAGAGAGAGAAAGAGAGAGAGAGAGAAGGGGACAGGCAGAGAGAGAGACAGAGAATCTAAAGCAGGATCTGTGCTGTTAGCACAAAGCCCATGTAGAGTTTGAACCCAGGAACCGTGAGATCATGACGTGAGCTGAAGTCGGACGCTCAACTGACTGAGCTCAACCAGGCACCCCTGTTGATGTTGATTTTGATCATCTAGCTGAGGTGATGTTTGTCAGGTTTCTCCCCTTTCTATATTGGAAACAATTCACTATGTATAGTCCACAGGTAAGAGGTTATACATAGCTCACCTTTTTAAGCGCAGAGTTTCTACGTAAATTTGGAACTATTTTGCATGGGAAATCTGTCTATTCTCTCTCAATTATTTATAGATTTATTTATAGAAGTATAACACACTAGAGCAATACCAGAGTAATAATCCAGTATCATTTCACTTTGTTGTTACAATCATTCCAGCTTTGGCCATTAGAGCTTTTGCAATTAGTTCCTATGTCCTTTTACATACATCCACCACTGTGGGGCTGTGGGTTTTGTTTTGTTTGGTGTTTGAGCAGTCTATGGCATCTGCAGGGTAATCGATGCTCATCTTGCACATTGCACGCTCTAGTTCTATAATCAGTTATGTCTCCAAGAAGCTCTGGTTCCTTTTTTGGAGAATGGTGTTAGACATTAGGAACTCATTCCTAGATGTGTTTATTGCCACTGGGTGTAATTGGTGTCAGGTTATCTCAAAGGATAGAGCAAGGAAATATACTTTTGTATACACACTTTTGTATTCACACATATACACAAATATTGCTATTACCATCTGCATCAGCAAATGAATAATTGATAGTAATATTGTTATTACCATCTGTGTCTGCTAAAATGAGTTCATACTAATGTCTCCAAGTTACACCCATTACCAAATGGATAATTCTAGTCCTTTTTACTTGCTTAGTTCTGATATCTCATTCTAAGAATGAGAAACCTGATTCCCAGCCTAATGTGCATTTTTAACCTTGTATTATAGAAATGGACACTGAAGATTAGAGAAACATTATGACTTACCTAGGATCTATAACCGATTGGCACCAGCACCCAAACACAAATGCAGTCAAACTTAATACCCTGAATATCTTTACCCTACATCATGTTTTATAGGATTTGTGGATATTATGGTAAAGTGGTAGGTGTCTTTGCTATTAACTCTAAATAAAGTGAAAAAAATTCTAAATCTTTTAAGAAATATATAAAAGATCACATAAATATATATAATGAGGGTATTTAATCATACAAAAAGTACATACTATATTGTGGATTACAATATTCCAGACATTCTTTAAGACACTTGGAGTGCATTTGACAAAACATAAAAAAAAAAAAAAAAAAAAACACCATGCCCTCATGGTCAGTTATATGTGTTCTAAGTAGACATGTGAAAAAGAATAAACAGATCAGGGTGGATTAGTATGAATTTTATTATGCTGCTTTCCGTTTTTGCGCTAGCTAAAAAAGAATGCTACCTGGTTAGCATTAATTTTTCTCTTTTAGTTACAAGTTACTAATAATATTCATGAGATCAGACCCTCACTTAATTTTCTGTGCATTGGCAATTTTTCAATACCACATGTTTTTAAAGCCTGACATATGCTACTTACACCTTTTTATCTGTATGATAAACAGACATTTTAGTTTTATTTTCCCTAGAAGATTGTCAAAGTCTATTGTTTCAGTCTATCTGAGTACAGTTAAGATTTCCTGTGATTATAATCTCCTTCTCATTCTAGTGGCATCTTTGCATAAATTTCAGAGCATCATTTAGATTGTTATATATACAGTCATCTGTCTGGCATGGCTTGAAAGCAATTCTGGCAAAAGGCAGGGAGACTAACCTTTGGAAATCCCTTCAAACTTTAGGTTAATACTCAGAAAAAAATGCTGTGGCAGATTATTTTTAAGGGGTAGTAAATCTCTTTTCTTAAAGTTTATCAAGACTAGCCTATGGATTTAGGTGTCAGCTCTGATTGAATGATACCTGAAGATAAAGGAATATTCCAGTAATCTCTGTTTGCTCTATTTTCAGTTAGTCTGTAAAAGCATGGTCAAGTGCAAACATCCTCTCCATCCTGATTTGTTCTCACACTCCCATTGCTAGGTAATTCCTGAAGTCACCTTGCTGGTCTCCTAGTCTCTCATTTCACTACAACCACACACCAAATTAGTCTTTTAAAATGTGACTTCTGTTGTATTGCATTCCCTTATTAAAAACCCCTATGATTCTTCATTTCCAGAATCTCGACCTCACTTCACTTCAGAGTAGGATTTCTGTTTTCGTCCCATAACTTTTCGTCTGATTCTTTGAATCCATTTAAACAGTCTCTTGATTGTCCTCAAACTTCCCATCTTTGTATGTTCAAATCCTCCTATGTTCTTCCCAACTGTATTGTATATTTGCTGTGAACCCTATCCTTTCTGATTCTTGATCTCTACACTGCTTTGAGAAGAGCTGAGAACATGACAAGTACTCGACATTGACAATCCCCAACTTAAAAGTCCATGACATTGGTCTTCACTTGCAACAGACTCTTTATTTGCTTCTGTGCCTGAGAAAGCTATTGTGGAAAAATTAATTCAGAATTTTAAAGAATATCTGGATCACATATTTAGGAAAAAAATGAATGCTTCTCAAGTTATGACAACAATATAAAGACTTCTGGACTGTACTACTTATGTGGTATGTCACATTTCCTCTTTTTTCATTTTTCATAGTGAAAAGCATATGAGTTTCAGAGTCTAAAAGACTTGGGGATAAATCACAAGCCCACTTGGACATTACATTAAGTTTAGCTAATTTACATCTCACAAGGGAGAATTACCGAGAGTATCAAAGCACAAGCTATTAATGTGTAAGTATTGTTTCTAGTTATCATGTATAATATCTATCATTCCTATTTTTATTCCTTATGTCAATATGGATACTAAAAAATTCTGAAAAATATTGAAAAATTCATAAATATTATTTATTTATTTATTTATTTATTTATTTAACGTTTATTTTTGAGACAGAGAGAGACAGAGCATGAATGGGGGAGGGGCAGAGAGAGAGGGAGACACAGAATCAGAAGCAGGCTCCAGGCTCAGCCATCAGCCCAGAGCCCGATGTGGGGCTTGAACTCACGGACCGCGAGATCGTGACCTGGGCCGAAGTCCGACGCTCAACTGACTGAGCCACCCAGGCACCCCCATAAATATTATTTAATCTATCCTCTGTATTTTACAAATTAGAGTCTGAACCAAGAGAGGTCAAATAACCTATTCATGTTCATAAAAGTAGTTAGCCATCCAGAAGGCAAGCCAGGTCTCTTGAGCCCTGGATCACACTTTTCCTGTCACTGTTTCCTTCTCACCACACTGCTCATTACTCTTCTCCCCATTACTGTCCATGCTGCTTCCTCCATTCTACCCTCACCTAATGTTGCTGACCAATCTTTTCCCTTGCTTTGGTAGTATTTATAGAAAGGATCCTCACCACTATTATTTTTTGTGCTATAGACTGGCTTTGATATTTTTTTTTTTCAGAGAAGTTTCTAATATTGAACTTGGAGACCTCATTTATATAATAGAATTAGTGCTGGACTGCACTGAGAACAAGGTAAGAGAAAAGCATTCGGACAATAAAAGGGCCATTGATTAAAATTATACCGCAGAGCCCCATCTCACAGATAATATTGAGAACAGATCACATAGCTACAAAAGATACTTCCCTGATTTTGTTTTCTTCAGTTGATAATATCCAGGATTAAATTGTGTTTGGCACAAACCTACGGTAGGAGATCTTTGGCCAATCAGTTCTTTTCTGCAAATGTATTTAAAGAAAATTTCTCAGTTTCTTGATAAAAAGGGAGATCTACTCAAAAGAGTAGAATTATAGACTAAATCATAGAGAGGAAACTGGAGGGTAAAAAGAGCACACCTAGGATTAGTATAATAGAAATCACTGAACCACCAGCATTAGGATGACCGTGACCACTTTTCCTTAGATGTTACTTTTATATCCCTTTGCTTTGGAGACCTTCTCTGGATGATGGTAGAAGTAGAGCCCATGCCTTAATAGTCATTGGAATCATTTTCTTTAAAATTTTAAATTGTTAATTTATTTATTTATTTATTTGCGAGAGCATGTGTGTGCATGTGGGGGGGAAGGGTAGAGGGAGAGGTGAGAATCATTAAAAAAATTTTTTTAATGTTTGTTTATTTTTGAGAGAGAGAATGACCGAGCGTGAATGGGGAAGGAGGAGAGAGAGAGAGGGAGACACAGAATCCAAAGCAGTCTCCAGGCTTGAATTTGATGTGGGGCTCGGAACCCGCAAACCGTGAGATCATGACTTGAGCCAAATTCGGACACGTAACCAACTAAGCCGCCCAGGCACCCCAAGGAAGAGAGAGAATCTTAAGCAGGCTCCAGGCTCAGTGCAGAGGAGAACCCAACAAAGCTCTTTAAAGGAGAAAAAAAGTTTTTCTCTTCTTCTGCTCTGATATTTGATATTTCTGATATTTGCTAATGCACTTATGGGTGAGACTGCAAAAACGCAACATAGACTTAGAGCTTATCTTTGCTTTCACAATTATTATTTTAATCTTAAAAAATAAATCATTCATAGGTCATGGCAGACCGATGTATAGAGTCTTTTTATTCTGCTTAGATGTGAATAAAGTTTGTGCACATGTGTTAGTGTAATTCTCAGTATCTTATTTATCTCATAGGAAGCATATGACATCCAAGCACTGGAGAGGCAAAGGCCAAATAAAATGACTACTCATTACCGAATTACAATTCAATTCAAGACTCCTTACTATGTTGCTACTGTTAGCACGTTTCTTACACATACTGTTCTCAAAAATGTTCAAATAATGAATAAAAACCTTTAAGGGGAGAAATGCGATGGCAATGGAGGCAAGAAAAAACGACAGTAATGAGCTATAGTGGAAAGCCTGTTAGATGTAGGTCATACCATCTGAATGTGAATCCTGGTTCATCATTTACTACCTGTGGGAATTTATACAAGCCACTTAACATTTCTGAACTCCATTTTTCTGTCCACTGGTAAAATGGAAATGCTAATACCTCCTTTGATGACTGAATGAGGTCAAGCACAGGACTCACTAGAGCAGGTATATAATTTATTGTAGCTCACTGCCTTCACATCCCAATTATTAGGCCACTGATTAAATAAATATAAAGTCATAGTGATAATGTAACTCCTGTGTTCCTGTTCACCAAATGCCTAGGCCCATTTTACTTACTCCTATTTTCCAAATATCATGTTTTTAGCTCTTAGGTATAATGAATTAAAACAAATATATGGAAATGTGATAAAAACAAATATGTACAATTTAATGAATTGTAAAGTGAACAGTGGAGTGGTCCCTAACTCAGTTCAAAAGACAGACTAGAACTAGCACCTTAAATGCTCCTGTGTAGCTCTTCCATATTATAGCCCCACCTTCCCCAGCAGTAACCACTGTCCTGACTCTGTGGTATCCAATTTCTTATCTTCCTTTATGGTTCCATTGTCCAATTATGCATATATATGTGCATGTGTATGTGTGCATATAATATATAAATGTATTATTTTGGAATGATACAGATTGTATTCTATTGACTGTACTGAGCTTGGCTTTTCCTTCTTGAGTCTTTTTTTTTTTTTTTTAAGTTTGAGAGAAAGAGCATGCACATGCACAAGTGCATTAGTAGGGGAGGGGCAAAGAGAGAGGGAGAGAGAGAATCCTAAGCAGGCTCTGTGCTACCAGTGCGAAGCCCGACACAGGTCTCGATCCTGAAACCATGAGTTATGAGATCATGACCTGAGCCAAACTCAAGAGCTGGATCTTAACTGACTGAGCCACCCAGGCATGCCTCCCCACCCCAACCTTCAGCCTTTAAGATTTATTTATATTGTTAATATAGTTTGTTTCCATTACCATATAAAATATTTCTTTTAATGAATGGATACCACATATATGTTATGTCTTTATAGAGTTGCATTTGGGTTGCTTCAGTTTGGGATTATTACAAACAATATTTCTATGAATATTCAGTGCAAAAAATCATACTTTTCTATAGACTATAACCTAAGAGTGGATGTGTATGCATGGTATATGTAAATATTTATGTTTATTTAATATGCCAAGTGTTTTTGTTAAAGTATTTGTACCATTCTATACTCCTAGCAGCAGTAGCTACATATTTCCATTTCTTAAAGTCCTCCCCAACATTTAGAATTGTCATGCTCCTTAGTTTTATCATGATGACTTTTTTTTTTTTTTTTTTTGCTTTGCCACTGTAGTATTTTTAAAATCTCTTATTATCTCTTTATGGCTTTGTTTATGTGTCTCTGATTATAAATATGCTTGAAATTTTTTTTCACATGTTTATTGGCTATTTGAATTTTCTCTTCTGTGAAAGGTTGACTGCTTTCTTATTGATCTGTAGGAGATATTAATACATTATGGAGATGAGTCTTCTATAGATTGTTTATGTTGCAAATAGGTATCTCATTCTGTGGCTTCCACTTTTACTAAGTAAATGGTGTATTTTGATTGGGAAAAGTCAATTATAATGTAATTCATTTTTAAATTTATTTCTTTTAGAGTTACTGCTTTTTTATGTTTAATAAATCATGTTCTATTCCAAAGTTTTAGAGCTTTTTCTTCTCTATTTTCTAAAATATTATACAATATTTCCAAAATATATTATTAAAATATTAAAATATTTATTCTAAAATATTTATTGTTTTCTTTGCATTTTTAAGGCTAATGTCAATTTGGTTTTTATTTTTACATGAAGTTTATATTTACCATTTGGCTTCCAGTTGTCCCCGGTTCTTTTACATGAAGTTTATATTTACCATTTGGCTTCCAGTTGTCCCCGGTTCTTTCATTAAAAATACCACTACTTTCTCATGGGGTGTCTGTGTGGCTCAGTTGGTTAAGCGTGTGACTTCGGATTAGGTCATGATCTCGCGGTTTATGAATACGAGCCCTGTGCCGGGCTCTGTGATTTTGTCTTTCTCTCTGTCTGCCCCTCCCCAACTCATCCTCTCTTTTTCTAAGAAACAAACATTAAAAATTATTTTAAAAATACCACTACTTTCTCATCTTCTGTAGTGCCAACTTTGTCAGAAATTAAATGTCCATAAAAATGTGTTCCATTTCTGGGGTTGCTATTCAGTTTCTTTGGTATATTTGTCTATCTTTTCTTCAATATTATTGTCTTACTATAGCTTTCTAATAAATTGTTATGTTTAATAAAGCAAGTACGCCTTTTGTTTTTATTTGAGTCTTTATGGTTTTTGGCCCCTTAAACTTATACACATACTTAAGAATAATTGTTAACTTTCACTGTAAAATCTCTGCTGGGCTTTGCATTAAGTTCATATTGAAATTCTACATAAATTTAGAGACAATTGGCATTTTATAATATTGAGTCCTCCACTATTCATAAGTGTATAATTTTTTTAAGTTTATTTATTTATTTTGAGAGAGAGAGAGAGCCAGAGAGAGAGAATGAGTGTGAACATGCGAGGGGGGGGGGGGCAGACAGGGAGGGAGAAAGGGCACAGAGCTGGATGAGGAGCTCAATCCTACAAACCATGAGATCATTACCTAAACCAAAATCAAGAGCCAGATGCCTAACCAACACCCCCATAAGTGTACCATTTAATTTTCCTCATTTAATTAAAAAAAAATTTTTTTTAAGCTTTTACTTATTTTTGAGAGACAGAGAGAGATAGAACATTAATGAGGGAGGAGCAGAGAGAGGGGGAGGCACAGAATCCAAAGCAGCCTCCAACTCTGAGCTGTAGGCACAGAGCCCAATACCAGGCTTGAACCCACAAACTGTGAGATCATGACCTGAGTCGAAGTTGGACGTTTAACTGACTGAGCCACCCAGGTGCCTTAACTCATTTAATTTTTTTATGGATCAATCCAGAGAAGACTTTACATATATTTTGTCAGATTGAGTTGATTTAGTTTTCAGAATGTGAAATCATTGACGGCATTATATATAACATCCATTTAAAATTGCACTAAAATGTTTTTATATATAGAAATAAGATGTTTTATGTGTTTAACCTAACAAAATTAATAAACTCTAACTTAGTTCATGTTTGGGCTTTAAAATGTACAACCATTCTCAGAGAGGAAACTTTCACTACTTCAGCATTGTGGGATAGTTCTGTACACGTGTGTTGACATATACAGTTGATCATCATTATTTGCAGGTTCTATATATGCAAATTCGCTTAAGCACCAACATTTGTTTGTAATCCCTAAATCAATACTTGCTGCACTTTGACAGTCATTCGTAGAGATGCACAGGGTGGTGAAAAATTTGTCACCCAGCATGCACATTCCCAGTGGAGGCTGAACAAAGTGATTCTCTACCTTCCGTCAGCTTTCCTAGTGTAAATAGCATCCTTTTCAGTGTTGATCTGGTCTCATGTTTTTTGCATTTTTGCGATTTTTGTTGGTAATTTTACCATTTAATGTGGCCCCCAAATATAGTGTTGAAGAGCTATTTAGTGTTCTTAAACACATGTATTACAGAGAAAAGACATATATTAGGTAAACTTCTTTCAGGCATGAGTTATAGTGCCGTTATCTGTAACTTCAATGTTAATGATTCAACAATAAATATTTATAAAGACATAACTTTAACAGAAACACACAATGAGTTGATGAAAATGTTACGAAAAGAGGCTTGCAGAACCCAATCTTGTGTTTCCCCTAGGAGCAATGATTCAGTGTTTGCTAACTCAGCATTTGCAGTGACTTTATAGAACGTGACTCCTAGAGATAATGAAAATTAACTATGTATATATGTATGTATCTACCTGTACATGTCTGTTTGTGTGTATGTCTTTAGTAAACACCATTAAGCAGAGTAAAAAGGTCTCTTTCTATTCCTAGTTGGTTAAGAATTTTTTTTTAATTTTTTTAAAAATTTTTTAACGTTTATTTATTTTTGAGATAGAGAGAGAGACAGAGCATGAATGGGGGAGGGTCAGAGAGAGGGAGACACAGAATCCGAAACAGGCACCAGGCTCTGAGCTGTCAGCACAGAGCCCGACGCGGGGCTCGAACTCACGGACCGCGAGATCATGACCTGAGCTGAAGTCAGCCGCCCAACCGACTAAGCCACCCAGGCGCCCCAAGAATTTTTTTATCTTGCTTACCTTTGTGTCAATTTTGTCAAACCTTCTGGATATATTGAAATAATAATTTCTTCCTTTGCTATTAATGTGGCAAGTTACACTGGCTGGCTGACTTTTTAATGTTAAACCAACTTTGTATTTGTGATATAGACTCAAGGAGGTTATAACATACCCTATTTATATTGTGCTAATGCTGAACACAGATTAGACATATACATGGTCAGGGTTGATTCATTAATGTGTTTTTATAATTTTATTAATATCTGCACTTATCTTTAATTCTTACTATCTTTTACTCCCTTTGAGATTATTGTGCTTATTTTTCTAATGTCTTACAGTGGACACTTGGTTTATTCATTTTTAACCTACCTTTTTTCCTACTATACGCCTTTACATTAAGTTTTCCTTTAAGAACTGGATTAGTTGCTTTTCATCTTATTTGATAATACAGTATTTATTTTTCATTTTCTTTTTTTTTTGAATTTTAGATGGAGAGAAAACACACATGAGCGGGGGAGAGGGAGCAGAAGGAGGGAGAGAGAGAGAAATGTAAGCCAGCTCCACACTCAGTATGGAGTTGGATGCAGGGCTCAATCTCACAACCCTGGGATTGTGACCTGAGCTGAAATCAAGAGTCAGATGTTCAACCAACTGAGCCACCCCAGGGGTCCCTAGTATTTGAGTATTTACTCAAAATGTTTTCTAAATTCCTTTATGATTTCTTTTTTGGCTATTGATTACTTAGAAATGTGCCCACTAATTTCTGAGTGTATGTAGATCTTTCTGTTATTGATTTACAGTATAAATACACTATTATCGGAGAATATACTCTTAGGAGTTCTATCTATAGAAATTTTCCTGAAGGTTTCACTTTTTCTTAGTCAATGCATGATCTTTAATCTAAGAGCTGAGAGAAGTTGTGAATTTAAATTAGTAATCCAGGAACACATGCAGAATCAAAGTCTGAATCTGATTGTTAGTTCTATCGGACTTTAGTTACAAGGGATGCAAGATTTACTTTGTCAGTCGTAAAGAAAATGACCATTCCCTGGCGTAAACCCTGAGGTCTCATGGCATTTGGAGCTGGTTTGCCTACACTGCAGAAGTTAAGGATGACTTAAAAGGGCTATTAGTTACCCACCCACAGCCTCACTTCAAGTAGCCCTTACTGCCTCCAGATTCATAAATAGAGTTAGATTCCATCAGGTGTAAGGGAAGGCAGATTAGAAAGTCAGACTAGGATGAGTGAGCTTTTTATTTGTGTGAGGATATGTTAATTATAAGAAGAGGAAACATGCCATTGTACCAACATTATTATTCTCTCTTTTGTTTTTTATCCTCATAAGCATACAGAAATGCAATTATTTCTCTCATCTCTATATTCCACTTCTCTTCACTTTCTGACTACTGTTTATTGCAAAACCCTCAGAAGCGTTGTGTATTCTAATTCTTCTTCTCCCTATTCTCTTTTAAGTGCACCCAATTCAGTGTATATCCCGGCTCCCACCCACCATATGAAATCACCCTGTTGGGGGATCCAATAGCTATATTTTAGCTATTTTTAGTGACCAAATCTAAAGCTCAATCCTCATCAATTTTGAATTATCATTTGGCAAAGTTTGTCACTCCCATGTCCTTCAACACTTTTTTATTTGGTGTATTGGGTTGAATAGTGTCCTCCAAAAGTTCATGTCCACTTGGAACCTCAGAATGTGACCTTGTTTGGAAATAGGGTATCTGCAGATGTAATTAGTTAAAATGAGGCCAACTGGATCTGGGTGGGTCTTAATATAATAACCAGTGTCCTTACACAGAGGTAAGATGGCCATACGAATATTGAAGAAATTGGAGTAATGCAAGTTAAAGAAGCCAAGGATTGCTGGCAACAAGCAAAAGCTGGAAGAAGCATGTTAGGATCTGCTCCCAGGGCCTCCAACGCACCACCTTGATTTCAGACTTGCCACCAGAACTGTGAGAGAATAAATTTCTGTTGTTTGAAGCTACCAAGTCTGTGATACTTTGTTAGGGAAGTCCTAAGACACTCATATATTTGGCTTCTAGGACCTCTTATACCCCTGGATGTGTCAGCAATTCCATTGGCCTTTTCTTCATCTCATTGGCTGTCCTTCCTCAGCCCTGATCTCTTAATATTGCTGTACTCCAGACCTGCTCTAGGACCTCTACTTCTATCTATCTACACTCACTTCCTCAGTGATTTCACCCAGTCCCATGACCTCATGCCTTCACCAAAAATTGCCTTCTCAAATGTACATTTCCAGCATGGACCACAATCTGACCTAAAGGCTTTTATATGACCAGCTGTCTATTTGACATCTCCACTTGTATTCCCAGATAAGGGATATGTTCTAGCAAATTTAAGGACATATATGTGGAGATAGTCCATATGAGAATATGGATTTTCCATATGCACTTCTCATCCCATTTGCTTCAGGTCTAAATCAAAGTCCTCCTTGGGGCACCCGAGTGGCTCAGTTGGTTGAGCTTCCGACTTCGGCTCAGGTCATGATCTCACGGTCTGTGAGTTTGAGCCCCACGTCTGGCTCTGTGCTGACAGCTTGGAGCCTGGAGCCTGCCTCGGATTCTGTGTCTCCCTCTCTGTCTCTGACCCTCCCCCGTTCATGCTCTGTCTCTCTCTGTCTCAAAAATAAATAAACATTAAAAAAAAATTTTTTCAAAGTCCTCCATATGCACATCTGACTGGTAAAATCCAAATATACTGAATTATTTGTTCATTAATTCATCTGTCAAACATTTATTGCATGCCATTTATATGTTAAGTTTTGTTTTGTTTTGTTTTTAGAAACTTCTGGGCTTTATTTTCTGGCATTTCCATCCATTGATCCTAGGCATTTTCTTGTATCTTCCTATCAAATTAATATTACTATTTTACTTAAATTAGCCAAATCCTTGCACACTTAGAAATGATAATCCAGGTGTATACTTCCTTCAAAGTTATCCAAATCTTACACAGATTTCCTCCAAATGAACTTTCAACAGCAATACATGGAATAAAAGTTAGTTATATCCATAAATATGGAAAATGTAATTTTTCTAAAACTGTTACAAACAAGAATGATTTTGTTGATTTTTCTTTCTCAGTTTCCATAATCTACTACTAAAAATATAAAATAATTTTCTTTAGGTAAGAGTGGACAATGGTTTAAGGCCTGGGACATTAAATATTAATAGTTCACAAATTTATTCTACTTCTGAGCAAGCATCTTTATTGATCATAAGCATTACAATAAGAGTTAGGGTATAAAAAATGCATGTAGTCAGAGAAATGGTGTGCTTAGGGACACTTAAATTATTGTAGACCTTTTCAGCAGTCATATGGCTTTGTATTAAATGGAAATGCAGTGATAAAATATTGTGATGAAAAGTTTAACCCAGCAATGTTATGGGAAATGTACAACAAATGAATAAACAAAATTGGCTGCAAAATCTTTTAAGAATAAAAGTGCAGATTAGAAACAGTTATTTAACTAGAGAACCCTTATTTTTAAAAGAATATAGCATGCTGAAGGACAGGCATATAACTATTATTTGTACAGACCAGAAAAGGTTATATAGAGTTTTTGTTCTCATCCATATTCTGAGGGTACAAGTTTGTGTTTGTTTTTTTTTTAAACATATAAACACTGTTGCATCTCTGCCTAGCATGCTGACTCAGGTCTAGCTTTGTTGTAAGATAAAATAATCTTGGTGTTTATAGAAAAGAAACTAAAAATTATTTCTTATGATTTACCTATGACCAAATAACCTAATTTTACTGATCTGCCATAATCAATTCTAATTTTTCTTTCCGCTAGTAAGGGAGTTAGTTGGCAATGTGTTTATTATTCTGCTGTATTGTCAGCACCCTAATGTAATTTAAAGAGAACATTCAATAATTAATGTTTGTTTGCACATATATATTCATTATTGAAAAGACTATAGACAGAGTGATAAAATCAGGAAACAGCTTAATTCTTTTTGGTTCCACTCAGTGTCTCTTTCAGCCATATGAACAATGTCTGCATTGGGTATTATAGAGTGAATTCCAGTGTAAAACAAGATTTTAAACTTATATTTTTCCTTCTTCTTTAGCCAATTCCTGGTCTGCAGTTCAGGGGGAAGGGTTTGTTGATTTGTTCTTTTATTATCCATGTTCTACTTCCTCTTAGGTCTTTCCTTTGGTCTCAAATGGGATATGGAGTGGTGTGGGGAAAAAATGAGAAAAACAAGAAAAGAAGACCTGCTTTCCTCAGCTATTGCTGACTTTGGTAGTTGAATGACTCCATCATTACAACAAAACAGGCACCAAAATGGAGGCTTGGTGATTTGTTTGGAAATCCTCCTGTTGTAAGGACAATCTCAGGGTTTTGATCCCTGACAAATAATTTTGCAGCTTCACTCATGTTCCTCATTAAGTCTTCTTCCCCCAGCTATGCCCTATGGCTTCTTTCTGTTGGGCAAGAGGCCAGAGCTTTGGGGCAATGTGGAGACCTGCCACAGTCCCACTTGGCTGGGTCCCACTTTGCTTCAGTTCCACCTGAAGTGTGGTTGACCCAGTAGTGCCTGCCAGTGATGTTTCCTCCACTTAAAACATCTTAGGGACACATGTCTGATTCCCTGCAAAGGTTTCTCAGGCTTAGTAATCAGATGACATGCATACAGCTGGCATTCACATTTATACAGCTCAGCAAGTAGCGAGCAGAAGGTGCAATACCCATTTTCCTTCCTGTAAACCTCAATAGTTACAGTTTGATTTCTGGGAACCTCTTTATTTAGCAAGGATTAGGAGGAAACACCACACTTCTCCTTATAGGAATTTCTTTTTTTTTTTTTTTTAATTTCTTAATGTTTATTTATTTTTGAGAGACAGAGTGCAAGCAGGGGAGGGTCAGAGAGAGAGGGGGACACAGATTCTGAAACAGGCTCCAGGCTCTGAGCTGTCAGCACAGAGACCCATGTGGGGCTTGAAACCATGAACTGTGAGATCATGACCTGAGCTGAAGTTGGACGCTTAACTTACCGAGCCACCCAGGTGCCCCATGGAATTTCTCCCTATTTTCTAAAACAGTTTCTTTAATGTTTATATATTTTTGAAAGAGAGAGAGAGAGAGAGAGAGAGTGTGTGTGTGTGTGTGTGCACGTGTGTGTGAAGAGCAGAAAAAGAGAGAGACACAGAATCCAAAGCAGGCTCCGGGCTCTGAGCTGTCAGCACAGAGCCCAATGTGGGGGCTCGAACTCACAAACTGTGAGATTATGACCTGAGCTGAAGTCAGACGCTTAACTGACTGAGCCACCCAGGCACTCCTCTAATAACAGTTTTAAATGTATTTTATTTATGTTGGGATCTTGAGGATACCCAATAAAAATGATCTCTGTTCCCTGAACGAGCTATGGACCAATTGAGAAATATGACAGAGAAACAGGAAGATGAAAGTCTAAATTAAATCTTTATTAATGACAAAGATTGAAGGATATGGCTTAGTGTGAGGGCCCAGTGGGTCCTCCTAATACTTAACACGGAACTCTAGAAACAAACAGATGTACTAACTTGATCATGGACTTCCTCTTACTTCTCTAAGAGGAACAAAGTGGAAACTGAGTTCAATATCTTGAGTTCAGTAAAATGGTACAGAGAGTCCAGAAGTGAGGTGGTAACTGAGCGTCCTCTTGGAAGGGATTAGCAGAAGAGGAAAGAAACATTCTCCTTAATGATGACTTAATTTCTTTGTGTCAAATAATAACAAGGAAAGCTGAACAATTAATACATAGCATGGTAAATGGTATTATAGTAGTATGCACTAGATATCAGGTTAGTGCAGAACATCTATTCTAAACTGGGAGTGACCATAATAAGGATATAATGACAATATTTAACTGTATCATGAGTACCTAAAATTTAAATAATGATTTGATGCCAGGCATATCTCATATATGAATAAACTAAAGCTCAACAGGATAACCTTCCCAAGTATGAAACATGCAGTGAGTAATAAAGTCAAGATTCAAATTCAGATTGGTCTGATTCCAAAATCAATGCGTTTAGGTTTTCTGAAATGATGCTTCTACTGAATCCTAAAGGCCAGTAGGAGCAGTTAACTAGATTGGGAAAGTGAGAAAGAAAACTACAATAAAATCAGTGTACTTTTAGTTTTTACTATGTAACAAACCACCCTAAAACTTACTGGTTTAAAACAGGGGTTAGGAAACTAAGGCAATGATACTTTTACTAGAATTGTCAATTAAGTTTAAATAAAATTTTATTGACACACAGTTGTATCCATTAAATTATCTATTGTATATCGCTGCTCTCTTGCTTACAGCTATACAGCTGAATAATTGAATAGAGATCAAATGACTCACAAACTCAAAAATATTTCCTATACTGCCCTTTACAGAAAAAGTTTCCTGACCCGTGGTTTAAAATAATATATCTTCATTAATTCTCACAATTCCTTGGGTGGTTGGATGGTTCTTCTGGTCTGATTTAGCTCATCTAGGGCTGCTAGTCTGACAAAGCTGGTTTTGGGAATAGAATTCAAGAGTTGAAAAGACTTCAACTGGGCAGGCTGGTCTCTGCTTAGTGTGGTCTAATCTCTAGTAGGCATGTTTGGATTTTTTCCACACAGCAATCTCAGGGCTCCAGGAGAGAGTAAGTCCCAATGCCCAAGAACTTTTCAAGCCTTATCTCACATCCCATCTGCTAATGCCCATTAACTGAAGCAAGGCACATGGTTATATATTTGCTTTATCTGGCTTGCTCTCCATTAAGCCTACAGGGTTCAGAAAGATACTTAATCTCTTGGTGGTAGTTTGCACAAACCCATATGACGTAGACATGCACAGAGTATTAGAATAAATTTATGGACATTTTTGCCATTTACCGCAATGGTATTTGGGAAAATAATATGAGGTGTTCAGAAATGGGGCTTGATCTGCCTGGGTTATGCATGTTTGATGGGTCAAAAATCTTAGGTGATATGTCTAAAAACCATGAAAAGTTTCACAAGTAAGATATTTACAAAGAAAAAATAAGAAAGGAAATACTTCTTTGTAGAACGGGAAACTGACAAAATGCTTAACAGTTACCACTGGCCTTCATAAAAGAGTGTTCCTGGGACTATTAGCCACCTGACAGGATGATTCATGAGAAATCAGCCTCCCATCTGAGCAGAGGAACTTCACAATGTTCCTGTGGTCACAGTGGGCACCAAGGAAGGCTGTGGAGAAAGTCGCTTTTGCGCTGGACTCACTTGATGAGTGGTGAATTAGAGTTTTCCAGGTGGCAGGATAGGAGTAAACTCATGTTTCATACACAGGGAGATAAAAAAAAGAAGAGTGAGAGTTCTGACTAGAGACCCTGAGCCTCCATGGAAACAGCACATCCTTCCAGGGTCTAACATCAGCTCCTGTGGTCTGACAGCAATTCTGGTGCCTCAAGCACAGCGACTAATAATTAGGCCTCAGAATAAGCACCAGTAATTTCCTTCTCAAGAAAGTATGTCTTCTATTCCTAACTCAGTCTGCCCTTTTCTGTTTCTTTTCTACTCATTTGTTTTCCTATTCACTTTTGACTTTTTTTTTTCCTTTTTCTCTCTCACAGCTTCTCTTTACCCATGTTTTCTGCTCCCTCAAAAATGGTACTGTTTATACTCTTAAAGACACTTCAGGTTTTAAATATTTCATCTTAAGCATTCTCTGGAAGTCTCACTGAAAACTCCTTAAGAGGGGATGTGGTTTAGTTAGCCAGACACAGTGTAGTTTAGGGTATCTCTTTTGTTCAGATCTCATAGCTGTGATGCTGTCTCTAGATTGCTGTTTTTGGGTCCGATGATGTTGTCCTACAGTAAAAAAACACACAAAAACCCCAAAAGTGACCTCTTTGGAAGGAATGCTCAGAAAGGTCTTGTTTTACATATCAGCCATTTCTAACAACTATGTCCCAAACAGGTTTAACTGTGCCCAGATCAAAACCCTCAAGCTGGGTGCACCCTGGCTGGGCCAGGGAAAATGTAATGTCTTGGTTGGTTACCTCTTACCCATTAACAGTTTCTCAGTTTGTGCTTGTAAGTTTATAGATATTCTGAATGTGCCATATCATGAAAAAGGACAGAAAACACTGAGTGTGCTGACTTGATGTTTCCTTGCCTTACCTGCTCAATTAGAGAGTCCAATAGCTGCATAGATCTCAAGACCAGGTTCTTTAAATGAATAGTTTTCACATTTTTCCATAAAATTTTGTAATATTTTTAATATTTAGCATTTAAAGCTTTTTTAAGTGTGTTCCTTAATTGTCCCACTTAGTTACATATCCCACTGCTGTATTTCAACCAAAATATGTTTTCTTTCCTCAAGGAAAATGCAAGCCTTGAGAAAACAAGAACATTTCCTCCCACTTTTCCTGTATACCTCAGAGCTCTTAGTGTCATGTAAGGCACAGACTAACCATTTACTAATTACTTTTTGAATGGAATTAGAAGCTTGAAAATAGAATGGGGAGGACTATAAATTTTTCCCATATGAGTAAAGAAAATAGTATAGACTTGCTTTAGTAATTTGAGTAAGTAATCTGTCAACAATTGTGTAAACTATGTAAGTAAAACATGTATGAATATCAAAACAAACAAACACTTTTGCAAGTCTTCATTCTAGGACACAGTGGTTATCAAACCTGAAATGTCTTGGATTTCAGTTTAAGTTGATGATGCTCAAAGAGTAAATTCTTCCAGCAGGAAATTCCTTCACATGGTTAGCTTGACTTCCAGTTCATTATGGAAAGGCTCCTTATTCAGAGGTGAAACGATCACATGGGAGACATTGAATCTAATCACATTCAGATTAACCTCAGCTCATTTACTGCTGATAATCTTATTTTTCTTTACCACTATCAGCCAAGCTCCTCTGGGGTCTTCTCATGTTTTAACAATTCATATTTCACAGTTATGATGTTATGGCTATGAAATATAATCCCCAGATTCCTGGACAAGGTGATCTTGAAATTAGGTGGAATATGTAAAATTACTCAGATCTGTGGTCAGGGCTACCTTATTTTGCTTGGAAAATATCATGCATGCATGCAGCTTTTGAAGAATGAAGAAGACAAAGAAAATCTTTACCCTCAGGAGTCCCACTTTAAGTTAGGTGGATATTATAATTATGAAGACATTCTTCTGAACTAAACAAATACTGAGTAGGAAAAACAATGGTGAAAAAGCCAAGAAAAGATCACTGTGGGAAACATCAGGATGTTTATATCCCTTACGTCTCTGTCTCTATTTCTGTCTTGGTCTAGAGGCCTGATGAAAACCCCAGGGCAGAAGTTCTCTCTTCTTCATGCACCCAAATAACAAGGCTGGTGTGATGATGGTCAACAAACATTCTGTGATAAACATTCTTAACTAGGGCCCACAAATAGTTTCAATATAGCAGAGAAAACCTTAGAACTGTACGCATACTTTTCTTTGTGGGAGCAGTTATGTCATTTATCAGAAAGAGTCCATAAATTACACCAGCGTCTCTGAACTAAGCATATTAAGAATAACACTTTAAGGTGTCTGGATGGCTCAGTTTATTAAGTGTCCAACTCTTGATTTCACCTCAGGTCATGATCTTGCAGTTGTGAGATCAGGCCCCGTGTCAGGCTTTGCACTGACAGTGCAGAGTCTACTTGGGATTCTCCCCCTCCCTCTCTATCCCTTGCCCCCACTCATGCATATGCTCTCTCTTTCTCTCTCTATCTCAAAATAAATAAACTTTTTAAAAAAAAGAATAGCACTCTATAAAGGTGCTACCAATACAAAATATAATTTGAGCCAAAATCACAAGCAACATACATAATTTTATATTTTATAGTAGCTATACTATAAAAGTAATAAAATTTGCAAAATTAACTACTATAATTTTATGTAGTCTAAATATGTTCAAAATATAATTTCTCTATATAATCAATATGCAATTATTAACAAGGTATTTTTCACACGTCAGGCCACAAAACAAGTCTCAACAAATTAAAAAAAACTGAAGTCATACCATGTATCTTTTCTGATCACAAGGCTCTGAAACTAGAACTCAATCATAAAAAAAAAATCTGGAATTAGTACAAATACACGGAGATAAAATAACATGCTATGAAACAGTGAATGGGTTAGCCAAGAAATCAAGGAAGAAATAAAAAATTACATGGAAACAAATGAAAATAAAAACATAATGATCCAAAATTTGGGGGATGCAGCAACAGTGTTTCTAGGAGGGAAGTTTATAGCAATACAGGCCAATCTCAAGAAGCAAAAAAAAAAAAAAAAAAACCAAAACACACACACAAACAAAACAAAACAAACAAACAAAAAATCTTAACCAAATAACCTAACACCTAAAGCAATTAGAAAAAGAACAACAAACAAAACCCAAACCTAGAAAAAGGAAGAAAACGATAGAGATTAGAGCAGAAATAAATGATATAAAAACTAAAAAAGCAATAAAACAAACCAATGAAACCAAGGGCTGGTTTTTGAAAAGATCAACAAAATTGAAAAATCCCTAGCCAGACTCATGAAAAAAACCAAAACCAAAACCGGAAACAAACAAACAAAAAAAACCCAACACCACAGAAATACAAATAATTGTAAGAGAATATTATGCAAAATTATATATGAACAAACTCAAACAGCCTAAAAGCAATGGATAAATTCTTAGAAACATATAACCTTTCAAAACCTACCAAAAGCAGAAGAAATAGAAAATTTGAAGAGACCAATTACCAGAAAAGTAATTGAATTAGTAACCAAAAAAAATTTCAACAAACCAAAGTCCTAAACCAGATGGCTTCACACATGAATTCTTTTTTTTTTTTAATTTTTTTTTTCAACGTTTATTTATTTTTGGGACAGAGAGAGACAGAGCATGAACGGGGGAGGGGCAGAGAGAGAGGGAGACACAGAATCGGAAACAGGCTCCAGGCTCTGAGCCATCAGCCCAGAGCCTGACGCGGGGCTCGAACTCACGGACCGCGAGATCGTGACCTGGCTGAAGTCGGTCGCTTAACCGACTGCGCCACCCAGGCGCCCCATACATGAATTCTACCAAACATTGAAATGGGAGTTAATATCCAGGGTCGCCTGGGTGGCTCAGTAGGTTAAGCATCCAACTTTGGCTCAGGTCATGATCTTGTGGCTCGTGGGTTTGACCACCCCATCAGGCTCTGTGCTGACAGCTCAAAACCGTGGAGCCTGCTTCAGATTCTCTGTCTCCTTCTCTCTCTGCTCCTCCCCTGCTCACACTGTGTCTCTCCCTCTCTCCCTCTCAAAAATAAGTAAGCATTAAAAAAAAGTTTTTTTAACATAGTACTAGAAATCCTAGCCACAACAATTCGACAACATAAAGAAATAAAAGGCATCCAAATTGGTAAGGAAGAAGTAAAACTCACGCTATTTGCAGATGATATGATACTACATATAGAAAACCTGAAAGACTCAACCAAAAAATTACTAGAACTGATGAATGAATTTAGTAAAGTTGCAGGATACAAAAATCAATGTATAGAAATCTGTTGCATTCCTATATAGGAAGCAGCAGAAAGTGAAATTAAGAAATGACTCTCTTTAGAACTGCACCAAAAACAATAAGATACCTAGGAATAAATCTAAACAAGAGGTGAAAGGCCTGTACTCTGAAAACTATAAAGCACTGATGAAAGAAATTCAAGATGACACAAAGAAATGGAAAGACATTCCATGCTCATGGGTTGGAAGAACCAATATTGTTAAAATGTCTATACCACCCAAATCAGTATACACATTTAACGCAATTCCTATCAAAATATCAGCAGCATTTTTCACACAACTAAAACAAGCAGTCCTAAAATTTGTGTACAGCTTTGTAGCTGTCAAATAAATCTTGAGAAAGAAAAACAAAACTGGAGGTGTCACAATTCCAGATTTCATGTTAAAACTGGTACAAAGTGGTAGTAATTAAAGCAGTATGGTACTGGCATAAAAATAGACATATAGATCAAAAGAATAGAAAAATAAAAACAAGACTAACCTATGATTATATGGTCAATTAATCTTTGAAAAAGGAGGAATAAATCTGTAATAGGGAAAAGACTGTCTCTTCAACAAATGGTGGGAAAACTGGACAGTTACATGCAAAAGAATGAAGCTGGACACAAAAATAAACTCAGAATGGAATAAAGACCTAAATGTGAGACCTGAAACCATAAAAACTGTTGGAGAAAGCACAGGCAGTAATCTCTGACATTGGCTTTAGCAACATTTTTCTAAATATGTCTCCTGAGGCAAAGGAAACAAAAGCAAAAATAAACTATCAAGACTACATCAGAATAAAAAGCTGCACAGTGAAGGAAACAATCAACAAAACTAAAAGGCAATCTAGTGAAATGGAGAAGATATTTACAAATGATATATCCAGCAAAGGGTTAATATCCAAATATATAAAGAACTGAAAAAACAGCCAAAAAACAAGTAATCTAATTAAAAATGGGCAGAATACATGAACAGACATTTCTCCAAAGAAAGGAATACAGAAGGCCAATAGACACATGAAAAGATGCTCAATATCACTCATCATCATCAGGAAAATGCAAATCAAAACTATAATGAGATATCACTTTACATTTGTTAGAATGGCTACAATAAAAAACACAAGAAACAACAGGTATTGGTGAGGATATGGAGAAAAAGAAACCCTTTTTCTTGGTTGGTAGGAATGCAAACTGGTGCAGCCACTGTGGAAAACATTGTGGAGTTTCCTCAAAAAATTTAAAAAAGAACTACACTATGATGACACAATCATATTACTGGATATTTACTCCAAAAATATATAAATATTAATTCAGAGGGATACATGCACCCCAATGTTTATAGCAGTACTACCTACAATAGCCAAACTATGAAGCAGCCCAAGTGTCCACCGATAGATGAATGAATAAAGAAGAGTTGGCATACACACACACACACACACACATATATATATAATGGAATGAATATATACATATAATGGAATCCTAAGCGAAGTAAGTCTGTCAGAGAAAGAAAAATACCATAAGATCTCACTCCTATATGGAATTTAAGAAACAAATGGTAAAGGGGAAAAACAAAAAAGAGAAAGAGACCAACCAAGAAACAGATGCTGAACTACAGAGAACAAACTGATGGTTACCAGAGAGGAGATGGGTGGGAAGATAGGTGAAATACGTAATGGGATTAAAGAGTGCACTTATCATGATGGGAAAAAAAGATATTTTTCATTCTTAGCTTTCAGAACCTGGTGTGTAGTTTATACTTCCAGCATAAAAAGCTGCACAGTGAAGGAAACAATCAACAAAATTAGCTATTATCTGGCTGGCAATTAGCTATTTCTTGGCTGGGGACTACTATATTGGGTACTGTAGCTCTCTAGTTTTCCTTTTGTGCTATCTTTCCTCATGATATGGTTTCATGGTTTTTACCCCACTCACATGCTTTGCCTCTTGATCTCAGAGGTAAAGCTTCCAGTTTTTCACTACTGAGTTCAATGTTAGAGGTAGCCTTTTGATATATGGCCTTCATTATATTGAGATACTTTTCATCTATCCTAGTTTGTTGAGAGTTTTTATCATGAGTGCTAAATTTTGTCAAATGCATTTTCCGCAACTATTGAGACAGTCATGTACATTTTATAATTTATACTGTTAATAAGGTATATTACATTAATTGATTTTCATATGTTGAACCATCCTTGCATCCCAGGGATAAATCCCACTTGGTCATGGTGTATGATTTTTCAATGCGCTGTTGGACTCAGATTCTTAGTGTTTCGTTGAGTTTTTTTTTTTTTTTTTTTTTTTTTTTTGCCTCTTAGATTAGGGATATTAGCCTGTAGTTACCTTTTCTTGTGGTGTCTTTGTCTGGCTTTGGTATCTGCAGTAATACATATACATGGAAATGGGAGGAAAATGAATGTGATAAATACATAATATATATACATATTTTTTAGAGTTTTTTTAAATTCTTTATTTTTGAGAGAGAGAGAGACAGTATGAGCAGGGGAAGAGCAGAGAGAGAGGGAGATACAGAACCTGAACCAGGCTCCAGGCTCTGAGCTGTCAGTACAGAGATTGACATGGGGCTCAAACTCATGAACTGTGAGATCATGACCAGAGACAAAGTTGGACATTCCACCGACTAAACCACCCAGGCACCCCTTTATATAATATTTTAATGAGGATCTTTTTAAAGTATGATATTCATGATGTGAATCAGTTTATTAGAAAGAAATTAGAAAACTGCACAGCTTCCATTGAGCTTAGAAAAAATTGACACACACCTAATGTTTTTGCTTTATTTATGAGAAAAACAAATGATTAGCTACTTTACACTAATGTAATATTTGGTAACAGACTTCTTCATGAGCTCAAGTTTTTTGAGTATTACTTTTTTAAAATATTTATTTATTTATTTATTTATTTAACATTTATTTATTATTGAGAGACAGAGAGAGACAGAGCATGAGCAGGGGAGGGGCCGAGAGATGGGGAGACACAGAATCCGAAGCAGTGTCCAGGCTCTGAGCTGTCAGCACAGAGCCTGATGCAGGGCTGGACCCCACAAACTACGAGATCATGACCTGAGCCGAAGTCGGACGCTCAACTGACTGAGACACCCAGGCACCCCAAGTATTATTTTTTTTAAAGAGATCATTATGAGATTTTGAAACTCTTGGTACAAGATCTTTTAGTGACTTTGTATGTTGTCTCGGGCCAACCAATTAGCTTCCAACTCTTCATTTGCAAATTGGAAATATTAAAATGTGCTTTGGCTAATGTTTGCAGAGCATCTCAGAGACTATAAAATTAAAGGCATTTGATGACATAGAAAATACTTTTTTCTTCTCTTTACTTCTTTTTTCCATGCACATTTGTATGTGTGTGTGTGTGTATATTCATTTTCTTATTTGTGAAATACCAAGTGCTCCCCTGTTTTGCTTTAGAGATTACTTTATGCCCTGTGGTGGTAATAGACTAGGCCATTTTATTTTATTTATTTTTTCAATGTTTATTTATTTTTGGGGGGACAGAGAGAGACAGAGCATGAACGGGGGAGGGGCAGAGAGAGAGGGAGACACAGAATTGGAAACAGGCTCCAGGCTCTGAGCCATCAGCCCAGAGCCTGACGTGGGGCTCGAACTCACAGACCGTGAGATCGTGACCTGGCTGAAGTCGGACGCTTAACCGACTGCCCCACCCAGGCGCCCCATAGCCTAGGCCATTTTAAATGATCTTTTCATGGTTTTCCCTGAAGAGTGCATACTTACTATTTAGCATGGCTATCAAAAAGTTAATTCATGGGGCACTTGGATGGCTCAGTCAGTTAGGCATCTGGATCTTGATTTCAGCTCAGGTCATAATCTCATGGTTGGTGGGATTGAGCCCTACATCAGGCTCTGTGCTGACAGCATGGAGCCTGCTTGCAATTCTCTATCTCCTTCTCTCTGCCCCTCTCCTGCTCATGCTTTCTCTCTCAAAATAAATAAACTTAAAAATATATTAATTAATTACTTGAGTTCTTAATCAAATGTAGTTCTTAGTGGATTCAATTTATCATCAACTAGTTTTTCTTGTGTCCCAACTATAAGGAGACTGTCTCTGACTGGAAAAAATTTACCAACCAATATCAGTCTAATCTTTCCTCCCATTTTATTTATTGTAAATCTTCCCTGTTAATTAGCAACACCCATATAACCGACTCTCAACTTTGTTCTCATGCCCTAGGAACTCAATTTCTGTTTCTTTAATTTTAATTACATTATTTTATTCTGAGTAGTGATTTCTTCCAAATAAATCCTGTCTAATTTTTGACACCATGTTTCAAAAACAAAAATCTACTCCCTAAATCATGACTGTTTCTGGCCTCAACATTTTTTTTTTTTTTTTTTTTTGCAGGATGTCTGAGAAATCTATATTTGGAGAAGATTATTTCTTTTTTAATAATTCAGATAGGACATTTAAAAGTAAATCACTTGACGGAATATTTTATGTTTCTTTTTATTTTCTCAATTACTATGTACTTTTGAAGAGTTTCTTTTGAACTTAAAAAATAAACAAAATAAAACATAAACAAAACACAAAATGTAGCCCTATGAGGGTCATTGAATGTGTACAAAAATTGTTATGCCTTAGAAGACTATGTCTGTGAGATGGACATATTCTTCATACCCTATCATTTATTTACTTTTATAAATAGGCAATGCTAACTTTTCTGACTAATCCCTAGTCCTTAGACACTATAAACAACTCGAGTCTTTACTGGAAAACATTTATTTCAAACAAATCTTGAAAGTTTCCAACTCTCTAAAAATCATAAGCTGTATACATTTGTCCCAAGAGAAATATTATTGGAAACACAGATAAAATATGGTTTTCTGATAAAATATTTTATAAGTGAGGTATAAAGTTTGTCAATTCTTATTTTCAGTCATTCTCAGATTCTAAGTATTAAATTCAGACAAGTACACACATTTTACAATTGTGCATAACGTTTGAATAGCAATTTACAGTTTACAGATCACTTTCTTTGGTTTGTTGGCCATAGAGCTCTTATGTCATGAATGTGAATATAATTAGAAATCTTAAATTACTTTAATAAACAATTTAGTCAACAGCAACACCCTAATTTAGAGTGGATGAAATAGAAGTTTCATCTAAAGAGGTTAAATAAAATGGAGATCTGCTGAAGAAGAACAACAACAAATCAACAAAAAACATACTATTTGTAATGCTGCTAATTAACTTCCTTTGATGCCTAAAGAAAACCAAATACCAAGAGGAGCCTTTACTTTCACTGTAGCAAATGAGATTGTTCAAGCTTAAAAGAATTGAACAGAAAATTATCACAAAATAGTAAAGATTTGTATGATATAATAAAATGATAAGAAACATAAAAAACATATGAAAGCAATAAAGTATCTGAAACAAGACTGGAGAAAAAAATAAAATGTAATTAAAATAGATAATGTTTATTTTTAAACTATGTATTTAATTGGAGATACAGCTGAATCTAGTATAGATTCTCAGAATCTGGTATAGCTTTAAAGGGCATTAAATACAACAGTGCCAGTGTTTTCATTCTCAGAGAGAGCAGACTTTATCCACATAATAACTAAGTTTTTTTTCCCCCATGGCAATTCAGACTGCTAGAACTAAGGAATCTAATATCTTGACTATTCTAATGAGCATTCAGTTGTATATTCAATATTATAATAATGTGTACTTGTAATAATTTATAATATTATAATAGGCTATAATATTAACTTTTATATTGAGGTTAAAACACTTTTCTTATACCTTTAATGGATTTTTAGAGCTGGAAAGATAAGTTCAAATTCAGTTTTCCAAAAACAATTAAGATCTAAATTTTAATTTGTGTCCAGATAAGATAGTACAATATGCTGAAAATACCATTATCTTAACTGTGAGAATTCTTTTTTCCTTCTGTTATGAAATTTTTGGATTAGCTTCTTCAATTCACTCATGAGTGATCTCCTTTATGCCACTTTTCCTACAAGGAATAACCTGTATCCAAACTATACAACTAGAATCAAATCAAGAATTTCCATAAAATTATGAGGGTTTCATATATGAAGTTTAGACTGTATCTGGTCTCCCATTAAAATTACCTTATTTGCAAGACAACTGTGACTACTTTCCTAACCTTTTAGGTAAATAATAAAACTGCTTTTGTGGTAGACAGGTCTAATACCAATCGCTAGAACCTATGAACAGGTCAGGTGACATGGCAAAGGGGAATTGAGGTCCTAATCAGACAACCTTGAAAAGGAGAGAGAATCCTGGGTTATTTGAGTGGTCCAAGTCTCATAAAGATACTTATAAATGTCTGAGGGAGACAGGAAAGAGAACTACAGAGATGCCAACATGAGAAAGACTTGGCTGACTTTTCTAGCTTTAACATAGAGGAATAGGGGCACAAGCCGAGGCATGTGGGCACCATCTAGAAACTAGGAAAGGTGAGGAGATGGATTTTCTCCTAGAACCAACAAAAGGTTGCGGCCCTGTCTACTGACATCTTGATCTTAGCCCAGTGAGATTATTTTCTGACCTCCAGGTCTGTAAGATGATAAATCTGTTTTGTTCTAAATCAAAATCACTAAGTTTGGGGTAATTTATTATGTAATCATAGGAAATTATTAACAGAAACTATGTCTTGGCCTTGATGAGGGTAACCTGAATTGCAAGAACATCCCAAATGATGCCAATTTTTAAATAAATAAAAAAAAATGATGTAGTAACTAGGAATTTGTCTCTAATTTAGTGATTAATTTAGCAATTGGGTTTCAATGCTGCCATAAGCCTATAAAAATTTGAAAACATGGAGATGATAAATATAATCAATAAGTTATCAGTATCTCTGATCAATTGTTTCTCAAAATGCTGTTTTGTTCTTTCTATAACCTGGGAGCTGAATAAGATACAGACGGAAAGAAATGGCAGTGCTCGTTTCGGTATTAAAAAAAAAATAACATGTTTTGCTTTATTTAAAGAGAATTATATTTCTTTTCAGTGGCATTTTACCATTTATATTTGTATTCTTGCTTTAACTTATGTTTTAAGTACATTATTATATAAAAATATGCTTTTTCCAGACAGTCTTTTCAATAAATGGTACTGGGAAAACTGGACAGCTACAGGCAAAAGAATTAAACTGGACCACTTCCTTACACCATAGACAAAAAAGCTCAAAATGGACTGAAGACTTAAACGGGAGACACAAAATCATAAAATTCCTTGAGGAAAAACCAGGCAGTAATTTCTTGGACAATGGCCTTAGCAACTTTTTCTAGATGTATTTCCTCAGGCAGGGGAAACAAAAGCAAAAATCAACTATTGGGACTATATCAAAATAAAAAGCTTTTGCACAGTGAAGGAAACCATCAATAAAGCAGGAAGGTAACCTATTGAATGGGAGAAGAGATTCACAAATGATATATCTGATAAAGGGTTAATACACAAAATATATAAAGAACTTATGTAACTCATCACCAAAAAATAAATAATTCAATTAAAATGGGCAGAGGACCTGAATAGACATTTTTCCAAAGAAGACATACAGATGGCAAACAGACACATGACAAGATACACATCACTCAACATCAGGGAAATGCAAACCAAAGCCACAATGAAATATCACTTTACACCTGTCAGAATGGCTAGTATCAAAAGGGTAAGAAATAATAAGTGTTAGTGAGGATGTGGAGAAAAAGGAACTCTCATGCTCTGTGGATGGGAATGTATGTTTTGAGAGGTTCCTCAAAAAATTAAAAATGGAAATACCATATGGTCCAATAATTCCACTTGGGCATTTACTCAAAGAAAATGAAAACACTAATTCAAAAAGATACTTGCACTCCCATGTTTATCATAGCATTATTTACAATAGCCAAGATAGGGAAGCAATTAAAGTGGCCATCGATAAATAAATGGATAAAGAAGATGTGGTATATATTTATACAATAGAATATCACTCAGCCATAAAAAACAATGAGACCTTGCCATCTGACCAAATGGATGAGCAGAGAGGATATTATGCTTAGTAAAATAAGTCAGACACAGAAAGACAAATACCAAGTGATTTCACTTATACATGGAATCTAACAAACCAAACAACTGAATAAACAAATAAAAAGCACAAACAGACACATAAATAAAGAGAACAAGCAGATGGCTACCAGAGGGGTGGAAGCATGGGCAAAATGGGTGAAGGGGAATGGGAGGTACAGACTTCCAATTATTGAATAAGTCCCAGGGATTAAAAAAAAAAAAGGTACAGCACAGGGAATACAGTCAATGGTAATGTAATAGCATTGTATGGTAGCTACACTTGTGAGCACAGCATAATGAAAGTGATTGCTGAATCACTATGTTGTATACCTAAAACTAATGACAGTATATATCAAATATATTTCAATAAAAAACGTGCAAAGGAAGAGAATATGCCTTTTTCCTCAAATTATCTTAGAGATATAAGGAGAATAGTTTTCTATTTCTTTTTGCAACTTTAAAAATACTGGGCAGTCATTTATTTTCTTCTTTTGCATGATACCAGAAGATAGTCTATGCAGAATTTGTTTCCTCAGATACAATGCAGGTGACTTCTCCAGGTTTCTCTTTCTACCTTCTGTGAAAACTGTTCCCTCTCCTCTCTGAGTTATCATTTAAAGTCCTGGTTATTTCTACAACACATCATTTTTACCCAGCCTGAAAGTCTCAGGTATGTAAGGAGGAAGAAGGTAAACACAAGCTTTAGGCTTTGTTGAAAAGTCTGTGCCCTATATTCATGATCTATTTCTCCTCTTCTGCAGTATGTTTGAGCTGTATCTCCCCCACTCTTCTTGCACCTCTAATGACCCACATTCTAAGTAGAATTTCCTATTGCTTGCACTCAGACATGACTCCATATGTGGCTTACTCTGTCTTAAATGTTTCTCAGAAATCATTTCTAAACAACCCAGATGAAATGGAAAGCTTAAGTGCTATCCTTGGCCCTATGTCAATAATCCATGGGAATTCCCTCATACATTGATACGCTTCCTAACTTCTTTTTTTCATAGACTTTTTGGTATTCTCAGCTACAAAAATAGTAATGCCTTCCTAGGAGGATTTTTGGAAATTTGGGGGGGTATTTCTGATTTTCTCAATGACTGGAATTCTACTGACATTTAGCAAACCAAGCCCTGGGATTCAAAACATCTTATATTATTCTAGACAGTTTTGAATAGCAAAGAACCATTCTACCAGAAATGGTAATAGCACCCTTGCTCAGAAACCCTCAAATGATAGTTTCTCTCTCTTCCTCCCTCCCTCTCCTCCCTCCTCTTCCTCCATACTTAGTAGTTGGTACCTATTTATTTTGAAGATAATTATCTCTGTGTCGGTATTATTTCACTCTTTGCTCTTAGATTTCCTCTAGACTGCAAAAGTGCTGTGCCTGCTGAGACTCTGAGGTAGTAGGAGTTTCTTTGAGTGTGAGGTCTTTATACAGCTTTCTGTGAGCTCTCTACTCTTGACCTTGGTAAACTTTCAAATTTGGAGTGTTTTATTAAATATTTTTAGTGGTATGTTTACACAGCTTCTTTCCTTTGTAATGCTTCCTTTTTTAAAAATTTATTTTGATAGACAGTGCTCTAGTGAGGAAGGGGCAGAGAAAGGGGGAACAGAGGGTGAATCCCAAGCAGGCTCTGCACTGTAGCACGAAGTCCTGTGGTGGTGGGGCTTAAACTTTGAGGTGTGACCTGAGCAGAAATCAAGTCTGATGCTTAACTCTTTAACAAAGCTGCCATTTATACTCATTTCTTTGGAAAAGGTCTGCCGGTGATTTCCCCTCCTAGTTTCAATCATTTGTTCTTCAGTGGGTCATTGGTGAGAGAATTTCCATAATCCTTACTGCCTCTTTCTTCTTCATCTAGAACAGAGTTCTCCAATTGGACATTGCCCGGTGATGGACACATCCTACATTCTGCACTTGCTAATATAGTAGACAATAAACACATGCAGCTCCTGAGCCCTTATAAAGTGCCTAGTGTGACTGAGGCAATTCTTAATTTTAATTGATTTTCATTAATTAATTTTAATTACTTCATATTTAAAAAGCCACATGTGCCTAATGGCTACAATATTGGACAGTAGAAACTTGAAATCAGATTTCTTCTTAGCAGAGCACTCCAGGAAGCTGCTGTAAATCAAGTGGTGTTTGCTCATGAGATAAAATCTAGCTGCTATGCTTAAGCTCCACTGTATCTTTCTTAAGAGTGGAAATATTATCTTCTTTTTCAGTGCTCTTTTAACTGTATGTGCTGTTTATTGTGCATGCCATCTTGCAAGAACTTCAGAGATAGTTTTTAAATGAATGAACCCACAGGTCACAGGCAATCGAAATTTTAATACAAAAGCTCATAAAAAACTTTTCAAAAAGCTGCATTTTATCACAAAGGAACATACTTTAACTTGGATTGCTCCTCAGTTTTAAAGATTGTTGGATTCTCTCTTTTCTCCCTTCTTCCTCTGATCTTCCTCCTTCACCTGATTCCATGGATTGGAAGAATACAGGAGCCTTATTGAAGACATAAACCGATAGTTCTCAAAGTGCAGTCTCAGAGTAGGAGCATTAGCCTGACCTAGAAAACTGTCCTAAGTTCACATTATCATGCATTAGGGTTCACATTAGACCCCTAAGAATACAAAATCATAAACCTTGGGGGAAGAGGCCAACAATCTTTCCTTTAACAAGTCTTCCAAGTGATTCTCTGATGCACGTTATTGACTCAACCACTGTTCTGAACAGCAGCAGCAAAACGACATGAAAAATGGAAGCAAATGCAAGCATGCTGAGGCAAGTTACCTTATAAGAAACAATTTCCTAATTTTTTATTACCTTGGCAGATATGTACTGAAGACTATGCTCTAGGAGGCCTTGAGCTCAGTGGTTACCTATCTCCTCTAAGTGGTTAAGGAAAGCTGTTTTGCACTTGAGAGCACATGCCCTCAGCCTGGTAGCATGGTTCTAGGAATCATATATTGCTTAATTAATCTTGTATTAATCTCCTTCTTAAAGGGTGGAAACATAACTTGTCCAAGGTTGTCTTGCTTCTTTACATAATAATAATGTGATCATACTTTGCATCTCAATTTTAATTGTTGGTAGAATTCCTATGTTTCTCAAACTGTTTTAGTTAATAGCATAAACATTATACATCCAAGTTGTCACCGTGCCCACCTACTGGTTTACTTTAAAACCAAAATAAATTTTGTTTGGAACTCTCCCCACAATCATACCTTTGGTCCTATACTTAATTCTCTCTCATTCTTTTTTTTTAATGTATATTTATTTTTAAATATATATAATATATATATAAAATGTGTGTATATATATAATTTTTAAATATTTATGAGAGAGAGTGCACATGTGTGTGCATGCGTGCATGAGTGTGAGAGGGGCAAAGAGAGAGTGGACACAGGGTCTGAAGCAGGTGCTGTGCAGACAGCAGAGAGCCCAGTGCAGGGCTCAAACTCACAAACCCCTTGATGGTGACCTGAGCTGAAGTCAGACAGAGGGAGAAGAGAGAGAATCCCAAGCTGGCTCCACACAGAGCCCAATGCAGGGCTTGATCCCAAGACCATGGGATCATGACATGAGCTGAAATCAAGAGTCAGATGTTTAACCAACTTAGTCACCCAGGTGGCCCTCTCTCATTCTTAATTTTCTCACTTTGTCGCTCTCCACATCAAAGACAAAAAGACCTTGCATGAGTTCTCTTATTTCTGCTTTTCTTAAACTACAGTCTATAAAGCTCTGTCTCTCTCTCTCTATCATCTTTATATCTATCTATCTATCTATCTATCTATCTATCTATCTATCTTTCTATTACTTTCTTTGATTCTTAGGAATCAATTCCTCTTTTTCCCTTATTATTTGATGGAGATCTACATGGTTGATTTCCTCTGTCCTTTCTAATCACTTCAAACCTAGAAACACCATTCTACAAATTAAATGGTTTCAAGTAGTGGAAGAGAGTGGTAAGAAAGAAAAAAAATATTCCTATATTGAGATAAATATGTAAAGCATCTCGTATAGTTCTTGGCACACAGTCAACAGTCAATAAATGTTCTTCTTTTCCTTGACCTTAAACAGAAAGCACTTTGTAGAGTGTACCAGTGGAATGCATCTATATTCATGGAGAGTCATATCTTCTCAATTTCCTGCATTAGTAAAGATTTGTTCAATAGCAATTAGCATCAGAAATTGGTAAGGCAATAGAAATACAGTTGATAAGTTGCTGTGGTTAAGTCAGAATATTTGGTACTTCACACACTGAAGTGTGTGTAGTTGTAGACAGTGAGACCCAGACTTTGCTATAAGAGAGATGAAAGTGAGGCGTATTTTGTGTAGTGGACAAAGGATTCCAGAGCAGGAAAGAGGACTGAATGAGATAAAGGAGGCTTCCTGTGAGCAGACAATGGTCCATATTACCAATATAAGATGAAACACCATTTTCAAAGGAAACACATTTAGAAGAAAGGTACACAATGGTAGGATTTCTAGGTGGCAGTCATTCTCAACAGTATTTGGGTAGTATAGCTGTAGGTTAAGAAGATGCATCCCAGGGAATTCCAGGGACTCTAAACATGAGAACATTTCAGGGGGGGGGGGATCTGACATGAACTACTCTTGTTTCCTCTGGAAACTAGCCTAGAAACAAGGAATCAGGGACATAGGTAAAATCTTATGAGGTCAGACTTGTTTTTTACACCATGAATCACAATTAGGGAACCTAAAACTCAGGGGCTATACCTATTACACCAGTCATTTCAGATTCCTTTTCATTCCAGATTCCTTTTTCTAGTGCAGGAATTGCACTAATTTTATCACTAGGCATATTGCTCATTAATGCACGTGTTTGACAAGAATGAGTTTACTGGTAGCTCATGAAAGAAGGGCCAGATTGGGAACAGCATTAAGATTTCTGGCTAAGACATTCACAATAGCCTGGAGTGATGGTTCTCAAACTTCAGTACACATCAGAGCTATAGAGCATTTTAAAACAGAAGCTCCTGGAATCCAGTCCTAGAATATCTGATTCAATAGGTTTGGGGAATGACCTGGATCTGCATGTCTAACAAGTTCTCAAGTAGTGTTACCAGAATTAGTGAACAAAAATGCAGTTAAGTTGAATTTTAGATAAATAAAAACTATCTTTTTTATGCTTCATGCAGTATTTAGGACACATTTATACTAAAAAAAATTACTCTTTGTTTATATGAATTCATATTTAACTGGCAACCCTTTTCCCATGTCATATTATTGCCACTGCTCCTGGGATCACACTTTGAGAACCACTGTTATCTCTATACTTATACATTATAAGTGCATGTAGTTCCATCTAGAACCCACCATAAGATAGATTTTTCTAAGTTATTTACATGGTAATACACATGTGTGCATAACTGGATCTTAAAGTGGAAGTTTGGGTTGGCACATCCAAAGAAAATTGGTATCACATTTTAAAAGATATACTAGACCATATGCAGTGATTACAAAGAAAATTCTCAAAACATAGTTCTTTACTATTTACTACTCTTTAATCCTCAATTACACAGAGTGTACAAAAAGACTCAGTGATGAAAAATCCAGTGATAATTTTTATTAACGTTTTCTTTAGAGAGAGCTTTTCATGAATCCAGCCAACCACTCCAAGAAGGAAAGATGAAGCATTACACCTTGAATGTAAAGACATAAGAAGACTTCCAAGAAAAAGGACTCAAGAGCACATAGGGATAGAGCTTTGGGTATGCCCAAGTGTATTTGGCTTATTACATGCATAATGCAAGTAATGAATTGCAACTGTGACTTGAAATGACCATAATGTGTTTTATTTCATAAGATGAACTAGGAAAGTCATGGGATTGCAAAAATTTGTTTCTGGAGTCTATGAAAGAAATAGTTATCTGAAATAAGTAAACTTAAGTAAGAGTAGAAGATACAAATTAAGTTGATTCTAGTGTTAAATCTCAAGTGTTGTTATTGTTCTAAGGAATGGTTCTATATATTAACTGGGTCAGTTTTGTTTATTATTTAATATATCATACTTATTCTTTAATACATATAGGCCAACATATATATCATATGTATATACGCCACTGTGTGTGTGTATGTATGTGTGTGTGTGTGTGTGTATGCCTACCCAGCCTATGTGTTGATCTCATATAGTTTATTGTATAATGTGTACCAGGATATTTTCAAGTAATTATTTTCTGTTGGCAATATAAAATCTGGAGCTGAATGTTTCTCTTGAAGCACTGTGAAGAAGACCAAACTTTTCTAGCCCTGCTTGTGCTCTAGAACTCATCAGATGCACCTTGCACACACACTATTTTGCCTTCGGCATCTTCCTGCTGTTTATATCCTTGGGCATTGTATGATATTTTTGAAAATTAATTTTAGGAGAATTTTAGATTTACAAAAATTTGTAAATATAGTACAGAGAGTTCCCATAGATCCAGCACCCAGTTTCCTTTATCATTAACATCATATATTAGCATGGTACTTTTGTCACAATAAATGAACCAATTTTATATATTATTATTAACAAAAGTCCATGCGTTATTCAAATTTTCTTAGCTTTTATCTAATTTCCCTTTTTTTTTTTCTGTTCCAGAATCCCACCAGGATTCCACATTACATTTAGTTGTCCTGTCTTCTTAGGCTACTCTTGGATGTGATGGTTTGTTTTTGATGATTTTGATGGTTTTGAGGATTATGAGCCAGATAAAAAAGTCTCTCACTTGGGACTTATCCAATGTTTTCATCATGATTGTATTGAGGTGATGTGTTTTGGGGAGGAAGACCACAGAGACAAAGTGCCATTTTGATCACATTCTGTCAAGGATACCTATTACAAATATGAGCTATTACTGTTAATGTTGATCTTCATCACCTGTTTGAGGTAGTGTTAGTTTCTCCACTGTAAAGTTACTTTTTCCCCCTCCTTCCATAATAGGTATCCTTGTCTTAGCCAGTACTTTTGCATAGGATTTATGTTGAATACAGATTACAGTATGTGGTGGTTGAATGTTTTTTTACAAACCTATTTGTTCTGGAAAGTGACTGAGCCTGGCACAGTTATTCAATGATTCATTAACCTAAATCCATCATGGCTTCAAAAGATCTTTTTAAAATTCTGGTATACTGAGGGTGGAATCTTACAAGGTGAGGAATCTTTCTTCACAGTGAGAGGAGCATTCTTCTTTTTGTTTTTTAAAATGTTTTATTTTTGAGAGAGAGAGACAGACAGACAGAGTGTGACCAGGGGAAGGGCAGAGAGAGGGAGACATGGAATCTAGAGTAGGCTCCAGGCTCCAAGCTGACAGCACAGAGCTCAATGCAGGGCTCAAACTCATGAACCATGAGATCATGATTTAAGCTGAAGTCGGATGCTTAACGGACTGTGCCACCCAGGTGCCCCAATGACAGGAGCATTCTTATATTCTGTTGAAAAGGTGAAAAGTTTCTCTAGACCTATCCTATGGTCAGAGCTCTAGACCATATCTTCTGGCCCAATCCATACTATTCAAACTGAGGACTTTAATAGTGGTTTTACTTATATAGTAGTTTGCCAACAGTTTTCTGTATTTAAAAGTGATCTCCTAATATTGCTCCCCTAGAGAGTGTCTAATAATTGGCATTGCTTTCAGCAAACCATGCTTTTAGCTTATTTGTTCGTGTATTCCTAACTCTTACTTCCAAATAACTTAAACACCAACCTGAATGTTGAGCACATTAGCTGCTGTTATTGATAATGAGCAACCTTAAGAACATTTCAGACTACCTACCAAAAAGGCTTCCACACACTTCTTGAGCTACCAATAACATTTGTTTTATTTGATTTTGTTAAAGTTCCAGTATTTTTCCTGTGCTATCTCACCCTGAAAATAGGCAGCAACCTTATAACTTATGGAAATTGTCAATAGGCTTCATGGACAAAACACTAGCAGCTAGTAATGAAAGTGAAACGTCAACATTTAATTGTTGAAAATGAATGAGTATTTAAAACCTGAACATAAATCCAAAAGATAGAAACCCACAAAATTAAAGCAGATAGATTTTTGAGTAGACTGAACTACATTCCAGTATTGTTAAAATTGTCTAGAAATGTATTAATGATTTTTACACTAATAGCATTTGTATCAAATGATCTTATGAATTTAAGAATTAGACTGTCCAGATTCTTTATTAAGGTAATTTAACACCCAGAAAAGTTATTCTATGAGTTTGTGCTCATAGAGCTTATGAGTGCTTATTGGGTTTGTCTGCCAATTTTCTCACCAGGTTTAGCGATTTTGGGTCTGGGGTTTATCTTCAAAATAGAAGACAAGTCACTTAACAATATTAGATTTGTCGTTATTTGCCTAAGGCCAAGATGTGTTATAATCATCTCTAATTAGGAGTGAGAAGGGTGCTAGAACCGATTAGGCAGAATTCAAAGATGCAGAATGGTGTTCCTCTCATTTCTTTGTTACAACACATTAAATCCTGAAAAAACATTTTTTCTTAGGATAAAAAGGAGAATAGAATGGGGGGGGGTACAAAATGTTATATAAGTCATGAATGTAAAATATGAGCCAAATTACAATAGGACAAAATGTGGATCATCACTAAACGGGTTTCTCTAATAAGTAATTCATAGAGATTACAATATATTGCTCATCTCCTTTTAGTTACCTTCTAGATGATGCTTTCCTGTTTGTAATTACACATTTGCACATTAATGAAGGCTGAAATGATTATCTAGCCTTAAATATATACTCTTAATACTTTTCTGTGTGTGTAATATGTATGTGTGTGTGCATGCTTGTGAGAGAGCGAGACAGTAAGAACAAAAGTGAGACAGGAAGAGAGAGAAAAACAGACTTCTCTCAGTCAAAAATATCCTGAGAAAGTATGTTTAATCTCTGAGTACTTTACTTGGAATAAATTACGATTCTAATTGTCCCTAGGTTATTTTCCATACATCTTCTATTATCAAACACTAGATACAATATCAATATTAAATAATTTAAAATAACATTGATGATCCTAGAATTGTTTGTTTGTTTGTTTGTTTATTTATTTATTTATTTTAACACTTATTCATTTTTTGAGAGACAGAGAACAACAGTATGAGCAGGGGAAGGACAGAGAGAGAGGGAGACACAGAATTCGAAGCAGGCTCCAGGCTTTCAGCTGTCAGCACAGAGCCCAACATGGGGCTAGAACTCACCAGCAGTGATATCATGACCCGAGCTGAAGTCGGACACTCAATCGACTGAGCCACCCAGGCACACTCCTAGAAACCCTCTGTTTTATATGTGTGTGATATTCAATATCCATGAACAAACAACAAAAAGTTATTGAACCCTCCTATGTAGCAAACACCATGCTAGATGTCAAAGCACAAAGGGGAGTATTCTAAACAGCCTATCCAGGAGTATGCATGGCTGTGAGGTGATGTTAAAGAAGAAATTATTAGCATAATTACAGTCAATACATAGCACATATGGATGAATGAATAAAGAAACTACAGAGAAGATATAATACAAGGTATTGTAAAACTTGTGGCTGAGAAATTAAATTTATCTAGATAATGAGGTGTGTCAGTGAGAAAATGATCCTTGAGGAGTTAACATTTACATTGAGAAAGAAAAAATAAAAAACAATTAGCCACAAGAGGAGGTGAATGGATAGGGTAGTGATTAGATTCAGGAAGAAGAAATAGCTCTGTGAAGCAAGATACACAGATGGTCCAAAATAAAAGTGATGGTTTGGAAATTAGGAATATAATCAGAGGGGTGGTTCTAAAAGTTATAATTTCTTCTAAAACAATTGCAACCTCTACAATGAAAAAGAGATGAACAAAGCAAAGATAACTGTTTTTTTCAAGTGCTCCATAATATGGTTGTGCTGTTAAAATTTTAGTCCCCCAAAACATGAAGTTGATGTTAGGTAATTCTTTGGAGGGAGAATCAGAAGCTCAGAAATTTTGCTTCTAGCATCATCCAGCTAGGTGACACAATGGGTCTTTATATCCAGATCTGTCTGATTCCACTATTTTCTTCTTACTCTCTCACTCTTTAATTCTGTACAACTATTTTTCTGCTTTTTGTCAAAAGGATTCAACACTCCTGACCCTCTGTGTTGGTGAGTCAAAATCTGCCTCCTTCCTCTTTGCTACTTACCTTCCCCTCATCATGAGGAAAGCATGTTATAAGAAGAATCCTAGCTGATTCATTTTAACTGAAATGCTTGCCATATGATTATGGAGAAACAGAACAAGCATTGCAATAGTTTAGTAAGTGAAGGCAGAAGGCTTTTCCCAGAGCTCCACCTGTCTGAGATCATTTGATTTGTTCTAATCTGCAGGGATAGCTCCATATTAGTACTAGATGATCCTAAGGGTCAAGGATTTATCTCAATGCTTCAATTTGCTCCATATTCACTTCACTTGTTTTAGGAGAAAGAATACACATACAAATTTCACAGATAGGTGATACACAATTGCTTGCATGTGTTTGTAGTTTACGAGAGTGCTGGAGGATAAGCTGAGGAAAGGTTGAGGAAAAGGAGGAATATCCTTTATCTCTCTGAGACTTCTCCATCAAAACATAATGTTATTGATGTAACTGCTACCTGCCCATTAAAGTGAGTTTTATTGTCACATTTGTCAATCAAAATAAGCTCTACTAAGAATGATTGGATAATTATGCCTTTCTATGGGAAAAAAAATGTAAAAAAAAAATCAAGTCTAATACTTGATTTAGAAGCAATGGATGTTCTGTAGACTCCAAGTTGACCGGCACAAAATTAAGAATACCAATTAATTACAACATTTATTTAGATTCCATGTGAGATTACCCAAATTGCTTGTGGGAATGTAGGAATATTTTATATCAGCTTTAAAAAAGAAAGAAATCCTGCCATTTGTGACAACATGGATGAAAACTTGAGAACACTGCATTAAGAGAAATAAGCCAGTCACAGAAGAACCAATACTGCATGATTCCACTTATGCAAGATATCTAAAATAGTCAAACTCATGGAATAGAATGGCATTTGCCAGGGGGTGGGGGAGAGGAAATGAGGAGTTGTTCTGCGGGTATAAAGTTTCCGTAATACAATAATAAATGAATGGATGAACAAATCAATGAATAGACAATCAATTCTTGATATCTGCTGTAGAACATATAGTGAGCAATACTGTATTGTACACTTAAAAATTTGTTATAAGGGTGTATCTCATTTTACGTGTTCTTACCACAATAAGAGGTATTTTGTACACTCAATTTGTTTTGAGCTTTCTTTACTCAAAACTAAAAAACATGGTGTGCCTGCGCGGCTCAGTTACTTAAGTGACCTAGATCTCAGCTCAGGTGATGATCTTGCAGTTCGTGAGTTTGAGCCTCACATCAGGCTCTGCACTGATGGAGCGGAGTCTGCTTGGGATTCTGTCTCTCCTCTCTGCACCTCCCCTGTTTATGTATGCACTCCTCTCTCTCTCCTCCTCTCTCTGTCTCAAAATAAATAAACATAAAAAGAATTTTCAAAAAACTGTAAAAAAAATCAAGTTATGTCGGGCCTAGACACTAAAAGTTGAGTTCTTGTTAAAATTTTCTCAACCTGTACGTGTAAAGAAAGCTCTAGGTTCAGGCTGGTTTAGGCAGTACATGGCATGCAAGGGTTGTGATCTCATGCTTTTAAGAAAATTTCCATTTGAAGTGGAAATAGAAAAACCTCTCTGTACAGCTTACTTTCAGCTTCCACATTTGAGACATGAAGTTAATTCTCTGAGTCAGTTAATAGTCTATGACAATTAAACCATAAGCATCTTTCTCAAACACAAATATAAATTATAAAGGCAAGAGCATGCAAGTTTACAAGCAGCATAAACAAATATTTTCAACTCTCTTTTCACTGGACTTATCATAAAGAACTAATTACAAACTTTATTTTCGTTCTGTTTTCTGAACAAACTCAAAATCAAATAATTGTATATGGAAATGTCCTGTCATGGTACTAGTTTTCCATGTGTGTGGGTAATATTACAATCTTAAAATCAAGATATGTGATATTTTTTTAAATTTATAAACTAATTTGTCTATAAAGTCTTAAAAATATGTAGCAATTAAATCACTTTAGTTATGCATTTAACAGACTGGTTTAATTGAAAAGAATAACATTCTCAGAAAGCAAGACTGTCCCATAAAAGCCAATCACTATGGCTGCCATCACTTTTAGAGAATGATCCCCTGAAGAATAAGTTGCAGCCCTTTGCTCAATCTTCTTTAATTTTATTAAGCAATGGGCCTTATGCCCCTTCCTTGGGGGACACAGTTTAAGTAGATTCTTATGATTAAAAGGTTTTCTTTAATCTGATTCCTGCTGGCAGTGGGATCTCACTATATTCTGAATCTGGGTCTCATTGATGCCTAATAGTTGGAGGTGTGGTTTTTAGAAGAGATAATTCAGTTGTGGTTAGAGGGCAAAGAAAAACTGCCAAATAGCACATTCAAGAGTAGTTCTCATGAAATTTTTAGAGCAGGCAATTCCAGCCACCATACACTTCAATGGAGGTGAGACCCTAATGCACTGAGCAATATTTTGAAACATGCACTATGGAAATACTTAAAACCTATTATTCAGCTATGACCTTAGGTCCAGTTACATTGTCCTTTATGTAATGTGGCTGACTGACATTCTATCATTTTTTTTTCTCTATATAGGTCTTGCCTTTTTAAATAGCCATTAATGTCTACCATTTCTCTTGGACTTCTCTTCATATTCTTTTTGGAAGCTCTTTATTATTTTAGGGGAGAGGTTCTGCTGTAAATTAGAGCCATCCTTAGAACAATAGCACAGATAAATAAAATAATTAAAAATTCCAACTAGCTTCCATTTACTGAGCACTTACTTTTGGATTAGCACACTTTAGAAATGATTTTGAATTTTTATTACAATGATATGAGAAAGATAGCCATCCTTCCAATTTTCTTGTTAAGGAAACTGATTTCAACAGGATTAGCCAACCTGCCTAGGAGTATGTAGCCAGGGGCTGGGAAAGCTAAGATATGGTTCTTAAATCTCTCTTCTGTTAGTTACAGGATCTCTTTTTAACAACACATTGTTATTTGGAAGCAGCAGGAACACACAGGTGGCAATCAGTTCTTTAATTATAGTTTTTTATCAGAAACAAAGCACCATGAAATAACATTCCTATTTCTTTAAGAATGCAATAGAAAGAAAATAAGCCACTGAGATTCCATAAAGTCACTGAAATTGTGGGCTTTTTTCTCTCAGCCTCAGTTTTTTACTTACAGAGATAAATGCTTACTTTCTTCCCAGAGTTGTTTTAAGATGGACATGTGTGCCTGCCTGGCCCAGTGCGTGACTCACAAAAGATAACTCATTTGAGATACGCTGTAGTCTAGTGCTGTTTTTTTTTTTTTTTTTAAGTTTATTTATTTTGAGACAGACAGCGTGAATGGGGGAGGGGTAGAGAGGAAGACAGAGAATCCCAAGCAGACTCTGCAGGGTCATTGCAAAACCCCATACAAGGCTCGAACCCCAAAACTGCAAGATCATGACCTGAACAGGAACCCAGAGTCCACGCTTAACCAACTGAACCACCCAAGTGCTCCTAGTGCTGTTTGGATGTCAACCCCAACTCCATTACTTATTAGCTTGATATCTTTATGCAACTTATTGAGCTCTCTGTGGCTCAGCTTTCTTACCTGTAAGATAGATTTAATAGTAGCACCTATATGATAGGGTTGTGACAGGGAGAAAGTGAGTTTGGAAAGGTAAAGTTCACAAAAGAATTCTTAGCTCCTTCCTCCTGTAACCCACCTACCCAGTGTATTCTGTTAACGTTTCTCATCTGCGTGAATCGGTTTTGAAGATATGCCCAATAGATCAAGGTAAAGAGTCAGCCTTGCTGGAAAGACAGTCTCATTCTACCTACAGTATAAATCCTTAAGAGCTGCTTATGGAGTCTTGAATCGGTCTCATTTCCTACTTTTCTTCTCAGTTAATTTGAAACAAGCTTTTCCTCTAAAAAAACAAAACAAAACAGAACAAAAAACAAAACGATTCTCAGCGTTTGAAAAATTTACAAGAAGAAAACCCGTCCGCTATGTAAGCCTGCATAGGGATTTGCTATCGCTCAATTAGAAAAAAAAAAAAAAAAAAAAAAAAGGAGCTAAGGAGAGACTTTCTTCTAATTTCTCCATGGCTTTTAAAATAGTATTAAAATAAAAAACAAGATGTATTTTTGTTGTTTGGCATGCTTATGCTTTCCCTTTGACCCCCTTGTATTGGCAGTTTCATCTATTATAGTTTGGTGAATTTTTGCACAATAAATCATATTTTACTATCTCTATGGGGTGCTGACAAACAGAAAGTTTGAAGTTTGCTGCCACACAGCAAAAATAGTTTTCTTCCCGTTTTCCCCTTCAGTATGGGATAACAACAGAAATAATTAGAAAATATATACTTTTTAAGTTTACTTATTTTGAGAGAGAGGCACACGCAAGAGTGAGTGGGGGAGGGGCAGAGAGAGAGGGAGAGAGAGAATCCCAAGCAGACTCCATACTGTCTGCACAGAGCCCAACACAGCGCTCTCAAGAACCATGATATCATAACCTGAGCCAAAATTAAGACTTGGGTGCGTAATCAACTGAGCCACCCAGGCACCCCGAAAATATTTTACTGTGGTTACATAAACCTGAGCAATGCTGGATTTTCTACAGAAAAGTGTTGAGGTTGTAACATTAGTGGCACAAGTGTACAGATCGTCTCTAAACTTCTTTTTTCTCCACTAAAGCAACTTGGACTTAGATTCTTACACTGATCAGAAGAAATACCTGTAGTAATGCAAAATCAAAACCAAGTCAACTGTACAGACTGTAGGCAATTCATATGACTCAAATTCTAGCTTTGCTACATTTATGCTATGGAATAAAATTCTTAGATTAGCTTTAAATACCTGTCAATTAATAGTCAGACTTAAAATTATCTTAAATTTAAATTTGCGCTTCTCATTTCATCATATTTCTCTAAAGTAGATATCAAACATTTTTATTTCCATGTCATGTGAGTGAAATAAATTACACTTTAGAAGCAGCTAGTTAACTATGCTAGCAGAGAGGCAGCTTTTATTTTTTAAGAGCACCATGTTAAAACTAATCTGCAATGCATATAGATTCAATAATACAACAGCAGCTGTTGTGAAAATGCATCTTAAACTCAAAGTCATTTGTGGCACTCTTACATGAATGCTTAAAAGGAGTTGTAGTTTGGGAGGCAGAAATCAAATGTAATTTGTTTTTGGTTACTTTATGAAAGACATTATTTAAGGGGGTATTTGATAAATAATAATTGTACTTGTCACCTTGAATAAAGACTGGAAGCTTTGAATTAATTATATTTTCGTGCATTTAGAAAAGTCTCATGTGAGATATATCATAGTGACTATGTTTGCTGCTAGATGTCACTATTGTTTCAATGTTGTTCAAGTGTGGGATATTTTCTTGGACTTTGATAAGGGATGCATTTGGTTGATCATCCTTGTTGGTCAAAACATGATTCACAGAAAGAATAACTTTTAATACCATCTCTATTAGGTAAAATCATAATTTAATACATACTCAAAGTGCACATGAGATTTAATTGCACTGGAGAATTCTTTTTTTTTAAGTGTTTGTTTATTTTTGAGAGAAAGAGAGAGAGCACAGGCAGGGGAGGGGCAGAGAGAGGGGGACAGGGGGTCTGAAGCTGGCTCTGCCCTGACAGCAGGGGAGCCAAATGTGGGGCTTGAACTCACAAACCATGAGACCATGACCTGAGCCAAAGTCAGATGCTCAACTGACTGAGGCACCCAGGTGCTCCTGTATTACAGTTTCTTAGTCACCCTTTTGTTATCAATATGACGGAAGATGGTGAGGGTAGTAGCTGGTAGAAAATCTACAGTTTCGACTGTATTCAAGACTCCATGCTAATTAAGACTATCTTGAAATATCAAGAACAAATGTATTTTCCACTGTACCTGTTTGGTTTGAGAAATACCCCAATGTATTTATGCTTCTTTTATGTATTTGATTTATTGTCTCTCTCTTTCTCTCTCTGTCTCTGTCTCTCTTTCTCTCTCTCTCTCTCTCTCTCTCACACACACACACACACATTCCTTTTTCTCCTATACTACACTATACCCTGGGGAATTTTCATAGGTTATTAAATATATTGTTCTGACATAAGTTACTAGAGGTTCCTCCAGCTCCCTCCAGTTGGAAACCACTTATAATACTTGTACTCCTCAACAGAGTATAATGTGATTAGCACCTTAGGGGATAAAAATTTAAGCATTAGTAAAACACAGTTTCTAATATTTATGAGAAGAAACTATTCCTACAAATTAGGAGTTATACATATCTGAACACTGCTCATGACTTTAACCTAAAATCATTTGATTTTGTTGACTTGTTAAACAGCTTACTACTTACTTGATGGGGTTATGAGAAGAGTCATTTGGGGTTCATAGCATTGTCTTATAAACAATAGAGCACATCATTAAACCAGAATAGAGTTATTATTATTTTTTTAGAAAAACAATTATGAACATTTGTGGAAGGCTCCCTGAATGAACACAGGGAAACACTACACTTACGGTTCAAGAAAATATTGTAATTTAAGACAAAATGAGAATGATAACTCATAATTTTCTCTATGAGATCAAGGGCCCTCAATTCTTTTAATCTGTAGTGTGTAATCTGTCAGAATTTTCTTTGAACCGCTGCACAAAACACATTATTAAGTATTTCATTTATGTAAAATAATACAGAAATAGCATCTTTCAATTGGATGAAGTAATCTGGTATAGGAATCATCTAAAACGACAGACAAAAATCATCTAGAAACGACAGATGTGGCTGGAGTTTCAGAGTGTGGACAGCTTCATAGGAAACAACCCATGAGTACAAAGGATTATACCTTTTTTCTAAATTAAGCAATCGTGAATTTATAGGGATGATTTCACTTTTCATGAGTTTGTTAGCTGAGAGGAATTGAATGTTACAAGTAGAATTACTTTTGTGTTTTAATTTTTATTTTAAGATATAAGCCTGCAAAACATATTTTCTAAGCCACTGTGTTGTTTTTAACAATACAAATCTATAAATCAGAAAAGCAAATTTGCATCTAGCTCTGTTTTAATAGTTATACATTAAAAATATACAAAAAAAGATTTCCTTTTTTGCTAAGACCTAGCCTGATGTGTTCATGGCACTTATGTAAAAGATACAGAAATTAGTGCCTCTGTCTCAGCATTTTGATCCTGCTCTGTGGAATGAAACAGCTCATCAGAGAGAGAGAGGCCTAATCTTCAGATATGGTTAAGTTTGCTACCAAGGCACAGGAAACCAAAACAGCAAGTCATAGGTCAATGCAGATCCTTACAGGATCCCACCTACCTGTAAATCCAGTTCCAAAATGACCTGAAATCTAACAGAGCAGTATTTCCATCTCTTGGGTGTTAGGAGAAGTAGCAAATTTCGGGGCACCTGGATGACACAGTTGGTTGAGCACCCAACTTCGGCAGCTCAGGTTATGATCTCACAGTTGGTGAGTTCCAGCCCAGTATCTGGCTCAGTGCTAAGCACAGAGCCTGCTGTAGATCCTCTGCACCCCCAACCCCTCTCTCTGCCCCTTGCCCACTCACGTTCTCTCAAAAAAAAAAACAAAACAAACAAATAGATAAAGGAAGTAGCAAAGTTTTGCATTTATGACACTTAAATGTAAAATCAGACTATAGTTCTTTCCTAGGTACAACTTCTGCTTTGATAGTGATTCCCAAAAAATTTTATAGAAGAACAAGCCAGTTTTTCCCAATATACACCAATTTTCTTAACATATCCTAAAAAAAAAAAAGCTTACTATATTTATATATGATTTTCTCCTCAAAAGAAAAGACTTTTGTCTTGGCTACATGTATTGCAAAAGGAATTAAAAAGCAGACATTAGGGGAGCTTGGGTGACTCAGCCAGTTAAGTGTCTGACTATTGATTTCAGCTCAGGTTATGATCTCAAGGTTCATGAGATCCAGCCGCTTCCGGCTCTATGCTGACAGTAGGGAGCCTGCTTGGGATTCTCTGTCTGTGCCGCCCCCCCCCCCCCCCGCCTCTTTCTCACTCTCAAAATAAATAAATAAGCACTTAAAAATACAAAAAATAAAAACTTTCTTTTGGAATTGAAAAAAAGAAAATGAAAGCAGTAAATAAAAAAAGCATCCAGTATTCTCACACATTCTTAAGAACTGTTACCAGATATAAAATTTTGTTTCTCTCAACTAGCTTTTCTGTCTCTAACAATTGCTTCCCCTCCTCCCTTTTGGCTCTTCCTCCCATCTTGTTCACATATAACTCATAAAGATATTTTTAATAAAAACTCGTGTAGATTCATGTAATTATAGTTATTAAATTGTTTAATGGTCAGACATATCTTATTTTAGGAATTTATATCTTTGGCTGAACACATTTTTACAGAAAAAGAATTAGTTTGGTTAAGATTAGTTATTAACAGATACATTAAAAATACCTCTTCTCGGGGCGCCTGGGTGGCGCAGTCGGTTAAGCGTCCGACTTCAGCCAGGTCCCGATCTCGCGGTCCGTGAGTTCGAGCCCGGCGTCAGGCTCTGGGCTGATGGCTCAGAGCCTGGAGCCTATTTCCGATTCTGTGTCTCCCTCTCTCTCTGCCCCTCCCCCGTTCATGCTCTGTCTCTCTCTGTCCCAAAAATAAATAAAAAACGTTGAAAAAAAAATTAAAAAAAAAATACCTCTTCTCTCTAGGGATCTTTAACTATCTTCAGATGATTTCCTCCTGGGTGTAAATGTGCAAATGTATCTTAGTAGTTAAGGTAATAGTCACTGTTATCTGACTCTGTAGAACTGGGCAGATTACTTAACCCTTTGAGCTATGTTTTCCACAAAGGAAAAATGGTAGGACTATTAAGCGATTTCATTAGGTGGTTTTATGACAGAGAGGTTGGGGAAGGTAACTGGGTAGATAAGCTGTTCAATTCTGACAGTGAAATCTGGTAGTGAATCACAGTTCAAAGAGAAAACAGAATTAAATCAACTTGAATGTGGGTCTAAATATGTTGACAAAGGAAAAGGCCATCTATTTGGGCCAACCATTGATGTTGTTGGTAATTCCGAGAGAATATAATGGGGATTCATGGCAGGAAAACAAACACCTTTTGACTTGAAACTGCATTTACTTAGAGATGCTTCTGTCAAACAGACATGTCCTCAATCATATAGGTAACAAGGTATAACTGATCACATTCTCTTGTTGAGTCTTGATGGCCAGCACACCGAGAAAACTTTAATTATATGGTATAGATATTTTACACATCTTTTCTGGAAGAATTCTGTGTCGAAAATAAACTTCAAGGTAATCCTGTGTCAACAGTGAACATTCCACTACTTATAGTCCCCTGCAGGTGACATCTTCTGATGCATCTGAACTTTTTACATACTAGTACCATAGAGATGACTACTTTTCTTGGATTTACCCTTCAAAGACAGTGACAGAGGTCACTTTTCCAGAGTCCTTTCTTTATACTTATTTTCTTGTCATCAAGCTGGATTGAGTGCTCAGTATTAGTGAGAATTTTACATATAGACACTTGAAACACTGTAGATAGTACAAGAACAAAAGGATTTATTAAGTGTTTTCAACAGCTCACAGTATTCTTAGGAGTTTACAATATTTTCAGAAAAACTGAAAAAAGTGACTGTCAGTTAAACTTTCAGGAAAACTTCTAAAACCATGGCACAGACCAAGGTCAAGGGTGCTGCTGCCTCTACATGATTTGTAGATCCAATAAACTGCTCCTGTGGTCACTGGCTCCATTATAAGCCACGTTTGCTGTAACTGGGTGGTTGGCAAATTAGAAAGCCACACGCTTTGTTGAGAAGCTGTCAGGACCAGAATGGCACAATTCCTGCTGATGTATATTATCAAAATAGAAGTCTTCTGCCCCTTGTCATGCTTCTCAAATAATTCAGTTCTTTTTCAGGCTTGTAGAAGCACATATGATTGGTGGAACCTAAATCATGTACAGAATCCCATTGGGATGGTACAGTGAAATATTCAGGTTTTTAACTATCCCAACTTCCCTATGTTGTCCATAAAGAATGGCAGGTCCAGGGGCACCTGGGTGGCTCAGTGGGTTAAGCATCTGACTTTAGCTCAGGTCATGATCTCATGGTTTGCGAGTTTGAGCCTTGTGTTGAGCTCTGTGCTGACAGCTCAGAGCCTGGAGCCTGCTTTAGATTCTGTGTTTCCTTCTCTCTCTGCCCCTCCCCTACTTGTGCTCTGTCTCTGTCTCTCAAAAATAAATAAATGTAAAAAAAATTTTTAAAAAAAGGGCATGTCCAGAAAGTGGTGACCACACAAACTTCCACATGCCCCTTCATTGTGCTCACTAGTAATTTTTATATAGCACTTACTGTAAATGATCAGAATTGTAACATCACTGTAGAGTTCTGTAATTTTTAATCAGTTTAGATAAGCAGAACCTACCTCAAGTAATTGCTATGATCTCAAATAAAATCAGTACATAAAAATACTTCAGCAAAGTATAATCCCCACATCAGAAACACCAAAATAACTATTATTATGATTACTACACTCTTACTTGTATATCTATCTATTCTAGACTGCAGACTCCTTGAAGATAGTGACTCTATCCTTAGTTTTATCTCCCAAGACCTGTCAGAGTATCTAGCACATACTAGGTGACAAATAAATCTTAGTGGAAGGAAGATTGCAAAAGTGCAAGTAAGTACACTCTGTGGGTTACCTTAGAGATTACTGCCATGGGGATACAAGTATTGCCTTGGCTTTTATTGAAGGGTCTTGAATTTTAAGAAATTAGGACAATTTACATGGATAATGAAATAAAACTACTTGCTTTTGTTTATTTGCCAGTCGAGTAAAAAAATGGTTTATGGGTATGCTTTTTAAAATAGTAGTTATATACTAAAAATTGAGCAGACTCTTCTGTTAACTCACATATTACTTAATTAGTAATGTTAAAGAAGGCTTTACACTAATCATCAATACATTTATCAGCATATTATGAAGCTATTTTCTGAAAATAAATTTAGCCTGCAAGGTGCCCTATTATTTATTATTCCTAAATCCAGGGGAACTTAGTTTGGTTTGTAAGAAATAATACCAGCTGTATTTTATTTAAATGATTAGGTGGGGGAGATTTTTCACCTGATATTATGAAACTAAAGTTTGAAAATCTTGAAAAATTGTGTTTATTAAAGATTTCCTTAACTAACATTTTACACTTTTTTGAGTTATTACTCTTGTTCTGGATTTTATCTTTTGTAAATGATTTTGTTCTGATAGTTTAAATCATTCTAGCCTCTTAAAGTAAAAAGGGATATTTGACCATGTGTTGATGTCTTATGAGCATTCACATAATTTCTGTCAGAAGGTTTTCTAGTCTCTGCTGGACTACTTTCCTGAAACATCTAAGAGAGGAAATTATCATCTCACCATGCAGACTGATTTCCCACAAAATTTCATGTGCATAATACTCTTTCTAGAAAGACAATGGAAGTTAGTTTTTCTGTATTTCACATATGTTTGTCTCATTTTACTAAGAAATAAAGGCTTCGAAATATTTCACTTAATCTACAATGTATATATCACTTTCACTTGTTTGAAAATAGTTTCCGATATATCCAATGTTTTCCTATATGTTGGTAAATTCTACATTAAATATTCCTTGAAAATTTATTGTTCATCTGATCCTCTTTCCTGGCCCAAGGCCTCCATTCTCACATTCTAGGCAAGGACATTCCTTTCCTCAGTAAGAAATACCCCCTTCAAAGCCTCTATCTAGGAAGTTTCCTTTAGGATTTTGCCACAAATTTTAGCTTAGTTCCCAACTGCACTATTGTTATGTACATAAGAATTATATGTCAACCTTTCAACCTACCTTGTGGAAACGACATATTTGATTTCAAAAAATAGGGCATCACCCCTTCCTCACTGGCACACTGGAAACTGCCCAAGCAGGGCAAAATCTTCTGCCTTTCCCCTGGCCCTCCACAAAGGGCCATAGAGAAGAGGCATCTTGGGAAAAGGATTCTTTACATCACTATAAGGTCCAGGGACCAATACAAAACTGTACACATTTGATATGAATAAGAAGAAAACCAAAAAAGACTTTGAGATTTGGGCTGCAGTGAAGAGCATTGCCTATATTCCAGAATGACATGTAGAAGGTGCATAAACAGTAAAAATAGAAAGAGAACTACAAGAACTTTATAACCTAAAATTATATTTGATTAATTGCTTATAGAGTCCAGGTCAGGAATTGTGATTGGAATCCAACAGTGGTGACTACTTGCTTTAAGAAAACAATTAATATAGTCCATCAAATATTAATATTTTTGTTTTCAATGAAAAAGTCTCAACACAGCATTTGAAATGAACAGGATAGAATACAAAATCACTCAAAATACAAAGAAACAGGAAAATCAAAGCAATTTTCAAGGAGGAAAAATGAAAACATGCCAATAATGACATAACTAAAATATCAGAATTTCTGGGCAAATATTTTAAAGCAATTATATTATATATTATTATTTACATATAATAATATATATTTTATATATCAGAGTATTATAACAATTCTCTGAGAAATGAGAGAAGGCATTCTTGAAATAGAAAGACAGAACTCCCCTCTGAAAAGCAACAGAAGATGTAAAAAGAACCAAGTGGAAAATCCATAACTGAAAATATAATAATAGTAATAAGAAAATTCTGAAGAGATTCAATAGCAGAATGGAGATGACAGAGACAAGAGTCAGTGAACTTGAAGGTAGATCAACAGAAATTAGCAACCTGAATGACAGAGAGAATAAAAAACTGAAAGAAATTAATATAGTGTCAGGTACCTACCAGGTTATATCAAAAGGTCTAATGTTGGTCTCATTGGTATTCCAGAAAGAGAGAAAGAGACTGGTATGCACACACACACACACACACACACACACACACACACTCCAGGAAGTAATAACATAAAACTCCCCAAATTTGGTGAAAAACATAAATTTAATAACTTAGTAAGCTCAGTGAACTCAAGAGGATAAATTCAAAGAAATCCACACCCAAACACATCAAAATCAGACTACTGAAAACCAAAGATAAAATAGAACACACACATATACACATGTTATATATACACACAAAGTAAATAATATATGACATACATTAAAATATATAAATTTCTATATGCATATAGAAGACATCTAGGAAAAAGCAGCACATATCCTATAAGGAAACAAAGGTTCAAATTATTTCAAATTTTCTACCAGAAACAATGAAGGCCAAAATTTAGCTGAACAACACATTTTAAACACTGATAACAATGGTAGAAAGAAAAATGTTACCTTAATCCTACATCTAGCAAAATTATATTTCAGAAAAGAATCCTGAAAATAAATATATTTTCAGATGAAATAATAACAGAAAGAAACACTTAACTCTTATAAATGAAGAGCACAAGAAAATGTACATATATGGTTAAATAAAATAGAATTTTTTTTTTTTGCCTCTTAAGTTGATTAAATTGTGTATGGCTACTGAAAGCTAAAATTATAACACTTTCTAATGTGAATTTCAATGTAAGCAGATATAATATATATGGCAACATCAGAATGCAAGAGGATGGGGTGCCTGGGTGACTCAGTCGGTTAAGCATCCAACTTCAGCTCAGGTCATGATTTCATGGTTTGTGAGTTAGAACCCCACATTGGGCTGTGTGCTGACAGCTGAGAGCCTAGTGCCTGCTTGGATTCTGTCTCCCTCTCTCTCTGCCCCTCCCCTGCTCACGCTCTCTCTCTCTGTCTCTCAAAAATAAATAAAGGTTAAAAAAACTTTTAAAGAAATGAAAGAGGGTAAAGATCTATATTTAATACGATTTATTTTAAGGTTAAACAATAATTCTAAGGTGTTTGTGTAAAGCTTTCTATGTATGTTGTAATCTCTAGAGAAATAACTTTTTTTGTAAAATACAATGGACATATTAAAATGGAATTCTAAAAACAATTCAAGTAACTTTAAAAAAGGAAGAGTAAAGAGAGTAACAAAAAACAAAACAGAAGGGACAAAATGAAAACTAATAAACTTATAAACCTAAATCCCACCTATTAGGGGCTCCTGGGTGGCTCAGTTGGTTGAACATCCCACTACAGCTCAGGTCATGATCTTGTGGTTCATGACTTCGAGCCCCACGTTGGGCTCTCTGCTGACAGCTCAGAGCCTGGAGCCTGCTTCAGATTCTGTGTACCCCTCTCTCTCTGCCCCACCCCTGCTTATGCTCTGTCTTTGTCTTTCAAAAATGAATAAACATTAAAAAAAATAAATCCCACCTATTAACAATTACATTAAATGTAAATGATTTAAACATATCAAATAAAAAACAGAGACTCCTAGTTTGATTTTTAAAAATATCCTTCTATGTGTTGTCTACAAGAAATACACTTGAAACATAATGGTCTAAATGAAAATATGGTAAAAAAAAATACCATTCCAATAGCATTAAAAAAAAAAAACCCTCAAGTGTCTTTATAATATCAAACAAAGCAAACTTCAGAGTAAAGAAAATTATTAGGGACAAAGAAAGATTAGAAAATAATAAAAGCCTATTCATCAAGCATATATAATAATTAAAAATGCAAATGTGTCTATATATAGAATTATAAAAGACATTAAACAAAGCTAATAGACTGAAAAGATTAATAAATAAGTCTATAATTACACTTGGAGACTTCAATACTCCTTTTCAATAATCCATGAAATGAAAACTTAGCATGAATGACATAATAAAAATATACGGAATATTCCATCCAACTAAATAAAATGCACATTATTTACTAGTACTCATGATACATTCACCAACATAGACCACACTGTAGGCCATAAAACATACATCAGTAAATGTAAAATAAGGGGATTTATTGAAAATATGTTTTCTGAACACAAATGAAACTAGAAATCAAAAACAAAGTACCTGGAAAATGCCCATCTTTTAGGAAATTAAACAATCCAAAACTAAATAATCCATGAATCATGGCTCAAAGAAGCTAACGCAAGGGAAATTAGAAATATTTTGAAAATAGAAATAGAACACATAAAAGTTTATGAGAAAGGGGGTTAATATCCAAAATATATAAAGAATTGCACAACTCAATAGCAAAGAAACCTTAATGATCCAACTAAAGATGGGCAGGGGAGCTACATAGACATTTTTTTCCAAAGCTGACATACAGATGGCCAATAAGCACATGGGAAAATGTTCATCATCACTAATCATCAGGGAAATGCAAATCGAAACAATGAAATATCACCTCACACCAGGCAGGATGGCTAGAATCAAAAAGACAAGAAATAACATGTATTGGTGAGGATGTGGAGAAAGGGGAGCCTTCATGCGCTATTGGTGGGAATATAAACTGGTGCAACCATGGTGGAAAACAGTATGGAGGTTCCTCAAAAAATTAAAATCAGAAATACCATATGATCCAGTAATCCCACTACTGGGTATTTACCCAAAGAAAACAAAATACAATTAATAATTCCATACAATAGCCAATGTATGGAAGCAACCTAAGTGCCCATCAATAGATGAATGGATAAAGAAGATGTGGGGGGTGTGTGTCTGTGTATACACACACACACACAGAGATATGCACACAAGGTAATATCACTAAGCAATAAAAAGCAATGAGATCTTCCATCATATCACCTACTTATGTGTTAAGTACCTCCCTTAAAGGTAACATCCCTTAAAGGTAAAGCATCAAACAAAGCATGTCTGATCTCTAAATGCGAGTCTAAGATAGTGTTGGTTAATTTGAGATACAGTATTATTGAATATTTTTAACACATTAAATATTCACCTATATATCTATCAATAGTAGCATACGGTTCTCCATGCAAACATCAAGAATATAAAGAAAAAAGATAATTAAATGCCATCTGATGTGTTATACACTCAGCATTCTTCTGATATACTGGTAGAGTTATCCCATTTTAGAAAAAAGTAGAATTAGTGTACACATCTTTCCTGACTGCATGGCTGATCATGCCCCTAGGACTGATAACACAGAATGAAAAGAATTGTTGGGGAAGACGATGAGTTTAGTTTTATATGAAAAGCTTGGATATGGCAATACATCCCATAGATAGCTAGTTTAGGAACCTGCACTTACAAGAGGCCTAGAAGAAACAAATGTGGGTGTCACAATCTTCGGTGGGCCATTAGGCATTCTGTAAGCCTAATGAAGCAATAATGGAAGGCAGGAGCATGAGTCTAGAAGAGTGAGGGTTCTCTTATATGTGTGTTAACACGATTCCTATCCTAGCCCAATGACCCACGGACAGCAGGCTCTGACCAACTCAGTGGCTAAGACCATTGAACACTATCAGCATTCTGTTGAGATCTAGGGAATGGTGAAATGAAGAATCTGGTCCACCTTGATTCCTTGGTCTTGTATACATTATCTCAAGTTTTTATGTACTGATCAAATAGTATAATAGAAGCGAAAGCAAGTTGAAACCCAGTCTGATTTATCATTCTTGCCACAGTTGTAACCCAGACCTACTTCTATGGTCTGGCCTAGCTTCTCATATTTAAATTCCTAACTATAAGCAAAATCATGTAGAGTGTGTGGAGAAGAATAAATTGAAGATAAAACTCTTTATGAAGTGCCAATTTTATTTTTAGAACTTAGATATTAATATGTTTATGGAGATCTATGGTGGTCCTGGAGGTATGCCTATCAGATTCCCTTAGGGAGTGCCTGCTATAAGGAGCATAGTTGGATGACAATCTCTAGCTACTGTACCTTTGGACCTGGAGCAGTGCTCACCTGTGTGACTGCCCCCCAAGCCCCATCATACTCTCTTGCTGCTCTTTAACAACTGTGTATGGTAAGTGTCCCAGTGGGAGTCCATCTCTCCCTGAAGCAGGACGGCTGTGACATGTATTCTTTGCTCCATTGGCCTGGCTTTCCCAGGGCTGCATTGCAGGTGGAAGCTCTCCTTACCCAATGAACCCTCCTTCTGTTCTTTCTCCTTTCCTAAGTGTCAGGTCTGCATTGCTTTTTGTAAACTTAGCACACCTACTCCTGCTCCACCCCACTTTATCCTTCCCAGACATTTCTTCCCATTGATCACTTGCAGCTCAACTAATTCTGTCTTAGCATCTGCTTACAAGCTGTGCCAAAATGTGGTCTCCAGAATGAAAACAAAAGCAACAGTGTCTCTTTAACACTTATGATTGTGTAATATAAAGGTTCATTTGCAACCACAGATTATCTGTGATAAACAAGAGAGTGGAGATTTTAGAGACTGAATGAAAATCCTATTTGTGTGATGAACTTACCCATTTCCAACTGTTTCTTACATAGAGAGTGGAGCTGAGCAGGACTATTTGTAAGAGTCATTGTGAGGCTAAAATGGTGTGAAACATGTCAAAACATGTAACAGTTACTAATTAAATATTAAGCATTCCTCCTAACACTATGCTCAGCTCCATTCTCAGGCTTTTTTTTTTTTTTTTTTTTTTTTTTTTTTTTTTTTTTTGTCCTTTGGACATTACCTTAGCCCTTTATTTAATTCTATTTCCATAAAACTCTGTACTAAGTAGACTCTGTAATACCATTCTCCTTTGAGGGTGCAAAAAAAGATCGATGTAGGACTGGAACCCTGGATTCTGAATCTGTCTTGCCCCCATAGATCTTACAAGATCCAAGATATGCATATTTGAGCCTTGGCTTTATCTTTACAACAAGTTACTGCTGGAAGAGGCAGGCCAATTTTCCACAGAGGGTGAATTCTAATAATATCAGATTAGTAGAAAATAGTGGCATCTTAGTGAGCCATAGCTTTTTTCCTCTTTGTTGGTGTTGCTGCTGAAAAACATAATCTGAAGGTAGCTATTCTTTTCCCATTATTGATTTTTCTGTACTTTCATTATTTTGGATGAGGTAAATACTAGTTTCTTTTGTTGGTTTACAGAAAGGACATATCAAACAGAGATTTACAGCTCCCAAAGCGACCAGCCTTAAATATAGTATTTCAATGGTGGTGAATAAACAGACAAATATCTAATGGGGTAAAGCCAGACCTTCTTGTTCCATTTGATCAGAAAGTTCCATGTTAGTATTTATAAAAACAGAAGCTTGAAATATTTATTTTGGTAAGTCTGCACCTGGCTGATGTGCTTTTATGTGGTAGAATAATATAATAAAAAGAGCAAATGCTTTGGAGTTACAAAGACCTAGCTTTGAATGTGTGCTACAATTTTTCTTTCTTTTCTTTTCTTTTCTTTTCTTTCTTTCTTTCTTTCTTTCTTTCTTTCTTTCTTTCTTTCTTTCTTTCTTTCTTTCTTTCTTTCTTCCTTCCTTCCTTCCTTCCTTCCTTCCTTCCTTCCTTCCTTCCTTCCCTTCCTCCCTCCCTCTCTCCTTCCTCTCCTCACCTCTCCTTTTCTTTCCTTTTCTTTCCTATGTGCTTGTGTTTTTAAATTCGATGGGCCACAGTAGTTTTATTTAGAAAGGGTAGATGATTGTAGTGCCTACTTCACAGAGTTTCTATGCATATTAAATAAGATGATATGTTTAAAATACAAATACTCTTCCAGACATAGAATAAGGACTTAAGCAAGTTCTTATCACTAGGCTTTTATCAGTTCAAAAACATCCATTCATTCACTTACTCAACAAATGTTTGCTGAACATTCCTTTTGTGTCATATGATAATCTAGATGCCAGAGTCCAGAGGTAAACAAAACCAAGAGATCTTGCTCACAAATAAATATTTAACAACAATATGTGATACCAAAGAGTAAATACATTAAGCGGTTGTAGACGGCAAGGTAGTCTTATTTTAGATTGGGTTGTCAGGCAGTCATCATTGAGGATGTGACATTTGAACTGAGAAATGAATGACACGAGGAGGCAAATTGTGCAAAGAGAAGAGTGTTCCAGGGAAAAGAGCAAGTGTAAAGCCTAGAGACCACAGTGTGCTGCAGATATTTGAGAATCAGAATGCGGTCAAAGTGAAGAGAGTGAAGAGGGTGGCGCCAGAGTCATTGAAGACTAAATTAAAGAATTCATTCTAAATGAGATCAAATTCCCTTAGGGAATTTTGAGCAGAACCTGCCCAACCTAGCTTACATTTATAAGTTCTTGGTTTAAGAACAGACTATCGAGGGGCAGGAAGCTGGTGAAGGCCACGGAAGTAGCCTCAGTCAGAGGTGATGAATGTTTGGTCTGCTTACACTGATAAAGGCTGGTAGAGATTCTGGATGATTTTTAAAGTAAAGTGGGTAAGAATTATCTAGTAGATTATATACATGTTGTGAGAGAAAGGACATATTTAAAATGAAACTAAAATTATGTTTATTTTCTGAGCTTTGAAACACATGCAAATGTTGAAAAACACTAGAGTGAATCTGATTCACTCGTCATCCACCTTCTACTACTTGAGCTTCACTCAACCAAGTTGGACACTCACTCCCTATGAATTACTTTGATGTGAACTCCAGATATCTCATTCTCTGGAAATACCTTAATACATATTTCTTAAATATGAGCACTTGTTAAATATTTTAACCACAATATCATAAATTTAACAATGTTACTAAATTAACACACTATCACTAAATTAACAATAAAATCATCAAAATCTGGTTCATGTTTACATTTTTCTGAATAGCTTACAATTTGTTTGTATAGTATGTTGATTTAAATAAGGATCCTCTAAAATATATACATTGCAGTTTATTGATACACCTGTTAAGTCTCTTTTGATCTAAGATACAATTTTCTCTTTGTCTCTCCCTTTCCCTTTTCTTTTTCTGATTATAGTTCATTTTCCAATTATTCTGTAGATTGATAGGTACAGATTGAGTTTTTCCTTTTTTTTTTCCTTTGGCTAGGCTGTTTCACAGATGGTTTGATTTATCACCATCAGGTGATAACCAATGTCTTGTTCTCCCTTTTTGTAGCAGTAATAGACATTAATTATATCTATCAGATCCATTAATCTGAAAATTCAAATTTTATCTTCATTTTTGGCTAGAACGCTTTTGCCCCTCAGCAACTTTTGGTTACACAGAGATACAGATAAATGTTTAAATCTTTCCCTTTACTGGCTTCTAAGTGTCTTCTAAAGGTGATCAATGAGGTTTATGTTTATTTGCTTGAATCATTATGAACTTAAAACACATTTGATGCTCCTATTGTCCTGTCTTTTACCAGTGAGAGTTTCTCTAATTTGGCTCTTGAGTTATTTTCACCCAAAACTTGGATTGCTTCCAATTTTTCTGGCATGACAAAGTGAATCCAGGCGTATCAGGTATACTTCCTGTTGCAGAGTTGGAATTTGCCATTTCTCCACATAGTCCTAATTCTTTTTAATTGGAAATTATATTTGAAGAACATAATCCAGAATCTGAAGATACCATTGCCACTGGATTGTTCATTATTTCTAAGACATTTTAGTGGATAGAGTTAAAAGCATATGTAATTTTTTAAAAGTTAAAACTACAATATGAGTTGTTACTGATACTTTCATATCAAATTCAAGACTACAGAGTTATTGCTTAATGTCATTGGCTTCTTCACTTTATCTCCTTTCAATCACTCTAAAATTTTGATTTTGATGATGTCACTACAATACTTGATAACTCCCACAGCACATGTGTGCATGCACACACAATAGTCTTAGAGTCAAAGTACAAATACAAACTTCAAAGACATAATTACCAAAGCAGCTTAAGGTATTTTTGTCTCTTTGCCCTTAAGGAATATAAAATAAAATAAGTGCATTGAAAAGTCACATGGAATATTTTTCTGGGTATAGTATGCTACTAAATAGACACAAGTGAGGTTCATTGGTTTAATCTGTCTTTTGACTTTCACTTATTGCTTTAAAAAAAGATTTAATTTTTATAACTCTGTCAAGGTTCTCATTACTCAGAGTAGTTATATTCCATAAAGTCCTCTGAAACATTGAATTAGAGAATACAAATCATTTCTCCTAAGGGAAGTACAGGGGTAGGTTCCTGTGTACCTCTGGTCATATTTTTTAGGAAACTGATCAATATATGACCTTGTTTTATGTGTGCTTTTTAAAAACGCCTTATTTAATATGTATTTGTGGTTCATTAACCTTGAACTCAGAGCCAACACCAGTATAACTCATTCATGAACAAAGTTTATCTAACACATATCTTCATAGGGCACATCACAGCCTTCTTGTACTTCGGGACACTGCACAGAAATGCAGCACTAGGCTTAGGCTATTTTAATTTTTTTTTAACGTTTATTTATTTTTGAGACAGAGAGAGACAGAGCATGAACGGGGGAGGGTCAGAGAGAGGGAGACACAGAATCTGAAACAGGCTCCAGGCTCTGAGCTGTCAGCACAGAGCCTGCCGCGGGGCTCGAACTCACGGACCGCGAGATCATGACCTGAGCCGAAGTCGGCCGCTCAACTGACTGAGCCACCCAGGTGCCCCGGCTTAGGCTATTTTAAAAAATGAAATCACCAGCATAAAACACAAGAAGCAGAAAACATGGCACTAAATAGATCACAAAAAGGACACTTGTTTCCAGTATGAGAACTGAAATAAGAAGTCATTGCCTTGTTCTACTTCAGCTCAGAATGTGAATCATCAGGCTACTCTGTTGCTACTCCGCACATCTGAGACAATGACTGAGAAAGTTTTCTCTGGGTAATCAGTAAAACCTAGGAAATTTCTTGAGAAAAGGAACACTGGGGAGAGAAAAAGATTTTGAATGAGACAACAAAATTGACATTACCTACATGTTAAGCTTCAAATGCTTAATACATTTCCAATTGGAATGCCAGGTAGGGTATTGAATCAATGAGAAAGTTAGTGCTGGAGGTAAAATTCTAGGCATCATCAGATAGATGATGTTATCTAAAGGCATAAATAAGGCTGGATTAAATTACCAGAATTATTAATAAGAGGCCTATGTACTTATATATGAGACATTTTGACATTTAGGGGTTGAGAAGAAAATTGAGGGGTAGTGTGAGGGCATAAGAGAAATTCCTTTTATTGAAGTATTTTTTTTCTTCCAACACTTTATTTTAGTTAACATATAGTGTATTGGTTTCAGAAGTAGAATTTAGTGATTCATCACTTACATGTAACACCCAGTGCTCATCCCAACAAGTGCCCTCCTTAATGCCCATCACCCATTTAGCCCATCCCCCCTACAAACCTCCCCTCCTGTAACCCTCAGTTTGTTCTCTATAACTAAGAGTTTCTTACGGTTTGCCTCCCTCTCTGTTTCTATCTTACTTTATTTTTCCTTCCCTTCCCCTATGTTCATCTGTTTTGTTTCTTTCTAAGAAAAAAATTTATGTTTATTTTTGAGAGAGACAGAGACAGAGAGATCATGAATGAGGGAGGGGCAGAGAGAGAGGGAGAAAGAATCTGAAGCAGGCTCTAGGCTCTGAGCTGTCAGCACAGAGCCCGACACAGGGCTGGAACTCACAAACTGTGAGATCATGACCTGAGCCAAAGTCAGACATTTAACTGACTCATCCACCCAGGCACCCCGCACTGGTTTTGTTTCTTAAATTCCACATATGAGTGAAATCATACAGTATTTGTCTTTCTCTGACTTATTTTGTTTAGCATTATACTCTCTTGCTCCATCCATGTCCTTGCAAATGGCAAGATTTCATTCTTTTTAATGGCTGAGTAATAATGTATGTGTATGTGTGTATCATACATCACGTATACATCTCACATCTTCTTTATCCATTCATCTGTCAGTGGGCACTTGAGCTGTTTCCACAAGTTGGTTATTGTAAATAACAATAATAGCAATAATGCTGCTATAAACAGATGGCTGCCTGTTTCCCTTCAAATTACTGTTTTCATATTTGAAAACTACCTAGTAGTGAGATTACTGGATTATATTCAATTCCAGTTTTTAAAATATTGATTATGATATGCTTAATTGATTTTGTGACTCACCAAAGGTCATAACATACATTTTTAAAATAATGGTCTAGAGTGTGACTATGGATGCTGGTGACCAAAATGAGGTGTATATAAACTGAAGGGCTCATAGATTTCTTTTTAAAGAAAATGGCAGGATTAATAATGGGGGGAGGGAAAGAATGGATGACAGAGACCCGGAAGGTGACTGAGGCAAGGAGGAAAGTCATCACTGAGGGGTGGTCATTGATTTCACAATGGTGTATTATAAGATTTTTGGGGAAGAGATGATCCTTCCATTATTGTAAATTTATTTATTTTTACAAATTCTATACTTACTGTGTGAACATATGATTGCCCTCTTGCAGTGAAGACACATGGAAATACTTTACTCAAAATTCCAATCCATGAGATAATCACATGGGGAAAGGAGTGCCTCTGAGATTGCATTCTGGAACTGGTTGGTATTTTTTATTTAGATAAAAGTATGGATTTCTTAGTTTTTGTTATAAAAAGATGTGGTTTCTATATGGATGCTTTAGGAATAGAGAGTGTCAAAATGCCCTTGTTCCTGAAAGAAATAGACTAGAGAGTGAAAAGGTATCTCAAATACAAGAAATAATGTTAACTTTTAAACAAATTCCACGGTGTGCAAGCACAACAGTGTCCATTACTAACATGTTTTAGATTTATTTTTCTTTGGTCATTCCTTAGTATTCTACTGAATTAAAAAATAATAATTTACAACCAGTCTCAATTGTGCTAAATGAAGTAAACTAAAAGGTATTTATTTTTTCACAGCGTAGGTTCAGCATAGAAAAGAGTATGGTGATGCCATTGAGGTCAAACAGGTGATGGTAATGATGCTGAAATCATGGAAACCAAAAAGAGAGATGATGATGCAGAGGGGCATGGTTGGGGCCATTTACTCACCTGCCTCCAGGACTAATTTAGTTATCTGTGCTTTACTTTTATTAAGAAATATACCCTTCCCTTATACTGATAAGTCTAAGATCCATGGAAAATAAAATATTTGAAATCAATTCTACAGGTAAGTGGAAGAAATTGCCTACTTAGAAATTAGTGAAGTCACTTAATTAACATGTTTTTATTGAGGCCTTTTTACAAGCCAGGCATTATGAAAGGTGCCCACTTAAGAAAACAAAACAAAAGAAAAACTTTCCTACAATGAAAAACCTTTAAAGAGTCTTTAAGATAAAATGACCATTGTGTATAAGACAATGCAGTGCATACTTTTATACTGCTATTGGTGACTTCTCCCTTAGGTAGATTTATAAAATGAATGCTTATGGTAGTGACCTAAGAGTTAAAATTACTTAGGGGAGGCTGCCGTTTTATTTACCATTCTATTTCTATACTAGTTCAGGCAAATGCTTTTCTCTCTTCACACTGGTACCATTTCGAAAGTAGGAACATTTTAATTTGGGAGACTGATGTCAAATAAAGAATTTATTAGATATTGTATAACATATAATAAGCTATATATAAATTTATATATACATATATAGATATCACATAAAGAACAGTGACAAGTTAAAAGGAGCTAGAGGCAGGAATGGGATTTACAGAAAAGTCAGAAAGAGAAGCCCTGGGATTGTTAGCCACTGTAGGTCTATTTCTTTCATTGATACTTGGCATCTTCCCTCTGATGTGGATGAATGCAGCTGCAATTCTCGGTCAACTACAATTTAGTTGGCAGTAATTCTACCCTAGCAGAGGGCACATGATTGCTACTTATCCAGCAGAAACAAAGGGAGTGTGATGTATAATTCCGTGTTCATTCTACTTCTTCATTACTATATTTTATAAGTCATTTATTCTTTCTGCTTTATGTCAAACTCTAGGTATTTGAGCCTGGCATGACATGTTCTACTTTAAACTACCAACAAAGTACTCAGAGAAATCAACCAAAAATAACAGTCATAATAGTAATAATAAATTAGAAATTAGCTGACATTTAGTGGGTGGTTATAACTATTTGCCAGAAAGTATGTAAAGCACTTTATATGTATCACTCATGCGAATACAGTAATCTGTAAAATATCCATTACTCTTGCCATTTTATGGATGAAGAAACTGAGGGTTAGATAAATTAACTTTCCTGCCTAAAACCACATACTAGTATGTTGTTGATGACAGAGTAGCCTTCTATCAGTGTGTTAGGGAAAAAACTGTTTCCATGTTATAGTTTATCTCTTGCCAAGGGATTAAGAGAAGACTGCTAAGGAGAATAAAGAAAATACAGAACATAGTCATTTATTTACTCAAGTATTTAAATCTCAATAAGGAAGAATGATAACATTAATGAGTTTTTAACAATGTGATAGATCACTGATAAGCAGTCTATGCTGGTTTTTTTAAGCAAGGCAATAGCACCTCAAAATATTAAGGGATTTGTATCAGAGCTTTAAGAGGCTATACATGTCAGCATAAAAAGAATATTAACTAGTAAATCAATAAATTATGTTTGAAAGGTCTTGAGCAGTGAGAGAAGATATCTAAAAGTTTTTAAATGATAGAATACTTAGCAATTGGAATCATCGATCAAATTGCTTTTGAAGACTGACATCATATGTGTATTTTCTACTCAGTACTCAAAATGAACATCAAAAATTAAAATTACTGTATTTCCATAGGGAAATGAAAACATGAATTTAAGCTCAGCAGCAGGATTAAATCAAATTTTATAATGTTGTGGCAAAATTGCAGTTTGCTCTGCATAATTTTACATTAGTTTAGATTCTCTAATTTTTTTCTTTTCCCTAGCCAGGCAGATATATTTTCCTTTTATCCTCAGCTGCAAATTCTGAGATTGTAAGTTTTTTCTTATACATTTATGTGTTCTTCACAGTCAATAACACAGTCCTCTAGTCAAAAAGAGCAAATCCCTGGGACATATTCTACATGAGATATTATTAAATAGACGGGTTTTGGAGGTTGCTTGATGGTATAGGACAACAAGAAAAATATTGTATGAGAGAGGTAATAATGAATTTTTAAGTCCACTGAAAAATGTTATATTGGCCTTTTAAACACTATTCAACCTGTTTGTTTAGTATACATCCATGAGACATTCAAAGTTAAGATCCGTGCTTGGGCTTACAAATCTCTTTAATGGCTAGGAGCACTTATAATGTATCTCCTAATGTACTCATAATAATGGACTCATAGTATATTTTAATATGTTTGCCTGACTTCTGCCATAGACTGAGTCCCTAGAAAATATGGGACTCAGAAATTTTTTTCAGAAAATCTCTGAATCCTAAATACACACTCCATGACCAGCATATAGTAGATGATAAATATAAATTTGTTTTTCAATTGATGATTGCACGTATAACAAATTTAGTCTGTACTTGGATACGTTTTGGGCTATTTTTTATTCACTATGTAATTGAAATATTGCTGTTCTTGATAATGATAGTCATTTCATGTAACACACAATATCAGGGCTGTTCACATTATTTTAGAAATAGAATTTATATTTTTTATTATTATGAAAATAAATATTTTCACGATTAATATTTGAAAATATAATGAAATATAAGATAATTAAAAATTGGTAATCATTCCCAATATGATTTGGGGGCATATGTTTTCAAATATATGTGTGTGTGTGCATACACACATACATACACAATTAGAAGCTTTTAGCCCATTCTTCTCACCTTCTCCTCACCAACATTCACTGCCTTGCCAGCCTACTATTTAATCTTCTTTGCACTTAGGACAGCCATCATCACCTAACCTAATAGTAACCACTGCAATTGAAATTGAAATTTTATTCTGAATATATATACATTTATATTATATATACATTTTTATATTTATAATCTAAATATGTATATTTATATACTTATATTCTAGATATGTATTTCTGTATTTAGAATAAAATATATAGTGTGTATGTATGTGTGTGTGTATATAAATATACATATATATATATATATATATACATATATATATATAGAGAGAGAGAGAGAGAGAGAGAGAGCGTGACAGAGAGAGAGAGTGGCAGGGAGGGAGGGAGATCTGAACTGAAATGAATACTCTTTGGTTAAGTGAATAGCGATTGCCCTAAGTCAAAGGGAGGTCAGACAGTTGGCTAGTAGATTAGGATAAGCTAGTAGTATAATCGATTAAGCGATCCTGGAAGGCTTTGGGTTTCTTGGGGCTATAAGGAAGATGAATAAATCAACAAGAGAAGAATCCTTAGATATTTCAGATATAAGGTGTTGACAGAGAACAAATTTGGGATGTGTTAATACAAATGGAAATTTGTTATTGGGGTCCAGGTGCTTGCCTGGTTCAGTTGGTTAAGCAGCCAACTCCTGATTTCAGCTCAGGTTATGATGTCATGGTTTGTGAGATGGAGCCCTGCATGCAGCTCTGTGCTGACAGCATGGAGCCTGCTTGCGATTCTCACTCTCCCTCTTTCTGTGCCCCTCCCCCCCTCAAAATAAACACTTATAGAAAAGAAAAATCAAAAAAAGAATATTGGGGTCACCATTGTGAGGTAAATCTAAATACTTTTCAAGTTTTGTTTTAGAATATAAGAAACTCTCAAACCTCTACCAGACCTTAGGATTAACCTCTATGATTCAGTTTCTTCCAGAAATACAATAAGAAAATACTTAACTCCTTAAAAGTGTGTAGTTAAAATTATTTTATATTTATAGGATGGCATGGATTAAAACAATGGTTTAAGTGATAAGTATTGCATTTTTATTGGATAACTGGCACTATTCTTGAAATATAAACTGGATCTTGGAAACCTCACGATCAAAAGATAAAGTCAAACTCATTGGAAATTCAGAGAAGATTTTTAAATATCATGATTAATGGACTGGATGAAATAGCTCATGGAAAAATAGTGAAAAACAAATGACCAAAAGCATGGTTTAGAATTTATGAAAAATGTGTGAATCTCAAGTTTCTCACGTAGAGAGGATTTTTGATGTGTGTGTTTATTTAATTGCTTCCATATGCATAAGGAAAAAATTTTTATCTGAGCCAGAGGTCTCAGTGTATTGCAAACACATGCATTGTTTTAAAAATGCAAACCAAGTAAAAGCAGAAGAAATTTCCAGGCCTGGAGAGAGGGATTATGCTAGAAACATTGCTGAATGTCGAAAAAAAAAAAGAATTTTGTTTATAAATCAATTAGGCAAGTTGCCATTCTTTAAAGACATCAACAATGTTGGGGCACCTGGGTGACTCAGTTGGTTAAGTGTCCAACTTTTGATCTCTACTCAGGTCATGATCTCATTGTTTGGTTCATGAGTTCAAGCTCTGCATCAGGCTCTGCACTGACAGCGGGGTCCTGCTTGGGATTCTGTCTGTCCCTCTCTCTACCCACACCCCCACTTGTTCCCTCTCTCCCTCTCTCTCTAGGAAAACAAACAAACAAACAAACATCAGCAATGTCATGCCTGAAGAAATTATTTACCAAGGACCTTAAAAGGTACACCCCTGAAAAGGAAGACAATTCCTCAAAGTTAACATGAGCATCAGATCACATAATTAGAGAGCAGTTCTCAGAACTAATTTCCTTAGTCTGTAAAATGTGAACAATAATAGAATCTACTCCATAAGGTAGTATTTGCAAACTGGCTTTACTAACTGTTAAACATCATGAAGGGTAGGTTACCATGAGAAATCTCTGACAGGTGCTAGGGCCACTATATACGAATTCTGATTAATACTAAGTACTTTTCAGAGTTGAGGACATTTCTGATGCACTTTGAGATGGATGGTGATGAAGAAAAAGAAAATTCATTGAGTTCCTACCATATGCAAGCCACTGTGCTGGTGCCTCACATAAGATTTTCTTTAAATTTCATAATAACCCTGTACTTACATTTTATCACCTACATTAAATAGATAGAAAACTGAGTTGTAGCATATATGAATTAATACACACACATTTATATATAGAATTCCCATGAGTTAGTAAGAAATTTAGGTCTAGAGAAATTAAACTTATCCAAGTTTGACCAGAAAGTGAGTGAAGATCTGTCTGATTCTAAACACTGTAACCTTCTCCATAAACCTTGCAAAATTGGTTCCATATCTCCAAACATCTCTCTTGTCAGCATTATACCAAGTTTGAATGATTTTAACTAATTACCTTTCAAGTTAAGCAATTAAAAGTTTTTCTTTTTTTTCTTAAATTTAACCTTATTAAGGCATGTCAAACTATTATTAATGCATTTAATGATTAAAAGAAAAAAAACAAAAAAATAATAGTTAAGAATTTCATTGATGGATTGCAGTGAGGTAGGTCCTCTGTTCCTCCTCAGTGTTTTAAATCTTCAACCAGGGTAAAGTTATAAGAAGTTCCTTTCTTTTCAAGGCTTAACATTTTACTTTTCCCAGAAATATTTTATTTTCAAAAGACGTGAAAAGGCTGGGAGCAAATGAATCAATTTCTTATTTTATAATATAAGATATCCCAGTTCAGATATTCAGGATCCAGAGCTGAAATCAGGTATTCAGGACGGCCTCTGTCTCTTTTCATTTCTGTTTCCTTTGTGTTGAGTTCTTTCTCTCTCAGGCTCTAATAGAAGAAATTGCAGCTACAGATAGAATGTTTGTGTTTCCCCCAAAATTTGTATATTGAAACCCTAACCCCCAATGTGATGATGCTAGCAAGTAGGGCCTTGGGGATGTAATTAGGTTTACACGAAGTTATGAAGGTGAGATTCTCATGATGAGATTAGTGTCCTTATAAGAGAAGACCAGAGACCTTGCTTTCTCTCTCTTAACCATGAGAGAAAATGCAGGAAGAAGGCAGTCCTCTGCAAGACAGCTCTCACCAGCAACTGCTTTGACTGGCATCTCGATCGTGGTCTTTCCATCCCCCAGGAGTAGGGGAAACAAATGTCTGCTGTTTGAGCCACTCAGTCTATGGTATTCTGTCATAACAGCTCAAAGTGACTAAGGCAACTCCCCACTATAGGTCCAGGCTTACCTGGTCCCTAAATTTTACTGTTTCAGAGGCAGAGAGACTCTCTCCCAGTGATCACGTTCATCTATGAGAAGGGACTCCCACTGGTGTTCCTAGGGTCATGCACCTGTCCATTTCTGTGGTGGTAGAGGCAGAGTTTCTTGAAGAGGTTAAAAGAAATAGTAAAATGACTCAATAGTAAATAGTAAATAGTAAAATTATTCAATAGTAAAATGACTCATAAGTGACGTGTTCAGGAAATGTTAATTCTCAGTATTAATTGTTACATTTTAGAGGAGACCCTCTCTGCAGAGCTGCTGGTATTAGGAGGGGCATTTGAGGCAAGGGTACTTTCTATCACTTTTTATCACTTTTTGAGTCACTTAAAGGTAATCCTAAGATTCTAGGAGAAACAGAATCCATATCAGAACAGAACAGAAATTATTCCAGTTAATTTTTTATTAAGTAATCTCTACATCCAATGTGGGGCTCAAACTGACAACCCTAAGATCTAGTTATTCCAGAATACCTAGAGACTGCTGATTTCTACTTCTTTTTAAGAAACGAAGAACTCTTTTATGATCAAAATTTCATGATACTGATTGGAAATATACTAAATGACAACACTACTAGGAATTAGTAATTGTATTTACAACTTCTTCATCAAAATATAATTTTAAAATAGTAGAAAATATACAATGTGAGGCAGACAACTTACTTAAAGTAAATATTTTAAGTTTGGCAAGCCATATGGTCTCTGTTTAAACTATTTAACTGTCATTGCAGTGTGAAGTAGGTATAGAAAATAAATGAATGGATGTGGTTATGTTCCATAAAACATTATTATAAATTCAGGTAGTAGGCTAGATTTTGTCCATGGGCCATAGTGTGCTGACACCTGCTATACACAGTATTTCTTCTTATACGTACAAGTTCCAAATTACTGGAAGTACTGCCATAGAATCTCACTGTGGTGTTCATTTTTGCTGTTCAAAACTATTCTATTTCTTTTAGGTCCATGATAGGTAGGTTTTATTTCTCAACTCCTTTTGAAATTTAGCATGGCCAACATGTCTTGCTTTTGGAAACAAAAATGTGAGTAAAATTACCATGTGTTCCTTCTGTAAAGAAACATGAGAAGCTAATGCATAATTTGCCATGTGCCATTCCCACTGCCCCAGGAACTTTGGAAGCATGTGTTGAGATTCTTTTCCTACAGTTATGATGAGCAGAATCTTCCTGAATGGCTTTCTTTGGGCACATAGTATATACGAGGAATACAATTTAAATTTAATTTAATTTTTAAACCCCTAGGATTATGGGGTTGATTCCTTTTTATAGCATAGTCTGGCCTATCCTGACCAATATCTCTAATTCCAATGACCCACAGGTTGAGAATCCCTAATGTTACCTTAATAAATGGAATTTCTTAGAAGAAATGGATATATATCCTTAATTTTTAAAAAATATATTAATCAAAACTCTTGCATGCAAGTAAAATAGAACTAATTTGAACCAATTTGAGCTAGATTCTAAGAGTTTTTAAAGGATATTGGAATTTCTCATACCAGTCAATCCTGCTTTCAGTTCGGGGGTCCTTAATGTCAAGACACCATTCTCGGCACTGGGTATAGACTGCTGAACAACATATTTGATAGAGTGCTAGACAGTAAGACCTGCTGTGCAGAAAATAAATATGTATAATAGAAGGTAAAGTTACGGAAAGATGATAATTGAAAGATTAGCCACCCAACTACGGGGAGAACTGGAATGTAGACGCATCTCACTACGAGTACAACCAGCAAGTAAGTGCCTGTAGAAGCACATGCACTCTCTCCCTCCCTTCCAATCTCTCTTCTAACTCTCTCTCTTGTTTTCATTTCTATTTCTCTTTATATGCTGGCCTCATTGTCTCTCACTGTAAGCCAGCTGCTCCACAGGGCAGGAATCATGACTCCCAAGACTTGCCGAGTCTCACCTCCTAGAGCTTATACCACCAGACAGGGACAGAATTTTTATTCTCAATTTTAGTTTCAAAAATCCTTGAGACAGATTCTGTCCCACCTCGGTCAGTTGCTTATCCTTGTATTGATTGTGGTTAGTGGCTGGGATAAAGTAAGATCATGCTAGCACCCACACTGAGCGTGTGTACTGAGGGAATCAGGGATCAGTTTCTCACAGATGAAGGCCAATATCATAAGTAACCATTAACATATATTAACACTTGTGCTTCTATACCAAGGTATATTAAACTAATTATATCTCTCATTCCACAGGCTTCTCCGTGTGTCTTGAGTAATACTTTTATTTTCCTGAACATCACAAAAATTCCTCAAGGGATTGTTTTCACCATATTTCCATGTTTGGTGAAGACTACTTGACATTAAGAGTTAAGAGTCTATTGCCCAGAGTGGGAAAAACAGGCAAACATCCTCTTTATAGAATTTTACTTTAACAAAAGATATCTCTGTATGGCTATGGCAATATTAGATTATTTGAAGGAGCACACTTCTCAGTTTATTAAATCACATCTGGATAGGTAGTATCTACTTTCAAGGGTGTCCTGCCTAGGCCTTAGAATATCTTCTATGGGTGGGGCACTTGGGTCGCTCAGTCAGTTGAGCCGTCTGTCTGACTTCGGCTCAGGTCATGATCTCACAGTTTCTGGGTTCGAGCCCCGCGTGGGGCTCTGTGCTGACAGCTCAGAGCCTGGAGCCTGCTTTGGAATCTGGGTCTCCCTCTCTCTCTGCCCCTCCCCCACTCATGTTCGTTCTCTCTCTCTCTCTCTCTCTCTCTCTGTCAAAAATAAATAAACATTAAAAAAAAAAAAAAAAGAATATCTTCTACGGGTGCCTGGGTGGCTCAGTCCATTAAATGTCTGACTCTTGGTTTCTGCTCAGGTCATGATCTCATGGTTTATGAGTTCCAGCCCCACATCGGGTTCTGCGCTGGCAGTGTGAAGCCTACTTGGGATTCCTATCTCTATCTCTCTCTCTCTGCCCCTCCTGCACTCGCTCTCTCTCTCAAAATAAATAAGCTTAAAAAAATAATATCTTCTAGACATGGAAATTCAGTCTCTAATACTGCTGGCACATCCATAATATTCTATCTACATGTATTGATGAAACCACTATTGAAAAAAAAATAGCAGAGCTCACAGATTATTAAATTTTTTTTCTAAAAAGAGAGTTCTTGAGAAAAAATTCTGAAAGCATTATTATTATTATTATTATTATTATTATTATTATTATCATTTTATTTTTTTGCTAAGTGTTGAGATACTAGTAAAATGAAAGAAGTTAAGAGTAAAAACAACTCCTGAACCAATTTCAGATTTCTCCATGCATGTGTGAATGGAAGAAAAAGCTGGTGAGCAAACCTCATGTATAAGTGATACTACATATAGTAATACTATGAAGGCAAACCCTGTCATATGGTATATATATATATATATGGGGAATTCAGGCAAAAGCCTTGGGAAATATACATTGGGCAGTTATATCAATCCCAAGGGCAGACATCTGTCTGTTCTTTAAATCAGCAAAGAAAGAAGGGTAGTTAGCCCTAACCATGGAAATGGAATTCTCAATAGAGATGGGGAGTACAATCAATACTCATAATTAGGGGGAAGCACTTGAGACAGCTGCATGTAGTGTGAGCAGTTCCTAATGAGCACAGAGCACTGAGGCAGCTGCCAAAGCTTCCTATTCCTTATGGACAGGCAAACTCATAGGCTGTTATTGAACATGTGATTGAACTATGTTTCTGAAATTCTTAAAAGCTTACAGATCCTTTTCAAAGAGAGACTATCCTTTAGAGAAATTTCACATAGTTGGGTAAAATAAATAGACATCTACTTGCTTAAATATATCGTAGCTTCACTTAATAAATTGTAAACATCTTGGAAACAACATTAAGGAGGTGGATTAAGAAAGACAGGATGAGGGGTGCCTGGGTGGCTTGGTCGGTTAAGCGGCCGACTTCGGCTCAGGTCATGAGTTCGAGCCCCGCGGCGGGCTCTGTGCTGACAGCTCAGAGCCTGGAGCCTGTTTCAGATTCTGTGTCTCCCTCTCTCTCTGCCCCTCCCCTGTTCACGCTCTGTCTCTCTCTGTCTCAAAAATAAATAAACGTTAAAAAAAATTAAAAAATAAATAAATAAAAAAAAAGAAAGACAGGATGGGATTTTGGAGAGTCAGAAGGTGGGCAGACATACCAGCAGCCAGGAAATGGAGGCCCTACAGATAAGCAGACACTGGGCTTTATAATAAATGCTTCTCAGATATTGATTAAAGAAACAAATTAAATAATAGAAAGTTATAATTTAGTTACATTTCTATAAAATTGGGTGTTGAATCTCATAACTGGAGAAATTACAGAATATCTCTCCTAGCTTTCCCACCTGCTATATCTTCTCCCCTTTTCTCTGCATGCAAACGTGGCACACCAACTTGTCAACTAAAGGTAATCTAATTATTTGAAATGTCTCATACATACTAGTTATTCTAAAATACATTTTCCAAAAGATAGTAAGGAATGGACTGTCACAAAAGCACTTTTCAACAGAAATTCTCTATTGATTCTGATTTATAAGGATGTTTATGTTCCTTTTCAAATGGTTGCTCTTTTTCTTAGTTTTTTTGTTTGTTTGTTTGTTTTTTTATTTCTAACCTTCTGGTTTTTTTAATGGAACATGCTGACAGTGTGGAGCATGCTTGGGATTCTCTCTCTCTCCCTCTCTCTGCCCCTCCCTGCTCATGCTCTTGCTGTCTCTCTCCCTCTCTCTCGAAATAAATAAAGCTAAAAAAAAATAGAAAGAAGGGATTGAATTATTATTATTTTTATCATATAAGAATATATTTGAAAACAAATAAACAAAAAGATATATATATTCTGAGCTTTCTTATGAGACTGATTTGTGTGTAAACAATAAGCAATATAAACTCAGGATTGTGTTAGAGATAAAATTAAAAGTCTACCAAAGCTAGCTATGATGGTAACAAGGATGGGAATAGCTCCTCCCAGAAACAACTACAAAAATAGCAATATGGAAAACAATCCATTTCATAAGTTGAACAAGACATAAATCTGCAGTTCCTAAAAGACAGGAGTAAATAACACATACCCCATCATCAACCTGGCTTTCTGCCTGAAGACTATTTCTTGTCACTGGCACAGAAAAGTTGGGCCCAGATAAAGCACAATGGGATTGAAGAGTGGGAGGAGACAAGAGATTGCGGTTTGGAGCTGCTTAGTTGGTAATTTCAGTCTTTTAAACAATTAGTCTGTTTCATGTAAGTTTTCAAATTTTAGGGCATGGAGTTGTTCACAGTAATCCTTTACTATCATTTTAATGTCCATGGGGTCAGTAGTGATAACCCTCTTTCATTTCTGATATTGGTAATTTGTGTCCATTGCCTTTTCCTCTTAAATAGCCAAACTAGAAATGTATCAGTTTTATTGATCCAGAGAAACAGATTTGGTTTCACTAATAAAAAAAAATTTTTTTTTTGCTTTTTTTCAATTTCATTCATTTCTACTTTATTTTTTATTATTTGTTTACTTGTATATGCTTTAACTTAAATACTCACCTAGAGTCATTAGCTAAAAGCTTAGATGAATGATTTTAAATCTGTCTTCTTTTCTAATGTATACATTTAACACTATATATTTGCATGTAATTACTGATTTTGGCACAATCTCACACACTATGAGAAGTGCTACTTTCATTTTCATTTGGTTATTTTTAAATTTCTCTTGAGACTTCTTCTTTTTCCATGTGTAATTTAGAAGTGTTTTGTTTAATCTCCAAACATTGGATATTTTCCCAATATCTATTATTGGTTTCTAGGTTAATTCTATTGTGAGGACAAACTCTGTATGATTTTAATTATTTAATTTTAAATGTGTTTTATGGCCCAGAATGTGCTTTATCTTAGTGAGTGTACCATGTATGCAAATATGAGAAGAATGTGTATGTTTGCTATTAGATGGAATATTCCATAAATATCAATTGGCCAATGAGGTCAAAAATTTCCTTATATTTAGCTTTTTAATCTATCCATTACTGAAAGAAGGGTGCTGAATTCTCCAACTATAACTGGATTTGTCTATTTTTCCTTGTAGTTCTATCAATTCTTTCTTCAAATATCTTAGCTCACTCTTAGTAGGTGTAGGCATACTTTTTTTTTTTTTTTTTTTTATTCCTGGAAAATTGACCTCTTTATCACTTTGAAATATCCCTGTCATTCCTTGATAATTTTTCTTGTTCTGAAAACTACTCTGTGTGAAATTAATATTGCTACTTTAGTTTTCCTCTGATTAATGTTAACAAGATATATATTTCTCTTTACTTCTATTAATATACTCTGTCAGTCTTTGTTTATTAATTGGTGTATTTAGACCCTCCATATTTGAGTAGATTATCGGTATACTGACACCTACCATGTCTGCTCTAATTATGTCCCTTCTTTTTCTGCCATCTAAGTTTTAAATTTTTTTTTAAAGTTTGCTTATTTATTTATTTGAGAGAGAGAGGGAGCAGGGGAAGGGCAGAGAGAGAGGGAGAGAAAGAATCCTAAGCAGGCTCCACACTGTCGGCACAGAGCCCAACATGGGGCTTGAACCCAGGAACCAGGAGATCAAGACCTGAGATAAAATCAAGAGTGGGACACTTAACCAACTGAGCCACCCAGACAGCCCCCTGCCTTCTATGGTTTCAACTGAGCATTTTATATGATACTATTTCATCTCCTCTCATAGAATACTGAGCCTCCTTTTGAATTTTTTAAATGATTTCCATACAGTTTGCAATGTACATTTTAAACTAATTTAAGTCCACCTTCAAATAACATGATAATACTTCAGGTGTGCAAGTGCTTTACAAGACAGTGTGCCTAATTCCTCCCTCCCTCATGTCATTGCTGTCATTTATCTATGTGCTACAAAAATCTAACACTATTATCATTACTTCAATAAACAGTTATCTTTTGGATAAGGTAAGAATATGAAAAATATGAAAATATTACTTTAGTGTCATTATTCATTTGTTGACTCTCTTCTTTATGTAGACCCAAGTTTATGACCTCTATCTTTTTCTTTGTCTCTAAAGAATTCCTTTTAACATTTCCATTGCCGATGGTCTATTCCCTTATATTTTCTTTCTCTGAAAAACTCTTCAGTTTCTAACAATTTTGAAGGATAATTAGATATAGATTTCTAGATTTTTTTCTTTCAACATTTCAAGTATTGTCCTCCACTCATTTCCTGTTTGCATAGTCTGATGATAAATCTGCTGGCATCATTATCCCTGTTCCTCCCATAGTAAAGTATATTGTTAATTTGGCTTCTTTCTAGGTTTTCTCTGTTTCTTTGTTTTACTATACTTTGAATATGATATGCACAGGTATGCATTTGGGGTATTTATCCTGCTTGGTATTCCCCACACTTTCTAAATTTTGGTTTGGTGTCTGTGATCAATTTTGGAAAACACTCCATCATTACTTCAAGTAGTTTTTTTGAGTTCTTTATTTTTTCTCTTTCTGTAAAAAATATTTTACGCTTTTTGAAATCGATCTACAAATATTAGGCATTCTATTCTGATTTTTTTTGCTTGTTTGTTTTTCTCTTTTCAATGCTGTTGCAAGTTTTTAATGGCATATCTTCAAGGACACTGAATCTTGTTTCTGCCCTGCCTAGTCTACTGATGAGCCCATCAAAGACATTCTTAAAAAAAAAAAAAAAGAAAAAAAGACATTCTTCATATTTGTTACAGTGTTTTCATGTGTAGAATTTCTTTTCCAAAAAAAAAAAAAAAAAAAAAAAAAAAAAAGAGGTTAGAGTGGAAGAGAGCCAAAGCATAAGAGACTGTTAAAAACTGAAAACGGGCGCCTGGGTGGCGCAGTCAGTTAAGCGTCCGACTTCAGCCAGGTCACGATCTCGCGGTCCGTGAGTTCGAGCCCCGCGTCGGGCTCTGGGCTGATGGCTCAGAGCCTGGGGCCTGTTTCCGATTCTGTGTCTCCCTCTCTCTCTGCCCCTCCCCCGTTCATGCTCTGTCTCTCTCTGTCCCAAAAATAAATAAACGTTGAAAAAAAATTAAAAAAAAAACAAACTGAAAACAAACTGAGGGTTGTTGGGGGTGGGAGAGAGGGGAGGGTGGGTGATGGGTATTGCGGAGGGCACCTTTTGGGATGAGCACTGGGTGTTGTATGGAAACCAATTTGACAATAAACTTCATATATTGAAAAAAAATAAATAAAATAACTTGCTCCGGGGGGGGGGGGGGGAAGAATTTCTTTTCCATTTTTAGAGTTTCCGTGTGTTTGCTTACATCATGCATTTTCTGTTGCATGTTGTCTACTTTTTTCTATTAGAGTCCTTAACATATTAATTGATTATTTTAAATTCCCTGCATGATAATGCCAAATATGTGTCATATTTGGGTCAGGTTCTGGGGACAGCTTTGTCTCTTTGGACTTTTTCTTGCCAATCAACATGCCTTGTAATTTGAGGTTGAGATCTGGGTATGCTGCGTTAGGTTAAAGGAAATGAGATAAATAAAGCTTTAATGTGAGCATTAAAGTTAATCTAGTTAGGACTTGAACTGTGTTTAACATTTTCTATAGCTGTAACTGCCAAAGACTTCAAATTCTTCAGATTTCTCCAAAATGTTTTTGTTTTTTTTTTTTTTAATTTTTTTTAAACGTTTATTCATTTTTGAGACAGAGAGAGACAGAGCATGAATGGGGGAAGGTCAGAGAGAGAGGGAGACACAGAATCTGAAACAGGCTCCAGGCTCTGAGCTGTCAGCACAGAGCCCAATGCGGGGCTTGAACTCACAGACCGCGAGATCATGACCTGAGCCAAAGTCAGACGCCCAACCGACTGAGCCACCCAGGTGCCCCCAAAATGTTTTTGTTTTTATCTCTTCCAGTATCTTGAGAATTCCTCAAGAAATCCCCTTAAGCAGAGTTTGCATCTTAGAGCTCTTCAACTCTAATGCCCCCCCCTTTTTTTTTTACTAGTGCTCTCTTGGTGTGCTGATTAGGTGTGGGAAAGGGCAGCACTCCACAATCTTGTGATTACATTCTCAGTCTTAAGGGGGCATGTGTCTCTGGGTTATAATCTTCATACATGCTTAGTCTTTTTGCCACTCTTAACAGTAGACAGAAAGGACAGAGAGTGATAGAGGGAGACAAGTGGCGTTTCTCCAGGTCAGATAGACCCTGGAGATAGCTCTTTGTATGGAGAAAGCTATGGACCTATTTCAGAAGGTCCTCTCTTTCCCTGTCCCTGCCACAGTCATGATGGCATCTTTTGGACTTTTTACCATAACAACCTGATGGAGTTCATGGAGTTAAACTCCCCAGAACTTGTGAAAGACCTAGAAGACTATGGCCCAAGGAGTTTTTCACTCTCAATGTAGTTCATAACATCCCCCAGCAGCTAATGAAAATTGCTATTTGTGTGTTCCTCCTGGTTTATGACTCTCATGTCTTCTCCAGTTAAGCAGATCTCAGCTGGATTTGCTTGTATCTTCAGATTTGGGTAGGGGGTAAGGCTTGCCCTGAAATTTCAGCTTCTCTTATGGTTCCTAGAAAAGTCAGTGATTTTCAGTTTGTCATGCCTTCTCTTGTTGTAAAAATGGGAGTGGGGATTTCAAAATCCTTCTTATGTTAGAGCTAAAACCGGCAGTCTATATGTTGACTTTCTGTTTTCAAAACAAGACCGCCAAAGCCTAGACATTTTTTTATTCATAATATCAAAGTATATTTGACTACCTGACAGAAGTGTCACTGGTATTGTGGAGTGTGTGTGTGTGTGTGTGTGTATGTATGTACATATATGTATATGTGTATGTATATGTATATGTGTGTGTGTGTGTATATATATATATATATATATATATATATATATAATTTTTATGAGGTTCCACATAAGGATCTATTCCATTGAGAAAAAGACTCTGAGAGACTGTTAGATATAAAACACATTTTAGAATATTTTTTAGAATAATTTCTTCATTTCCATAACCATTCACAACCATAGATATTTAACACTTTTTTCAAATATCTTATTTTTCAGCCAGAGCTGAAATTATAGTGGAAATTTTTCTTTCAGTATCACTATAAATAAGGCATTTGCTTCATTTTGATTTTTTTTCCTCTTATTATTATTATTTTTTTTCTTTTTGAATGACAGCTCTGACTTTCTTTGACTTCAGACATTGGAAAGGACAGTACGGATATGAATGCATATTGTCTCTCCATGAAAGACATATTTTATTCTTAAATATAGCTGAGATATCTTCCACCTTAACATGAGGGAAAAGTGGATTTCTCTTTCTAAAAATCAATCCAAATATAATTGAAAGTGAGTACTTGGACAACAGCTAATGTGTCCCTTACAAAGAGAAGAAGAAGAGGTATTAATCTGTGTTTAAGCAGGACATTAGAACTCCTCTAAATATTCTCCAAAGAAATAATTCCATTGGACTAAATAATTCTGGTATGCCCTTGTACTGACTTGACAGACAATCCTGTTTAGGATTAGTGAAAATTTAATATGTTTAAGTTATGGGTTGTGTCAAAAACATAGTAAAAAACATGATCAATACATGGTGACTCTTTCTCTCTACAAAATTCCACCTCTGTTGTAACTAATAATCACTAATAACTATATATAACTAATATAACAAAATATTTATTTTGTTATACAGTGTTCTGTTTACTGGGGCTACATTGTGAACAAAGCAGATAAAAACAAATTTCACATTCTTAAGGTGTTTGTATTTTAGTGAATTATGGCAGGCAGAAAACTAGTGTTTCTGGACATACTGGAAGACGATACTTCCTAGTTCCCTGTCCTGGCCATTTACTAAATATTAACTAATAGGATTGAAGCCATTTTCAGAAGTGGCTTTTGAACATCCTCTTTAATCTTCTATCTTGTCTTCCTATGTCATTGGTCACCTAATCGCAGAGAATGCAACACAAGATTTTGGAATTGTATGAGAAAGCAGAACAAGAAGAAGGAAGCCTGGACTGTTAAATTACTGCTATGAAAGAGCCTCCCGAAAGAGACGCAGTACCATATGAGCCTGATCAGGCCGCTGTGACAAAATCCCACATGTGGGCTGGCTTAACCAACAGATATTTAATTTCTGACAGTTCTAGAAAGTAAAAGTCAATGGTCAAAGTGCTGGAAAATTCTGTTTCTGGTGAGAGGTCTCTTCCTGACTTGTAGACAACTGCCTTCTTGCTATGTCTGCACATGGCCTTTCCTCCGTATGTGTCCACTGAGAGAGTGTGAGCATGGACTCCTTGATGTCTCTTTTTATAAGAACACTAATACTTCAGATCAGGTCCGTGCCCTCATGACCTCATTTAAACTGAATTATTGCTGTAGAGGTCACATCCCCAAATTATGTACCACACTGGGGTTAAGACTTCAATATATGAATTTTGAGAGGACACATTCAGTCTATAATATGCACTATCTTTGGAATTGCTGAGAAAGACTAACAAACATTAGAGGTTGTTTTGTGGCAGGGGCTGTTAATTATTCTGATCGGGTGAATAAAAAGTATTTGATCAAAGTATGTAAAATGACAAGTGCTATGAAGTAACATAGAGGAAAACACTTTAGTTGAAAGGTGGGTATTTTCTGTAGGGGATTCATGGAAGGCCATACTAATATGGTGACATTGGAACAGACGCTTGAAGGAAATGAGAGAGTAGGCCATATGTGTATCTGCAGGAAGAAACAGAGGGAATACACTGTACAAAGACCTTGATACAGGAAAGTATTTGGTATGTTAGCGGAAGAGCAAAGACACCAGTGTGATTAGAAAGGAGTAAGGAAGAGTGATCAGTGGTGAGGTCAGAAATAGGAGAGTCTTTAGATCATAGCAAAGAGACTGGATTTTATCCTGAATTAGATGACCAAAGAAACTTTTGGGGGTGGGGGATTTGGGGCAGAGGTTGAGAGGAATTGGCTGCTGAGGAGAGATAGTAGGTAAGAAAGAATGGAGGCAGAAACAATGATTAGGAGTCTGATGCAATAAACTAGTTGAGGGAGGGTGGTGGCTGGGGCTAGAGCAGTAGCACTGGAGATGGGGACAGGTGGAAGGATTCTGAGGTATTTGGTAATGCATAGGATGTGATGTGTGCTCTTTGAGAATTGGTGTTCACTGCCTAAGGAATTGCCCATGGCTTAAACAGAAGAGATGTTGAGTTAGATATTTTACTGTCTTCACTTTACCTAGCAAAGTCTATTGTATTTACCAAAGAAATCGTAGCCCCCCCCCTTTATTACTCGTAGATAATAATTAACATGATTTTACTTAATATCGTAAGTATCCTCTTCCTTTGGAATTCCTCACTTTACTCATACTCCACCTTCATTCAGTCCATAGCCCCTAACTATCTTCTAGTCAATATCCCTTAGCATCATTCTCTTCTTTACCTCACCTCACTTCATGCATGTGATTTATCAGGTACCTCTTTTCTATCTCATTGTATATACCCAAATCTGGACATTAATTTATATCTTTTCAATAGCCTCCTATGTGGTAATTGTAAACCTTCCAAAGTTACCTTATTGTTTTTGAATTTTGTTTTATAAAATTTACATATAATCTCTTAAAAATTCTCTGTCACTTTTAGCTCATAATACAATAGTCTGCTCTTTCTGAAACCAATATGCATCTAGGTATATCTGTGTGTTCTCATGACAGCTATCATCATAGCACCTATCTGCATAGACAGAGTCACCTAAGAAAATATCAAAATTACATTCATTCTGGATGTAACTAGATATTGCATAGCCATATTAAAATGGGAAAGGAATAGTAACAAGATTGTTTTCTTCTCTTCCTCTGAAATGTCATCCCAAACCCAATCAAGATGAACTATCTTATTTTATTCGAGCTGATTTGCCTCTTATTTTAATATGCATTAATCTCAGGCTTTTTGTAAATATCCAGGTATGGCCTGTGTACATTAATTAGATTCCATTTCATTTTATAAATCAAGTATGGAATGTAGAACAAACTTATAAATAATACATTTTTAGGAATAATAGGGCTTTAATATCACTGTTTCCTTCTCAGGGTTTTTCCATATTATTTCTTCTCTTACTAGGTGCATTATTCTCTTCCTAATTTAAAAGGAATATCAAAAAATAGAATACTTCAACTGAAGAAGCTCAGGAGAATGATCATGTTTGAAATGATAAGTATATTAGAGTGGATACATAGAGATTACATACCGACAGAGAAAAAATAGGTGAATTTAAGTACACATATAGAGACCAACCAAATTAAATACATGGAAGAAAAACAGATAATAACGAGTATCAGTAACTTTAGGTCAATTTCAAATGACCTAATAAAAAAAATTTTTTTCAATGTTTATTTATTTTTGGGACAGAGAGAGACAGAGCATGAACGGGGGAGGGGCAGAGAGAGAGGGAGACACAGAATCGGAAACAGGCTCCAGGCTCTGAGCCATCAGCCCAGAGCCCGACGCGGGGCTCGAACTCCCGGACCGTGAGATCGTGACCTGGCTGAAGTCAGACGCTTAACCGACTCCGCCACCCAGGTGCCCCTCAAATGACCTAATATAGTTATAATTGGAATTCCCAAAGGAGAAAGTCACATATTTGACAAAGAACATATTTGAAAAAAATAGTGGCTAAAATTTATTGAAACTGTTAAAAACAGAAAAGCCAAATATCCAAGAATTTCAGCAGAACCCCCAAAATCTGAAAGAAGACTACAGCAAACCATATGTATTAATCAAATAGCTTAAAACTAAACTTAACTAAGTTTATGACTAAAACATAACTTAAAAGTAGCTAGCAAAAACATACATATATTTCCATTGATGAGATACGTATTTTCAAGATGAGAAAGATAGCAGGTATCTTGTTGGTAATAACATAATTAAGAACACAGCAGAATATTTTTAATTGTGTTGAGAAAAGAGTAACTGTTACTCTAAAATTATATACAGTACAACCATGTTTTGACAGTAACTTGTTCTGTGAGTGTTCTGCAAGAGGGGCAAACATTTCTAATAAATTTTGATTTGATAAAGAAGCAATGTCTTGCAATACGAGTAGTATGTGATGCCGAAAATCCCATGATCACAAGTGAGCCCATGGTTCTTGAAATTCACCTTGATATACAAGTGCTTTAGATTACAGGCATGTTTCCAGAACAAATTATGCTTGAAAAACCAAAGTTGTACTGGATTTAGTAAGATGTTTTCAAAATTGAAGACAAAAGACGTTTTCAATCACATAAAATGAAGACTTAATCACTTGCAGATATGCATTACAAGAAGCAATAAAGAAAATTTTTCTGAATACCAGAGGAAATTTGGATCTACACAGAGGAATGAAGAAGCTGACAAACACTGCTCACTGAGCAAAGTTACCATCAACAGTGACAGGTCATATTCATGGTAGTCACTCTTGATACAATGTGATAAAAATGGCACTGTACCTCTGTGGTCTTCCTCCCCAAACTTATAACCCCAGCATACTCATGAGAAAAATATCACATGAATCTCAGCTGAGAGATATTTTTTAAAAATATCTAGCTAGTATTGGTCAAAACTATCAAGATCATCAAAAACAAGGAAAGTTTGTAACATTCATGAGCAACTTAAGAAGACAGGACAACTAACTGTGAAGTGGCAACCTGGATGGGATCCTCGAATATAAAATCTGAGTAAAATATGAGTTTTAATTAATGAAAATATATCAGTATTGGTTTATTAATTATAACAGTATACAATAGCAATATAGCATGTTAACATAGGAAACTTGAGTGCAGTGTATTTGAGAAACTCTCTTATCTTTGCATTTTTTTCTGTAGATTGAAGATTGTTCTACTAACTCCAATTTATTTTTTTTTTAAATTTAAAAAATAAATTAAAAAAGAAAAGATTATTACAGATGTGTAATGCCTTGAAATGGAAAAGGACAAACCCATTTCTGTAAAAGGATTTTAGACTTTTTGAATTCATTTAAGACTACTTTCCATAGTTTCCATGTCGGTTATATGTGTGTTTATTTTATTCAACTCTAAATATGGAGGTTTCAACTCACTGAAATAAAATTATCACTAAAAAAATTGTTCTGAAAAATAAAGTGCATTTTAAAAATTGAAAAAAGAGTACCACAAATGTATTTACTGACACATATTTACTATTGAAAAACATAAAACAATTGCTCCTGATTTAATCTCTTTAGAAGGTAAAGTTTAGTGTAAAACATAGAAACATATATTTAAAACATATGTAGAAATATATGTTTATAAAACAGTATGTTTATAAAACAATAAAACAAGCACTGGAAGGATAATGGGAAGTAACTGTTTTTTGCTTTGTTTTTTTACTATATATAAACTTATGTATTTAACTAAAGTTGAACTATGATAAGTTAAATATTTTCACAATCAACCTCAAAATGAATAACTGAAATAAGGAAATAAAATTATATCTAATAAGCCAACAATGCCTGTGAAATATAATCATAAAAAATTACCCAAACATTTCTTAGAAAAAGAAGAAATTAAAAAGTAGCAAGTATACCTGTCTCTATTTAGAGACAGGTTGAAAGTTTTGTGGAATTTACAAAAGAAGCTTCTAGAATTAATAATATAACATGGTTGCAATGTAAAAAGTCAATACCAAAAATTAATTATATTTCTGTATGCTAGCAATAAACAAGAGAAATTGACATTAAAAAATTCCTCTATAATATTGTTAAAAACATACTCAGAGATATTTACAAAATTTGCAAAAGATATGGAAGATTTATACACTGACAACTAAAAACATTGGTGAGATAAATTAAAGAAGAGATAAATAAAGGGACAGGCATATGATGCTCATAGATTGAAAGGCTCAATATTTTCAAGATGTTAACTCTTTTCACACTGGTCTATAGATTTAATGAAATACTAATCACACTCTCAGCTCTTTTTCTAGAGATTTGATAAGCTGATGCTAAACTTTAGATCAAAATTCAGAGAGTTGGAACAGCTGAAGCATATTTAAAAAGATGAACAAATAGAAAGACTCACACTCTTTGATTTAAATACTAATTATGAAGCTATAGTAGTCAAAACAGAGTATGTTGGCATAAAGATCAACAAATTGATTGGTGAAACAGAATAAAGAGTCCAGTAACAGCCCTTCACAGATATGGCAAACTGATTTAGCAAGGTCCCAAAACAACCTAATGGGGAAAATATAGTCCCTTCCCACCCACCAAAATGAACCTTAGTCCTTACCTCAAACCATATACATAGATAAATGACATGAATCATAGACCTAAATCTAAGAGCTAAAGTGATAGAACTTATACTGGAAATCAGAAAAGAAAATAATAACTATTTGGGATATGGCAAAATTTTATTAAAGATATATGAAAAAGATACACTATCAAATAAGAACTATAAATTGGACTTTATCAACATTAGTTTTTCTTTTGCTCTCCCCAAACAACCTGTTAAGAACCTGAAAAGACAAGGCTGCAAAAACTGATTTGCAGGGCACCTGGGTGGCTCAGTTGGTTAAGCCTCTGACTTCAGCTCAGGTCATGATCTCACACTTCATGAATTTGAGATGCGTGTTGGGCTCTATGCTGACAGCTCAGAACCTGGAGCCTCTTTCAGATTTTGTGTCTTTTTCTCTCTCTGCCCCTCCCCTGCTGTGCTCTGTCTGTCAAAAATAAATAAGTGTTTAAAAAAAAAACTGATTTGCAAAACACATCTAACCAAGGACTGGTACTTGGGATGTATAACGCAAAGATGCCAATTAAAAATGTACATTCTACCTAACAAGGTGTAAGAATGAGAAATAAATACATGAAACTTCATGTAAACCACAACAGTCACTAGAGAAATGCAAACTAAGACTTCAAGAAGATGCCACCACACTCCCACTGGTATGGCAAAACAAAAAAACTAACTATATCAACTGTTGGTATATATGTGGAGGAAACAGAATTCCCATCTGGTAGCAGTGCAAAATGGTAGAGTCACTTTGGAAACAGACTTGAAAATTCTTAAAAATTTTAACTATGCCCACTGTATGGCCTGGCTACTCCACATCTAAGTATTTATGTAAAAGAAAAGATAAAATATATTCACGTTAACCATGAATAGTCCTGGCTTTATTTGGAAACAACCCAAATATTCACCAACAGATGAAAGATACATGGTGACATAACCTTTAAAGGAAGTACTACTCGGCCATAAAAAAGACCTGGCTATTGTCACATGCAACCACATGGATGGACATGGTAATAAACACACTGAATGAGATAAGCCAGACAAAGAAGAATATGTATGATAGGATTCCATTCATATACAGTTCTAGAGCTTACAAATTAAGCAGGAGACAGAGATTAGCTCAGTGGTTGCTTCTGGATAGGCAAGGGCAGGGAAAACGAGGAACTAAAATGAAACAAAAGGGACCTTTGGGGATGATGGTTGTGTTCATTACCCTGATTGCATTTGTTTCATAGGTGAATGCATGTCGAAGCATATTCTTCGTATATGTGTAGTTTAATGTATAAAAGGATCTATTAATAAAGTTGTAAAAAATTAGTAATTCAGTGTCTGATTTCAAGAACGGCCTGTAAATAATACACATTATATACAATGACAAAACAAACACAAGGTATTTTAGGACCAAAGATAAGAGAAATCTTTATCATGGAGATGTCTTATACAACTTTAATCTATTCTAAAATATTATTAATAATAACACTATTGGGCTATTTCTTTAAACTTTTATTTCTACATAAAGAGTAGTTAAATTATACTTTTTAAAATTTCATACTCAATATTTTACGGCAACTAATTTATTTGGCAAACACACGTTGTTGTTGTTGTTGTTTTTCCTAAATACAGGATAATATTTACCAGCTATATGGGAGAAGTTTGGATAACTTATTTAAACACTAGAATATGACAGCTGGAGCTTTCACTACTGGCCTACACTTAAAAAATGACCATCCCTACAAAATCTTAAAATATGTAATGATTACATAAACCTATAATCCCAATACCATTGTAAAAGAGATATATTTTTGGAAAAGAGTGGAATATATTAAAAACACTATGAACTTGATAGCGAGTACAGTTCTTTGGAGGAAAAATGAATGTATGTTAGGTTTTCTTCACTTACATTGGCTTGGTGTGTTAATTAATTCTCCTTCATCTATTTTTTTCCCACTGCTGTAATGCACAATGATCACCACTAAAAACGAAACTGCATTATAACCCAAGTGCTGCTCTGAGGTAAATTCCATCAGTGGAAAGACGCATGCAAAAAAACGCTGAATATCATTTTCTTCCATGTTATCTTGTTTCTGAAAAGTGGGAAAACTATAAGTTTATCTGACTAGTGAATATTCTCTTAAAATTTTGAAAATGTCCTAAAGAATTTTTAATATATAATTAGACTTAATGTGTGGTTCTGGCATTTACAATAGGACAGGTCTTATCTCATTGAATATGTATGTTTTATTACTTGTTCAGGGATATTTTTGACTAGAATCAGTTTTCTGAAATCTTTTTGGTCACTCATATTATTTCTGACATACATACACAATCTCTCTTTTATGTATCATCATGTCCTTAAATATTAGGTAAGAGCAGAATATATTTTGAATCCAGTAGAATTCATACTGTAAAGATACCTTGGTAAATCACTTTGGAAACCACAGAACCCTTAAGAAAAAGGATACATTAAAAATAGTGAAGATTAGGGGTGCCTGGGTGGCTCAGTCGTTGGAGCGTCTGACTTCAGCTCAGGTCATGATCTCGTGGTTGGTGGGTTCAAGCCCTGCATTGGGCTCTGTGGTGATGGCTCAGGGCCTGGAGCCTGCTTTGGATTCTGTGTTGCCCCCTCTCTCTGCCCTACCCCACTCACACTCTGTCTCTCTCTCTAAAAAAATAAATAAACAAACATTAAAAAAATTAAAAAAAAATAGTGAAGTTCAGGGGGCCTGGGTGGCTTAGTTAAGCATCCGACTTTGGCTCAAATCATGATCTCATGGTTTGTGAGTTTGAGCCCTACGTCAGGCTCCATGCTGACAGCTCAGAGCCTGGAGTCTGCTTAGGATTCTGTGTCTCCCACTCTCTCTGCCCCTCCCCTACTTCTGCTCTCTCTCTCTCAAAAGTCAATAAACATTAAAATTTTAATAGTGAAGTTCAATGTCCCTCACCTTTAAAAGAAAGGGTATACACATAAGGAGATCATGGTAACATGCTACAGTATCACACACACTCACACACCTGGTTTAATGAAGGCAGTTTTTAGTGATGGGCATGCCAACATTGATTAGTGATGTCTGTCATGGTCATAGAAGAGAAATTTGGTGATATTTATACAGACCACACCATTCAGAAAGAATTATACTGTTTTTACTGGTGAGTGTTCAAAGACTTCATCAAAAGAATTAGACATTATTTTTCCTTATTTCTTCAGAAAAGAGGCTTCAACAATTCATAATGTTGAACCGCATGTTACTAAAAGTTGTTGTATTTCCTATGGAATTGGTGTGACTTCCAATTTTCTTCGGTATTTAAACAGATTTTTAGTATTTTTGAATGCTTATGTCCTGTAATTTCTTTCAGAGGAGCTGGAGGTAAGTGGCGGAACATTTAAGTTTGGAAATCAGTATTTACAGACTTATTCTGAATTATTTCATCTTTTCCCCAAATATTTGTTTCCCACAGAGTTTTGGCTGAAGAAAAACAGGAGTTGGGGGCTAAATTTTCCTTTTCTGCCAGTAGATCAGATTCTGAATACGATATTGGCCTTGGAGACTCAGTTAAGATAATAGCTGTTGTTCAAAGGAGGAGTTAATATTAAATTATTGCATGTTTCATCAGAGAACACACACACGCACTTAGATGTAAACTCTGGCTCTGCCTCATAAAACCACGTGCATTTAAACAAATTTACTTAGTTTATCTGAACCTCTGCTTTCTTATTTGTAAAATGATGATGATAGTCTTACCTCTAAGCCTGGCTATTGGGATTAAATAAATAAATTAAAATATATCAGATTCTTAGCTGAGAGCAGGGAACACAGCAAGCATTTAACAGAAGTTACTTTTTGTCATTTATGTTTCAAAGTAGGACAGCTCAAATAACAATTATCCTTGAAGCTTTACTTTCAGAAATTTTCCTTTACTAAGAATGAAAACTTCTTTCCTCTGGGCCTTCAGGATACATTGTTTATACCTTTGTGCTAGCCAAACATATATTACATTCTGCCTATTCTGTCTTGGCTTGTGATAGATTCTTCAAATATTCATTTTGTCTGGAACTCTGAGCACTAAGATCATATCATATCTGTCTTTTTACCTCATACAAGGTCTATCTCTGTGCCTTGCACAGAGTAGATATTTGATGGCTCTTGAGTGCATTGCATTAAACTCAACATAACCTCATGGGTTTACCAGACTTTAAGACTATTTTTTGCTTTCAAATTTAATATTGAATTTCTAAGCAATCATTGGTGTTCCAAAACAAGTTATGTGTTTGCTTGATGATTAATTCACTATTTCTTTAAAACGTGGTAACTTGAAAAAAGTAAAAATTTTCATAAGCAAGTGTGTATTTGAGGCTAAACATATTTGATGGAAATATAAAAATGATAAGTAAACTGAGAAACTCAGAGTCGAAGCTCATTAAACATTCCCTCTTTTAGCCACAAATGCTGATAAGTGAGCATGGCTCAGGCCCTTAATTATTGATGTTGACCATCAATCCTTCCTCGGCTAGTGTGGGTCTAGTGTTTGGTGCTGCTTCCACGTGAGGCATGCTCAGAAAAAATGGGAGAATGATACTCCAGTGGGGGAAAGCAGACTGGGTTAATTCGTCTATTTATTCACTCAACCAGGGAATAATGTTTGAGAACTCACTATGTGCGAAGCATGCAAGCAGATATAAAAATGAATGGGAGATAGTCTCATAGTCTCCTTAAAGTGTAAAGGGAAGAGATAGGAATAAGCAAGCAATTCCAACATACTGTGATGGGTGCTAAGCTAGAGCTCCATAGAGAGTGAACAACTAGGAGTGTTTTTAACCCAGATGTCCAGGATGGGTCTGTGCTTAAGTACTAGACTTAAGGAGAATTATGAAAATGACACATTTAAAAGCAACTCTGGAAGTATGGCAGGTATCGTTTCCATTGTGGTAATATAATATAATAAAATGCCTCACGTCAAGTCAATTCTAGTTACTGAGGCTAGGATTGAGTTTTATGCACGCCGATTTTTAAATCTCAGACATTTACACCTTACTATATATCTTTTATATGAATTAAAGTCATTACAAGTTTGCAATTTAAAAGTACAACTAAAGCCATGCTCATCCACCAGCTGGTGAATGGATAAGCAAAATGTGATATAGCCATACAAAGGACATACAAAGGAATACTAATGAACCATACAAGAAATCCTGGTACATGTAATATCAAGGATGAAGCCTGAAAATATGCTAACTGAAAGAAGCCAGACACAAAAGACCACATACTGGACAGTCACATTGTATGAGCTTCCTAAGGCTCCTATTAACAAAGTATCACAAACTTGCTGGCTTAAAACACAAAAATGCATTGCTTTAGTTCTGGAGTCTAGAAGTGTGAGATCAGTGTACTGACAGGCCCATACTCTTTCTGAAACCTGTAGAGAAGAATCCTTCTGTGCATCTTCCTAACTTCTGGTGACTGACTGCCAATTCTTGCCTTGCAGCTGTGACACATCAACGGCTGCCTCTGTACTACCACAGAGGATTCTTTCCTTGTATATCTGTGTCTCTTTTCTTCTTACAACAGTCATATTGGGCTAGCATCCACTCTACCCTAATACGACTTCATATTAATTGCATATGCATTAACCCTATTTTCAAAGAAGCTTACATTCTGAGATATTGGGGGTTAGGACTTGAACACATATTTTGGGAGGCCACAATTCAACCCATAACAACAATTTAAGTGAAACATTCTGAACAAGTAAATTCATAGAAGCAAAAAACAGTGGTTAGGGGCTCAGGAAGAAAGGGAACGGAGAATGCCTATTTACAGATACAGAAGTTTCTTCGGGGGTGATGGCGATGAAACTGGTTTTGGAGGATTGCAATGATTGCAGAGCACTGTGAATGCACTAAATGCCACTGAGTTGTATAACCATAAAATGGTTATAATGGTAAGTTTTAGGCCCTTTGTATTTTATCACTAGAATGAATGAATGAATGAATGAATGAATGAATGAATGAATGTCAGGTCAGGTTATTCTTGTTTCCCCTGACCACCTTCCATTTCTAGTGCTCTACCCTTGTATTCCTTATCCTACCACTTCCTTGCTATTTTATTTTTTTTAGACGTATTTATTTTGAGAGAGAGCATGTGAGGGAAAGGCAGAGAGAGATGGAGAGAGAAAATCCCAAGCAGACTCCACCCGTCAGCACAGAGCCCTACTTGGGGCTAGAACTCATGAACCCCATGAGATCATGACCTAAGCTGAAAACAAGAGTAGCGCGCCTAACATACTGAGCAACCCAGCGCCCCTGTACCTACCACTTCCTGCCACTAACCTGCAGTCAGCCTATTGCCTCTTGCTGCAGCTTTCTTGGAGTATTCTCCACTCCACATGTTTTATTCCCTCATTTAACCCAAATTACTCTAACTGCTTTGTTTATTTCAGTTCCCACTCTCAGGTTTCATTAGAGATGAATTCTCCTTGTGCATTAATGACTGAAGAGCAGGGTGGTTTTTCTTGCTCCTATTGGCAGCTCTCCCTCATCCTTCTCCTGCTGTAGAATTTAATATCCACACACAAAAAGAGTGGCCGGTAGTAAGATGTTCTCATCCCTGAAATGAAAGCACTTGGCCATTTTTCTACACATCAACTTTAAGTTCTCCCCAGCGTTAAGCAAGGTCCGCTCTGTTGTGCTTTATTTTGATCTGGGAACTCATTCACATTCGTGGGGACCCATCCCTGATGGACCATGAATCTTGGCAACAGGTGGCCGGGGAGTACATTAGGAAGTGAGCAAGCAGGAAGTGTTTGTTTGCAAATGGCGTGAAAAATAACCTAAATGAAATAGGCACCTTCCAAGGATGGTGCCTACTAACCACTTTGGGTTCACATATTTTGGTTTCTTTGCTTCCACATCTGTAACTGAACAAGCAAATAATGGCTAGCATAAATTTGTAGTAGCAGTAATAGTAATAAATAACAATAGTTAATGTTGGGGAGTGGACCTTTTTTCCCCCTCAGTCTGGTATTTCCACATGGAGGAATTTTGACTAGAGTTACATTCCAGCAACTTGGAGAGTGAAATTCATTGGTCCCTGTTCCTATTTCATTCAACTGTGGCAATCACTGGGATTCATTCTCTCTCTCTCTCTCCTTTTAAGTTTATTTATTTATTTTTGTGAAAGAGGGAGAGAGAGAGAGAGAGTAAGTGTGTGTGTGGGGGGGGGGCAGGGTTGGGGTGGACAGAGAGAGAGGGAGAGAGGCTCCGAGCAGCATGGAGCCTGATGCAGGGTCAATGTGAGGCTCAGTGACAGAAACTGAGATCGTGTCCTGAGCTGAAATCAAGAGTTGGATGCTTAACCAACTGAGCCACCCAGGCACTCCTGGGGATTCATTCCTTTTATTTCTTTTCTATCTGTCCCAGACCAGCATGAGACAATATTCCTAGGTAAAGGGGTCTTCAGAAAAGATCAAACTCTTCTTTGAATGTGCTGCTACTGTATATATTTGTAGAGGGTTCTGGAATAATGCCAGCAAGTCCTTTTGCCTGCAAGTCAAAGCTATATTCACCTTTAGCTTATCAAAAATAAAGCTGACAGGGGCGCCTGGGTGGCGCAGTCGGTTAAGCGTCCGACTTCAGCCAGGTCACGATCTCGCGGTCCGTGAGTTCGAGCCCCGCGTCGGGCTCTGGGCTGATGGCTCAGAGCCTGGAGCCTGTTTCCGATTCTGTGTCTCCCTCTCTCTCTGCCCCTCCCCCGTTCATGCTCTGTCTCTCTCTGTCCCAAAAATAAATAAACGTTGAAAAAAAATTAAAAAAAAAATAAATAAAGCTGACATTTCCCCTCTACTTTTTTGGCATATTCTGGTTCCAAATTAGGAAGGTGCCAAAGGGAATATGGACCTGTATTAACATTCTACTATTCCAGCTATTATTATCACACCTTTGTTATGTGTCAGTCATTGCGCTAAACTCTTTACTGGCTCAAACTGCACAAGGACTCTATGTTACACTGGAGACAAAGGAGGAAAATTTCTTCTTTCTTGAACAATCCCCCTTGACCTTCAATTTATGTTGCTTTGGCTCCTTTTCTCTATCAAAGATATTAATTAATATAACCCTACTTCAGTTAGAGAAACTTATCACAACAATCTGAATTCCACTTCCCAAGTATGCAGTGGTTTAGGAAAGCAGATTAGTCAGGACATCTCAGAGCAAAATTCCAACTTCTTAGAAATACTTAGATGGTCCCCAAGAATACTAAAGCATGGTTAGCATTCTGCTAACTTTCCTGGGAAGAGATTCATGCTCACTGGAAATGAAACCATTTGCCAGTTTTAATTATTCAAAATGATTCTTTGTCAAGTCATACATATTCCAAAAAACCTCTCTTGCCCCACTTTCTATGAGCTCAATAGTTTCTATTTGACTTGATATTCTGCCTAGTGCTCTCTATACCACTGTTCTAAATAAGTAATAACATAAATCTGTATTTTTGTACACTGGAGACACTTTAGAATTGTTTGACTAAAAGGGTTTTTTTTTTTAACATTTTTAGATAAAATGAGGCATAACAACATTTCCACCAATATGTAAATATCCAAACTTTTTTTTTTTTTAACGTTTTATTTTTGAGGGACAGGAGAGAGACAGAGCATGAATGGGGGAGGGGCAGAGAGAGAGGGAGACACAGAATCGGAAGGAGGCTCCAGGCTCTGAGCCATCAGCCCAGAGCCCGACGCGGGGCTCGAACTCACGGACTGCGAGATTGTGACCTGGGCTGAAGTCGGCCGCTTAACCGACTGAGCCACCCAGGCGCCCCGTAAATATCCAAACTTTAAGAAAGCAAGCAAGCATTATTGCAAATCCAACTAAAGTGTCCGTATCTACTACCATTATGTCATGCTGATGTTAAAATACTAGAAATGTGAAAATTAATACCTCCTTCCAGGGAGGCCAAAAAAAAAAAAAAAAACCCACAAAAAACAAACAAACAAACAAAAACTGTGGTAGAAAAATCAAAGAGATGCTCCTGATAATGAACCAAAGAAAAAAACCCCACAGGTAAAAACCTGAGGGAGGTGAGCCCATCAATATCATTTTACCTCCAGAAAGCTCTCACTTTGCCCACCTCTCAAGTAATTCACACTCAGCTCCTAGGGAACACAACCACAGCATTTGGCTCGAAGTGAATACATCTGCGTAGATTTTTCTTGTGCTTGATTTTATTAATTTCTCTGCCTTGTCTTCCCTCACAGCAAGCACTGACGAATCATACCACCACTGTCTTTCACAGGCAGGCAACTCTAGATTGGAGTTATCTTTAAAACAAAAGGTGGCACTGCCTTGAGAATAGGCTCAGAACAAAGCAAAAAAGAGATAAAAGGAGGTTCGGGGTTTTGTTCATCTCAGGAGTTAGGAGAGCATTATAAGCCTAGATGCTCATTATACAATTGTAACATGTGAAATCAGCTGTGTTTAGATGAATACCATATGCTACCAGAGAACTCCAATCTCAAGAAGGAAGGTAATTCCTGCCAGCTGCATAGCATTAATGCTTGCTCTTTGGAATGGAACCAATATGCCCTTTTCCATTTGCATCAAGATTCACAAAGAGAAGGGCAGTTGCTCCCAAGTGTCAAGACTGGTATTCTGATGCTCTTGGCTCCAGGTCATAGTAGAGGCTGTCTAGGAGTCTCCCGGTCAGTCGGTAGTTGCTCGGGGCTCCCCACATGCTCCTGATACAGAGCCAAATCGGGAAACTAAGCTTGCTGTCTGGTCAGAAAGAAAGGGAACGTTTTAAAGCGGTTTCTTTTTTCTCCTACTGGAGCAGAGCAACTCTGAACGCTAGAGGGAGTTCCGATTTTGTTCAGAGTCTTGTTTTCATTTTCAAATTAAGTATTTGAGTATTGAAAGGGCGAAAGTCAACTTACTTTAAAGGGCATAATTTTTTTTTTTTTTTTTTTTTTACTGCAGGCTACTAATGCATAAGGAAATTCATTTATTTATTTATTTATTTTATTGGGACAATGAGGAGAGGTTTCACTTTCATTATTGTGGAAAGGGGCAGGGTATAGATTTCTGGCTTTAAAATACTGATACAGGTGGATAGAGATAGAGATAGATAGAGATAGAGATAGAGATAGAGATAGAGATAGAGATAGAGATAGAGATAGAGATAGAGATAGAGATAGAGATAGAGAGATATATATGATCTCGATTGTCTCCTCAGCTTGAAGAACCAGCCTCAGCCTCCTAACAAATGCATTAATCCCATGATGGATCTTTTTTATATGATGTCTGAAGCAAGTACTGAACTTTTTAATATTTATAGAATCGGAACAGCAATTGGAAGAACTGCGAGTTTGCCAGAAGTTTAGAACTGTTATTTCATCCAGGAAAGAAAGAACAAAGCATGTATTATACACTTTTTTCTTTAAATACATTAAGCTGAACCAAATTATGAATTATCCATGTAATAATTCCACAAAATAAACTTAATTGTTTAAGTAAAATTTTACTTAAGTAGCTCCTTGTTATACACATAAAAATATGGAAATTAAGCTGGGTTCTAAGAGCGTACTTGAAATCCACACTTGTGCTCATTTACTAATGGCCAATAATGAATGTGAAAAAAGGACACAGATTCTCAGTTAAACAATGTATTTAGTCCAGCCATATATTTTTTGCCCTCATTACACAACTATAAGAGAAACACATTTATGAAATAAACTGTATTTAATTTTTTCAGTTTACACTAATTTTTACAATACAATTCTTTATCACTTTCAACTCTTTGCATTATATTTTAGTCTTAGAATAGAACTAGACCTCTGAATCTTGAGATTTAGATTTTGTTCTGCATACAGAGTATATGATTATTACTTTACAAATGCAAATATGCAAGAAATACCTTATCATTGATTTTAATTGAATGGAATCTAATTCCAAGCTCCATTCCTGGCTGATGAAAAATTCTATATCAATTATTATTTTTATCTAAAAATTTTTAAACATTTACTTATTATTAAGAGACAGAGAGAGACAGAGCACTAGTGAGGGAAGGGCAGAGGGAGAGGAGACACAGAATCCAAAGCAGGCTTCAGGCTCTGAGCTGTCAGCACAGACCCTGACACAGGGCTCTAACCCACAAACTGCGAGATTATGACCTGAGCTGAAGTCGGATGCTTAACCGACCACGCCACCCAGGCACCCCTCTATCTCAATTATTATTGCTACCATTCCCCTACCACAAGCCATTTGAAGATCTGTGGAGTCTGGTATACAAAGGTAGGAGTAAAAGATTTGGCATAAAACACTGGAGAAGCCATTCTGGTCTCAGATTTTGGTAAGATGTCCACTGTGTTAAGTCTCCATGGTCTTTTGCAATCTGAGGGCTCTAGTTTTTGTTGTTGTTGTTGTTGTTTTTCTCCCGTGGTTTCAGAATATTTTAAACCATGGCATGTCTCATTTATAACCCACAACCCCCTAGACCTGCCACCTTTTCTTAAGATACAGCAAATAATCATGTCGTATGTCCCAATCCCTTTCAAGCTCAAGATCTTGCATTTGTTTTCCCATCCTTCCTAGACTTAGGCCTACAGCAGCCACTTCTTTCTACTGAAAAACACTCCATACAGTCTGGTTTCCCAAGAGAAACTTCTTGCCCCAGGGGCTCAGACTTTCTGAAAGCTAAATCCAGGAAAGGAAATTATCTGCAAACAACTTCGGCTTTCAGCTTAGCAACAGAAATCTTTCCTCAGTAAGCAAGAACAAAGAGTTTTAACTGTTCTCTTGGAATATGGGGTGGAAAAATATTTTAAGAACAAAATACAAATTACCATCTTAATATTTATGATCCTGACACATGTGTTTCTGTGTTTTCTGACATTTGTACCATAAAGACGCATTATTTTCTTAATTAGGAAAGTATAATTTTTATAAAGTGTACTTCCCTTTGATTTATTGTAACTAGACATATTTACGCAAAGGATGGAATAAAAAGGAGTTTTTCAAAGGTAAGGCTAATCACCTACATGATCTTTAGACTTTTTAAACCATGCAGGATGCTGTTTTCCACTTCCATTGTTTTAATAGTATAACTTTCCTATTTTTACTAAAAAAATGTGCAATCATTCCTTATTTTGGAAAAGTTTGAAGTTTTAAAACCGTTTTGAATAACTTCAATTTTTCTAAATATCAATTTTGATTTCCAGAATTCTGAAACAAGAAATCAACATTCTAACATCCAGGTATCTGGTAAAGGTAAGCATTAAAATAGGGTTCCACAAACTGACTCCTGAGCAAGGGTGATATTCAAATGATGATATTTAATGACCAGTATGGCAAGACCATCTATCAGTTACAGCAAACACATGCCATGTTCTTTAAGGGTTAAATAACCGTTCCCATCCTGGGATGCATCACCAGAGTTCTCTAGTTTGACTGAGATGATCAGCAGATACTCCATCTTAATGCGTATTAAGTAATTGAAGAGATCATATTTTTCCAGTTTACTGCAGCTGACAATTCACTCAATATTTGGAGCAATGAAATGCCAATGAGATCCACAAGTCTCCTGATACAGCTGATGACTTTTCAAAGTCTAATTTGTGCCATGAACAGACTTGCTGACACAATTAAGAAGCATCAGCCTGGTAGGGAATTCTCTAATTGTTTGAGCCGGATTGATTCCCCCAGGAAACAACATACCAAACACTTAAAGAAACAGGTATTTGCTGTCTCTCCTGGTTGCTAGGTCACAGGCACCTCTAAGGCCAGTTTCTTTTACATTTGGCTTTATGTCTGTCTTGTACTGTGAGTTTTGAGGGTTTTGCCTTAGATAAATTAGGCTATTGGCTACTTTTCTCTAGACCAGCCATATCCAGTAGAACGTTTGTGATGATGGAAACGTTTTATATCTGTGCTATTTAATAATGGTAGCCCCTACCCACGTATGGTGACTCTACACTAGAATGTAGCTAGTGTGACTAGGGGACTAATTTTTGTTTTCATTTCCTTTTAACTGATTTAAATTTAAATAGATATTTAATTTTAACAAAAATTTAAACTTAATTTAAAATTAAATTCAAATAGATACATGAAGCTGCCATGTTGGACAGCACAGCTCTAGACTCATTAAACTTCTCTTAAACAGATTTTCATTTATTTATTTATTTATTTATTTATTTATTTATTTATTTATTATTGAAAAGAGAGAGAGTGGGGGAGAGGAGCAGAGGGAGAGAGAATCTTAAGCAGGCTCTGCACTCAGCACAGAGGCCAATGCGGGGCCTAATCCCAGGACCTTGGGATCACGACCTATAGCTGAAATCAAGAGTCAAGACGGTCAACCAACTGAGCCACCCATGTGCCCTTTAAGCAGATTTTCAATTAGCAGGCTATTTTTATATTGAGATCACATACTGATAAATTCTGAAGTTTCAAGAAGACATCCAAAATATATTTTGATTGAATAAATGCCTTCTGACAAGGATGTAAACTCAAAGACAGAAGAATACTCCAGTTAATGGTGACCATTAATCATTAAACATCTAAAATCTGTATTGTTTGCCTGTCCGTCCTATAGATAAAATCTAGATATGGCCCACCATTTCCTTCTCAAACAAGAGAGATTTAATGTGGAACTCTTCACGGAATTCTATCAAGTCCAAGACAGAATCAGATAGGAGGAGGCAGCTAGATGATTAAAAACTCAAGGGGCTTAGGTGGGAACTTTGTTAAGATCTGTGCCCAGCCCAGACTCCATGAAAAGCAGGGCTGGAGATAATGTCAAAGTTGAATACTGCAAAGACCAGGTCTGAGATGTACAGAAAATACTACTATTTGTAACAAGAATAATGCTGATAATACCAAACATTTGTTTGCTAGAATTATAGTGGCAGGTTCCTGTGCTAAGTTAGTGTTGTCAACACTTCAGAAATAGCAGATACAAAACCACTGGGTCACTGAAATAGTAATTAGCAAAAGTTTACCGTGTACACAGGAAACAGTCCACGAACTGGGAGCTTTAAGCTCGAAGACTGTCAGGAAGCGCAGGGGCATCACGTTACAGGATGGCTTATAAAGTGAAAAATGAGGCCTGCTGCTCAACCTTCACAATGGTTGTTAATAAGGGGGTTTACAGATAACAAGGGATTGGTTAAAAGTGATTATCTTAAACCATTTTAAGGAAGATAATTTTTGTTTCTTTTATGATTGTCAGAAGCATTCACAAGAAGTGGCCCAAGTTAAGTCCTGCAGGATAAGCTAAATTAGGTTTCACTTATGTGGCTCAAATGGTTTTGTCTTCTGGGAGAATTTCGGAGAGTAGTCTTGGAATTTCATTATGTTATTTAACTTTAACAACACCCAACATGCGTCATTATCTCTCATCTGACAACTACTCAATGAAGCAAGTGCTAAATAACATCCCCATTTTACAGATTTTTAAGTATCTTACTCCATGCTGTGATAGGAAACAAACCAGATAGACTGGAATAGAGTTAAGGAAGCCGGAGTTATGAAAGAAAGATGTGTAAGAAACTAGCAGTTGAACACAGAGAGATTTGAAGGTACTGACTGCTTATATCAACTGCTCATTTTGCTCAGAAAAATAGTAGAAGAACCGGTATTGACTCACCCATTTGTAAATTGCACTGAGATGCTCTGTTAACTTTTTCAAAAAATTTTTAAATGTTCGTTTGTTTTTAAGAGATGGAGAGACAGAGTGTGAGTGGGGAAGGGGCAGAAAGAGAGAGAGAGACACAGAATCTAAAGCAGGCTCCAGGCTCTGAGATGTCAGCACAGAGCCTGATGTGGGGCTCGAACCCACCAGCCGTGAAATCATGACCTGAGCCAAAGTCGGATGCTTAACTGACTGAGCCACCCAGGCGCCCCTCTAATATGTTAACTTTTGAAAACTATTGTGTTTCAAGATTTAATGTCAATTAGATTCATTTTCCTTCTATTTTTAATAACTGTGTCCATCAGAAGCAATCACATGCTTTATTGCCCAGATGAAGGAATTGAAAACAAATAGTAGCAACAGAAAGGCACCATCGCAATTCCTGATTGGCAGTTATATAATCTGCAGCCATGACTATTATACTGTAGAGGGGCTGGCAGAGAGGGCAGAGGAGAAGATCCCCAGACCACTACCCCTCCCCACCCCATACACATGCACAGATTCTGATATATCTTCCCTTAGTCACCTGAATTGAGAATCATCAGGTAATGGAGATGATAACCATTGACATGCCATTGGAAATCCCAAGGACTTGATTTCCTCCATTCTGCAACATATAGAAACGTGAATTTTATAATATCTCCAAACCCCTGGATGTCAAAATACACTGACTTAAGCTATCATTTAAAAAACAAAAAATAGGATACAAAATCAATGTACAGAAATCAGTTGCATTCTTATACACTAACAATGAAGCAACAGAAAGACAAATAAAGAAACTGATCCCATTCACAATTGCACCAAGAAACATAAAATACCTAGGAATAAATCTAACCAAAGATGTAAAAGATCTGTATGCTGAAAACTATAGAAAGCTTATGAAGGTAATTGAAGAAGATATAAAGAAATGGAAAGACATTCCCTGCTCATGGATTGGAAGAATAAATATTGTCAAAATGTCAATACTACCCAAAGCTATCTACACATTCAATGCAATCCCAATCAAAATTGCACCAGCATTCTTCTTGAAACTAGAACAAGTAATCCTAAAATTCATATGGAACCACAAAAGGCCCCGAATAGCCAAAGTAATTTTGAAGAAGACCAAAGCACGAGGCATACAATCCCAGACTTTAGCCTCTACTACAAAGCTGTCATCATCAAGACAGCATGGTATTGGCATAAAAACAGACACACAGACCACTGGAATAGAATAGAAACCCCAGAACTAGACCCACAAACGTATGGCCAACTAATCTTTGACAAAGCAGTAAAGAACATCCAAGGAAAAAAGACAGTCTCTTTAACAAATGGTGCTGGGAGAACTGGACAGCAACATGCAGAAGTTGAAACTAGACCACTTTCTCACACCATTCACAAAAATAAACTCAAAATGGATAAAGAACCTGAATGTGAGACAGGAAACCATCAAAACCCTAGAGGAGAAACCAGGAAAAGACCTCTCTGACCTCAGCCGTAGCAATCTCTTACTTGACACATCCCCAAAGGCAAGGGAATTAAAAGCAAGAATGAATTACTGGGACCTTATGAAGATAAAAAGCTTCTGCACAGCAAAGGAAACAACTAACAAAACTAAAAGGCAACCAACGGAATGGGAAAAGATATTTGCAAATGACATATCGGACAAAGGGCTAGTATCCAAAATCTATAAAGAGCTCACCAAACTCCACACCCGAAAACAAATAACCCAGTGAAGAAATGGGCAGAAAATATGAATAGACACTTCTCTAAAGAAGACATCCAGATGGCCAACAGGCACATGAAAAGATGCTCAACGTCGCTCCTCATCAGGGATATACAAATCAAAACCACACTCAGATATCACCTCATGCCAGTCAGAGTGGCCAAAATGAACAAATCAGGAGACTATAGATGCTGGAGAGGATGTGGAGAAACGGGAACCCTCTTGCACTGTTGGTGGGAACGCAAATTGGTGCAGCCACTCTGGAAAACAGTGTGGCGGTTCCTCAGAAAATTAAAAATAGACCTACCCTATGACCCAGCAATAGCACTGCTAGGAATTTACCCAAGGGATACAGGAATACTGATGCATAGGGGCACTTGTACCCCAATGTTTATAGCAGCACTCTCAACAATAGCCAAATTATGGAAAGAGCCTAAATGTCCATCAGCTGAGGAATGGATAAAGAAATTGTGGTTTATATACACAATGGAGTACTACGTGGCAATGAGAAAGAACGAAATATGGCCCTTTGTAGCAACGTGGATGGAACTGGAGAGTGTGATGCTAAGTGAAATAAGCCATACAGAGAAAGACAGATACCATATGTTTTCACTCTTACGTGGATCCTGAGAAACTTAACAGAACCCCATGGGGGAGGGGAAGAAAAAAAAAAGAGGTTAGAGTGGGAGAGAGTCAAAGCATAAGAGACTCTTAAAAACTGAGAACAAACTGAGGGTTGATGGGGGGTGGGAGGGAGGGGAGAGTGGGTGATGGGTATTGAGGAGGGCACCTTTTGGGATGATCACTGGGTGTTGTATGGAAACCAATTTGACAATAAATTTCATATATTGAAAAAAATAAAAAATAAAAATAAATATAAAATAAATAAATAAATAAAAAACAAAAAATAAAGAAACCAAAAAACCTTTCCAGATCAGATTCAGATCTCTTGGAAATAAGTTATTTTAGGGGAGAATTCTGTGGGTGGCTTTAAGTTTTTATTTTTGCACTAGGAACACAGCTGTCACTTATAACGAAATTATGGAGAGGAAAGTCCTGCTATAGTTGGCCATTTAGTCCACAGCCAGGAGGCAGCTCTTCACAGTGTATTCCCTGGTGACTCGTCCAAGCTAGTTTAAAATGACTACAATGAGGAAGCCAGGAGCACTTTTACCGAGACACTATTATACAGTCTAAGAGAACTTAATTGCTCCTATAGTCTTACCAGATTCATCATCTGGTGCAAAGAAGTAAAAGTAAGTTTTGAACATTTAATTTAGAAATTTGTTTTTAAAAATGCATGGAGTACTTTGATAATCCCGAGTTAACACAAACATCATCAGTGTGGGATATGTAACCATAGAAATCAAGGAAAGTAGCTGAAGACAAAAAAATGCCTTGAAAATGATAAGAGCTATTTCTCGGGCCTACTAAAATCACAGCAGGAATACTGTGACTGTTTAATATAAGGCTTCATATTTATTTAATATCAGCCTTCATAGACTAGACACAAAGGAGCAAAGCTAGCTGTAGACAAGATTTTTAAACAGGTGAAAAGTATTGTCCACTAGACTTCAGTCATTTCTTTCCCTTTATCCTTTCTTCTCCACTGGCCCAAAGACTTCTGCTACTACTTTGCCACAATCATTCTTTAAAAAACTTTTTTTTAAAAAAGTACTTTAAAAACTTTAAAGTTTTTATTTTAAAAACTATTTTACTTTAAAAAACTTTTTTTTAATCTTTATTTAGTTTAGAGAGAGAGAGAGACAGACAGAGCAGGAGCAGGGGACAAACAGAGACAGGGGGATACAGAATCTGAAGTAGGCTCCAGTCTCTGAGCAGTCAGCACAGACCTCGACGCGGGGCTCAAACTCAAGAACCTTGAGATCATGACCTGAGCTAAAGTTGGATGCTTAACCAACTGAGCCACCCAGTCCCCCCTAATCACTCCATACTCTTAAAGCCTATCCCATACCAGAATCCGATATAGTCTAGATATTAATTGCTTTCTTTTCTGTAGACCTTTGGCCCCGATTCTTCAAATATCAGTTGTCCTTTTTTCTCACTCCATCAGGTATCTGCTCCCTCTCAGATGACCAATGAATAATCTCATAAGCAAATTCATGTTTATGAAAAATAGTTAGCTTCAACATATATATTTTCTACCATTGGTAACATACATACTCATAATTTAACAAGCTGTTTATCATAGAAGGGAGTGGCAGTGTAATATCAAAACTGCAGATCCATCCAGAAAATTAGACATTTTTGCAAGAAATCATTTGAAAATAATAGGCTTAAATCCCAGAATGTTTTACCCATGAAATCAACTTTATAAATTCTGGTTAGGTGGCAAACTGGTCTACATAAACCTAATTAACCCATAAAATCTTGGCATATCAGCTCCCTGTGTTCTGTTGTTGCCAAGAGAGATCCTCAATTTCAAAAGAGAACGCTTAATTACTGAAGTGAACAAGTGGGTCATCTGCCCAGCTGAAGTATTGATTTCCAGAAGAGAAGTCCCCTTTCCCAAGTAAAACTACCAGGTCTTCTTCACCATCAGGGTTACCATGCTAAAAGGGGAAATAAAGGATTTTTACTAAAAGGACATAAAAGGGGCTGGGGCAGAAGGTGGTGAGAGAACATTATACTTGAGAGAAAAATCAACCAGTTCTCATAAATACCAATAGTAAAAAATGAAGTTTTTGTGTATGCAATGATTAAAAATTTGTATCGTGTTCCTCCGTCCACTGGGGCCTTAACAGAATTCTAAATCAATCCTCACTTAGAATATTCTCTGCATGTCCCAATTTAAAAAAGTTGCCTAGGTGGTGTGTATGTGTGTGTGTGTGTGTGTATAAAATAGTTTCCATACATATGTCTGTTTTGACTAATACTATAAGCAGACTATTTTTTTGTCACCATCAGGTTTATGTGGCTTATTCTGAACACAAATACCCTGAGGAAATATGAAATTAAGTTAAAAACTTTGATGACTTTTCTAAATAAAACACAAAATTTGTATTTCTTATTAAGTGATAAAATATGCTAAAATTAAAATTACAGACTTTAAAAATCAATACACATTTACCTAAGGAAGAATTTCTATTTTTCAGAGATATTTGTATTTTTGTCTTTGTTTACATAATGTAAGTATGGTAAAATGTAATTTTTGGTCAATAATATTTGGAATCTGCTTTGTACATTTGCTTTTGATGAGATTTATGCAGTTTTTAAAAACGAAGAAATGTGTAGAATAAATAGAAAGGTGACAGTGGAGATTATGAGCAGTTTGCAGTGTCTCTGCCATGTTTTCAAGTTAGTGTCAATAAAGAGACTCTTCTTTTGTTAAAGCTTTATAGATTACAGGTGCAGTCATTCATTAAAGAAGTCCTCAGTGGCCACTTACAGAGACAACGTGGCCCTAGTCGATTTATCAGCCTGGAGATGGGGCTATGGCTCTTGAGAGGTATTTGGTAATAGTTCTGTGGGAGCCTTTCATTTAACAGGACACAAGTTAACATACATTAAATTAAAATACAAGTGAGTTTTCTTAACTAACTGACTAGTTAATGAACTCATCAACTAACCAATACTTCTAAATATTTAAGTTATTTAATGATTTTAAAGGAGGTATATAAGATGCTGGATAAAATATTTAGCTTTTTTTATTAAGACAGTAACTTACCTATGTTACTTTGCTATGCCTGGAGCAAACTTATTCAGTGTTTTTATATTATACTTAAACAATTTCATACATTATCTCATAATACCTCATTAGGCAAATTATTGTGTTAGATTAATAGAGCTTCCTGACCTGCTCAGGATCAAAATGTTAGTAGTAATTAATAGAAAATCTGTTTTTTCTGATTTTGAGTACTCTCTGCCACTGTATTAATTTCTTCCTTTTCTTTTGAGTTCTTCCTCTTTTTTTTACCATTTATTTTATTTTAATTACACCAATTTATGATTACTAGATGGTACCATCGTAGGCAACATTCCCTGGGCTCTAAAGAATGGAACGTTGCTGAAAGACACCCAGCCCTTTGATAATGTGTTAGAATGAAGGGATTTTGTGCAGCATGGTTTTCTCTGGGAGGCTATAGATAAACGGCCTATTTCATAGAGAGCCAGCATACTTAACTCCACATGCCCAGACTTGCAGTGCTTTCACTTTCTTTGCAAGTGTGAAAAATAAAAATGTGAACCCAAAGCTTCTTTACAAATGCACATTACAACAATGACGAAGACGGAAGTCTGAAATCTGCAGTTGCCCCCTTTCCTGTTCACCCGAAGACTGTCAGCAACAAAGTATTCTACTGTCATATGCTGTTATCTCAAACACAGAATAAACTCAGAAAGTACACAAAATCATTCTACCACTGAGTCTCTTTTTGAAAAATGAACCAAAATGAACCAAATGAATGGAAGAGCAAAGAGAATACTTAAAGAGGACAGCAACATCAATGAATTACAAATACTAATTTAGCAAATCTTAGAAAAAAATAGATCCCTTCATATCTTTCTTCATCATCCACAAGTTAGAAAAACCCTATAAAGAAAGTTAGGCAAGGAATGCGAATTCTTATAAATGAGCATTTTGAATTGTAGAAATCAGACTCTAAAAGCTGGTGTTAACGGCACGCAATGTTATAGGTTCCATAGGCTGTGATGGTTTCTGACTTTACAGTAACATTATATTCTAAATTACAATGGCTCCAGCCATTCATTTGCCAGTTTGTTAGGAAGGGGAGTCTTTTCTTGGAATTTGATCTCCCCAAGTCTTTTTGAGAGCCACAGACTTTCTTGCCTGTCTTTAAATCAACCAGTGTGATCCTATTGGAATAGAAACAAAAACCTGCATTTTCAGGTCTGACTCTCCAGCAAAGATCTACTTTGTTGACAGTCACCACCGCTGCTATCTCCTTTTTGGTAGAAGACTCTTTTCTGTGGATAACATGACCACCCAGCCCTCATTAAAGGTGTCATGGTAACTCAGCAATTTTGAAACAACAAGAAGAAGGTTTTTGGCTTTTTTTTTTCTCCTGTTATGCTCACACATGAGCAACCTGCTGCCGGCTGGCCTGATCCCTACATTATGAACCAGTATAGTCCTTGCTATGTATACGCATCAGCCATAACACAACTTTAAATATTCTCTATACACATTTATTTTCTAGGTGATATTATCCTGTCCTAGGGATTTAAATAGAATCTATCTGCTGATAGCTTCCCAATTTATTTATTTATTTTTAGTTTTTATTTTCAGAGAGCAAGAGCAGGGAAGGGCTAGGGAGAGAGCAAGAGAAAGAGAATCCCAAGCAAGTTCCACACTGTTAGTGCAGAGCCCAATGCAGGACTCAAACTCATGAACCGTGAGATCATGACCTGAACCAAAATCGATAGTCAGACGCTTAACTGACTGAGCTACCAAGGAGCCTGCTTCCCAATTTATAACTGCAGCCTCATTCTCCCTTCTGAACTCCAGATGTGAAAATGGAATAATGCCATCAGTCTCAATGTTTACAGACTCCTGAGCTTCTTTCCTCGCCTGTTATTCTATGTCTCAATAAATGGCACCCCATTCTGTTCCAATTGCTCAAACCAAAACTTTTAGAGTTTCTGGACTACTTTCTCTCTCTCACTTACCAATTCCATTCTTTCAACACATCCTATTTGTAAAGGCTTTAAGATTTGTCCAGAATCGGATCACTTCTCACCTTACCACCTTTACTGCTATCACCCCACTTCAAATTATTGTTAGACTCTTCTTATGGTGTCACTACTTCTGTATTTATCTACTGTTTACAAAATCAGCCAAGGTAAAGTTTTTTTCAAGGTTAATTTGGATAATGGTATTTTCCTCTTTAAAATTCTAATGACTCCCCTATTATTCAAGATCCTTTGCAATGGCATCAAGTCCCATATGCTCTCTTACAGCCTCCACCTCCACTTCTTTGACTTCAACTCCTGCCTTTTCTTACTTCTTTACATGACTATTTACTACTACTATTGCTTTTCTTACTATTATTGTCATTGTTATTATTCATAGCACTTACCAGCAGCTAACATAGTATAGATTTTTTGTTACCATAATCCCGATGTAAATTCACAGGAGTAATTTGTTTTGGTGACTGAACAATTCCCAGTGTCTTTAATACTCTCTGGAACATGTGAGTATTCAGTTGTGTTAGATAAATAAATTAAGGAAGTGGTCTGTATTGGGATACATTTCAGCTTTACATATAGGCTGGTCCCCAAATTAGTATGATTCTTGATAAGAATAAGCTTTCTGCTTGAATATAACAAGGACCAAGACAAATAATATGTTATATTCATATGGCTTTTATTCTTCACCAGGGAGGTATCTCCAAAGTGCTCTAGAAGCAAATATACAAAAATCATGAGTGTAGCAAATCTTTCTAACCCCTAAGACTTTCATAGTCAGAAGGTTCTGACTTTCTCCATACAGAAGGTTCCGATATGGAATACGTCATATATATTATTGTAGATATGTTATTATAAAATAATCTTCTTCAGAAACCAATGTTACCTGGAAAATTTTAAAGCAGGGATGATTTTCCTATGATAACTTTAACTTTCTACTTAAGTAATTCCCTAAGTTATAGGCCAGCCTATGAATGCAGAATTCCCATTTCAAAAATAAGCTTACTAGTGTTCAGTCCACTTACTATGGTCTTTTCTGTATCTGTTACAGACTATGGTCTTTTCTGTATCCGTTACAGACTAAAGGAAGAGAAGGTATGTCTACACCAGCAAGACCCAAGATACAGCAAAATGATTACACAGCTCTACACATCTTGTGTGCCATTTATACTTCTCTGACATACCTGTATGCCCCACCCCTAACCCATCATTTCTGGTGTCTGACCACAGCGGTCTCTATGTTTCTGTATCTCAACACAAAGCGTTGTCTTTGTTCATTCATATATATTATCAGTATACTATAAAGTTATAAAAATGTTTTCTGAATAATTGATTACATAAAGTCCAATCAACTTCTGTCATTGCCACTTCTCTCTGCCTTAAAGACATCTGTAACTATGCTGACCTATTTTCTTACTCTCAGCAGCTGACACTTGAAACAATAATCAAAATATCTTGTTAATTTGGGCAAAATATTAATACTGATATAGGTGGAATCCACTGCAAACACAGGGATGTATAGGTACCACGAGGGTCAGATATTCAAACAATCGATGCACTCTCTTTGTGATTAGGCATATCCCATAATGTCATAGATTCATGTAGATAATTCCACCAGGTGAAAAACTTTCTCATTTTACCTGGTTTTCTCCATCTCACTGACTTTTGTTTTCTCTTAGCATAATCACAGTGAAAAGAATGGTAAGATAATTAAATTTCAATTGGATTCTCTCTCACACAACTCTCTACACCCTTACCTCAAAAGGCAAGGAACTGGTTTCCAGGTATTCAGTGTCCTGTTTTGAATACATGAAGATGACACCCTATGGAACTATTCCATCCAATAAAATATAATAGTACTTTAAACACTCAGTGAATTCATGAAGAGAGACTAGAAATCAAATCACTGCTCATTGTGTTTTTTTATTTCTCAGAGGAAATTTTAAAGATTTTCACTTACATCTTTGAAGAAGCTTAGAACAAGGTTAAAGTTGTACAAATTATAATTAAAGTTATATGGATAGCTTTTATTTCCTATAATGATATTGAATATTCAAACAAGTATGTGAGTCTCAGGTGCCTTTAGTTTCCCAGGAGATAACTTGCAATTTGCCTTCTTTCTAATAGGAAATAGTTTTACTTGATCTCTGAAGGAGCCACTCATTGTCAGAAAAATGAACATCTCCTTAAATTAGAAACATTCTAAGATGTCAGAAATATAAACGGAAAACCCTATTCTGAGTACTTGTACAGATCCATCCCAACTATATTACCTATATTTAAGTCAAAAGTCACTTTCTAAATGCTCTAAATCACTTGACACTTTCACCATGAAAAGATAAATTAGGAAAGGATCTTTTGAGGCCACTTAGAAAGCACTTTCTGGTGAGGACCACACAAACTGGAATTTTTTACTAAGTAGGCATGGATTGGTCCATAGGAGTTTATATTCACTTTCATATAATTAAAATTCTGAATTCTCTTTATTCTTAAATTTAACCTGATATAAACAAAAATGTTGTGTGTGTGTGTGTGTGTGTGTGTGTATTTAGTAGTTACTTATTGACATTTTATAATAAGCAGGTGATACAGGGCATCCTATTGCTACCCCCAGATTTACATGTGAGAAAACTTCTCAGTAAGTCTACATAATTTGTTACACTAGACAGTTGCTGAGACTGGCTTTGAAAACATCCAGTTCCAGAGCCTAGTACACACACTACATTATAGCATTTCTCTATAGAATATAGTCCTGAAAAGACACATATAGATCTAGAATCTCATTTTAAAACTGGAGTCACTGTTACTGGAAAAATACTTTGATATGAAGACTAGGATCATCATCTCAACACTGGGGTTATCTTTTTAAAAAATATGCTCCTCCAAAAAATGTTTTAAATGAGAAAATAAGGTGTCAATACTCTTAGACAAAATATTAATAAATTTCTAAAATTAAATTTATTCCAAATTTTTGAGGGCAGAAAATATATGCATTTATATACATAAATTTTAATTAAACATTATTCTGAGATAACTGCAGATCCACATGAAGATTTCATGTGCTCTTCATCTAGGTTTCTCACAATGATATCATCTTCCAAAACTTCTAAAACACAATCAATATCACCACAAGAACTGCTGCTATAAAAAAAATAAATACCAGAACTTAGTGCCTAAAAACAAAGAAAACTATCATCTTACAGTTCTGGATGCCAGACATTTGAAATTAGTCTCATTGGGCTAAAATCAAGGTACCAATAGCACTGGAGTCTTCACTGGAGTCTCTAGGAGAGAATCTATTTTCTTGACTTTTCCAGCTGCTAGTGGCTTCCTGAATTCCTTGGCTCATGGCCTCCTTCCTTCTTGAAAGCCAGCAATGTCCTTTGGAATTTTACTGTCTTCACATCATTCAGAAGCATTCTGTTCTGCTTCGCTCCTCCGTATTTAAAAGACTCTTGTGATTGAAAAGCATTTATCACGCAAATGGAAGTGAAAAGAAAGCCCAAGTAGTAATACTTATATAAAACAAAATTGACTTTAAAACAAAGACTATAACAAGAAACAAAGAAGGCCACCATACAATCATAAAGGAGTCAATCCAACAAGAAGATATAACAATTGCAAATATTTATGCACCCAACATGATAGCACCCAAATACATACAACAATTAATAACAAACATAAAGGAACTAATTGATAGTAATGCAATAATACTAGGGATTTTAACACCCCACTGATCATCTAAATAGAAAATCAATAAGGAAAAAATGGCTTTGAATGCCACACTGGATGAGATGGATTTAAGAGATATATTCAGAACATTTCATCCTAAAAGAGCAGAATATACATTCTTTTCAAATGTACATGGAACATTCTCCAGAATAGATCACATATTAGGACACAAGACAAGCCTCAACAAATTCAAAGAGACTGAAGTTATACCATATACCTTTTGTGACCACAATGCCATGAAACTAGAAGTCAACCACAAGAAAAAATCTGGAAAAGACCACAAACAGGTAGAGTTTAATAACAGGCTACTATGCAATGAATGGATCAACCAGAAAATAAAAGAAGAAGTAAAAAAGTACATGGAAACAAATGAAAATGTAAACACAATGGTTCAAAACCATTAAGATATAGCAAAACATTCTAAGAGGGAAGTTTTTAGCAATATAGGCCTACCTCAAGAAATAAGAAAAATCTCAAAGAACTTAACCTTATGCCTAAACGACCTAGAAAAAGAACAAACAAAACCTAAAATCAGCAGAAGGAAGGAAATAATAAAGGTTAAAACAGAAGTAAATAATATAGAAACTAAAAAAACAAAACAAAAACAAAAACAAAAACAAAAACAAAAAAACAGGAGTGCCTGGGTGGCTCAGTTGGTTAAGCAGCTGACTTCAGGTCAGGTCATGATCTCACACTTCATGAGCTGAAGCCCTACATCAGGCTCTGTGCTGTACCCTGGAACCTGGAAACTGCTTCAGATTCTGTGTCCCCCTCTCTCTGTGCTCCTCCCCCACTTGCTCTCTGTCTCCCTCTCTCTCTCAAAAATAAACATTAAAAAATTAAAAAAAAAATAGAACATATCAATAAAATCAGAATCTGGTTCTTTGAAAAAAATCAATAAAATTGATAAATTTCTAGCCAGATTTATCATGAGGAAAGAGAAAAGACTCAAATAAATAAAATCACAAATAAGAGTGAAGGAATAACAGCCAGCATCACAGAAATACAAATAATTGTAAGAGAATATGAAAAACTATATGCCAACAAACTGGACAGCCTATTAGAAAGGGATAAATTCCTTTCTAACATACAACATTTCAAAACTAAAACAGAAAGAAATAATAAATTTGAACAGACTGATTATCAGCAATGAAATTCAATCAGTAATCAAAAAACTCTCAACAAACAAAAGTCCTGGACAAGATGGCTTCACTGTTGAATTCCGCCAAACATTTAAAGATGAGTAAATACCTATTCTTCTCAAACTATTCCAAAAAATGGAAGAGGAAGAAAAGCTTCCAAACTCAGTCTATGAGGCTAACATTACCCTGCTACCAAAACCAAATAAAGTCACTGCAAGAAAAGAGAACTATGGGCCAATATTTCTGATCAACATAGGTGCAAAAATCCTCAACAAAATATTAGCAAACCAAATCCAACAATACTGTAAAAAAATCATTCACCTAATCAAGTGGGATTAATTCCTGGGATGCAAGGGTGGTCAATATTTGCAAATCAATCAGTGTGATACACCACATCAGTAAGAGAAAGGATAAAAACCATATGATCATTTTAATACACACAGAAAAAGCATTTGACAAAGTAAAACAATCATTCATGATAAAAACCCTCAACAAAGAAGGTTTAGAGGAAACATACCTCAACATAATAAAAACCATATATGAAAACCCACAGTTAACATCATACTCAATAAAGAAAAAGTGAGAGCTTTTCCTCTAAGGTCAGAAACAAGACAAAGATGTCTGTGCTTGCCACTTTTATTCAACAGAGTAGTTAAAGTCTTAGTGACAGCAATCAAAAAACAACAAGAAATAAAAGGCATCCAAATCGGCAAGGAAGAAATAAAACTTTCACTATTTGGAGATATGATACTCTGTACAGAAAACCCTAAAGACTCCACCAAAAAACTACTAGAACTGATCAATGAATTCAGTAAAGTAGCAGGATACAAAATTGATGTACAAAAATCCATTGCATTTCTATACACTAATAATGAAGCAGCAGAAAGACAAATTAAGAAAACAATCACATTTAAAACTATACCAAAAATAATAAAATTCCTAGGAATAAACTTAACCAAGGAAGGAAAGATCTATACTCTGATATAGAAGACTGATGAAAGAAATTGAAGATGACACAAAGGGAAGACATTCCGTGCTCATAGGTTGGAAGAATAAATATTATTAAAAGGTCCATACTACCCAAGGCAATCTACAGATTAAACGCAATCACTATGAAATACCAACAGCATTTTCAGAGACTAGAACAATCCTAAAATTTGTATGGAACCACAAAAGACCCCAAATATCTACAGTAATCCTGAAAAAGAAAAACAAAACTGGAGCTGTCACATTCCCAGATTTCAAATTTTACGACAAAGATGTAGCAATCAAAATAGTATGGAACTGGCACAGAAGAGACATATAGATCATGGAACAGAAAGAGAGCCCAGAAATAAATCCAAGATTATATGGTCAGTTAATCTTCAATGAAGGAGGCAAGAATATTCAGTGGGAAATAGTTTCTTCAATGAATGGTGTTGAAAAAACTGGACAGCTATATGCAAAACAGTGAAACTGGACCACTTTCTTATACCATAAAAAACTATACTCAAAATGGATTAAGGACCTAAGTGTGATACCTAAAACCATAAAAATGCTGGAAGAGAGCACGGGCAGGAATTTCTCTGACATCAGCCATGGCAACATTTTTTTCCAGATAAGTCTCCCAAGACAAGGGAAACAAAAGCAAAAATAAACTATTTTTGGGACTACATCAAAATAACAAGCTTCTGCACAGCAAAGGAACAATCAACAAAACTGAAAGAAAATGTATTGAATAGGAGAAGATATTTACAAATGATATCCAATAAAGGGTTAGTATCAAAAATATTAAAGAACTTATACAATTCACCCCCCACCCAAATAATCCCATTAAAAAATGAGCAGAAGTTAGGGCATCTAGGTGGCTCAGTTGGTTAAGCATTCGACTCTTGATTTTGGCTCAGGTCATGATCTCACACTTCACAGGTTTGAGCCCCACATTTGGGTTTTGCACTGACATAGTGGAACCTGCTTGAAATTCTCTCTCTCTCTCTCTCTCTGTCTCTCTCTCTCTCTGCCCATCCTCCACTTGAGTGCACTCTCTCTCTTCTCTCTCTCTCAAGTAAATAAATAAGCATTTTAAAAATGGGCAGAAGAAAAAAAAAAAACCAGACATTTCTCCAAAGAAGACATCCAGAGGGCCAACAGACACATAAAAAGATCTCAATATCCCTCATCATCAGGGAAATGCAAATCAAAACTACAGTGAGCTACCATATCACACCTGTCAGATGGCTATAGTCAATAACACAAGAAACAACAAGTGTTGGAGAGGATGTGGAATAAGAGGAACCTTCCTGCACTATTGTTAGGAATACAAACTGGTGCAGCCACTATGGAAAACAGTATGGGAGTTCCTCAAAAACTTAAAAATAGAACTACCATATATATACACAATGGAATATTATTCAGCCATAAAAAGAATGAAATCTTGCCATTTATAACAACATAAATCTACAGAGTATAATGCTAAACAGTAAGTCACATAGGATCTTACAGATATGTGCAATGTACAAAACAAAAGAACAAAGGCAAAAGACAGAGATGCAAACCAAGAAACAGACTATTAACTACAGAGAACAAACTGATAGTTAACAGAAGGGAGGTGGGAGGATGGGTGAAATGGGTGAAGGGGATTAAGAGTATACTTACTTTGATGAGCACTGAGTAATGTACACAATTATTGAATCACTATATTGTACACCTGAAACTAATATAACACGGTATGTTAACTACATTGGAACTAAAATAAAATATTAAAAAATGCATAAAAAGACCCTTGTGATTATATTGGAGCAACCCACTTAACATAGGATAATCTCTATATTTTAAGACGAGCTGATCAGCAACCTTAGTTTCATCTGAAACTTAAAATGTCCCCTACCATGTAATATAATACACTCACAGGTTCCAGAGAGAAGGGCAGGGATATCTTTGGGCGAGGAGAGGCACTATTCTACCTTCCACACCTATTCTGTCTATACTCTCTTCCTCCATTCTTTTTTTCCTTTTTCTTTTTTCAATTGAAGTATAATTGACATCTAATATCCTATTAGTTTGCTATTAGATATTTGTATGCATTACCAAATGATCCCATGATAAGCCTAGTTATCATCATCTTCCATTTGTAACTCCTGACAAACATTAATTTCTTATCCATTTCTATAAATTGCCTTTTCAAGAACATTACATAAATAGTATTATATATCAGGTAACCTTTCTGTTTTTCACTCAGCATAAGTCTCTGTATTGTCCTCAAAATTGTTTCTTTTTCAATGTCCATTTTTTTTAAATTACTGAGTATTATTTCAAAACACAAATGTATCACAATTTTTTAATCATTAATTTGCTGAAGGTCATCTAGTTGTTTCCCATTTGGGGCTATTTTAAATAAAGCTGCTCTGATATGTTTCTGTGTTAATGATAGGTTTTGTGTGAACATAAGTACTAATTTCTATGATATAAATGCCTAGGAGCATAATACTGGTTGTATGGTAAATATATGTTTAGTTCTTTAAAAAATTGTCAAACTGTTCTCAGAATTACAATTTCAGTAGCAACATATGAAGGATACAGTTTCTCCGCATCTTTGCCAACATTTGGTGCTGTCATTATTTTTAGTTTAGTCATTTTGTGTGCAGTTATAGCTCACTGTGGTTTTAATTTGTATTCCCCTAATGACTTATGATGTTGAGCATTTTTTCATGTGCTTATTTGTTGTATGCTTATCTTTGGTGAAATGTCTCTTCATATCTTTGTCCATTTTCTTTTTTTTTTTTTTTTAATTTTTTTTTCAACGTTTATTTATTTTTTTTGGGACAGAGAGAGACAGAGCATGAACGGGGGAGGGGCAGAGAGAGAGGGAGACACAGAATCGGAAACAGGCTCCAGGCTCTGAGCCATCAGCCCAGAGCCTGACGCGGGGCTCGAACTCACAGACCGCGAGATCGTGACCTGGCTGAAGTCGGACGCTTAACCGACTGCGCCACCCAGGCGCCCCTCTTTGCCCATTTTCTAATCAGTTTTTTTTTTTCGTGTTGAGATTCAGTAGTTCTTTACATATTCCAGATATTAGTCTGCTGTTAGGTATATAGTTTAAATTTTGTCTTTTCATTGTCTTAACAGGGTCTTTTGCAGAGAACAAGTTTTTCCTCTTTGATTTTAATGAAGTCCAGTTTATCAATTTTTTTCTTTTATGATCATGCTGTTGGTGTCACCTAGAACTCTTTGCTTAGAACTAGATCCTGAAGATTTTCTATTTTTTCTAAATGTTTTATAGCTTTATACTTTACACTTAAATTACATTAAAAGTTGTTTAAATTTCTCTTTCTTCTATAAAGTATTATAAGGAACTAAGGACACTGTTACCTTCATCTCTATGTTACCAAACATTATCTTGCTTTACTATGAATTTCGGTCTCAAAAAATTAGGATGCTGTAATATGGGCAGTATCCATTTTAACCTACTCACACATTTACCAAATAAGGACTAGGTTGATAGCATTGCCTTCTAAAGGAGCTTATTCCTTCCCTTTGTATCTGGGATCAAAGATGATACTATCCGGTATCATACTGCTCCTCCAAAAGCTTTATCTGGGAATCTCCAATTAAACTCCCCATTTGAGGCTTATCCTCCTTTTATCCATGTCCTGTATTAGCACCAAAGCCAAACTCCAGGTACCTGGGGTTCTCAAGTTTTCCATGTTGAAAGCTAACTTGAGTGTTGGTCTCTACCTCAGGGTTTCTCCTCTCCCTTCTTTAGTGTGTGTGTGTGTGTGTGTGTGTGTGTGTGTGTGTGTATGTGTGTATGTCATACATTTTTGCTAATGAGCAATGTATTAAAAAGTTTATGTATGTATCTATCTGTCTACACACACACACACACACACACACAGAGAGAGAGAGAGAGAGAGAGAGAGAGAGAGAGATACACATATACATCTATCTCTATATCTATCTATCGTCTATCTTTTTCTTGGGGTTTCAGTGGCAGTATTGTAGAGGGTATAAGGAATGGCAGCATATATGGTAATTAGAGCTTGTTTTTAGCTCTTAAATCTAGAGGAGTATTTTTAGACAAATGTGAACATTTATTTCAGGGTAATGAAATTTAAGATGGAAAATCTATATATTATTCTCTACCTCACTCCTGCTCTAGGGCCCATACTATATTATGATAGCAAAAGCAAAAGAGAAATGCTGTGATGATGAACCATCATTTTTCCTTAACATTATTTGATCAGAAATACTTTTATTTTAGTAGACATATCTCACTGGATATAGATGAGATATATATTTTGATGTTATATACTAAGTTATACTTAAGAAGAGACAGAGAATGGCACTATAACAATCAGGAGGAAAAAAAAAACCCAAAAAAACAATTCTAATGTTTCCAGTTCAATTGCAATCCAGCAGGCGTAATTGTGTTGTGGAATTTAGAAAAGCTTAGCTTTTTGACCCTGAAGAAAAGACTAGGTATCTTTTATTAAAAGATATTCAGAAAAGGAAGCTCTATAAATATCTTCTATCAGTTAAATGTACAACTTTTCTCTGATGAAAAAACAGAGTCTGTGGCTCACCAAAGGAGATCCATTTTCTATCCCAAAGAATTCTTTCTTTGATTTATCTGAATTCCAAAATGTTTTAGTTTATGTAGGTCACATAGTAGGTTTTAAAGAGTTTAACTTTTGTACTTTGAGAAATTCAAAGAGCACATCAAAGCATTTCCTTACCTTTACTGACTTAAAATACTTTACTTCAATCAGATGTACAGACAAGGATATGAGAAGGTAAAAAAGAGAAAGATAATTATTTTTGGTCTAAATATTTTGTAGTTAAAGAGAAACTCTAACAATTGACCTTGCTGGTAATGGCTTAATAAAACATCACAATTGTAAATGCCCCAGTGATCTTTTATTTTCCCCAATGGTCTTTTGTTATCTGCTTTTGACTATAATGAGCATTAAACTCCGCTTCATTGACTTGTATAAAAAATAACCGTTTTGCCCCCAAATATATAAAAATACGGAAAAATGAAAGCTTAATAAAAACTGGGGATTCAAAAGAACCTTCAATATATCCAAACTTTAATTAATGTTCTATATGCCTCATTTTCCTTTTATCTCCTTGAGCTGACATATGTTTGGGCATTTGGGGACCTAACCATGTAGCTAACTAGGTTTGTGGTGAACATATTTTTGAAATTACGTTTTACAAAAGAGCAAAACAAACAAACAAACAACTGTTTCTTCTCAGTATTGTACAAAGGCAAATTATATTAAAGGAATGGTAGCCTGAATCTGCTAATAGCCATTTTTCTCTGGGTTGAACTTCTCTTGATAAATTAAATGAAAAGTTTTGCAATAAAGTAAAAAAAAAATAAAGGTAAACTTTACGAGTTTTACAGTTTCACGTCTTATGTTTAGGTCTTCAATCCATTTTGAGTTTATTTTTGTGTACCATATAAAGTAGGAGGACAATATCTATCTATCTATCTATCTATCTATCTATCTATCTATCTATCTATTATTTTTTTTGCATCTGGATATCCCATTTACCCAGCACCATTTGTTGAACAATCCATTCCCCATTGTGTATTCCTGGTTGTTCAACAGGGATAAAGTTTCAGTTGTGCTAGATGAGCAGGTTCTAGAGATCTGCTGTACAGCATAGTGCCTAGAGTTAACAATATGCTATCATGCACTTCAATGCTAAGCGTTCTTACCCATAAGCAAAACAAAATAAAGACCAAAAGGATACGTGGAAATTTGGAGAGTGTTGGATATGTCTGTTACCCTGATTACAGTGATGGTATCATGGGTGTTTCTATATGACCAAACTCATCAAATTGTAGACATTAAATATGTGAAGTTCTTTTTATATCAGTGATACCTCAAAAAGCTATTTAAGAAAAAAACAAAAAGTCACTCTACTTTTTTTTCCAGCTAATTGCAAAGAGGATTTCATCTTTGAATGATCCTTTGTGTACTGATTTAAATAAAATTTTTGGACTAATCTAGTAACATTAAATCCATAAATTTATGCAGAAATACCCACCATTATAAAAAACAAAAATGAAGAAATACTATTAGCAACCTGTTCTGAGTTTTTAAGAAAGAAAGGGCATTCTCTGGCATTTTCTATAAAAATAGCCAATAGCCTCTGGGTGTTCCCAAAAATCTGGTTTGAGATATAACAACTAGGATTTCTAAGTTTATTCAATGCTAGAATGAGACTTAAAAATAATTTACCCAAGATCCCAAATTATAAAATATACAAACATAGCCTATATAAAATTATTTGTATATACAAGTCAGTTATGTTATTCTGGCCTCTTGACAGCAAAACAGAGGCAATATTAGTACTTGTATTACACCCCCATAAAAGACCCAAATTCAGGTCAGTTTTTACTCCATGCCTACTCCATGTATAACTTTGCTGATAAGTTCACAGTCATGAAGAAATTGATGAATATTTTTGTTTTGACTCCCATAGTACAGGACCATGAGAGTAAGTCAAGGAGAAGAACGAAAGTCTGACGTGTTTCCTCCATATGGGCAAGGGCAGACTGATCACAGACAGAAAGTAATTTGCCCAATTTGTTATTAATATGTTTCTTACAGAAATTCACATTTTCTCATCAAATGTATTGTTCACACAATCATGTAGTCATTAGTTGAGGCTTCTTGACTTACTCTTTGTGGAAGTAAATCCTTCTCCTTAAAAGTGTGAGTAAAAAAGGATCTTTTAAAAGATTTACAGGTAACAGAAATCAGCATTAAACAAATTAAAGTCTAGTTTTTCTGTCTAATTTTTCCTTTCTCTATCAAATATTTATTTTACCAGAAGTTAAATGACTTATATTTTACTATCTTCACACTTAGCCTACGCTGAAATTATCTATTGGGTGTTTCCTTTTCCAGATAGGAAGTGTTTTAAAAACAATAATTCTGTCTTACTGCTTATTAAATCTTCACCTCCTCTACAGTGCTTGGTCATAAAGGAGTTCACTAATAATTTATTTTACTTAAATTCATATAAGCATTGATAGAGAAACTATGACCTGTAAGGTATTTTTTTCTACACATATAGGATATAAAAATAAAAGTGGAAAAGGCACTACTGATCTTCCCAATAAAAATTTTCAGCTTTCTCTCCTTTACTGACATAGAACTTAGTTAGATCTCTATTAATAATATCATTCACAGGCAACTTTTCTTATAGTTTAGTCGTTTACATTTCCATCACTATATTCTAATCAGAAGAGTAGATCCCTACCTCATATAGCTGAAGATTGAGAGGGGGCTGATTTTGAAGACCTTAGAGACATCTCAAATGTACCTAAGAGCAGGTGAGGGAAAATGCTGGACTATATAGAGACAGGAGCTATAGTGAGGGTTTACATTCAAGACCACTCTATGGTCTTTAGAAAAAATAGGTTCTAGAATTTAACTCCAGTGTTCTGTTATTTATATAATTTAACTTTATCTCTCATGTGTAATTTTCTTCTGTCATGCTACTTTCTCTTCTTCCTTCATGGATTTTACACTTCTGAAAATTTGCACTACATGTCTTTGCATTATTAAGGGCTTTCCATATGACTATATTCTATTTCCATTCTGTTTCAACAGCTTGAAATGGAGAGAAAATTCTTTTTTGTTAAGAGACAGCATCTAAGTTAAAGCAATAGAGTATCTAATTAGCCCAAGATGTCTGTCAGAACCTACTTCCTGCATCCCCTTCTCTGAATGTTTCTTCAGTGCTAACTCCTTGCTTCCCAGGAGATCATGGGACCTCGGGCTCCCAGTAAAGAAAAACAATTTCTTTAGGTTCTTGATTCACCCTGTGTGCAGTCATTTTCACAATGCATTGAAACTATTTATATGACTTTTTCTCCATTAGACTGTAAGCTCCTTAATGACAGAGGTGACTTTTTTACTTCTATGTTACATGTCATGGAGATTAAAAATTAAATTCTTGATAAATGTGAAGGAAGTAATGGATACAACAATTAAAAGCGTGGAGGTGGGGATTAGTAGAAATCAAGGACCTCTTCAAGAATAAAGCAGTGTTTGGGGCACCTGAGTGGCTCAGTCGGTTAAGCGTCCGACTTCAGCTCAGGTCATGATCTCACGGTCTGTGAGTTCAAGCCCCACGTCGGGCTCTGTGCTGACTGCTCAGAGCCTGGAGCCTGTTTCACATTCTGTGTCTCCCTCTCTCTCTGACCCTCCCCCGTTCATGTTCTGTCTCTCTCTGTCTCAAAAATAAACGTTAAAATTTTTTTTTTTAAAAAAAAGAATAAAGCAGTGTTTGAGATGAACCTTGTAAGATACATAAGCAGGAGGGTGATGAAATTGGAGGCAGCCCCCCGCCCCCAGATGAAGCAGAAAACATGAAAGGAAAGCATGTTCTTGGATATATGTGGAAAATACATTTTTAAAAATGTTTATTATTTTTTTTGAGAGAGAGACAGCACAAGTGAGTGGGGCAGGGGCAGCAAAGGAGAGGGAGAGACAATCCTAAGCAGGCTATGCACTCAGCAGGGGGCTTAATGCAGGGCTCAATCTCATGAGATCAGGTCATGAGATCATGACCTGAGCCAAAATCAAGAGTTGGACACTTAAATGACCGAGTCACCCAGGCACCCCTGGAAAATCCATTTTTGTTGTGAATAAATAATACTGACTCACTCACATATGCAAGGAGCCATTTTCTGAAAAGGTAGAACTCAATGAAGTAGAAATGGGAAACCCTTTCATTTTTTTCATTTTCCCTCACCATTAATAATATACATTCTGTTGGATAACCTTTACACACGCATTGGCCATATCTCAGACAGTTCCAATTGCTCTCTGATAGTTTTTGATTATAACAACAGTCTTGCTTCCCTTATTAAGACTCATTCATAGGTATTATGAAATCTAAACTCAAATCAAAACCTTTATTTTATATCTAGTACAAAGCTTACAGTCTCCCTTGAGATCAAATCTGATCCATTGCTTGCAAATCTGCATTGGGGAAAGTGAAAGCACTATATTCTTTCATTCTTTTCTACCTTGTCCTCTTCTTCATTTTCAGACCCTTCCAGGGTTACAGTATGGGGAGGGCTTATTACATGGAGAGAAGAGTCATAAATCATTGGTACAGTTGGAAGTTCTTTCTTAGCTAAGAATGACTGAACTTGATCACAGTCTAAGAATTCATTCTTCCCTGAGATACACTCATGTGTTCTTTGGAGGCTCCACATGGATCTCTTCATTCTAAAGTTATTTTCCTGACATGTAACACACTTTTTGATGGCCTGTTGCAACCTCCATTTACCACCTGTTTTACTCTTGGTGTCCTTATAAACCACCCTTTTGTGCAGACTGTATTGAAGTGGTATAAGCCTAGAAACCTTTTATAGTATGCACTGTATCAGCCAAAATTTAGGTGTCTTTGTCAGGCCAAATTCTTGCTTCCAAATAATTCAGGAAGGAAGTAGGTATTAGCTTTTATGCTCATGTATGCCCCCCCAATCTCCAGCAGACACATGTTAAGCTCACTTTGGAAATCTATGATGTTCTGCTCTGGTGACAGAATGAGAGTTCTATATAAATTGGACTAGTTAACCGGTTAACTAAGCACCCAGAAGGGAAGTGGGTTGCCCAACTTTTCTTTCAAGTGCTTAGGACCTCTGCTGTGTTCTCTTGGAGTTCTTCTCACTTGCTTTCAGAGGTCTTTCTTTGCCTGCTGTGGGGTAGGAAAGGAAACCACACTAAGCACTTTCACCTAAGCTAATAGCTCATTATGTCAAATTTCTAGTCTGTCTGATTTTAAAGTAGATGGGATGGAGGAAGGATCAAAGGAACAGTCTTCAGTGTCTTTGTGGGAATACTTATAGAATAAGGTTGTTATCATTAGGTCTCTGGTAGAAATTCTGACACAACAAGATGGGTGTGCCATTTCACTGTTTCATGAGAATCCTCCCTTACAATTAAGGCTGAACACAAGTATCATTCCTTTTGGAAGAGCTTCAATAGTCTCTATTTTAGGAAACAAACACTAATAATGTTTATGAGACAGTGTGGGATACAGATAATTATCTGAATGATCCACCCAGGGGCAAGGTTAAAACGCTCACCACAGAAGTAATGAGAGAACACTTCTAGAGAAGGCAGGGTGTGAGCAATTGGATATCCATCCTCCCCTTCTTCCTTGCTAACAGAATTCCATATTTGTAGAATTTTGTGGAGGGCAATAGTGAGCTTGGTTTCAACCACAGCCATAATAACACATAGTCCAGTTTTTCTAGCATATGAATGTGACTATATGGCATAGCAGGCCAGACTCAGAAATAATTATAAAGGCTACTTGGCATCATTAAATAAAAATAACATTTTATTGTTCCTAGAATTAATTTTCAATTTATCAAATACAAGGAAAGTGCCAAGGAGCTCAGTAAATACCAAATATAAGTAATTTTTATTATGTGCTTTCTCTCCATGAGTATAAGCTATCTATGGCATTGCTAATGCCTTATCAATTAGCACAACATGTTAGGACTTAATAAGTATTATCACTTCTTCTATCAAAATAATATGGATTGAGTGGTTACTTTTTGATGTGTGTCCAGTGCTATTCTTTGCTGTAGGGATATAAAAGCAGATAACTCACACAAATTCCCTAACATCCCTGAGTTTATTGTCAGACAATATACAAAATAAGTAAAATACATCATATATGAGTAATGATGCATTGATTAATTGGCTGTAAGAGGTATAGTTCTGATAAAAATTCATTTTTTTGAACATTGAATATATCTCTTATTTTGGTATATAGGACAGTGTCTGTTTCCAAAAAAAGTGGTAAAAAAGACTTGATTAGAGAGGATGTAGCATTTTAAAAGCTGAAAACAAAACATATCACATAAAGTTAAAATACTGAGATGAGGTACTATAAATGATATCTGACATTTCAGTAAAAAAATGGAATACATTGCCAAGGGGAGTCAGTATTCTCAATTATCATTATACTCAATAATTACAGTCATGACTTGCTCTTCCTGGAAAAAGACCAAATGGCCTATGTTGATCTTATGTTTATGATATTTCCTGTCTTATTACACACTTCATAAAACCATAGTCCACACAGAAACACTTTTGAATTATTAACCGAAAAGGTGAAATGGAAATGTTGGAGGTTAAGAGAAAGGGACAATTGTTTCTCTCAGAAAAAAAACCCAGAAAACAAACAAAAAAAACCCATGATTATTAAAGAAAAAAGAAAAAGAAAATGTAAAATATAATATGACTTTAATTTTACAAGAACTGGTTATTGGCTTCAGGCTATTTAGAAAGGATACAAAATCAGCAATAATACATAGATTAGAAAAGACTGTCCCCTCCGGTTTTTAGTAGAACAATGTCACATGGGGAAGCGGGTGAACTTGTTTTGCTGGTGCTTTACACTTTCCTCTTGGTGGTAGGTGTTCTGAAGAAAATAGAAGGGGCCCATTTATCTAATACAGAGATGGCATTTCAATTCTGGACTTTTTGCTTTCTATAGGCAGCTAGGAAATGGGAATGTGACATTGAAAGCCTTTGCAAACGCTTTCAAAACTCTAGCACTTTCCACTTCATACTATGGAGTTGGCCTAAATAAGGCACTTGCTTAATTTGCCATGGCTTCCATTTACCTCAACATTGGTCCAGACTACTGGAGACAACTTTCACTTGATCAACAACTCTAAAGAATTTCCATGAATACAGGCATGTCTGCTGTCTCTCTCCCCACACAAAGTATCCAGCATGATGATATTTACCTATCACATCTAAGTTGAAGAAACTGGGGGAAAGTGATAGATACACATAATATTTACCATATAGGCTACCTGTGTTACATAAGAAAACATATGTTTAACAGGAGATTAATTGGAGTGGCTGCATGGAATAATGATTCAGAGACAAGCACTGTTATGGTTAAGTCTTGGTCTACCATTTATGGGCTATGAGTTTTGTTTTGTTCTTAATTCTCTAATAGTTTTCTCATTTCCAAAATATGGTAAGAAGTGATATAATAATGCATGATTTAAGCCTACATACCTAGAATATATTCAGCATGACTAGACTTCTACCTAGAAAATTAATCATTGTACTATTTGGTAATTACAGATACAGTCCAAGGGATGGCACACAATACCTGTTTGCTGTTCCCACTACATCATCTCAGAAGGAATTCCATGGGTTATTTTTTTCTTGTCTCTCTTTTGTCCCGTATTTTTTCTTAATCCTTTTTTTCTTTCATTACCTCCAACCTCTCCCTGATTCTGCCTCCAGCCTACAGGAGCAACACGAAACTTCATGGTTCTGTGTCTCACTCCTGTGTCTATTCTGTAAACAGGTGTAGAGCTTTCTTAGAAGGCATGTTAGTCCCATTAGTACCTTCAGGGTAAAATATTTACCAGACAAAAAAAAGAAAACATATCAAACAAAATCTTTCTTTTGCTAAATTGAACAACTTTCACTGTACTATTTTCTTCATACTATTATGCCTTCAAAAGATCTTTCTCTTTTCTCTGATTTTCCATTGAGTTTATTTCATCAGTACAAATGCAAAAAGAAAGTAGAAGTAAGGATAAAATAAAATCTAGAATTGCAGGAGATATATTAGTTAGTGATCAAAATTGCAAAGGGCCAGGGCTAGACAGAAGTCTTCACATGGAAGTCTGGAACCCAGAGTGAAGAAAACACCATCAGAGAATCAACCAGTAATCAGAAAGTGCTTAACGTATTCAGGACGATGACGGTAGAATAAATTAGGAAAAGAAAATATGTTTTGCCCTGGAAATTTGGAGTGGGTCCTTTGAAGATGAGTGCTATTTCTACTCACTATAGCCTAGGGTTGAATACAATCTGAAAGATGAATTTTTCAGGACAAAGGGCTAGGATACCTGAGGGCAACTGGCAGGGAGAACAGCTTCAGATAGTCAAGGCCAGTGTCATCGTAGAAAATCGTACTGTCAGGATCAAAAGAAAACTGTTGACCTTATGGTACATACTTTATATCATTAAGACTACTCACAGGCTGGAGTACTTAATTTTGAGAAAAGACATGCCCCCTACAATTATTTTTAGGTGAGGGTGAACAAATCCACTAACTAGAGTTTTCAATAGGACCAATTTTCACTGTTTCAATCAGGTCTATGATCCAATTGCACATAAACCATAATATATAAATGTCCAAGGGATTAGACTTAGATGCCAGAAAGATTTGGGTTTGGGGGTGCTTGGCTGGCTCAGTTGGTAAAGCATATGACTCTTGATCTCAGAGTTGTGAGTTTGAGCCCCACGTTGGCTGCAGAGATTACTTAAAAATAACACCCTCCCCCCCAAAAAAAGATTTTAGTTTGAATCTTTACAACTTCCTAACCACGTATTGATGGACAACCTGCCTACGCCTCGATTTCTCACTTATGAACTGGTGATGCACAGTTAGGCAATTGATCATATACACTATACGCAAGATGAACAGGGTGGTGCTTGGGCTGATGTATCTGTATATGACAGCTTTTATTTTAAAACATGATTAATATAATGGTGAGTTTTAGTCAACCGAGGTAATATGATTCAGTTGATGAAAAAGAACTGCGGAAATGTCCTTTCTGTGGAAGATACTAAGTTGTAGGTTTTGCCACTCTGTTTTCATTCTCTGTGAAATTGCAAATGGATAACTCTACTAATGTCTTCACAACTTCTGTGCAGTTTCCCGGCCTGATTAAGATGTAAAAGGAGTTTTTAATGGATGATCATGTCATAGCTTGTTCTTGTTTGGGCTGCCACAAATTAGAAATCGGGCAGTTATTCTTCTCCAGATCAAGGCTTTCACTTTCAATGTGGTCTAACATCTAAGTGTGGACAGAACACTGTGGAAAAGCTGCTTCCTCCCACTAATCAGCAAAACATTTTCTCTGCAATTAGAGGGCAGTGATTCACATCAGCTGTTCTGTATAGGGTCTCAGTTTTCTCATACTGTGGGTGCGTGTGCTTGTGTGTGTGCGTGTGATTGGATGCAAAGAGGTATTAGTCATATAACCTGCTTATATCAGCAAAGAGCCATGGCTTGTTTGTTTGATGCGTGGAAATGAACCATGGATTAGGAATCAAGAAGAGCATGGGATTAACTCTGCATGTCTTTCTGGACACAGCCAAGGGACTTAATTTCTAACCCTAATTTCCCTCAACTTTAAAGTGTGTGTGTGTGTGTAGGGAGAGAGTAAAGGGAGAATCTTCCCAGCCTATTTGAAAGAGTTGTTACTGGCATTCAGGCGACATTTACTAAGAAAAATGAATGGAAAGTACCTTACAAATGTTCAAGGTTATTTCAGTGTCATTGCCCTGCTACAGACAAACCCATTCTCAGAAAGGCATGGGCTTGTGAGTAATCACTGGACATCTTCCAGCAGGAGTCCGAAACCATGAGGACCCGTCACTCCACTATCAGGGGCATGCACTCCTCTTGACATTTAATGTACATGCAGTGCCATGCAAACACAAAATGCTGTACAAGTTATTTTTATTAAATAACAACTCAAAGATGTCCTCCTTTTGTTACCAGTAGATAACCACAGGGGATTGATCAGCCTTTGAACTGGAGTTAGATTTGAATATATGTCTGGTGGAGAAGAGCAGTTGCAAGGCAGAAAAAAGGGGGTGCTTGGAAAAGGGAAGGGCTTTTGAAAGAGAAGGAGGTGGCAGGAAAAATGAATATTCCTGGATTCTCATTTGTGCCCCTTTTTAATCATGAAGCTAAGTCTGTGTTCACTTAATAAATATTAATGAATCTTCTACTACATTTAAGGACTGTGCTAGCTCTAGAGATACCACTGTGAACAAGACGTGTAAATTCTCTGAAAGGAGCCCACAGCTTCATTGGGAGACAAATGTCCTGATGAGGGTAAGGAAGGAGGTACCAGAGGAATACAAAGGAGAGATTGTGGGGAAATGGGGTACGCTTCCTAGAAAAAGTGACATGCAGGATGAGATTTGAAAATGAGACAGGAAATAACTTGTTGAAGAAAAGGAAAGGGAATAATATCACTGGATCAAGAGAAAATGGCATACAAAGGGAACTAGAAGTTCAGCAGAAACTCCTTTAACCTCCCATCACCTAGTGTTATTGCTAACATCCTGCAAATTTATGCTGACATCTCAGAGCAAGCAAACCATTCTTTACTATACCAAGGCCATCTGCTTCCACTAACTTAACTAAGCAATAACATAGTTCACAAGAGTCAAGTATGGAAGCTTCTAGAATAACTTGGTACCTCCAAAGGGCAGAAAATGTATGCACTTGGCATTGGCAGATGATGTGCAAAGATGAGAAAATATGTAGCATGTGAAGTGAAATATGGGGAGGAAAAAGCAGGGATCATGCTACAGAATGTGATTCAAATGCTATGGCAAGGAGTTTGGATTTCATCCTGAAAAAATATGGATAATTTTAAAACTTTAAGCAAAAGAATGATATGATAAAAATGGTGTTTTAGAAACATCATTCTGGCTTTGGCTTGGTGTTCAAATATTTTTCATCTTCTATTAGCAAACCATTTTGACCATGTCCCCTCAATAAATAGTGTGTGCACTGGTATATACACACATACTGTTATGCAAATATATACATGATAAGCCATTTAATGTGTGCCTTAACAAAGAATGAAGTAAAATTCAATTAAACAGTAATTTTTTAATGTCTCATTAATCCCTATGGCCTCTTCCTTTTATCATCCAGTCTAGTCACGTTACACACCTGTAGTGAGGTTCTTTTCTAATGAATATGAAAGTTAATTCTTAAAGCTTTTTTTAAATTTTATTTTTTATTTTTTAAAATTTACATCCAAATTAGTTAGCATATAGGGAAACGATGATTTCAGGAGTAGATTCCTTAGTGCCCCTTACTCATTTAGCCCATTGCCCTCCTGTAACCCTCTGTTCTCCATATTTATGAGTCTCTTCTGTTTTGTCCCCCTCCCTGTTTTTATGTTATTTTTGTTTGCCTTCCCTTAGGTTCATCTCTTTTGTCTCTTCAAGTCCTCATATGAATGAAGTCATATGATTTTTGTCTTTCTCTGACAAATTTCACTTAGCATAATACCCTCCAGTTCCATCCACGTAGTTGCAAATGGCAAGATTTCATTCTTTTTGATTGCCGAGTAATAGTCCATTGTGTGTGTGTGTGTGTGTGTGTGTGTGTGTGTGTGTGTATATATATATATATATATATATATATATATAATCGATGGACATTTTGGCTCTTTCCATACTTTGGCTATTGTTGATAGTGCTGCTATAAACATTGGGGTGCATGTGCCCCTTCAAACAGCACACTTGTATCCCTTGGATAAATACCTAGTAGTGCAATTGCTGGGTCGTAGGGTAGTTCTATTTTTAGTTTTTTGAGGAAGCTCCGTAATTTTTCCAGAGTGGCTGCACCAGCTTGCATTCCTACCAACAATGCAAAAGAGATCCTCTTTCTCTGCATCCTTGCTAACACCTGTTGTTCCTGAGTTGTTAATGTTAGCCATTCTGACAGGTGTCAGGTGGTATCTCATTGTGGTGTTGATTTGTATTTCCCTGATGATGAGTGATGTGGAGCATTTTTTCATGTGTCGGTTGGCCATCTAGATGTCTTCCTTAGAGAAGTGTCTATTCATGTCTTTTGCCCACTTCTTCACTGGATTATTTTTTGGGTGTTGATTTTGATAAGTTCTTTATAGATTTTGGATACTAACCCTTTATCTGATATGTCATTTGCAAATATCTTCTTCCATTCTGTCAGTTGCCTTTTAGTTATACTGATTGTTTCCTTTGCTGTGCAGAAGCTTTTTATTTTGATGAGGTCCCAGTAGTTCATTTTTGCTTTTGTTTCCCTTGCCTCCAGAGACGTGTTGAGTAAGAAGTTGCTGTGGCCGAGATGAAAGAGGTTTCGCCTGCTTTCTCCTCGAGGATTTTGATGGCTTTCTCCATTTTGAGTTTACTTTTGTGTATGGTGTAAAAAAGTGGTCCAGATTCATTCTTCTGCATATCGCTGTCCAGTGTTCCCAGCACCACTTGCCGAAGAGACTGTCTTGATTCTCTTGGCTATTCTTTCCTGCTTTGTCAAAGATTAGTTGGCCATACGTTTGTGGGTCCATTTCTGGGTTCTCTATTCTGTTCCATTGATCTGAGTGTCTGTTCTTGTGCCAGTACCATACTGTCTTGATGATTACAGCTTTGTAGTATACCTTGAAGTCTGAGATTGTGATGCCTCCTGCTTTGGTTTTCTTTTTCAAGATTGCTTTGGCTATTTAGGGTCTTTTCTGGTTCCATACAAATTTTAGGATTATTTGTTCTAGCATTGTGAAGAATGCTGGTGTTACTTTGATAGGGATTGCACTGAATATGTAGATTGCTTTGGGTAGTATCGACATTTTAACAATATTTGTTCTTCCTATCCAGGAGCATGGAATCTTTTTCCATTTTCTTGTGTCTTCTTCAATTTCTTTTGTATGCTTTCTATAGTTTTCAGCGTATAGATTTTTAACCTCTTTGGTTAGATTTATTCCTAGGTATTTTATGGTTTTTTGTGCATAAAGCCTTTTTAAATGTTGGTTTCTGAGTGGTGCCTGGGTGGCTCAGTTGGTCGAGTGTTGGACTGTGGCTCAGGTCATGATCTCAGGTTCGTGGGTTTGAACCTTGTGTGGGGCTTTGTGCTGACAGCTCAGAGTCTGGAGCCTGCTTCAGACACTGTGTCTGCCTCTCTTTCTGCCCTTTCCCCACTTGCAATCTGTCCCCCTCTCTCTCGCAAATATAAATAAACATTTAAAAAAATTTTAATGTTGGTTTCTGAGACCCACTTCTTTTTTTTTAAGTTTATTTATTTTTGAGAGCACACGAGTGGGGGAAGGACAGAGAAAGAGGGAGACACAGAATTAGAAGCAGGTTCTAGGCTCTGAGCTGTGAGCACAGAGCCTGACTCAGGGTTCAGACTCACAAACCACGAGATCATGACCTGAGCCAAAGTTGGACTCTCAACCGACTGGACCACCCAGGCACCCTGAGACCCATTTCTTTTAGAGGTAATGATTAAATTATCATTGTTTTATGTCATTGTGTAATAAAAGCACTGATACAGCACTAATAAAGTGCTGATAAAGCACTCACAAGGAGGAAGAAAAGTGCCCATACAGTTTTTCTGCTTGCAGTTGTTTCTTTTTACTTCATTAACATAATACTGCCTCTGGGGAGAGACACTTGAAGCCATCTGTCCATCTTGTGTTGTATTTTTACACAAAACTAGGCAATATAATCGTGTAACCATATAATTGAACACATATATACTGTGTTAGCTGCAACACTGTGAAAGAGAATAAACATAAAGCCATGCTATTTCCCATGGCCCTTCTATGTTGTTGAATACCTATCCTCTCTGCAGGGCATGTATTTAATATGACAGCCTGAAAAATCAAGTAAGAGGACCAGTGTCATTGTGAACACCAAACAGTAGTAAGTATAGTATTTTTTTATATGTTTGTAAAAAAAATAAGTCAAGTGACTTATTAATATTCTAAAATATGCTGAAAATTAATATTAATTTTCCTCCCATACACTAATGGATCCTCTTGGGAGTTAGTCTTGAGGGCACACATTTATTTGAGGGGATAATGTTAGAGAAAATTGATCAGAATCAGTAAGTAAGAAGCAGAAGTCCATTTGAGACTATGTTGGCATAATCCTGGGACGATATAACATGCAGGTCTACAGTTTGGCAGCATGGATGGAAAAAGTAGAGACATATGAAGATTTTAAAAAGTAGAGACATATGAAGATTTTAAAAAGATAGAACCTATTTTGTTTTGTGTTTGTAGTAGATGTAGGGAATCTTCAGGCAGAAGTTTGAGGGTCAGATGAGGTTTAACCATCAAGGCACTGAACAGAATCTACTATAATTATCATGTGGCAAAATGGTGAAATAGGGTCTGGCCTCTGTTAGAGCTCCATCCGTCTGCCCTACACTTTATATTCTTTTCTCAAGGCAAATCTTGTGGCCTCTCCTTCCAGGCCTTCTCTGGACTCAAGTAGCCTAGCACTTCTTCCAGTGGGGCCCACCTTAAACTGCCCAGCCCAAATAAGATATTTTGAGCAAGCAAAAGGCTCCAGCCTCAACACAGAAAACTTGGATAGTTTTTAGTCTTGTGCTATAGGGCTTGATTTGTTACAAAATACTCATTCTTTTTATTGGTGCACTTTAATAGGTCAGATGTCCATCCCTCTCAGGGAATACATGTTCATTATAATGGGTACCCTATGAATATAATGCTCTGACCCAAAATGAACATCTCTGGGTAAGAATGTCAGTGCTGTCAGGAGAAAGGTTAGGGAGGAGTAGGGTGTGTGTGTGTGTGTGTGTGTGTGTGTGTGTGAGAGAGAGAGAGAGAGAGAGAGAGAGAGAAAGAGAGAGGGAAGGAGGGAGAGAGATGAATATATGTGGCAGCAACAAAATCTGTGTAAGTATTGAAAAGATTTGTAAACGTTTTGGAGGCAAAATTAAAAAGGATCCTGTTGGAGCACCTGGGTGGCTCAGTCAGTTGAGCGACCGATTTTTGATTTCAGCTCAGTCACAATCCTAGGTTTGTGGGATGGAGCCCCATTTCAGGCTCTGTGTTGAGTGTGGAGTCTGCTTAAGACTCTCTCTCTCTCTCTCTCTCTCTCTCTCTCTCTCTTCCTCTCCCCTATGTACACACACACTCTCTCTCAAATAAAAAAGCAAAAAAAAAAAAATAATAATCTATTAGCTTATTCTTAAATACTTAATTTTTTGATATTACAGAATGAATAATATTTTAAAGTAAAAAAAAGATTATCAATGTTATATAATGGAAAACGTCTATTCTATGTAATTTTCTACTCAAAGCAAAAATGGTTAATAAATATTAAAATTTTAAAGTTTTGGGCAAATTAATCATACTGAGGTCCATAATGCATGAAGCAATTGAAATGCTCAAAATAAAGCTCAAAGATATGCAAACACAAAATAGGATCAATGAGGACAAATTAGTGTACCTCATTGTATTACTTCATTCTGCAATATTTACAATATAGATATAAGTAAATATTGTTTTATGGTTAAAATTCATTATATTATGTGTATTATCAATCTATAATTAATCTAGAGTGCCTAATCATTACCAATGAAATAGCAGTAATTTCTAGGACTGCCTCAAAAATAATTTATAGTTTGATATAGAGAAGTCATAGATTTTCTACATTTCTGTAGTTATTTTTTAAATTATTTTATTTCATTGGATAACTTAAAATTCCTTAAACTCTAATAATTTTCCATTCTTTTACTCTCTGGCCAATTTTGAATTTCCTAATTGCTTTTATTGTTCAAATTGTATTACAAATAATAATAATAACTTAAGCTTGTCAAAATCTTCAAACTTGTCAACTGTGTTTTATTAGTAGAGCAATTAAAAGTGTTCAGTCTCCAAGTGCTGAGACTTCACTGGCCACTAACTCTTCAAAGGATTTTACTGACATAGGCACCCCATCTGGAATCTATTCCAGTCTAGAGTCCTCCTTGCTAGAGCTGTTCATGTGCTTCAATCAAAATTAAATATCTCACTGTTAATTTTCTCCTGTTTCATTTGCCATGAATACTTTTTATCTAAGTTTAATACCATGGAATATTGGGGCATATTTTGGAAGAAACTGTTTCTAAATTAGCTTTAGACAAACATGTTTAATGGCATATTCTTCATGGTCTTCTTTTCTGAGCACTGAATTAAAAAAATAAATCCATGAAAATGCTTTTGCCATGTGAAATACAATGCATTAAAAAAAAACAACAACAACCATATTCCTGAAATCAGAAGATCCAGCTGGGTCAAGTTACTCTCTCCTCACAGTGTCATATTCGTGGATAAACCAAAGTTAACTTACATAGTAAGTGATAAATAAGGAATTCCAACATATCATATTCCTAAGTGATGCTTAATGATACTACAGGGAGGTATTATGGTATTAATAATATGGAAGATCTATTTTCAAATCTGGTTTAAATCAGGAGCTTGTTTCTCCCCCACCACCAAGAAAAGGCTTAAAAACTCTTTCAATATCCCTAAAAATGATGATTCCAAAAAAGAAACTGTGTCTAACAGGTGTTGAGCACAAAAAATACAGATTCCAAAAAAAGAATGTAGCAGGTTGATAAATAATAGTAATGGAACACTTTAATAAGGCAGAAAGCTACAGCATGTAAACAAGACCTACCATTGCTCAGCAAAATGACTTGGAAGTGGGGAGGATTGTAGGACATAGAAATAACACTGGGCCTCCCAGGAAAAAAACTCCTTTGTAGCCTTCATGGAGCTTATTACTTCAGCACACTGGTTCAAGTGTCATTACCAAAGAAGAACTGAAAAGTCTGATGCTGAGTATACTTCATTTTACTGCATAAAATGGCTCTGGTAGAGAGCATATAAAATACTATAATATAGAGAAATATTTTCTTATAGTTCTAAATTCATCTTTATCTTTATGTAGTATTGGGATGAAAAAAAGCTATGCATGTATTGTAGAAACTCTTTGTAACAAACCAAATCTACCCAACCATTAGAATCAAGACTTTTACATTGAGCAAAATCTGTTAAAACCACCACCCTTGTCCTAATACCACCCCGACCCACTAACACCACAAAGATGCCATTAATAGAGCTGTGTCTTATACACTGAAGGTCTACTTTTTTTTTTTTTTTACATGAAAACATTTCTAATTTACCCTTTGTTAACTGTCAAATGTAGCTATTGTGTCCCCACTTTACAACCAGATGGTAGGTCAGTGTACCTTGAACTTTATTACTAGCAGGAAAATATCCCATGCTACCTATTTCTCTAACTGTGGAAATGCCTATTTCTGATATTTAAAATCTATTTCAATGCCAAAATTAACAATATTATTGGCCAAATGGGCTATGAGTCAGGCAATCCACATTTGGATCACAAGTAGATTCAATTTCAAAGACATGATGAAATCACAAAGCAGCAAAGCTGTCCTTGAAGATAAATACACTAAAGTAAAATGGAGGGAAAATGAACCAAAATCAATTCTATATAGTATCTTTTCATTTACAGTAGATATGGACATGCTTCTCCACAATGCAGTGTTGCCTAAAGCAAATTAAGCACACTGGATTTAAAATATTTTTTTTTTAATTTTTTTTTTTCAACGTTCACTTATTTTTGGGACAGAGAGAGACAGAGCATGAACGGGGGAGGGGCAGAGAGAGAGGGAGACACAGAATCGGAAACAGGCTCCAGGCTCTGAGCCATCAGCCCAGAGCCTGACGCGGGGCTCGAACTCCCGGACCGCGAGATCGTGACCTGGCTGAAGTCGGACGCTTAACCGACTGCGCCACCCAGGCGCCCCTGGATTTAAAATATTGAAAAATAGGTAATGCTTAGGTGCCCATTCAGTGAATGACATTTCTAACTGGGCATCGAAAGGATAGAGAAACAGGGTATAGAGACAAAAAAAGATATATTGTAAAGGCCTGGTAATGGTGCTTTACAAAAGGCAAAGAACAGGTGAGAAGAAAGTTATAAAAAGAAAAGAGCTAAAGTTCAGATGAGTGGACATGGGTTGTGTATGAAAATAATGAGAATTGGAGATAGAAAATCTTAGAGGAGTAACTGAAGAACATGTGTTGTCTCCATTGTGATTTTCAACGTTTATTTATTTTTGGGACAGAGAGAGACAGCATGAACGGGAGAGGGGCAGAGAGAGAGGGAGACACAGAATCAGAAACAGGCTCCAGGCTCTGAGCCATCAGCCCAGAGCCCGACGCGGGGCTCGAACTCACGGACCGCGAGATCGTGACCTGGCTGAAGTCGGACGCCCAACCGACTGCGCCATCCAGGCGCCCCTCCATTGTGATTTTAAACTGTACTGAAAGGTTGTATCTTGAGGCAAAGACAATTGTTTCTGGAAGAGGGAAGATTTAGTGTCCGTTCCCAACTGCACTGTTAACTATGTTATTTGATTTATTTTCTAAGCACGTATTTTCTTTTACACAAAATGAGGATGATGATTTTTTCTATTAATTTATAAATGAAAGTTTTAATTCCAGTTAGTTAACATACAGCATCGTGTAAGTTTCAGGCGTACATTATAGTGATTCAACACTTTCATACGTCCCCCGGTGTTCATCATGACAAGTGCACTCCTTAATCCCCATCCCATTTCACCTACTGCCCACCTAAACCCTACCCCCATAGCTATCAGTTTGTTCTCTATCATTAAGAGTATATTTCTTGGTTTGTGTGTGTGTGTGTGTGTGTGTGTGTGTGTATGTGTGTGTGTGTCTCTCACTCTTTTTTTTTTTTTTTTTTGCTCATTTGTTTTGGTTCTTAAATTCCATGTATGAGTAAAATCATATGGTATTTGTCTTTCTCTGACTTATTTAGCTTAGCATAACACTCTCTAGCTCCATCCATGTCACTGCAAATAGCAAAATTCCATGCTTTTTTATGACTGAATATTAAATATTCCATTGTATATATACCAATTCTGTTCCATTCATCTATCAATGGATACTTGGGCTGCTTCCATGATTTGGCTTTGTAAATAATGTTGCATTAAACATAAGGACACATGTATCCCTTTAAATCAATGATTTTGAATTCTTTGGGCAAATACCTAGTAGTGAGTTTGCTGGATCATATGGCAATTCTTTTTTTAACTTTCTGAGGAACCTCCATACTGTTTTCCACAGTAGCTGCACCAGTTTGCATTCCCACCAACAGTACACAGGGTTCCTTTCTCTCCATACCCTCACCAACGCCTGTTGTTTCTTGAGGATAATTTTTATCTCTTAGATTTCAGGTGAATGTGTAACATCATAATTTATGTGTCGTTATCTATTCAAAAGTATGAAGTGCGGTAGGCTTACATACTTATTTCCTCCATTTTCCAACTACAAAGGGAGCATCTACAATCTCTCCAGTTTTCTATCTCACTGCTTTATATCATGATGAAATAAGTATCTCACCTGAATAAATATTAGAAGCCTGGAGATGTTGCCTCAGTTTTATCAGTTCCCAACAGGGGGACTATCAAGCATAAAGTAATTCTCATTTGGAAATTTGTATAATACACTGGGCATTCCAACAGCTTGTGCTTGTAGTTGGGAAACAAACAAAAAGTTATGGCAAGGTAAAAGCATTTTTTGAATTAAAGTGAATGTGTTAAATAAAAATGATACAATGCATATTTTATAAAAATTAATAAGACGAGCAATAAATAAAGTTACGTAGGCTGCTCTGAGCCAATTCAACAAAGTTCTTTGAGCATCAGCTATGAATAAAATATTATAATACATGATACAATGATTAATTCAACATATTTACTCTCAAGGATCTTGAAATCTGCTAAGGAAAAAAAGCATCACAGGTAGATAAATATATTACATGGTCAAGTCAGATTGCTCAGGAAAATGGGTCACTGTGATACACTGATTGGTATCCATGTCTGTTCAATATGTCAATAGAATTTACCAAATGCCTGCTTTGTGCAAGCAATGGTTCAAGGACATGGCCTCTTTTATCATTAGGGCCAAGATTAGGGCTGCTTCTGGGCCTAGAGCTACAGAACTTCTTTTTTGGCTGTGCTGGACATTTCTTTCTTTCTTTAAAATGTTTACTCATTTATTATGAGAGAGACAGAGTGCGAAAAGGGGAGGGACAGAGAGAGATGAAGAGAGAAAATCCCAAGCAGGCTCCATGCTGCCAGTGCAGAGCCCGACATGGGGCTCGATCACATGAATGGTAAGATCATGACCTGAGTCAAAATCAAGAGTTGGATGCTTAACCAACTGAGCCACCCAGGCGCCCCTGTACTAGACCTTTCTTAAGTCACACAACCTAAGACTTTTACTTGTATCTATTTAGATTTTTCTTTTGTGTTATTTTCTCAGGCTCTCATTTAATATTTCAAAAGAAAATACAGAGAAGTTATAGATTACATCTATCCTAAAAGAGCCAATCAATTCTGAGTAACTTGAAATCATGTGCTGTTAATCTGAGCTTCCTCATATTCTAAAATAAGATGGAAAAAAAATTAAATGACCAACTGAAGCCACAGGGACTATGTTATGATCACATAGATGATGACACTTATAGCCTCTCCCTCTCTCAAATAACAAGTTAATAATGAGCATTTTGGTATTTTAAGGTCTTAGAGAGCCTCTGAGATCAGTGCCTAGCAGGCCTGGTCTGCTCATCTGTGACAGAACAATGACAGAGCAAAGGAAGGGGGGGTTCTTATTTGGAGTTTACTGGTTTCTGGGTACTTACATATATATGATGCCATTTAATTCCATAACAACTATGTAAATTAAGAATCATTATCAATATTTTTTAATAATACATTTTAGGCAAAGAAAGTTTAAGCAACATGATGAGGACCACTTTGCTAGCTGCATACAGTCAGATTTCCCATCACTCTCACTACCTCAATGTGTCCAAGATTTGCCTAATTAAAAAAACAAACAAACAAATGAAAACACCACAAAAACCTCTCTTGAATACAACTTGAAATTCTCAGGCCTCTCTTTTAGAAATTCTGGCTTGATGTTTCTGGATTGGGCCCAAGAATCTGGCCAGGAATTTAACAAAGTGTATCCTCGGCCTTTTTTTCACCAGGCAAGATTGGAATACTGTGTCATGTCATGATGTGGAGGTGGCTCTAGAAATCCCTTTTCATGAGCTTTTTCTTGTTCTATGGCCCCCTACTCTCCACCCCTGTTCAGGGTATTCCCTTTGGGCTCGCCTCATGTCAAAACCTACTCGCTGGCAATAGTTTTATATTAGTCATTGACACCTAAGTATGAATTTAATTTATGGTGTTTCCTCTCTTGGGAGTTTGCATTTTTAGCCTTAGCTCAAGATGTGGGAGGAAAGGCTTTGCCTTATGGTTAGAGAATGAAATACTCAGAAAACTGTCAGGTGAGGAATGTGGGAGGAATGAATAAGGAGCTATTTTAGTACCCTTGAAATCACAGCCGACGAAAGGCAACCTTCTCACCCTATGTTTAAAAGTGTTCTGAGTTAAATTGAGGATGTGAAGCATGATTATGGGAATATAACATTTTTTGTAGGAATTCAGGTGTTCATTCGGAATTTATGCTTTCAAATGATTGTGACTCAAAGTGTAATTGGAAAGAGAAAAGTCAGGATGCTGACAAGGGAAAGCACAGAGATCTCTCCACAAACACGATGCTTCTGCCTTTGCTGCCAGACGCACACGTACTTCTGATATAGTGCAAAACTCACCAGTTAAAATGATAAATGGGTCTTTTGGTTTATGGTGAAGTATTTAATCAAAGCTTCATAAGGTGGCTGTTTTTCTTGTTATAGTATGCTATCAGTGATACATGGAAAATGCAAAACAGTAACACTAAGCAAGAAGTATACTGAAAAATACAGTTATAAGTTGCTGATGTATGTTGATGATGTTAATACTGTGACCACAAATAATGCAATTATTTCCCAGGATAATAATATGGATGATATGTAAATAAATACAAGTTTTGTTTAATAGAACAACAGTGATTGGGAGGTTGTTTGCCTAACTTCTGCAGTGATTCTCTCTGCATGATAATCCTGGATTCACATACCAACTCACTGTTCTGGAGATAATCATTTAACTTTTGTGTATCTTATTTTCCATTTCTGTAAAATGAGAACTAAACGGGACATGATTCATAGTTATTGTGTTTACTTTTTTCTTTTTTTTTAATATATGAAATTTATTGTCAGATTGGTTTCCATACAACACCCAGTGCTCATCCCAAAAGGTGCCCTCTTCAATGCCCATCACCTACCCTTCCCTCCCTCCCCGCCCCCCATCAACTCTCAGTTTGTTCTCAGTTTTTAAGAGTCTCTTATGCTTTGGCTCTCTCCCACTCTATCCTCTTTTTTTTTCCTTCCCCTCCCCCATGGGTTTCTGTTAAGTTTCTCAGGATCCACATAAGAGTGAAAACATATGGCATCTGTCTTTCTTTGTATGGCTTATTTCACTTAGCATCACACTCTCCAGTTCCATCCACATTGCTACAAAGGGCCATATTTCATTCTTTCTCATTGCCACATAGTACTCCATTGTGTATATAAACCACAATTTCTTTATCCATTCATCAGTTGATTGATATTTAGGCTTTTTCCACAATTTGGCTATTGTTGAGAGTGCTGCTATAAACATTGGGGTACAAGTGCCCCTATGCATCAGTACTCCTGTATCCCTTGGGTAAATTCCTAGCAGTGCTACTGTTGGATCATAGGGTAGGTCTATTTTTAATTTTCTGAGGAACCTCCACACTGTTTTCCAGAGTGGCTGCACCAGTTTGCATCGCCACCAACAGTGCAAGAGGGTTCCCGTTTCTCCACATCCTCTCCAGCATCTATAGTCTCCTGATTTGTTCATTTTGGCCACTCTGACTGGCGTGAGGTGATATCTGAGTGTGGTTTTGATTTGTATTCCCCTGATGAGGAGCGACGTTGAGCACCTTTTCATGTGCTGTTGGCCATCTAGATGTCTTCCTTAGAGAAAAGTCTATTCATGTTTTCTGCCCATTTCTTCACTGGGTTATTTGTTTTTCGGGTGTGAACCTTGGTGAGCTCTTTATAGGTTTTGGATACTAGCCCTTTGTCCGATATGTCATTTGCAAATATCTTTTCCCATTCCGTTGGTTGCCTTTTAGTTTTGTTGATTGTTTCCTTTGCTGTGCAGAAGCTTTTTATCTTCATGAGGTCCCAATAGTTCATTTTTACTTTTAATTCCCTTGCCTTTGGGGATGTGTCAAGTAAGAAATTACTGCGGCTGAGGTCAGAGAGGTCTTTTCCTGCTTTCTCCTCTAGTGTTTTGATAGTTTCCTGTCTCACATTCAGGTCCTTTATCCATTTTGAGTTTATTTTTGTGAATGGTGTGAGAAAGTGGTCTAGTTTCAACCTTCTGCATGTTGCTCTCCAGTTCTCCCAGAATCATTTGTTAAAGAGACTGTCTTTTTTCCGTTGGATATTCTTTCCTGCTTTGTCAAAGATGAGTTGGCCATACATTTGTGGGTCTAGTTCTGGGGTTTCTATTCTATTCCAGTGGTCTATGTGTCTGTTTTTGTGCCAATATCATGCTGTCTTGATGATTACAGCTTTATAGTAGAAGCTAAAGTCTGGGATTGTGATACCTCCTGCTTTGGTCTTCTTCTTCAAAATTACTTTGGCTATTTGGGGCCTTTTGTGGTTCCATATGAATTTTAGGATTACTTGTTCTAGTTTAGAGAAGAATGCTGGTGCAATTTTGATTGGGATTGCATTGAATGTGTAGATAGCTTTGGGTAGTATTGACATTTTGACAATATTTATTCTTCCAACCCATGAGCATGGAATGTTTTTCCATTTCTTTATATCTTCTTCATTTTCCTTCATAAGCTTTCTATACTTTTCAGCATACAGATCTTGTACATCTTTGGTTAGATTTATTCCTAGGTACTTTATGCTTCTTGGTGCAATTGTGAATAGGATCAGTTTCTTTATTTGTCTTTCTGTTGCTTCATTACTAGTGTACAAGAATGCAACTGATTTCTGTACATTGATTTTGTATCCTGCGACTTTGCTGAATTCATGTATCAGTTCTAGCAGACTTCTGGTGGAGTCTATCGGGTTCTCCATGTATATTATCATGTCATCTGCAAAAAGGGAAAGCTTGACTTCATCTTTGCCAATTTTGATGCCTTTGATTTCCTTTGTTGTCTGATGGCTGATGCTAGAACTTCCAACACTATGTTAAACAACAGCAGTGAGAGTGGACATCCCTGTCGTGTTCCTGATCTCAAGGGGAAAGCTCTCAGTTCTTTCCCATTGAGGATGATATTAGCTGTGGGCTTTTCATAAATGGCTTTTATGATGTTTAAAAAGTTTAAAAAGACTTTATCTCTTGTTACAACCTTTAAAGTCTAGTTTGTCTGATATAAGTATGGCTATTCCAGCTCTCTTTTGACTTCCATTAGCATGATAAATAGTTCTCCATCTCCTCACTTTCAATCTGAAGTATGTTCCTTCTATCCCGACTTTCTCGAGGGTTTTTATTAGAAAGGATGCTGAATTTTGCCAAATGCCTTTTCTATATTGATTGACAGGATCATATGGTTCTTTTCTTTTATTAATGTGATGTATCATGTTGATTGATTTGTGAATGTTGAACCAGCCCTGCACCCCAGGAATGAATCCCACTTGATCATGGTATATAATTCTTTTTATAAGCTGTTGAATTCTATTTGCTAGTATCTTATTGAGAATTTTTGCATCCATATTCATCAGGGATATTGGCCTGTAGTTCTCTTTTTTTACTGGGTCTCTGTCTGGTTTAGGAATCAAAGTAATACTGGCTTCATAGAATGAGTCTGGAAGTTTTCCTTCCCTTTCTATTTTTTGGAATAGCTTGAGAAGGATAGGTATTATCTCTGCTTTAAATGTCTGGTAGAACTCCTCTGGGAAGCCATCTGGTCCTGGACTCTTATTTGTTGGGAGATTTTTGATGACTGATTCAATGTCTTCGCTGGTTATGGGTCTGTTCAAGCTTTCTATTTCCTCCTGTTTGAGTTTTGGAAGCATGTGGGTGTTTAGGAATTTGTCCACTTCTTTCAGGTTGTCCAGTTTGTTGGCATATAATTTTTCATAGTATTCCCTGATAATTGCTTGTATTTCTGACGGATTGGTTGTAATAATTCCATTTTCATTCATGATTTTATCTATTTGGGTCATCTCCCTTTGTGAGAAGCCTGGCTAGAGGTTTATCAACTTTGTTTATTTTTTCAAAAAAAAAACAACTCTTGGTTTCATTGATCTGCTTTACAGTTTTTTTTAGACTCTATATTGTTTATTTCTGTTCTGATCTTTAATACTTGTCTTCTTCTGCTGGGTTTAGGCTGCCTTCGCTATTCTGCTTCTATTTCCTTTAGGTGTGCTGTTAGGTTTTGTATTTGGGATTTTTGTTGTTTCTGGAGAGGCCTGGATTGCAGTGTATTTTCCTCTCAGGACTGCCTTTGCTGCACCCCAAAGCATTTGGATTATTGTATTTTCATTTTCATTTGTTTCCATATATTTTTTAATTTCTTCTCTAATTGCCTGGTTGACCCATTCATTCTTTAGTAGGGTGTTCTTTAACCTCCATGTTTTTGGAGGTTTTCCAGGCTTTTTCCTGTGGTTGATTTCAAGCTTCATCGCATTGTGGTCCAAAAGTATGCATGGTATGATCTCAATTCTTGTATACTTATGAAGGGCTGTATTGTGACCCAGTATGTGATCTATCTTAGAGAATGTTCCATGTGCACTTGAGAAGAAAGTATATTCTGTTGCTTTGGGATGCAGAGTTCTAAATATAGCTGTCAAGTCCATCTGATCCAATGTATCACTCAGGGCCCTTGTTTCTTTATTGACCATGTGTCTAGATGATCTATCCATTGTTGTAAGTGGAGTATTATAGTCCCCTGCAATTACCACATTCTTGTCAATAAGGTTGCTTACGTTTGTGAGTAATCGTTTTATATATTTGGGGGCTCCCGTATTCAGCGCATAGACATTTATAATTGTTAGTTTTTCTTGATGGATAGACCCTATAATTATTATATAATGCCCTTCTTTATCTCTTGTTACAACCTTTAAAGTCTAGTTTGTCTGATATAAGTATGGCTACTCCAGTTCTCTTTTGACTTCCAGTAGCATGATAAATAGTTCTCCATCCCCTCATTTTCAATCTGAAGGTGTCCTCAGGTCTATAATGAGTCTCTTGTAGACAGCAAATAGATGGGTCTTGTTTTTTCATCCATTCTGATACCCTATGTCTTTTGGTTGGCACATTTGGTCCATTTACATTCAGTGTTATTATGGAAAGATATGGGTTTAGAGTCACTGTGATGTCTGTAGGTTTCATGCTTGTAGTGATGTCTCTGGTACTTTGTCTCACAGGATCCCCCTTAGGATCTCTTGTAGGGCTGGTTTAGTGGTGATGAATTCCTTCAGTTTTTGTTTGTTTGGGAAGACCTTTATCTCTCCTTCTATTCTAAATGACAGATTTGCTGGATAGAGGATTCTCGGCTGCATATTTTTTCCGTGCATCACATTGAACATTTCCTGCCATTCCTTTCTGGCCTGCCAAGGTTCAGTAGAGAGATCGGTCACAAGTCTTATAGGTCTCCTTTTATATGTTAGAGCACATTTATCCCTAGTTGCTTTCAGAATTTTCTCTTGATCCTTGAATTTTGCCAGGTTCACTATGATATGTTGTGCAGAAGATCGATTCAAGTTACATCTGAAGGGAGTTCTCTGTGCTTCTTGGATTTCAATGCCTTTTTCCTTCCCCAGGTCAGGGAATTTCTCAGCTATGATTTCTTCAAGTATACCTTCAGCACCTTTCCCTGTCTCTTCCTCCTCTGGAATACCAATTATGCATAGATTATTTCTCTTTAGTGCCTCACTTAGTTCTCTAATTTTCCCCTCATACTCCTGGATTTTTTTATCTTTTTCTCAGCTTCCTCTTTTTCCATAATTTTATCTTCTAGTTCACCTATTCTCTCCTCTGCCTCTTCAATCCGAGCTGTGGTTGTCTCCATTTTATTTTTCAGCTCATTAATAGCATTTTTTAGCTCCTCCTGGCTGTTCCTTAGTCCCTTGATCTCTGTAGCAACAGATTTTCTGCTGTCCTCTATACTGTTTTCAAACCCGACAAATAATTTTATGACTATTATTCTAAATTCACTCTCTGTTATATTGTTTAAATCGTTTTTTATCAGTTCGTTAGCTGTCGTTATTTCCTGGACGTTTTTCTGAGGGGAATTCTTCCATTTTGTCATTTTGGATAGTCCCTGGAGTGGTGCGGAACTGCAGGGCACTTCCCTTGTGCTGTCTTGAATAACTTGCATTGGTGGGTGGGACCGAAGTCAGACCTGATGTCTGCCCCCAGTCCACCACTGGTCTATAGTCAGACTGGTGTGTACCTTCTCTTCCTCTCTCCTAGGGGTGGGATTCACTGTGGGGTGGCGTGGCCTGTGTGGGCTACTTGCACACTGCCAGGCTTGTGGTGCTGGGGATCTGGCGTATTAGCTGGGGTGGATCGGCAAGGTGCACAGGGGCAGGAGGGGCAGGATCAGCTTGCTCTTCCATTGGAGATCCACTTCGGGAGGGGACCTTTGGCACCAGGAGTGAGTCAGACCCACTGGAGGGACGGATCCGCAGAAGCACAGCATTGGGTGTTTGTGTGGTGCAAGCAATTTCCCTGCCAGGAACTGGTTCCCTTTGGGATTTGGGCCCTGGGGATGGGCAAGGGAGATGGCGCTGGTGAGCGCCTTTGTTCCCTGCCAATCTGAGCTCTGTCTGCCGGGGCTCAACAACTCTCCCTCCCGTTGTCCTCCAGACCTCCCGTTCTCTGAGCAGAGCTGTTAGTTTATAACCTTCCAGATGTCACGTTCTGCTTGCTGTCAGAACACACTCCGTCTGGCCCCTCTGCTTTTGCAAGCCAGACTTGGGGGCTCTGCTTTGTTGGCGGGCTGCCCCTCTGCCCCGGCTCCCTCCCGCCAGTCCGTGGAGCTCGCACCGCCTCTCCGCCTTTCCTACCCTCTTCCGTGGGCCTCTCGTCTATGCTTGGTTCCGGAGAGTCTGTTCTGCTAGTCCTCTGGTGATTTTCGGGTTTTTTAGGCAGGTGTGGGTGGAATCTAAGTGATCCGCAGGACGCGGTGAACCCAGTGTCCTCCTACACTGCCATCTTCCCAGAGCCTCAGTTGTTGTGTTTTATATGAGGTATGGAGAATGTAGTTACATAGTTGGGGTCCCAAAAAAATATATATGGAACACTCAAATTAGGATAACTGAAGAAAAGATTGTTACCAAAAAGCCTGATAACAAAGATATGGATAGAGTTTTGGAGGAACCACAAGGAAGTGTGCAGGAACTCTGAGCAAATCACCACCTCAAGAACCAAAGAGATAAGAAGGGATTCCTGGAACACGAAAAGGGAGTAATGTTGTCTAGAGAGGAGCCTTGGCCTTAGTCAAGGGACAGTCTCAACACTGAGAAATAGTTTTAGAAAGGAGACAGATGGCTATTGACCACTTGTGTCCAGAAAGAGATTTCCTATGGTTGTTTAGGTCAATGGTTTTCACTCAAGTTTTGTGGTCCTATGATCCTTTCATGCTCTTAAAAATTACTGACAATGCCAAAGATCTTGTATTTATGTCAAGGTTATTTCTCTTGATATTCACTATCTTGCAAAATAAAACAATTTTTAAAGATGTGCATTAATATAAAATAATAATAATCTCAGGGATTAGGACACTTTTTCTATAAAGGGACATATAGTAAATACTTTCAGCCTGGTGAACCATACAGTTCTCCTTGCATCTCAGTTCTACTGTTGTCTACTGTTGCTTTCAGTTCTAGTCAATTTTGTTGTTTTAGTGTGAAAACAGCCATTAATAATCTGTAAACTAATGAATGTGAGTCTAATTCAAGGAAAATTTTATTTTGAAAAAACAGGAGGCAGGCTAGATGTGGTCTTGGGCTGGATTTCCCCCATGATCTCGAGTTTGGCAACTCCTGATAAAGCCATTAACATAAACCTGTTAACCAGTTAAATTTGTTCATGTAAATGGCACATTTTGTCATGATAAATATTTTCCATATTTCCATATGGAGAAAAGAGGCATTGTTTTTATTTATGTTAATCTCTAATGCCTGGTTTAATAAGAGAGTTGATTCTCATATATATCTGCTTCTGCGTGAATTTTATTACACTGTTATTTTGGTTGAAATATATAAAGAATATTCACCCTTATCCAGATACATAGTTGGAAATATGAGGAACATATTAATGATCTTTCGAGGTAGCTGCAGATATGCTTCTTTGATACTATACCAAAACTCATTTAGTGGTTGTTTTTAAAGAATAGTTGCAATGTGGAAACTAATATGCATTTAATGCATTTTTACATTAAACCCCGTTTTTCATTTCATGTTAAAGTATTTTGTAACACTGTGCATTGGTCATTTAAAAAATATTGATACTTATAGTGACTCAGAGCTCCAAATATTGTCATTTTTTATTATACACTATTTTAAAAATCACATTTATTGATATAACCATTCATCTTATCAGTAAAGTCTTTAACTATTGAGAAGGTACCAAGCTCACAGTAGCAGATAAAGCTTTTCCAATATTTTTTTTTTGGAAACTAATTTTACCACTAACAACAAATACTATCCACAATTTTCCTTGAAGTGGCCATTTTTGTTCATTTTCAAGGCAATCTGTCAAAAACCTAAGTTTGAATAACCACAGTTTGTAAGTTGGTTCTTTTCAAGTAAAAATGTTATTCTATGAATCAAGCACTCATTTCAGCTTGCATATCATACACTTGCCCAACTGCTTTTCCTCAAAACCATCATCAAATTTTGGTATACAACTAAAGTGTTTTATGTGTCCCTTCTATTTCATCATATGGAATATTTTAAACAGATATGTTTTTAAAGACAGAAGTTTGCCATATAGTTGTGGGTTCACTTCTGGGGTTTCTATTCTGTTCCATTGATCTATGTGTCTATTTTTGTGCCAGTACCATACTGTTTTGATCACTACAGCTTTGTAATAGAACTTGAAGTCTGGAATTGTGATGCCTCCAGGTTTGTTTTTCTTTTTTAAGGTTTCTTTTGGGGTCTTTTGTGGTTCAATACACATTTTAAGATTGTACATTCTAGTTCTGTGAAAAACACTGTCAGTTATTTGACAGATTGTATTAAATATGTAGATTGTTTTGGGTAGTATAGACACTTTAACAATATATGTTCTTCCAACCCATAAGCATGAAGTGTCTTTCCATGTGTTATCTTCAATTTCTATCATCAGTGTTTTTATAGTTTTGAGAGTACAAGTCTTTCACCTCTTTGGTAGGTTTATTCCTAGTTATCTTATTGTGTTTGGTGCAATTATAAATGGGATTGATTCTCCAATTTGTCTTTGTTCTGCTTCATTATTGGTGTAAAGAAATGCAACAGATTTAAGTTGATTTTATATCCTGCAACTTTACTGAATTTGATTATCAGTTCTAGCAGCTTTTTGGTAGACTCTTTTGGGTTTTCTATATTTATAATAATATCATGTCATCTGCAAATAGTGAAAGTTTGACTTCTTCCTTGCTGACTTGGATGCCTTTTATGTCTTTTTGTTGTCTGACTACCGTGGTTAGGGCTTGCAGTACTATGTTAAATAACAGTGTGAGAGTGGAAATTGCTGTCTTGTTCCTGATGGTAGGGGAAAAACTCTCAGTTCATCCCCATTGAGGATGATATTAGCTGTGGGTTTTTCATAGATGTCCTTTATTATGTTGAGGTATGCTTCCTCTAAATCTACTTTGTTGAGGGTTTTTTTTTTGTCATGAATGGATGTTGTACTTTGTCAAATGTTTTTTCTACCTCTATTGAGAGAGGATCATATGGTTCTTCTTTCTTTTTTAGAAATTTTATTTTTTTTTAATTTATTTGAGAGAGAGAGAGAAAAAATAAGTGGGTCAGAAGCAGGGACAGACAGAGAGAGAGAATCCCAAGCAGGCTCTGCACTGTCAGTGCTTGCTGAGCCTGATGTGGGGCTGATGTGTGTGTGGGGGGGGGTCATGAAATCATGACCCAAGTCAAAACCAAGAGTCAGACACTTAACTGACTGAGCCACCCAGATGCCCCTCTTATCCTTTTGTTTACTAACGTGGTGTATCACATTGGGAGAACTGGACAGAAACATGCAAAGAAAAAAAAAAAATGAAACTGGACCACTTTCTGACACCATACACAAAAATAAACTCAAAGTAGATGAAATACCTAAGTGTGAGACCTGAAACCACAAAAATCCTAAAGGAGAGCACAGGCAGTAACTTCATTGACATTGGCTGTAGAAACTTCTTTCTAGATGTGTCTCCTAAGCCAAAGGAAATAAAAGCAAAAATAAACTATTGGGACTTCATCAAAATAGAAAGTTCTGCATGGCAAAGGAAACAATTAACAAAACTAATAGGCAACCTATGGGATGGGAGAAGATATTTACAAATGACATATCAGATAAAGGGATAATATCCAAAATATATCAATAACTTATAAAACTCAACACCTAACAAATGAATAATTCAATTTAAAAATGGAAAGAAGACACGAACAAACATTTTCCAAAAGACATAGTTGGTCAATAGACACATGAAAAGATGTTCAACATCACTCATCATCAGGGAAATACAGATCAACACTAGAAAAAGATATCATCTCACACTTGTCAGAATGGTTAAAATTAACAACAAGAAACAAGTGTTGGTGAGGATGTGGAGAAAGGGTAATCCTCTTACACTGTTGGGGGGAATGTAAACAGGTGCAGTCACCCTGGAAGACAGTATGGAGGATCCTTAAAATCTTAAAAACAGAACTACCCTATGATCCAGAAATTGCACTAGTAGGTACTTATCCAAAGAATACAAGAATACTGATTTGAAGGGACACATGCACCCTTATGTTTATTGCAGCATTATTTACACTAGCCAAATTATGAAAACAGCCCAAGAGTCCACTGACTGATGAATGAAGAAGATGTAGTATATGTATATATTCATACACTATATATATGCATATATACATATACACACAATGGAATATTATTCAGCCATTAAAAAGAAAGACATCTTGCTATTTGCAACAACGTGGATGGAGCTAGAGAGTATCATGCTAAGTAAAATAAGTCAGAGAAAGACAGATACTTTATGATTTCACTCATATGCTTCACAAATAAGCAAAGGGGAAAAAAAGAGAATAAACTGATGGTTACCAGAAGGGAAATCGTTGGGGGTATGGGTGAATTAGGTGACAGGATTAAGTAGTACACTTGTTATGATGAGCACTGGGTGTTGTGTGGAATTGCTGAATCACTATATTGTACACCTGAAACTAATATAACACCATATATTAACTAATATAAATTTAAATAAAAAATTTTTAAAATAGACACTTTGGAATCAGCCACATATGTGTGAGTCCAAGATTCAATATTGATAAATGTATATGCTATTAAGCATATTAATAATTTATACATACATCTGTTTTCTCATTTGTTGACAAGAAAATAATACCTAACGCATACGGCAGATTTAAGAACCATATGATGGTAGAGATAAGTCACCAGCCCAAGCCCGCCATTTAGCAAGCAGCACACCCACTGTTAGGTTTAGGTTTCACATGGGAAGCCAGGAAGACCTAAGACTGACATAGTTGGCTCTGTCACTCCCAGGCAGGATTTTGCGGGATGTCTCCTGATCAGGAGTGAAGTCAGAATCTGGACCTGAGACTCTGACTTCCGAACGTGGCTCTGCCACTTGCCAGCTGTGTGGCCTTTGGAAATTCACTTATCAGAGCCTCAGTTTACTCATCTTTAAAATAGGTTTAACAATAACATCAGACCTAAAGAGTTGCTTTGAGGATGAAATGAATTAATGTATTTAAAATACTTAGAACAGCAGCTGGCACATAAGAAATGTGGGAACATGTTAAACTTAGGAGAAGGAAAGAGTATTTAGGAAAATGAGGATAGGATAGAGGCCTTGGTTAAGAGAGAATACAGGTTAAGTGTGAAATAGAAATGGAGTGAATAGGGACGAAGTATAAGAGGATATAAGGCAGAAAGGAAGTGTGGCAAATGAACATAAAAATTTTTAAAAAAAGGAGAAACAGAAGTATGAAGGTTCATTTTAAGACTGGCTCAAACAAATATTTTAATTATATAATCTGAGGCCAGATTGGGCACAAGTCATGGGAACCCAAATAATAAAACATAATTCATTGCTCTGAAAATTATGTTAAAAAATCAAACAAAATATTTTTTTCCTGTTTTCCCATACATCTTGTTCTAGCTCACTCGTTTTAATAGATTTTTTTTTTGAGGGAAAAAAATGGTTTTATACTCTTACTAGCAGCTGTGATTAAAATGTCTGCTGTTAATTTAAAATTTGAAAAACAACCAGAAATTTAAAACTTCATTAATTTTCATGCCTTCACAAAAACATGGTGGTAAATATAATACTAGTATGGTTGGGGGCACTGCCTTGATTTGTGCTAAGGCACAGACAGTTTTACTCACCATTGTTTTCATACTATCAGTGCAAATGTCAACACAGTGCAAAAGCAAATAATATTTTAGTACCCTTACAAAAATACTTTTGGCCTCACAAACCCATTAAAGGGGTCTAGTGTATCCCCCTGTTCTTTAAAAAGCATTTTCCTACATTTTAAAAATGAGAAAAAAAAATAAGATTCCAGAAAAAGGGAAAAAAGTTAGTTTGGTGTCAAAACTCAAATAACTTGCTTGTGACAGAATCGAGACAAAATCTGTTTCTCCAACTGTAACTGAGAAGTCTATCGGGAGCACTCTGGTATCTCATTTGTTTACTTAGAAATCTTACAAGTACTTGCCTTGTTTACCTGGGAATACTGTTGTGAGGATCAAAAAAGAGGAGGTAACTGAAAATTTTAAATCCCTACTCGTTTCTAAGGCTCTAATAATAAATCTTTTCCCCAACAGTTCTACTCACTGCTTTATTCTTTTCTGTAACATGAGTTTACCACTCTGGAAACAGACATGAAACTCTATAGGTATGGCCACAAAAGGACAAAGTAGTGAAACAATACAGTTAATCCAGAAAGTCATGTTTTTACTTACCAATTACTTATTTTAATATAATTAGACACTGCTCTTCCAACAACAAAATGTAATAATGATTTTACAAGATATGCTTCTACTTTTCAAAATTGTTCTCGAAGTGTTAACTAATATTTTAAAGTTAAAAAAAAGTTTCTATGATGTGACTAAGCTCAAACATGGAAGACATTATGTCAATTAAAGCAAGCCATGTTATGCTTAGATTCAGGCAGGAATTAACAAAGAAGTAAATATTCCCCATTTCAAGGTTTAAACTTAACTAACACCATTATTTTTATACCATAACTACTCATTTCATCAAGAAAGAGAATTCAGAGCCATAGATTTTTACCTCTACTTAATGAAAATTAATCCTTATCTTTCCTGAATTTTCTATAACTTTAGATATTTAATATAAATCATTAATACTTTCATGAACCACATAATTCACCGTAAATTTTTTTAATGTTTTTAAATATGTTTATTTTTGAAGGAGAGAGGGACAGAGCATGAGCAGGGGAGGAGCTGAGAGAAAGGGAGACACAGAATCTGAAGCAGGCTTTGGGCTCTGAGCTGTCAGCACAGAGCCTGACGTGGGGCTATAACTCATGAACTGTGAGATCATGACCTGAGCCGAAGTCGGACTCTTAACCCACTGAGCCACCCAGGCACACGCCCCCCGCCCCCCCTGCCATTCACCTTAATTTTTAAATGTTAATTTTAAACTAAAATTATTTATCAGTAAAATTATTTACGTAGTGGGACTCTAGTCCAGTGGTAGTGGAGTTGCTGAGGTCTTGTTTGTGGTCTTGAATGATTGGATTGACCGTGATAATGCTGTTGATCCCACAGTCTGAGTTCATAATAGTGATTTTTCTCCCATACTTGATATTTGTGAAGATTTCTATCTGTTCAAGCACAATGTAAATTCCCAGTATACCCTCTAACATTGGACATGACCTCATCTTTTGACAGGCATTAGACTCAAGTGTGGTTTTCCAATGGCTTCATCTTGCTCAATTATGATTTATAAAAGGAAGTGAAAATGGTGAATCCTGAGTTAACACTGTAACACTCAATATTATTTAAAAGCTGGCATATTGTCACTAAAATAATTTTATTAGTACACAGAAACCTCTGCATCAGTCTTTTTTGGAATCACTGCCCAGTAGTATACACTGAAGTGGTTACTCTCAGTAACTAGGAACAGGAATGGTCAGAAAGTAATTAGAAGCTGAGTGTGAACTTGGTAGCCCTGTAATTACAAGACTTGGGAGTGAAATTCTGCATTCAAGTGTAATTGCTAACTTTTGTTCAGAGCCAATAATAATGTCATGAACAACACTTAAATAATGGTCAAAGCCAATGGTTTCCATACATGATAGTTAAATTATGATCACAAAGATTTGGAAACCAGGAAATTTATGATTGTGCATGGTTATTTTCATGTGTCAACCTTACTGGATCATAAGGTACACAGATATTTGGTCAAATTTTATTCTGAATGTTTCCATAAGAGTGTTTTTGGATCAGATCAACATTTTAATTGATAGGCTGAGTAAAATATATTGTCCTGTCTGAAGTGGGTGACCCTCTTCCAATCAACTGAAGGTCTGAATAGAACAAAAAAGCCTGAGTAACAGGGAACTATATGTGTACATATTTATGTCTATGTCTGTATCTGTATCTATATCTATATGACAGAGAGAAATGAGTGCCAGGTACAGTGTTCTTATATACCTCAAAATTTTAATTTAATTTGAATTTGTTGATGGGACATGTTACTTTTATTTATGTTACCAGCACAATTAGTAATAATTTTTCCTTTATTTGAATTACATTACATAATCCTTAGAATTCATATATGGTCATTTGGCTACACCTAGGAGCAATCTAAAATTCATTTATATAGGTTAAGAAATAAATTATTGGCTTCCAAATTAGGCATCACAGTGTGATGGCTAAAATTTGATGCTGCTGAGATTATATATATATATGTATGTACATCATATATATACACACACACATACATATATATCATACATACATCATATATATGTTATATATATATATATACATATATATATACATCATATATATATCACATCACAGATATATTCTGATGACTTGGAGTACGTTAAATATAAACAGAAGTTTTATTAATTGCATTGCCTGTGATAGATCTGAGGAATTCATTCAGTACAAGAAGCAGTAGTAGAGTCTAAGCATTAGAATAAGGAGACTGACTATACATTTAAATTCTTCAGGTCATGCATAATTTGGATTGCATTTCAGTCCAATTTAGGGAAATTACAATTTTACTTTCTAAACTCTTTATTATATTTTCTTATGAAACACTTTGGTATTTTGAAAGTAAAATCGATCTATTTTTCAGTGATACTGCATCATTATTACTTTAACCTTTAGTTTTCTAAATATAAAATATCTCATCTTAAATATTCTAACATAAGGACATAAAAACCACACACAAATCCACCAACACAAACAGTTATTGCTATCATTTGAGTGTTGTCTTTTATATGTTCCTTTCAGTTTCTTTACATAGTGGTAATATAGCATGTTATGATATCTGTTCCCAGACTTCCTTGATTACGATATCATGTGCTTATGACACACAAGCTTACTAACCATCAGTTTAATTGCTATGTAACATTCTGCTATGTAGATACACCAGAATTTTAAAATTTAATTTCACATTTTCAAATAGAGATTGGCCTCTTTGAAAAAGATTTTGAATGAAATGGAAATGGAAGGGGGAACATAAAAGTTATGAAGTAAATTGGAATATTAATTTATTTTATCTTATTTCTTTGGCATAAGATATGACAAAACAAGTGAGATATGAATAAGTGACCAACACTGGTCACATGACAAATTCTTTGTGTGAAATATAGGCATATGGATTTGATGGCAATCCATTCCTTTTTGTGAATTCAATTAGACTCAGAATAAAGTGAAAAATAATGAGGGCTATATATCTGTTTATTCAACAACTATGTACTTAGTATCAACTTAATTTAAAATAAAAATATTGAGCTATCTGCCACTAAGCACATCTCCCAGGGGGAAAATGAAGAAGAACCAGCCAATCTTGCCCTGAGAGCTAGATTCACAAGAAAAACACAACCACATCCACACACCCATGTTCACTCACATGGAAACTCTAATAATTCAAATGAACTAATTAGTTTCTTATGTTTGACCCAGATCATAATATTGGCTTTCAGAAGAAGAAGAAAAAAATCCCAATTTGCGTGTGGCATTTAGCAAATGTGAGGAGTTACAGAAATGATATTTTATACTCAGTCTTTGAGGTTTTACAAACTTTGGACATGGGGAGATAGAAGATTGAGTGGGCAGGTGATTTTAGACAGAAAAAAAGATTAAATATAGAAAGGAAGAAAATCTCAGGAGACACGGGTTGGTCAGTTCACAGAAGTTAAAAAAAAGAAAAAAAAAAGCAGTGTGCTTTACTAGTATAAAAAATGGTGATTCTAAGAACTTCTCCGATAAAGAAAAAGAAAGAATGAATGAATACATGCATGAATGAATGAACAAAAATGTAAGCTGGGAAAGAATAAAATAGGGATGTTCAGGAGTCATGAGGAAGCAAGATAAGACGTGAGAGAGGTGACATCTCCAATGCAATGGGCATTGAGAGTAAATCCCCAATTCCTTCATCAGCTTGTAAACTTCAGCAGCAGAAATTACAGGTCTTTTTCAATGCTTATCTTCTGCTTACTCAAGTGTCTGGCACATAGTAAGAGCTTAGTATTTATTGAATGAGAATGGGACTCAATAGACAATTTACCAAAACTTTTCAGATATCTACTCAATAGAAGAAGATACGACAGAAAAATACAATGAACACAAATTGCAGGAAAAGAGAATTAGGATAAAGCAGTTTTATGTGATAATTTTAGGAAAAGAGAGGTAGAACATTGTGTGAAGTCTTTCAGAAAGAGACCAAAGTTAAAACTCTTATATCTATCTAGAAGGTTGTTTTCAGTTATGTATAAAGCTGCATGGTTTCCACAGGAAGATGATGACCAGAACAATCAGTAGGATCAATAGTTATCAGTGATATTTTATAAGTAAACATTTTCATATGAGAAATATGATATAAATAATGTAAATGTATTTATTTCACCATCATGGCATTACAGATTATAATTAGCAGACTGAGTGAAGATGCTTGCAGATTATGGCCTGCAGAAGGGGCTGACTTTATTTATTTATTTATTTTTTATTTTTTTCAACGTTTATTTATTTTTGGGACAGAGAGAGACAGAGCATGAATGGGGGAGGGGCAGAGAGAGAGGGAGACACAGAATCGGAAACAGGCTCCAGGCTCTGAGCCATCAGCCCAGAGCCTGATGCGGGGCTCGAACTCACGGACCGCAAGATCGTGACCTGGCTGAAGTCGGACACTTAACCGACTGCGCCACCCAGGCGCCCCAAAAGGGGCTGACTTTAAATTTGGGGTTATGATGCTGGTGGCAGGGTGTTTTACACGATTTGAAGATTCCTTTGCAGGCAGAACACAACACGATGTACTTGGATAGAAGAAAGGCAGAACTTCATTACTCACAGCTCCAAAAAAGAGAGAGCTACCACCCTGGAGCACACCCACAGGGACTTCTACCCAGGGGCAGGACAGCAACAAGCAGGAACTGTAAGGGGCAGCATAGTTATGGCAAGTGGGGTGGGGTTAGCTAGGTTTCTCAGGCTCCCTGTGGACTGGCTAATTGGAATAATTTCTCTGGTTCTTATGCATGGGGTTGTCCCTGGTTGTCTGGTACCTGGTCTCAGGAAGATCAAGGCTGGTACATAGTAGCTTAGAGTGTCAGAGGGAAGTTGCTGGAGTAAATACTTCATCAGCTCATCAGGACTAGCCCCTGACTAGCCCCTAACCACAGCTTCAAAACTGACTCAGGATGGCATTCAAAAACCAAAACAAAACACTATTTTACACAAGGGCTGCATGAGAATCACAGGTTATATTGCAGGAGTTGGATAGAATTGTCTCACATGCTATGGATTAGAAGGAAGGGGTCTGTACTTAGTTTTGGTTTAAATGTGAAAAGAGATTTCTTGCGAACCGTATGACAGAGAGGAGTCGGACCCATGAGCTGAGGTTACAAAAGGAGGTGGATGAAGTTTCCTGAGAGGAGTTTCTCTTTAGAGGGCATTTGCTTAGAGGGGAGGAATACCAGTCTTTGATCAAATCTTTCTCACATTGGAAATCATCAAAATTGTAGGCAGACATATCATCTGGGAATGACTAGACATAGTTTTATGGTGACTGGTCTGAGAACAATGGGGTACCCAGCCCAGTGTGGGCTATTTGAGAAGTACTTAGGAGACTCTTCAAGATCTCTGCTCTTGAGGAGTTTACAACTTGTTTCCATATTGTCATAAAATCCTTGATGGCAACTGTCCTGGTGGAGGCTTTTCCCTAAGCTCTATAAAATCTACTTTATAGTTCCTTGAAACTGTCCCATGTAATATTAATTATTGGCCTATAATTTTCCTTTTCTTTCCTAAGAGCTCTGCACAGTTAAAGCAATTTTAATAGTATTGTTTCTCTGACAAGTCTTACGGATATTTTATGGAAGCTAATATTGGTTTTCTGAAAATCACCTAAACACCATTCAAAAATAAATAAAAGAGCACCTTCTTTCTTGATATTCTATAGCTCTTCTTAATGATAGTGAATCATAGCTTCTTAATGTATTTTTACAGGAAAGCACCCATTTGCTTGTCCTGATAGTATCGTTATGGAATGGTAATCTTAAAGTGTTACTACTGTAAGTTTAAAGACAATGATCACTTTGAGGACACCTGAGATTTAGAGCTCAGCAAGAAAAAAAAAAAAAAAAACTATGCTATGCAATCTATTCAAATAGATTAAAATGGTTCCTGATAATGGTTTTTGAATCAAGATTTCTTCTCTGTTCTGCATTATGATTTATTTGGGTTAGAAAAATATAGCATTGCATTATAGAAAACTATAAGACATGGCCACATGCAAAAAGAATGTATTAATAATTCATGGAATGGGTCAATAATTGTCTAAGAACATGGTTGGTAGCTACTCTGTTTAGGATAGGCTAATGAATTGCATTGGGGAAGGAAATTTTATGAAAGTACTTATCTTTATCATGAATAATAAAACAGCTCTTGTCCCGAACTTAACTGTATAAGGACTCATAGGATTCAAACTCCAGCGCAGGATGTGACAGCTAGTTGAGAGACATCTGAGTTTAGAGGTAAAGCTAAGGATTTCTCAGTTTGCATGAATATAGCATCTTTCCTGGTATTTATACCACCCACTGTCTGTTATAATGAATCAAGCGCCGATTAGATTCTGTTAATTTCCAACTATAAATATTAGAGCTCACTCTTATTATTTTTTCTTGTCAAAGAGAAACAGGAGGGGAGGAGAAACACTGCATTTATAGATAAGATTGTTGCTGAGGAAACCATTCAGTTGGACTCTTCCTCCATGGCCTGCCTGCCTTACTTTGTATGTATTCCACGAATAGTAACCCTATGGCTTGCTTTCAAGTTCAAATTGGAAATTATGATAAGAGTCTTAAAATAGTTTTTAGAAAGTGAATATTATCTGATTTCATTTACAACATCACAGTCTTTACCTACTGTTGAGCTAGTTATTTATTTATAAGATTCTACTGGCCCAGATTCTAAGAAAGGTAAGCAAATTTATAAACCTATGAGGCTTTGTTCCAAGACAGCCTTGCTATTTTCATCAAAATCAGAGATTTTCTTACACACACACACACACACACACCAAAACGCCAAAACCTCTTTTTTCCCCCACACTCAGCATGTTCCATATGCTCTGTCATTCAGCCTGAATCAGTGCCTAAGGTCTGTTGTCACTACAGGACAGTTCAACCTCTCCATCTTTCTATCCCTACTTCCTTTGCCTCTCATTGGTGTTGTTCCTCAGAGGATTTTCCCCAAATTCTTGTACACAGGGAGTTCTAAGTCTGTGCATCCCACAAAGACTAGCCATTGGATAAAAGCTACTATCAGAAAGGGAGAATAGTCTTGGGCAATGCAGCTTTTTGGATGAGAGTAATTCCTGGGTACAGCTTTTAACCCTCATAACCAATATCTCTTTCTCATCCCTGAATGGAAAAAAGGTGGTTGTGATTGCCTTTTTGATATGTCAACTATGATTGTCTAAAGTCTCAGCTCTTTAATCAAATATTATGTATGGTACAGGTGGCTGTGAAGATATTTTGCAGATGTGCTTAACGTTCACAATTAGTTGGCTTTAAGGGAGATTATCTTCAATACACTGATTCAATTACCTGAAAGGCCTTGCAGAGTCACACCCTCCCTAAAGAAAAAGAAATCTCACCTGTGGACAGCACCTTCAGCCTATGCCCAAGATTTCCAGTTTGCTCATCCTGACAGTCTGCCCTATAGATATGGGTCTTTCCTAGCCAGTTCTTACAATTATGGAAGTTAATTTCCTGAAAGAAATTTCTTAGATTTCTTACTGGTCATATTTCTCTTACTGGCTCATTACTCTGTCTGAGCCCTGACAGAGTAGCAGACTATAACATTTATTCCTAATACCAGTTCTATCTCCTTATGGTAATTAGAGTGGTTTTCCTATGCCAGGATGGTGACTCTTGTTCTTCCCTTACTTATAGGTCTCTTTGCACAAGGAGTCTAATGAGAGTGTGTGAGTTCCATAGATTAGAGTTTATGGGACTTTTGCTCTGTCCCTAGAGTATGGCCATTTTGGGTACAGATCCTAGAATTATAGAAGAATGAACACAGATTTCCTAAGTGGATCACTGGGAGTGATGGTAAGCGAGACAATTCCTAACCTATTCCCTGAACATAGATACTACTATTGGAGATATGACATATTGGAGACACCATACAATAATTGCTGATCAAGGGTGTATTGTACATCCTGGTATATAGCTCCTCATCCTCTCAGATGCCATTTCCAAGATAACATCTTACCTGTACCCATAAATAACAATTCTATTGCTCTATCAGGTTGGCAAGTTTTGGGTGGTTCAACATGTGTAGACAGAACCAGTGGATACTCTGGTCATGTATCCACTGCCACACCTCTTATAGTGTAACATGGATCCCTCGGTCTGATGTGAGGCTTTATGGTATCATGTATTTGCAGACCAAACATGTTAAAAGCTGTCTAAGGGTGGTGCTGCTTAAGGTCTGGGCATGGGGTTGGGGGGCAGGAAAGGCAGACACAAACCTATGCCGAATATAGTCAAGATGAACTGCTGACACTTCAGGGGGAAATGATCTAATTTAGTCAACTTGTCACAACATAACTGGTTGGCTTCCTAAAGGAATGGGACCATTTCAAGGTCCTTTCATTGTTCTTTCTTGCTAGAAGTTGGGATGTTTAGCAGCAGAGCTAGAGAAATCTTGGGGTGGGTGTGGAAGCACATATCAATGGGCCTATGCATAGCTGCTGCTTTCTTTTTTTTTTGAGAGAGAGAGAGAGAGAGAGAGAGCTCATGCATGTGAGTGGGGGAGAGGGGAAGAAGGAGGGAGGGAGTGAGGGGGGAGAGAGTGAGAAAGAGAGAGAGAGAAAGTGAGAAAGAGAGAGAGGGAGATTGAATCTTAAGCAAGCTCCATGATCAGCATGGAGCTGGATGAGGCAGTGGATCCCACAATCCTGGAATCAGGAACTGAGCCGAAACCAAGTTGGTTTCCTAGGTGCCCCATAGCCTCCATTCTTGGCTTACACACACTCATGTTTGTGCTCACACACAATGGCTACCATGTTCATAAGCCTTGTGTGTGAGCACTGGAGTGGCAGATTAAGAGGCTATCTGAAGTCAATTTGTTGAGATATTTAATTTACTTGGATATAAAATGCCTTTTCCATGGTAGCTGCTCTTGTGTTTCATACCTACTACCACTGTCCCATCAATGTGATTCTTCCCCAAAAGTTTGCCCTCATCTTCCCAGTTATTCTCCTTCCAACTTCTTGAGTAACCAGACAAACCACAGAGCACTATGAGCCTTCATATATTCTTATCTCAGAATAGTTCTTTTCTCCCCACAAATTAGATAATCAGGTTCACTGACCAAAATTCTGCCTATTAGGACAATATTTCCTAAACCCTCTCTTTCAGAACCAACCATGAGTAAGTATAAAGTGCAGCCACAGTCTTCTTTTCAGCTTCCACTCACATACTGAGCTGGCCCTCCATGATCCAGCTCTCTGGATCTCTTCTGTAAGCTGCTCATAAAGGAACCCTCCTCCAAAATGGTCATATGAGTGAACCACAGGAAAGGCACAGGTACAATTGTGGTAGATAACATAGGAGCTCAATCCAGGTAGTCATGCAACTTATGTGTGTTCTCTGGCTATGTATGACCTTCATTCCAGATGTACTACTTTCCTCTTATGAAGGATACTATTGGGCTTGCTCAATTTATAATTCAGTGAGTCTGTTAGAATTCATCCCATGATGGCCATTCCAGCTGCATGGCCTACTGATGTCTAATGGCCATGCACTCCATCTCCATCAGGGCCCAGCCAATGCAACAAGCTATTTTCTGTCTGATCTAAGATGATCTGTTATAGGATGCATTGTCCTGCTCCAGAATCCTACATGTTTACATTGTGATTCTTCTATTGGTGCTTGCCATAAATTCCACAAGATGTTTTTCCCTGTAACAAATATCTTGAAAACTATGCAGGAGACCAAGTCATATGGCCCAGGAGGCAGAGTGTTTTGCATCACAGTCTGAGTATGCTTCAGAGCCCTATTTACACTCAAAGCAGGCAGTCTTCTATATCACTTAGTAAATGGGTTTGGGGCACGATTCCAAAGGGTGGAATTTCATGCCTCCAGAATGTGAGGTCTAGTAGGATTGTGCTTTATGTTAAAGTGGGTACTCTGTAAAGTCTCAAACCACTGGACATGTAAAACATTCCCTGATATGACAGGCCCCTGAATCTTACTATTATTTATGAATACCAACTCCAACCCTAAAGTGGATATTTTATCAAGTTCTTCACTCTACTTGCTACACTCCCTATACAGCATTTTCACAGTTTTCTGTGGATCTGACACCCAAGCTGCCACTCTGTCCTTGCCATTTATTTTTATGATAACACTAACTTTACTTCTCAGTTAAACATCACCACCTGGCTTCCATTATTTTGCAATCCTATGATCCTTATTGTTATCAGGAAGCCCACTCCTGTAATAGCATCTTTTGTCATTAGTCCTGGCCTCCAGAAAAGTTTCTGGAGATTTTTCACATTTCTGAAGAGCCTCTGTGTCCCTTTCACCAATGTTCCATTATCACTTTGGTAACTAGAGTGTCTTCTGGATTTCTCCATCATCCATAATCATTTGCTCTATGTAATACTATGGCATGTATAGTATGCTCTTATCTCTGAGTCTTTTGATCATTTACTCTGTCTACCATAGAAGTTTTGAAATTTCTATTTCACTTTGTGTGGTTCTTTGCTTCCTCCAAAACTCTAAGACCATGCCAGCAATGCATTAATGCCATCTTTCAAAGTCCTCTCCAGAATGATAAATTATTTATCACTGATGAGTGTTCCTATGTCAATATACTCTCCTTTATCCAAGTTTATGTTGTGGTCCACCTCCCTGTGCTCTGACACCCTAAATCTAGTCCCTTAGTCAAAGCATGGTCAGTCACTGCATGGCCAACCACTGCACAGTCAGCTAGTGCATGGTCAGCAATGCCATCTAGTCACTATCTGTTCTTGACTGTACATATTGCCAAAATCATGCACTCCTTCAAGATAAAGTCCCTCTCCTCTCTTAACAAAGCATTTCCCCAGTCAAGTTATATTATGACATAACCTGGTGTCGTGTTCTAGTTTTTTTTGTGGTGGCAGGGGAAGAGATCATGAGTGGGACACATATTACCTGGCCCTGTGATGTACCAGAACTGGCTTGCTCCAACTCATAAGAGACAATTGCTAAACATTCCAGGACTTTTGTGAGCCAATTGTTAAACTGTTGGTGGTGTGAAATGTATCACAGTGTGAATATTTATATCATGCATTTTAGGAAATGCAATAAATCAGGGCTTTGCTTATTTGTTTATCAGATTTTCCTCTCAGGTGGTAGTTAAATATTAACCAGAATACCACTGGGATTAATCATTCTTTAGCAACAAGAAGTGAGCGACTTTGACAGTCTCAGAAGTTTCAAGAAAATCTGAAGATTTAAGATTTTTAGTGTATTCACCCAGATGTCCTCACCTAATGTCTCAGAGTGCCATTACTTCCCAGTCAGGTCTCTGACTTTGGTGTCTCTAATTTTTGGAGGTTGGTAATTCAACCTCTTCTGTAACTGTACAACTATAAGTAAGTCCTGGACCTCTTCTGAAACTTTCCTGTCCATTGGCTAAAGGAGATACAAATATCTTTATTGGAAAGATTGGAAGACCAAGAGTTTTAAATTGACGACTAATCATCCTCAACCTTTCACTTTCTTTCATTAATGTATCCATTGCCCCAGCAACAGCTATATAGTCCTCATAATTACTACTTTCAGTATTTTTCAGTTGCCTCAGATATTATAGTTACCCGTGCATTTTCTTTCATCATTGCCTCACCCAAGTTCACCACCATTAAAAGTTTAACAATTCATTTTCCTAATTACCACCCAGCTTTCAAAGTGCCATTTTAGGGTCTGCTTCCTACAACTACTTTTGGGCACCAAATGGTTGATTTCTCAGGGAAATAGACTTGAGATTCTGAGATGTGCATGCAGCAGGTTTACCGGGGATAATAGGGTATTACCTCTAGAATAACCATCCATGTGAGGGAGTGAGTAGAGCAGGGTTTGGCAAAGGCCAGGGTTGAACTACATGCATTTGCAACAGTGACCTCAGTCAGTCCTATGGGGAGCTCTGAAGCATGGATGGCCCCATAGAATGGTCCTCCATTAAGCAATGACCTAAGCCTTTGCATTGCCTCAATCAATCAGTTAGTAGATGAGGATGACTTTGCCAGTAAGGGACTCTGAACTGATGAATCAGTAGCCAACACCTTGGGCAGATGAAAACCTGAGTCCTGAAGTGGAATTCAGGTGGCTGCCCTCAATATCCACTACCAAACAAGTAATCAAAATGACATTAATTACGGACTCTGTTTTCATAACACTATGTCCCTTATATTTATTTACAAGAAGGGTTTTGAGACCTCAAACTTATGAGGTTTTAAAACAACATTTCCCTTTTAAAACTCAAAAGATCTTCAACTTCATTAGTTTGAAAATATAAAGAGAATGGAGACTATAGAAATCAGAAGTACAGAAGTCTTTCTTGGTATCCCAGGGTAGAAGTAATAGGATCTTACAATATGCCTGTTCTTCTGAATAAAGTGAAAAAGCCAGAGGCTGTTTCATGTAAATCCAAGCAGAACACAGTTCAGAATGAAGTATTTGGTATGTACTAACTATAAGGAGAAACAGAATTGTAAGCTCATACTGGCCAATATATTTCCCCTACTTAAGTAGGTCAGATTAGCCATGGAAATAAGAACTCTGAATAGACTTCAAGCTACTAACATAATTAATCCTTTTGCTATAATTTCAATGGTTATGAATCTCTGAACAGAAGTCCTTTCCTATAGCAACATTTTCAAAAATCATGCATCAGCTTGTCAGAAATTTTTGATCACTAAAACATCAAAATAAAATTTACTGATTTTATTGGGATGAATAACTCTTTAGAAATTCTAAGCATTTCTCTCCCCAAATCCAACAACATTTTCTATCTTGCCATTTACATATGTTTAAACTTACATGAGTATTTAAAGAAAAAGAGTTCCTGCTGCTGTTTGATATGTGAGTAGAAAAGAAGATCATTCATGTATTTCTTATTGTGCAATCTTGAATTTGAGAAGTATTGATATGAGGAAAATGCTATTTAGTTTCATATAAAACATATTATAAATGATCACACTATGATGAAATTATTTAGAAAGGTATATCTCGTGAGAAAATTTACTTGTAGCGGAAGGTTAACAAATCTGTAGACTGAAGACTCTTCCAAATTCTTTAATGAGGAAAGAACAGGAGAAACAAATGGTAACCAAAAATTATGTAAGGAAGAAAAAGGTTTTTTGTTTCCTTCCCTCTTTCCTTCTTCACTCCTCTCTTCTTCCTTTTCTTCCTTCCCCTTTCTCCCTTTTCTTTTTTTTTATACAAACACACTTACATATTCAATCCTCTTTTGAAGACAGAGAATAATTCCTCTTATAAATACATATATACATTAACATATTTTTCAGTTTCATATATATAATACAAATACACATAGCTTCAAAGGTATTAATAAACCAGTGTAAGTGCAATAATAATTTATCCATCTATGATAAACAATGCCTTATGGAATAAGTCATTATAGAATTTTCAGTTCACTGGAAGAACAAAGAGAAGAGGAATTTTTTAAAACTTTTTCTAAGGATGATGTAGGGACAGGGAAATGAAATGGAATCCTAGAACATATAAAGAACTGAGGTGTGAATCTATTAGAACAAAATTCAGCACACAATGACTGAGATATTTTGGTACTAAACCTGAGAGTTGCTGACTTGGCTGGTTAAGACTACAGACAAGCATGGAGAATTATGCTGACTGAAAATGGTTTATTGAGTAAATAGGAGGGTAAATCCTCCCTCTAAGAAGGCTGCAAATGATTAAGAACAGTGGGGGACGGGGTGGAGAGGGGCAGACACAGGCAACTGAGCAGGTGGGTTCAGGAGGTGGCATGTGTTCATGTCACATAATTTCTGCTCCTTCTATAAAAGCAAAAACTACCACGTGACCAAGAGAGAAAAGATGGCGGGAGGCTGCAGAGGACTTGAGGAAACAATGAACATTAAGAATAACTGTTGAGAAGAATGGAGAAGAAACTGTCTCTTTAATTATCAAAATAAACATAGTCAGTAATATGGAGGATGCATCCATGTTTCGATACTACAAATGTACGCTGAAAGCTATTCTTTCTGATACTTTTTTTTTTTTTCCTGGAAAAGTGCTGAGCAACCGCGGTTTAATGCAGAATATGTGCTTTGTTATAGAGATCCAGCAGTGGAGATTTTCCGGACAAGTACAGAGACCGAAGTTACAGGTAAGAAATCAATTAACGCTACATTAGCTCAGTTTGGAAAAGGTCTAAGTAAGGTAAGAAATGAATGACGCTCATATGGAGAATATGAAAACTTCAAATGGCCTCTAAACATTCAAAAGTTAATTTTTTTTACTTTAGTTTTAGTATAAAGTGTTGAAATACACCATTAATTCATGGTATGTATGTATTCTAATGACCTATTAACCTAAATATTCAATCTACCAGATCATTGTATTCCCTGACCAGTCTAGATAAACAGTAGTTTGATTTATGCCTCTGCTCCGATACATATTTCAGAACCCATTTAAATCCAAATAAAATCCCAAGTTTCTTTCCATTATATGAATCATCGGAACTCTTGAGATTTACAATACTTTACACATACCAGAGGGCAATTAGTGAGAAGGCAAAGCAATTGAAAGATGATCTACATTTAAATACCAAATACAATTACTGCTGAATTGTTTGAATTTATTCCATTAATTACTGGAGTCACTGTGCCCCATCTTTCAAGTACTTCCTAATTCAAAGTTATTACTCTCACAAAGTTAAGTTTGATGAGACCTAATCAGGTCATAGATAGGCCAATCTTTCATGAAAATGACTGGTTTTATATATGGTCCCATCTGAGATTATTTTTTCTTCTATAATACTACTAATTAATAGTTGGTATATTCCAGACACAGTATACAGAGTGTCGTATTTCATTTAATTTACACCTCTCTATATAAGAACTATCTTATATACTCAAATTTCACATGGGAAAACTAAGTTTAGGAGAGATTAAATAACTTGTCCTAAATCATGTAGCTGATAATCACTGACCTTATCAAACAGGTCTATCTGATTCTAGTATCCAAGATTTAATCATTTTGCAATTCTGCTCACATCTCATCCCTTACACATACTACTTCTGTCTCCACTGGCACTTACCCTATAAGCTAAACCATAGATTTTGAGCCATGAATTTCAGACATTGATTTTTCCAAAGTTATGCAGAACAATGCCTCTACTTACTATGTTCCATGTATAGACTGTTGATCTTCTGATCTTATTTCCTGTTTATTCCCTTCCTCTTTCCCTTCCAGAACTGGCATATAGATCTTTCAAGTCCTCTTTGAGAGACTTAGCATGAGCTAATCCTACTAATATCCCAGATAGAATATTCTGGATTTTTTTTTATAATCTAATCTGTTTTGTCCATTTCTTTACTCAAGTCCATCAAGTTTCTCTGAGTTGGGATAAGGATAACTTCAGACATCAGTGATCACACGTACATAAAACCTTTCCTGTCAAGAATGGGCTCATTGAAATAAAGAACTATTCTTATTTATCTTTATATTCTGTTGCATTGTACTTCAATAAGTATAACTGTATCTTAAATAAATGAAAAATCTAGGAGAAATGCTCTACTGTGAGGAACACTGTGCCAGCAGGTACACATGAGAACTAGTCTGGGCTCATTGAAACATAGATTCTCACAGTTTTCCTGCAACCTGATAGCACACACTGCTTAGTATAATGAAATGCGCCATTGAAATTAAAAAAAAAAGAGAGAGAAAGAGAAAGAAAGAAAAAAACAAAAAAACCCAACCAAACAAAAACCAACCCAGTTCTGATTCCCTTCTCCAAGTATAGTATTTTTATGATTGGATTATATGCCACCAACTCCACTTCCAAATTTTTCCAGAATTATTATTTGAAGAGTAAATGAGGAAACTTTAGTAGGGAACGGAGAGTAGTTACAAGTTAAAGATTTATTAAGCTTTATTAAGAGAGGTAAGTCAAAGTTTTAATTCTGTTCCAAAAGAGAGAACCTAGAAAGAAGTTTGTTAAACAGTCCCTAAGACTATGACTACACATTGGAGGAGTCCTGCTCTCTGAACTACTTTGCCTTCTTTTTCTGACTAGATAGTCCTAGAAAACAAAGATCAGGTTGTCTATGCTTACTGATAAGCCTAACAGTCTTATTGCTGCAAATATTATGGCATAAAACAAAGGGAAATTCTTTATAATAGATTGCCCTGAGAATTAACGATGGCTGCCTTCTTCATTCCCAAATGTTTACATGAAGTATTTAATATTGAAACTCTTTTAATAATAACAATAACATTCATTATTTACAGTGAAGAGTGCTTTTGCATATGTTATTTTAGTTAATGCTTATTTCTGTCATATTAGACACATTAAACAAATATTTGGATGTATATTAAAATGTTTAGGGGTATTAAATTTCATTGATACAATTTTGCTCTTATCTGGTATTTCTAATCCACTGACCTGAAGATTAATTTACTAATATTATTTAAAGGAGGATTCTAAAAAGTGTTTATTTTGTCAAACCCATAGGTATGATAGTTAATACTTATTGTACTTCATGGTAAAAACTTCAGTTTTGTCACTAATATTTTCCATAGTGTGAACAAATTCCTCAAATAAAAATCTTATGTTGAAAGAGTTTAATTTGATGATGTATTTGAATTAATAGGATGATGTAAAATTATAACTAAGATATTTCTTTTTGTAAAATCAATAGGTGCAAATTAAATAAATTTTCATGACTCGTAGCTACATAAAGACAAATATAACCAAGCTTTATTTCACAGCTGTACAGGGCAACAAGCAAAAGGAGATTAATAATATCTCTTGCATTCCCTGCAGTCAATAGAAGTCTCCTTCATAGGAACGTACAACATAGACTGACATGGAAAAAGTAAAAGCTGTTGGGAATACTGAGAGATGAAAAGTGAGGTGAACCAAGAACATGCATAAATATAGAATTAATGATACATTCAATGTACCTTTTATACTGAGATTTATTATCTACCAAGCACATTTTGTGGGATACATAGTATTATAGGTAATAACTTCTAATTATTGTAATAAACCATATCAAATGCAATCCAAAATCTCAGTGACTTAATGTAAAAAAAGATTTGTTTCTTGCTTACCCTATATGTCCAGTGATGGTTTGACAAGTACTCACCCTATATGTCCAGTGGGGTCTGATCCATGTAGCCACTCAAGGATTCAGGCTGATCAAAGTTTACCAACTCTGAGGCAGGAAACAGAGAATGGAGGAACATAAATGGCTTTTGCTTTTACTCTTTCATCCCAGAACTAAAACAGAGAATGCAGTATTTATGAGAATTATAGTCTCTGTGCTACATATATATATATATGTGTATATATATATATATATATATATATATATATATATAATCAGGTAGCTTGATCTCATTTTCATATACAAAAGAATTTTCTGAAAATTATAAAACTAGTAAATCTAGTAAAGGGTGGAGCCAACAGTGAAGCCTAAGTCTTCTCCTCTTAATCTCCTCAGCAGGTTAAGAAGTAATTCCAAATGCACTCTTACATGTCAACTTCCTGTGTTTAATTAGAACGTTAAAAGGAAGATCTTTAAGAAAGACTAACTTTACTAAATAGGTAGAGCTATGTCACTAATTGAAAAAAGTAAAATACAAAAGATTCTAAGAGGAATGTTTACTTGGTTACATATTAACACTGTCTGATCAAAAGTCTTTTTTAGTGTGAAAGAGTTGAAAACATTTAAAAATATAATTAAATAAATTAACATATGCACTGTTGATTACTGTGAGACTGGTCACTCAAAAAACAATAATTCTTCTTTCTTTTTTTTTTTTATAAATTTCTTTTTTTTAATGTTTATTTATTTTTGAGACAGAGAGAGACAGAGCATGAACGGGGGACGGTTAGAGAGAGAGGGAGACACAGAATCTGAAGCAGGCTCCAGGCTCCGAGCTGTCAGCAACAGAGCCCGACGCAGGGCTCGAGCTCACGGACCGCGAGATCATGACCTGAGCCGAAGTCGGATGCTTAACTGACTGAGCCACCCAGGCGCCCCAATAATTCTTCTTTCTAATCATGCTCTTCTCATTTGATTTGTTCTAATATTTGTCACATTGTAGTTCTCTCCCTGGTGATAAATTGTGATACTGCAAACACTAACAAAATTAGGCTGGAGGGAAAAGCTGATTATGGAACAAAGGGCTTCTTGCCCATACACAAGTAACCTGGTAATCATCAACTATGAGAAACTTTAGAGGAAAATGAAAGTACACTATATAAAAGGGAGTCTAATGATCAGATATGATATAAAAAGAAGAGGAAATTGATCATTTAGCCTTCCAAGGGCTCTGGATACAATCAACTGAACAATCAGCTTTCACCCACAGTCAGCCACCATCTTCTTAGGCTATTGGCAACACTTCAGAGATAAGAAAAGTAGTATAATTTTGATAGGATAGGGAAAAAATGATATATTTCTGAGCACTTCCAAAAAATGAGTATTTTAGGTTTTCTTTCTTGAATCCCACAGTGTTAATTTTGTAACACTGTTTCATTTGATGGATTAAGGAGAATTCATGAGCATGTTTGTGTGTTCACACTGCAGAATACACAATTATTGGGAAACTTACTTCCTTTGAAGATTACTGTATTCCTGTTACCTGCAGTAGAATTCTATGTACACAAAATTAAAATGTATTGTATCATATGTTAATAGATGAGCATTCCTTATTCCCTACTTTCTCCTGGAGAGTACTATGGGTGACCTCACCAGAGAGGGAATTCGGGGAAACTTTCCCTATCCTTGTCTAATCACCTGTGCCACTCTCCATTCTAGTATACAAAAACCTGAAAACTATGCATTTACTTATTAAATGAATATTTTCTGAGGTTTTACTGGTTGCAAGCACAATTCTTGTTTTTATAGCCCATAGTTTTAGGAGAGTCAGTAAGTTGGCATTGGAGTTAAAAGTCCTGTGGAACATCATTCAAAGCTATCTTTACATAATATGTTTTCTCTCCGCAAACACATGCGCACACAAAAGTATGCAATCACACCCCAGAACCGTCCTTCACAGTCATTATGTTCTCTGAAATTATGATGGATCAGAATATAAACTAAAGCAAATGGTGTCCAAATTATGGGGATTTTCAAAGCAGTTAAAAAAAAGTGAATGTATCCAGCATATTATTGCAAATGAATTACTTTATCAATTAAACAATATCAAAGAAAAGCTCTCTATTCTCAGTGCTATTTCATGTGTGTATGCATGTGTGCACATTCAAAAGAGGGAACAAAAATAAATCTCAGAATAAATCTCAGTCCTTCAGTGGAATAAATTTCTTTTTTTGTAAACATTATCAAAAACCAACACCAGTCCATACATTGACATTTTGAAAACACTAATAGAGGGAATAGAAATTCAGGTCTTTTAGACAACTTTTTAAGTGTAACTTGGGATGAATTTTTTCACCTCTAAAGTAATCACACAATAGTTTGTGACCTGTAAGTTATAACATATATGTAAACTTCTTAGCTTTGCAAAGTACAGTATCAGTATACAAGAAGTTAACATTAGGAGAAGTTGGATGAATTGTATATGGGAATTCTCAGTACTAATTTTTGACTTCTAAAATCTAAAATTATTTCAATATAAAAAGCTTTATGTAAGATGAGGGGGTCGGGAGAGACATGGAACACTAAACAATAATATATAACTATATATATAACGTTAGATATATATAGTTATTGCTATATATAAATATATATATTGCTATATATATTAGATATATATATATATATATATATATATATATATATATATATATATATAAAATTTCTTTTTCTTAATTGAATCCTTCCCATAGGCATTTAGAAACTCCCAAATGTCTCTCTTAAATATACAATGAAACAAACCAACCCCATTTTATTTCAAATCTTCTACCCACCTCTCTGCCTTTTCTCTTCTTCATCCACAAACTTCTGGTAGGAATTTTCCCTGTTTAATATCTCAATTTACTCACTTCTCATTTACTATTAAATCCATTCAAATCTGGCTTCTTTTCCCAATGTTCCACCAAAACAGTTCTCAATACAATCACCACTGACTTCCATATTGTTCAATCCAGTGGATATATTTTAGTACTTAACTTTACACAGGTTTCCCTTAGTGAAAGCTGCTTTTCCTTTTCCATTGGTCTCTAAGGTGATAAGTTCTCCTGCCTTTCGACTCTCTGTATCTGCTACTTCCCTTGCTCTGTTTCAGGTTAATTATTAGTTGTTGGCATTACTCAACCTTCAATCTTAGGACCACAATACTTTCCATTCTACACACAAATAATTCATAATCTAGTGTGTTTAGCTCAAAGCTTCTTCTGAGTTCCTGGCCTGTATTTTCAAGTTTCTTCTGAACTTTAATTGTTCAAGTGTACCTTAAACTCTATTGTCATTTCAGAGTCTGTTAGAATTATGATTATAGAGCTTATCTCACTGAAGAATGACTTAATCTATTCAAATAGCAGACCAGAGACTTTAAATTCTTCTTTGAGACTTGTTTTTACCTTTAGTCAATATACCAAATCTATCTCCAATTCCTACTGATTTAATCCCAATCTTCAAATTCAATTGCTTATCTCCATCTTTTTAATGCCAAATCCCCCAATCCAAACTGCCATTAATCTTGGCCTAGAGTTCAGCAATAAAATATTAGTCTTCTTGTATGCATTCAATTTTCTAGTAGGTTTTCCATAATGCTGTTAGTCTGTTCAAACACAAAATATGTATTTATATCACGTTACTGTTTAAAATTATTCAGTACTTTTTTGAGAAAAAGAGAAAATTTATAATTTAACGCATGAAATGAAGCTTGCCTCCTCTTTAGCACCAACATATATCACATTCTACCTTGCTTTCTTTTTTTCAAATTAACTTTCTTTAACTTCCCTGGATTTGCCATGCATATTCCCTGTTTTACATCTTTGGAAATCCCTGCTATGGGAGGTTGTGATCATTGAACACCAGGATTAAGAATATGGTATCAAGGAACAAAGATGTATGTATGAATCTCTGATTTATTTATTTGCTCTGTGGATTTAAAGGGAATTTCTTACTACTTTTATTATTTTTATTTATTTTTAATTTTTTTTAATGTTTATTTATTTTTTGAGAGAGGGAGACAGAGCGTGAGCAGGGGAGGGGCAGAGAGATAGGGGGAGACACAGAATCCAAAGCAGGCTCCAGGCTCTGAGCTCTCAGCACAGAGCCCGACGCGGGGCTCGAACCCATGAACTGTGAGATCATGACCGGAGCGAAGTCGGATGCTTAACTGACTAAGCCACCCAGGCGCCCCTATTTTTATTTTTTAAATGCTTATTTATTTTGAGAGAGAAAGAGAGGGAGCACGTGTGGGGAAGGGGCAGAGAGCAAGAGACAGAGAATCCCAAGCAGGCTCCACCCTATCAGGGCAGAGCCTGATACATGGCTTGATCTCAGGAAGGTAGGATCATGACCAGAGCCAAAATCAAGTGTTGAACACTTAACCAACTGAGCCACCCAGCTGCACCTTATCACTTTTAAACTTTAGTTTTTTTATCACTAAAATTAAGTTAGTAGTACTATTTACTTTATAGGTGTTCCAAGTATATTACATAAAATAAAAAAGAATAGCTAAAATCCAACATGTAAGTCACTAGCTTTGTGCCTTTTGACAAAGTCATCATTTTTACACATTGGTCTTCACATCAATGAAAGAATATTTTGAGCACTATATGTTATATAATGTATGCATAATACTGATATGACATGCTTATTGCTTAAAATATGGGAATAAGAAGAAATAGTCCTTTTCCCTTTATATTTCTATTTTTGGCAAAGAGTTATTTTGAACAATACCATTAACCAAATACTGTAAATATTCTACATCTTGAATACTAAATATTCTATATATCCTGAATATTATAAAATTAATTTTTTTTTTTACTTCAGTTTTATCTGTGCTCCATAAACTTAATATACATGAGAATCACCTGGGGGACTTTTAAAAATGCAACACTGATTCAGTAGGTCTGAAATGATTTCCAAAATTCTGCATTTCTAATCTCCCAAGTGCTGCTGGGATTCTCACCTTTAATTTACCTTTTAGACATATCAGCACGAATGGACAGAGAACACTCTCCTCAGCATAAACCAATCTATCAACATGAATTTGAAGTATTGTATATTTTCAAGTTATACTATGTATTCTGAAAGAAAGACGTGTATCCTTTCCATCATGGTAATTAAAAAGTAAGGTTAGCTTTTCAATACAGAAATAGAAAAAAAACACCCTTAAACTGATTTAAATGCTGGCTGATACAAATCAAATGGACTGTCAGAGCATGCTTTATACATTATAGATGTACAATAAATACTTAAAATGGGAATTCTAGGGATGAGCGGATTGTTCCTTGCAGAAATAATTGGAGTAGGGTGAAGGAAAAAAAAAATTGAATGGTGATTTGAAGGGTGGATAGACATTAGAATCCTGTCACAGGGAGGAAGAAGATTTTAGGATGGTGGATGACATTGATCAAAGTCACAGACGCAAGAATGAAAATGGTATATATGGAGAGACCAAGAGAAGTTCATTTGGACTTACAGGACTTTGCAAAGTTTGGCTCTGAGCTGTAGTGCTTGACAGGCTAGTTAGCCTTGGTGTTTTATGAGCAATTTGCCACTAACAGGATTTTAAGGACCAATATTCGTGTCAGAAAAATCACAGGAAGGTTGACATTCGGTAGTATTTGTAGAACAATACTCAGTTGCATCTTGATATTCTTTCTTGAATGCCGCAGGAAAATGAAGCAACAGCTGGCGTGTCATGTCCTGCATTTTGGAAGTGTGTCTGCTAAGTGAGTGCCACTTCTCATGTATGCCACACCAGTATCAAAGTTGAGCATTTTCATGCCAAAGATTAGTGCCTGACACTAGCAGGTACTCAAGAAAATACCTGCTGTTTGACCAAAAGGATATCTGACCAGTAGACAGAGAAGGTCCTGATTACAGAAATCCTTCATACTTAAACACAGTATTAGTGGTAACACTTTTTGTTAGAAGTAAATGTGATACTGCCTTATTTTCTCAAAGAGAGTAGAAAGAACCATACATATTTATTCAAAATTCAGTCTTATTACTATCTGTGTTTACTAATCAGAAGACTGAGATAACTAAGCAGGTAAACAGTAATTTTTAGAGGGATAATCCTTATTTGGAGCCCCTTTACGTCTGACATAAATAAAACAGACATTTTAACAATTAACTTCTCAAATACTGAAGGTCACAAATCATCTGAGAGACAATACTGTGCAACAATTTATTTAAGGAAATACTACTATTTAGAAGGGTTCCAGATTCCATGAAGAGGATATTAATTACGCATTATAAAATTTATCAATGAGTTTTTCTGGTTTGAAATACAGGGATTTATATCGCATTATGGTTTTACACAGCTATTGTTCCAAATACCAACATGATGCTGTTCAAATTAAATTAGTATTCCAATACTACCAACTAAGTTCTTATGCTAATTTTAAACTAGCAATGCAATTATATACATCTACCTCCTGGTATTTATTATTAATAGGAAGATAATAAAGTGGGTGATTAAGCATTTGCTAGTTACTCCTGTAATCAGTGGACCAGCCTCTTGAGGAGGCCAGGTTCAATAACATGTCACCAAAATGATAAAATCTTAATGAGTCATTAACTGGCTGTGCAATTGTTAGAGACAGACTAGGGGTATTTTGTTGATCATAAAAGAGGAAGTTGAGGCTAAGAGATACAATAATTTGGGTGGCATTTATTAAGGCAGTACATATATCCTAATTCTGAGGGGTTTTTTGTTTTCTCAATTTCAGAGGCTTTGAAGTATAGGCATATCATTTCCTCCTTTATCATGAGATACTTCATGTAAGAGTGATTTAAGAAAAACATTTCCAAGCCTCCTGGTACCTTTGGATCTGCATATACAAATTTGTTCCAATTCAAAAGTTACCTTATACTTCCTTAATTTCAAAGTTATGTTGTTTATCTTTTTGTCTTCTGTTGCCATGGAGGTGGACAACCACAGGTGACAGTGACTTCTCTATTTTTTATCACCTAATTTGGGTAAAATATATTTATGTGCTTCTGGGTGGCTCAGTCTGTTAGGCACCTGACTTTTGATTTTGGCTCAAGGTTCATGGGTTCGAGCCCCATGTCAGGCTCTATGCTGACAGCATGGAGCCTACTTGTGTTTCTCTGTATCCCTCTTTCTCTGCCCCCACTCTCTTACAAACAAATAACATTAAAAAATATATTTATATATTAATCCAGATAGTTGATGCACTGTAAATTCTGTTGTAGCCGCTAAAACAGCATGAGTTACTGAAAGTTGAATTTCCAGGTGGCATGAAGGATACAGTTTGTGTCCTTGTAATTAAGGAGTAGAGCTACAGGATAACCCCTGAGATAGGACTAGTCTTTCAGGTAGTCACCCAGCCCTGTAATGAGGCTTATACATCCACTCTTACATACCAGTTGGAGGTTATAATAGATCCTGATTAGAGGAAGGTAAAAAGATTCACAATGAGTCTGGCTGCCACGTTATTTGAGACATGTTTGTAAGGCCTACGGAGGATTATCACAGAGAGGGTTTGAAGAGCAGTGTGATGGCAGATTTTAAATATTTTACCCTGAGAGTCTTCACTTGTAAGAAAGAGTAATAAAATTAGTACTATTAAAAAGGTACTGATGAAAATCATTATTTAGCTTGAGGGAAAACTATATAAAATATAAAGCCTTCAAAAATGAATGGTCTTAGAAGAAAACATAGGGGATAATCTCCTTGACATAGGTCTTGGCAAAACACCAAAAGCAAGAACAACAAAAAAGCAAAAAGAAACAAGTGGGATTACATCAAGTTAAAAAGCTTCTGCTTCTGCACAGCAAAATAAACCATCAACAAAAGAAAAGGCAACCTAACGGATGGAAGAAAATGTTTGGATATCATATATTTGATAAGGGATAAATGGCTGATATATATACATCTATGGAATATATATATATATATGTATATATATATGGAATACATATATGGAATATGTATATAGGGAATATATATATATACAGGGAATATATATATATGAATATATATATGGAATATATATATGAATATATATATGTATGTGCATATGTATATACATGTATGTGTATATATATACACATATATATGTATGTGTATATATATATGTGTGTGTGTGTGTGTATATATATGTATGGAACTCATACAACTCAACAGCAAAAGAAATCAATTTAATAATGGACAGAGCAACTAAACAGACATTTTTCAAAAGAATACATCCAAATGGTGAACAGGTCCATAAAAAGCTACTCCTCATCACTAATCATCAAGACAATGCCAATAAAAACCACTAGGAGATATTTTATGCCTGTTAGAAAGGCTATCATCAAAAAGACAAAAGATAAGTGTTTCAAGGATGTGGAAAAAAGGGTACTTTTATGCACTATTGGTGGGAATGCAAATTGGTACAGCCACTCTGGGAAACATCATGGAGTGTGCTCAAAAAACTAAAAATGAACTACCATATCATACAGCAATTCCACTTCTGGGTATATATCTGAAGGAAACAAAATCACTGTCTAGAAAAGATATCTGCCCTCCTATGATCACTGCAGGATTAATTATAATAGCCAAGACATGGAAACAGCCTACGTGTCCAGAAACAGATGAATGGATTAAAAATGTGGTATGTATATACAATTGAGTATTATCCCTCCATAAAAAAGCAGAAAATCTTAACATTTACAAAAACATGGATAGACCCTGAGGGCATTATGCTAAGTGAAATAAGTCAGACAGAGAAAGATAGATACTGTAGTATCTCACTTATACATGGAATCTGAAGAAACAAACTCATAGAAACAGAGAACAGATTGGTGGTTGCCAGCAGTGGCAGTGGAGGTGGGAGGAATTAGGAGAAATAGGTGAAGGAGGTCTAAAGGCACAATTCCCAAGTCATAAGAAGAATAAGTTCTGAGGATTTAATATATAATATGGTGACTATAGTTAGCAACACTATATTGGGTACCTGAGAATTCATAAAGGAGTAAATCTTAATATTCTCATCACAAGAAAAAGATTATAGCTGTGAGGTGATGAAGGTTAACTAAATTTATTATGATGTCATTTGAAAATATATACATGTCACATCATTATGTTGCATACCTTAAACTAATACAATGTTATAGGTCAATTATATTTAGGTAAGACTGGAAAAAAAATAAAGATTCAGTGTTTACAAAAATACCTATTGTAATGTGTGAGGTAGAATGCTTCCCTGCTTTTTATTTTTAAAGCATAAATGGTTACCTACCAGAGATGTAAAAAATGAGATTTTTCAATTTGTTAAATTTAATATGTTATGTTCTTCATATGATAGTTTATGATAATTAAATTATTTAATCCATGCAAATCACCTAGAATCATCTCTGCCACATAAGGGCTTAACAACTGCTGGTTATCATCTCTATCATTATCAACGTGTTTACCTTATCAATCATGATGTATTAGCTTTTCACGTTGTACACCTCTGTCAAATTGAGTTGCGTTTTAAGCAGCAGCATGTGTTTTCTATCTTGTAAAACCATAAATAATGATGTGTCTTAAAATCAATGATATACTAAATAAAATATGGTATTAGCTTCATTCATCACAGTATGTGCAGTGTTCAACTTTACTTTCCAGATAAAACTGCCTCCTGTTCACGGATTCTGTTGTTGACTGGTATGTATTCAGAATGGCCCTGAATTATTCTGGAAGTTACAACTGATACAGAGCCAGTCACTCCACAACTTGGCCAGCTACCATGAGACGGTCACCAGGAAAGAGCTCTGCTGAACGTTAACTGTGTAAACTTGATTAGCTCTCCCTACAGTTGGCAGTATAGAATATAAGTAAAGATTGCTCAGAGGGAACAGAAAGAAAATGGGGCAGATGCATAGAGACTAACATGGATGCTGTGAAAAAGAAAGACTGTGATAATAATTTATTTCTAGAACTGGGTTCTTTACTGTTCTAAGGACCAGTAAGTCTCTAAACATTTTTTTAATTTTTTAAATGTTTATTTTTGAGAGAGAGACAGAATGTGAGCAGAGGAGGGGAAGAAAGAGAGGGAAACACAGAATCTCAAACAGACTCCAAGCTCCAAGCTATCAGCACAGAGCCCCTTGGACTCGAATTCAGAAGCCATGAGATCATGACCTGAGCTGAAGTCGGACACTTAACTGACTGAGCTGCCCAGGTGCCCCAGTAAGTTTCTAACCTTTATTTCTAACATCTGCCCAGTTAGGGTGGACTGTATCAATCCCAATTCACAAAAATAGTAATACACATGGCTTAGCTTGAAAAGGCCATTTTCAAGAAGAATTCAAGATTTGGCCACATTAAGAAGACACTATCCTAAAGGTAAACCTTTTCTTAGTCTGGAGCATTTCACGTTGGGAAGAAAGTTCTCAAGCGTTTGTCCTTACCTGGCCTTTTCGTTAACTGGAGGTTTAAAACTACTGTTTGAGACATTTTCATAATCACCAAGAATTTGTGATGACTGAATTGCTCATATGGAATTATTATAAAATGTTTGCCTATCGATACAGGCAGGGATCCTTAGTAGATATCTTTGTAGTAGAGACTGTTATACAAGTCCCCCTATTCTTTTTTCACTTCCTTTAGTAGTAATAGAACTTTTGATAAAAGCATATCACATGGCCATCTGTCAGATAACATTTCCTAGCCTCCTCTGCAGTTAGGAATGACCATGTGACCAAGCTTTGCCAATGGCAGATGAGAATGATGTAAGAAACTTCTGAGTCACTCTTGAATCAGGAAGCTTCTCACTTGACATTTTTCATCTGGAGAAAAGTGTGGCTGGAATGAAAGCCACCCATTGAGTAGGCAAGAAAGAGGAATGTTCTAATGAATGTAGAGCAATGAGACAAAGGGACACAGGCCTTTAGATGACCTCTTGACACTGATCCCCCTTTTTTTGAATATGAAATTTATTGTCAAATTGGTTTCCACACAACACCCAGTGCTCATCCCAAAAAACACTGATCCCCTTTTAATGATGGCTTCAACCTTGGCTTCTGACAAGTTTCTATTACCTGCTCCCTGCATGTGTCTACCTGCTTCACACATGCATGCCTTTTGCTCAGGCTTCCTGCTAACCTAGTTATTTGAGTTATGAAATGTCTTCTATCTTGCTTGACCCACAGTAATCCTTATCACATACTTCTTAAGAAGCTTACTGTATTCTATAACTAATACATTCTGTAATGTATTTTAAATGAAGCTGGGATGATTATTATTTCTTCTTTTATAGATTGTCTGACTGGTTGTTGATTTTTCTCAAAATAAATGTGAATCTTGCTAAGGCCCTTTGCTCACAAATAAAATATAGGCTGAAAAGAATCTCTCAATATCATGGTGCTAACTCTGTCCTTGAAGACCAAGATGGCTTTAAAGATGCCAAATGTAATAACCCAATTTAGAGTTAAACAAATAAACATATAAATTAAAGAGATTTTAAATTCAGTACTGCCTACTTTAACCATAGATGTCTCTAGAGAAGTCAGCTATTTAGTTAAGGTATGAAATCTGCTCAAACAGATCAAGAAATCCATGCAAAGAAAGAATCATCACTTAAAGAATAATTTATTTTGTAATCTTAAAGAGGTCACTATTTGCATAAGAGAATACAGGAAAAGACTTAAATATACATGTTTGGACTATTTATACACACATACACACACACACACACACATAATTAGATATTTGGATTTGGAATCATTTTAATAAAATGACCCCATTTTTTTTTTAATATATGAAATTTATTGTCAAGTTGGTTTCCATACAACACCCAGTGCTCATCCCAAAAGGTGCGCTCCTCAATACCCATCACCCACCCTCCCCACCCTCCCACCCCCCGTCAACCCTCAGTTTGTTCTCAGTTTTTAACAGTCTCTTATGCTTTGGCTCTCTCCCACTCTAACCTCTTTTTTTTTTTTTCCTTCCCCTCCCCCATGGGTTTCTGTTAAGTTTCTCAGGATCCACATAAGAGTGAAACCATATGGTATCTGTCTTTCTCTGTATGGCTTATTTCACTTAGCATCACACTCTCCAGTTCCATCCACGTTGCTACAAAAAGCCATATTTCATTTTTTCTCATTGCCACGTAGTATTCCATTGTGTATATAAACCACAATTTCTTTATCCATTCATCAGTTGATGGACATTTAGCTCTTTCCATAATTTGGCTATTGTTGAGAGTGCTGCTATAAACATTGGGGTACAAGTGCCCCTATGCATCAGTATTCCTGTATCCCTTGGATAAATTCCTAGCAGTGCTATTGGTGGGTCATAGGGTAGGAAAATGACCCCATTTTGAAAATGAGCTGGATATAGTAGGGTTTCAGAATAGTGTAATATTCACAGGAAAATTTTAGATAGGTTTTTTTTTGATAAATAACAATTGTCCTGTCTCTGCAACTGTCTTACTCCCCCAGTGGAAATTTCAAGAAAGCCCAAGTAACATTCCTACAGTAGAGACGTGTATCAATATAAAAAAGACACAAATGAAAATCAGAAAAAAATCCTGAAAGTTGGGTCTACACTCTCAACATAAAATATAGATCAATTACTTTTATCCATTCATTGATAGTTTGAGCTGGAAGCAATCTCAGCTCTACTCCCTTGACTCACAAATGAGAAATTAGAGGCCAAAAGAGTTAAACAAAGTAATAAGATTAATCAAGGTCACAAAGCTAATTACAGACAGTCTCAAGATTAAAACATTGGTTTCCTGGTTTGCAGTCCTGGCCTCTTCCCACTAAGCCATATTGTCATTAAGATTCCATTTAAAAGTAATCTGGTTAAAAATACAGCTAAGGAGAAGAAGCAAGTCTGTCCATGTTGTTCAATCAAATGCAAAATTCCTCAAAGTTCATTCACACCAAGCACATCTGGCTAGTGCACCAGTCTCTTGCTAGAGCTGGGCATGTCAAATCAAAGAAATTGCAGTCTGAACATGCCGAGGAAAGGCTGCAGTGTAACACTGTGGGTAGTGGGATTCAGGCCACATTTTGAACTGCTGGAAAGAGGGGAGGATTTAAGCCCCAAATGGGGCTTAAAGGAAGAATAAATCTGTTAGCAGAGCAATTACTCATGTCCTCAGTAAACTGCCTCCTTCAAGGATTAGCAGATAAATCTAAGCCCAGGCATTAGTGTTTTCTTGGCACATCCTCCTTCTGCACATCAATAACAATGTATTTACCCAATTATCAGATAATCCCACTTAAATTGATCAATTGATAGCGCCCCAGTTCTTTCAAAGCATTGCTTTGTTTTCTTTGGCCTCAAACACCTAAAAATATTTCTAGAGGTCAGAAAAGTACAAATTGCAAATTTATTATTCTTGGAGTCGCTGGATGACCTTTAACCTGATTTTTCAGAACCTGCATGGTGCCTTGGAAAAGTGATTTCCATTAAAGTAACTAGGAGTCCTAGGGCTAAAGACAGCTTTGAGACTTAACCCATTCATGTACTCAGCCCACACTGAAAAGAGGAATTGATAGTCACATAAGGCACTTTGCCATTTTTATATCCCTTCACTCTGAAACCGTGGACTTGTTTTCTTCCTCTCGTTTTATTTTTTCCCTTACCTTTTCAACCAAACAATACCATACAAATTGTTAAAAAGTGATAAATCCTGTGGAGAACATCATTTTCCCTTCACATATAGGCCATACCAAACATTAGGTGGGTTGAATTTACACAGGGATATCACGACCCTCACCCTCTCCTTTGAAATCCTTAGAACTGATGGAAGAAGTGCTCAGAGCCCAATTGTGTTCACTGTTCTAAGAGGAGTTAACAGATTTTGCAAATAAAAATACAGGATATTCAGTTACATTTGAACTTAAACATGAAATTCAACGTGCACAGGTATTTTTTAGTTTAAGTATGTCCTAAATATTTCATAAGATATACTTAAAACGAAAACTGTAGCTGTTGCTCATGAAGCCAAATGTAACTGGTCATCACGTAGTCCTGCGTTTTTGTTTTTGTTTTGGCAATTGCATAACGAGAGACCCTAACATTTCAGCTACTAAGGATGGCAGAGTCAGCCACACAATGTAATTTAGGGCTGACTGGGTTCAGAACATGCCACCTCCAAGGTGGTACTTTGGGATGTTCAATATGTTAGGCTGAAGGGGTTTGAGAAAATGGCAGAAGCAGGAAGATCTTCCCTGACCTTTCCGGGTCCTTCTCTGAAGCAGATCATAAGATCCTCACCTGAGAGGTGCCCTCCCCATTCCTTTGCTGGGAGGAAAGGAACATCCTTATCTCCAGGAGGAGGGAAAAGAATCTGAATTAACAGATGTCATGATTTCCCCACTTTACTACACTCAGCTCCTATTCTTTGCCCTATCATACTGTGCCATGACTGTCCACTCTACATCACCCCTGCCATAAAAGCACTCAGGTCTTCAGGTCTTTATTTCCTTACAAAGGCTTCCGTGTCACATAAAAGTTATAGTAAATAAATTTATATGCTTTTCTCCTGCTAATTCCTCTTTAACAGCTTGATTTTCAGACCCAGGCAGGGACCTTAAAGAGAATTGGGGGAAACTCTTTTCTCCCCTACAGGACACATTCTGCCATGTATCAGTCTAAGAATCAAGGGAGCAAAGGATTTCATCAAGGCTTGTGATGAAAAAAGCCATTCTCCATCAATACCACGTTTACAATTTGCCTATTTCATTTTCAGTTAAATCTTGGTTCTCTCTGGGATCATCTCCCCCCACCCCTGCCCTGCTCCCCTTACCCAGACTAGTTTCCTCCCACTGCCCCAAGAATGCACTTGGTTATTCCCCATATTATCTGCATGTATTTTGATCCCATCTGGTACACACTTTTCCCATCTGTATCTTCTCTAATCATTTAATCCCAATCACCCTTTAAATCCTATTTCCTCTGTGAAACTTCCCTTGTTAGCATATGGCTCTCCTACCCAGTTTGAAGCACTAGGGAACATTCTAGGTCCTTTATTTGGCACTAACATTTTAATGTGGTTTTTTAAATTGCTAATTCATTCTCTCTGTATCTGTCTGCCTCTATGTCTCTGTCTCTCTCTCTCTCTCTCTCTCACACACACACACACACACACACACACACACACACACACCCTACCTCTGGGCTTTTTAAAGAGTAATGTCCTGAAGGGAGTCATAAAGATTTATTTAGTTCTATTTCTATTCCAGTGATAATAAATATGCTTAGTAATATACCAAATCTGGGAAATGGTTTCAAAATTTAGTCAGTCTCTTAACTTGACATTCTCTATCTCCTTGATAATCCAAACCATATATTCCTTCATTTAATATTTATTGAGTACCTATCATATGCCAGATATTTCCTTAGTTTTCAGATCATTAAAATAGAAGTTGCATGAGAGCAGAGATTGTTTTGTTTAGCTACTTCTCCAAAAACTAGAAAATGCCTGGTACAAAGTAGATGCTCAGTGAATATGAAGGTTGAATAAATAAAGTAGGACCTACTATTTATTCATTTTAAATCCAGCCTTGCTTACTTCTTAAGATTTCATCTCTCTCTTCTAAACATTTATGTCAGCATCTGCAATGGTTATGGTGACTTCAATCTTTTTAGTTCACTATTATGCAGGTTGCTACCAGGATTATAGCCCCCAAATCAATTCTAGTGTCTTTACTTCTCAGCTTATGTACCTTCTAAGATACCCTGTTCCATGAAAGACAAGGTCCTGGCATTAAGAATGCCATGTTCCAACTCTTAAGAATGGCATGCTCTAACTTCAGAATTTGGACCTAACTGAAATGTCCAGATTTAGCTATTTATTCTCCAACTCACTGTCATGCTTCAACCAAATCCATCCAATTCCCCTTTGATGAGGTTGTTAACAGCTAGAGCTGTGTGGGGTAGGTGTTTGATAAAAGAAGGGGTGTGGCTCACTGAACATTCTAATCATTTTTAAACTCAACTGGCATTTTGTGTATGATGCTTTCTTTGCACGTTATTACTGTCTAAAAAGCTCCTTGTCTTTGCCTGAAAATCCCTATACTTCTGTTCATTCTCCTCGCATATAAGTTTCTATGTTATTCCCATCTGTCTTCCTGATTTAAAAAGAGAAGTTCTACTCTGTGTGTTCCTATAATACTTTCCTTTGTCTATATGTCTGCAAGGGTAAGCATGCTAAGTTATAACTTCACTAGACTCTAAGTTCCTTGAAGGTAGAGACCCTGGCTTGTCCAACTCTGTATATTAGTTTCCCTAACATATGTTAAATAGAACATGGATTATTATGATAAGGGAATTCCATTTGTGTAGAGTCATTCTCTTTTCTTTATGTCCATCATATGAATATATTCCTTCCCTGGTTCCTTTACATTTCGCTCAACATCAGAGTGACAGGCAGTGATCCCTTCCATAATTGTACAAAGGCATGGAGAGGCAGTCAGCACCCTCATACAGTTTCACATAAGTAAGACAGCATTCCAGGGTTGTATGATCCTGCCAGAATTGCAACTTTGGGATTAGAAATGTCAAGCCAAACCTCACTGGAATCCTAGTTATCTCACAAAGGCTCCATCGAGAATGTAAACTCCAGGGAGGAAGGAACTTTTTATCTCTCATTCACTTCTCTATTCCTAGCACCTGTTACTGTAGTAGGACTATAATAACCACCAAATTAATACTCATTAATTAGTTAAAAACCACTTGTCCAAAGCTGCATAGCTGGTAAATGTCAGAATTATAACTGAAAATTCTGAAAATTATTCTCTTATTAGCCTGCTACCTCTTAGATGGCAATCTAAACTCAAGACCCAAAATATGCTAGCGGAGACAGGTTTTTCCCACCTATGTAATTTAATTTGTATATTCAGATTTCATCTTCTGGTGTTAAATGTGTTGTCATTATTTGACATTTATCAATCTTACATTATTAGTAGGCACCACTGTAGGCATTTGAGAATCATGAACATAATATTATTAATATTGTTAATATTAATCATGACATACCCATTGCCAAAAAAAACAGGAGTAACATTTTGAAAATGGTGAAACTGAGGTACACTGAGTTTAATTAATACGCTCAAGATCAAATACTAGTGGTTAGCTGGTCAGTCTAGCTTCATGTATAGATACTTAAACTCTATACTCTACAAAAGTCAATGTAATCAGCATCTCTAAAAATGGGTATCATCAAGGGGAGAGCTATTAGCTTGAGTCTAGCATACCAGCCTCTGAAGATTTACCAGTGTCTTCAGAGTTAACATGGGAAATGACCCCTGTTATGCTGTCATTAATGATGTGAAATGGTATCTCTCACAGCCTTCTTTTGTCAGCAGTGACATTTTACAGAACCCTCTACTTGACCATAAATAGGTGTTGAATCTGTGAAAGCAGGCAAGAAAAAACTTAAACACAGGACATGAAATCACTTACTTAATATACCAGCAGTCATGAGCCCCAGTATTAGAAATATAAAAATGCACGTTGAGATACAATGGCTAACATACTGAAAATATGTGGCTTTCAGAAAACATTCATTGCCTTTTAAAATAAGCAATATTTTTAAATTAAATTTATGTGGCATTTTTTTACCACTTAGTTGTTCCAGAGACAGATATGGAAGCACAACTGTTATGGGGAAAAAAAAGAATGAGAAATCAAAAAAGCTCTAAACGAGGATAATTTATTTGGCAGATTTTTATGCTATGTTATTGAAGAAAATGAAACTTCTATATAATATTAAATACACTGAAACATACAAACATAAACTACCACAGACACAAGAACAGGATGTGTGTATATCACTCTGTGTTTATAAGTAATGAAAACATACAAATAGAATATTTTTTAATCTGTAGTATTCTTGAGCCAATCCATATTCCCCAAATTCTCCCTTTTGCTTAAGAATGGTTGGATAGCTTGAGGCTGATGACCTACCTATCTTTGCAGATGAAGTAAGGACAGAGTCTGAGGTAGTGACCTCAGAAAGGAGAAGCCCTTCAGTTAGCTTGAAATGGTTCCTTTTTCCCTTCCATATTCTCTCTGTACTTCAGTTCTCAACCAATCATTCTCTTCCTTTCAATCCATCAGACATCTTCAAAGTGTTCTCCTTCCATAATGAGCTGCCTGTACTGGTGTTTACTCCTTTTTTCGTTGATATTTTTTCTCTTTATTTTTTGTTCTCTTTATGCACTAAACAACTTTTTAATTCATCTCTATATACAATCATGTGTATTATGGAAAGTATGATATAGTAAAAAGACAAGTATTTTCCCAGAATGTTTTAACTTTTTTAGTGATGATGATTTCTGTTTTCAGGATATATTTGAGATTTATGTAATTCATTAACATTTTCTCTGGATATTATCACATTTAGAAAGCCTTCCCAACACGTGAGTAATAAAATTTATTTCATTATGTCAGTATATATATATATATATATATATATATATATATATATATATACACACACACACATATGCATTTATGTATTTATATGCATTTATATGCATTTAAATTGTTTTACTCAAAGTAGAATTTATATTGTTGATGTTATGAGAAACAGATCCAAAACTTAATTTTCTTCCTAAATGGCTGCCAATTGTTTGCCATTAATTTATATTTTTCCCACTGATTTAAAATGTTTTTAAAACTAATTATCCCTAGTATGCTTGGATTTGTCCTAGATTTTCTCTTGAGTTCCATTGACTATCAATTCATGAGTTTTATTTCATATCATTTCACTCTTTTTTTGTTTCTTTAAACATTTACATTTGGCTGTAGTTGACAATTTTCAGAGTTTGGTGATTTAAGACTTTTGTCATCCCAACATACATCTTTAATAAGGATTCATGACTTGGAGGGATTTTTCAGCAGTTCTGCTGATTTGTTTATAGTTTTTTGTGTTTGTTCAGTTTATATCTAAGTGAAGACTAAGTCAGGTGTCTGTTTAGTACAAGAACACTGAAGCACAAAAATTATTTTTGTAAAAAAAGAAAAAAAAGAAAAAGGTGTGTTATGACTTTAACACATTTCAATATTTTACAAAAATATGCATTATTTTTCTCCTTGCTATTCTTGCTTTTTTTATGAACTTGAGAATAAGTTTGTTTAATTAATTAAAAAATCCTGTCTCTGTTTTTACCAGAAAACAAAACTCTGCAGGTTCCTCTCTTCTTCTCTCTTCTAGGGAGCCATGTCTTTTTCCCAGGACTGCTGGGCAATGGTATGCTCTATGCTGAAAGTGGCTTAGCCCAAGCTTCAATGACTACTCCATCCATAACTTTCACAAGTAAATCTGAGTCAAATCATTAAAAAACTGCTTAACTAATTCCGAAAATTGCTTTTCCTTATCCATACCCTGATAAACATTCAAGTTTCTTTTCAAGTGCCAGGACTGCTGGTCGATCTTCCTCTCCATGAAGTATACCATATGACTCACCACAGGAGCACTTTGGGTTTTCCTGGTTGTTTTTTAATTTTTTTATTATTAATAAACAATGTTGTCAAGATAAAATTCACGTGTTACACGATTCACCCATTTAAAGGTTATACTTCAATAGTTTTTAATATATTCACATTTTGTGAAAATTCACATTTCACAAAATTCACATTTTGTGCAACTATGACTACTGTTAATTTAAGAATATTTTTATTACCCAGGCGCCTGGGTGGCTCAGTCAGTTAAGCGTCCAACTTCGGCTCAAGTCACGATCTCACAGTTTGTGGGTTTGAGCCCCAAGTCAGGCTCTATGCTCACACCTCAGAGCCTGGAGCCTGCTTCAGATTCTGTGTCTCCCCCTCTCTCTCTGCCCTTCTCCCACTTTTCTGTCTCTCTCAAAAATAAATAAATATTAGAAAAATAATATTTTTATTACCTCAAAAAGAAACCCCATATTGTTTAGATATTAACACATCTCCCACCCCCAAGCCTTAAGAGGCCACTAATATATTTTCTGGTTTATATTTCATATAAAAGGAATTACATAATATGTAGGGTTTTTTTGTAACTGGCTTCTGTCACTTAACACAATGTTGTGTTTTTTAATGTTTATTTATTTATTTATTTTGAGAGAGAGAGAGAGCGAGTAGAAGTAGAGGAGGGACAGAGAAGAGAGAGAGAGAGAGAGAGAGAGAGAGATTCCCAAGCAGGCTCCACATTGACAGCACAGAGCCAGATGCCAGGCTGAACTCCTGAACTGTGAGATCATGACCTGAGCTGAAATCAAGAGTTGGTCACCTAACCAATGAGCCACCCATGCACCACTAGCATGATGTTTTCAATGTTCATTCATGTTGTGGTACACACCAATATTTCATTCCTTTATGCGGCTCCAATATATTCAATTGTATGGACACGATACCACAAATTGTTTATCTCTTCATAATTGATGGGCATTTGGGTTTTCCACTTTTTGGCTCTGATGCTGCTATGAACACTCCTGTACACGTATTTATGTGGATGTTATGTCTTCATTTATCTTCAGTATATAAGAGGTGCAACTGCTAAGTCATATGGTAACTCTGTTTAACAATTTGAGGAATTGCCAGACTGTTTTCCAAAGTGACTCCACTACCTTACATTCTTAACACCTGTTTGAGAGGGTTCTATTTCTCCACATCCTCACTTATTTTTATTATTATTTGACTATTTGATTATAGTTATACTAATGGTAGGAAATGGCATCTCATTACAGTTTTGATTTGCACTTCCTTGTTGAATAATGATGTCAGATAAAAGGATGGGACTTCCAGAAACTACCATACATTCCATATTTGGGACTGTGTATGTACTTGGGATTCTGTACTGATTGGGAAACCTGAAATCGAAGAATTATGGAATCTAAGATCAGAGTCTTGGAAATCGGCAGTGTTTAGCTCGATCTCCCTTAATTTTGTATAAATTCACAATTCTCTGATCAAATGCATTACTTTTTAATTAAATTTATCAAGTACATGGATGTGACAAAGTAGGAAAGAACTTTTAATAAAAAGCTATCCATCCCTTACCTTACCCTCTCCATCCTGAATGCCAAACCAAATTCATCTCCACCTTTTTCTAGCTTTAGGTCTTTTTATTAAATATATTTATAAGATTATATAAATTAGTTATATAAAATTATCTCTAACTGCATGTACAGAGTTAATATACACACAAACACTATCTATACACTCCCATTTACATCTTCCCACTTCTAACAATTAATGGTTGTTTTGTAATGTTTAAATTTTGGTTCCTTTGCTTGCCCAATATATAAACTCAATAAAAAAAACATGGGTGACAGAAACTGCTTGTTTCTAAAAAACAGATTTGACTTTCTCTGTAACCCTGGCAGCAAGGGTACGTACATATGAACTTAGCTCAGCTAATCATCTGCTCCATCCTAGAGTTTTGATTCTATAGTTAATATTTTCAGGAATCAGAAAGTGGAGAGTTTATTTTTGAAGTCTTCATCAACCTTAGCCAGAAGTAGTATCAGTGCAGCCATGGCATCTGATCCTCAGTGGTGGTATTATGAGATCACACTCATTCTGAGAGAACATTCAAGATGTGGTTCGGCTGCTTGGGATTTTATTGTGCCATCATTTTCCCCCCATTTTTTGGGTTCTCCAGCTTCCCCAGCAATTCTGTACTACAAATTCATTTTCTATTAAAATCAGACTGTAAATGGTTATATCAATAAATTTGCCTAATGGAAATTTATAAATAAACATAATATATATAAGTTAACATCTGATTTCCTGCTATGCTGATATTTAATTACCCTGTTTTCAGCCCTTCTCTCTTCTGCCTTTCACCACACATGCAAATTCCAAGTCCAAAGTCTTCGGATCTCCCCTTCCTCCATTACCACTGTTTGAGCATATTTATGAGGTAGCTCATTTCACCTTGACAATATCTCATACTCATCTCAGTGTCAACACATTTAGTAAATGGTCTTATTTCCTCATGGCTCTACTCTACTTTATTTCAGGTGTAAATGTACTGCTCTTTTTTATTTAAAAAAAAATTTTAACGTTTATTTATTTTTGAGACAGAGAAAGACAGAGCATGAATGGGGGAGGGTCAGAGAGAGAGGGAGACACAGAATCTGAAACAGGGTCCAGGCTCTGAGCGGTCAGCACAGAGCCCGATGCGGGGCTCAAACTCACGGACAGCGAGATCATGACCTGAGCTGAAGTCGGACACTTAACCAACTGAGCCACCCAGGCTCCCTGTGCTGCTCTTTTTTAAAAAACTCCACGCGTAAGCTCACGTGGCCATCTTGAATCACAAGCTTCAATGGTCTTTCAGGACCATTGCAGGATTAGGGGGTTTTTACTGGACCAACTATATTTTTTTCTCTCGTATCTATAGATGCTTCATTATTCTATTCTCCTAAATTAATATTTCACACCAAGTGTCACTGATAACCATGTTCCACAAATTATCTGCTTATTTGTCTGATTAGCCAGGAGTTCTGTGGTGGTCAGTGTGTCTTTGCCAAGAAAGTTCTGGCATTCAAAGAACACCACCATTTACCTGAAACATCTATAGAGGCCACTGTAACACCCCTTTCTTAACAGAAATCATAAGGTTTTTTAAATTTAAATTTTTCTATTTTTCAAAACAAAGCATGTCTGGTCTCCTGCTTTAAGATTTTCCTATATAAAATACTAGCCCAAATATACTTTTCTCTTTGCCATCATGGTCTCAAGGTTAAATAATGTTAAATTAATAAACTTTCTGAATAGTGGTAAGCTTTGAGTAAGCATTGTCTGATTTGAAATTTAACAACTATTATATGCTTTAATATGCAACTATTGCCTACTAAACTCAAATAACATTTTTTATTGCCAATGTACCACTCAATGTTAATTTAGCACAGCTCATAAAAAACTCAAAGAAGTGATGAGAATAGATATTTAACCACTGACCTTCACTGAACTGAATCAAGTCTAAGCAGTGTGTGTGTCTGTGTGTGTGCGCGCGCACGCGCACGCGCACGTGTGTGTGTGTTTTGGCTCAGGGACACCTTGCCCTGATTGAGCTAATGGTCCTTGCAAGCTAGAATTTCCTTCCGTTCTTACTGGCCCTGGCACTGTCACTGTCCTATACCCCCTTGAACAGGCTGCCTACTATCTCTGTTTTGTTTTTCTCATTGATAAAATGCATAATGAACATACTTATATTAAATCATTCAAACACAATTTCTTAAGTACCTACTATGTACCAGATACTCCTCTAGAGGCTGAAAATACATGGTAAAACAAACATTCTTCCCACATGGAGCTTTCATTCTGCTGGTGCAAACAGACCATGGGTCAACAAATAAGTAAAATTTATTGTTTTTGGGGGTAGTAAAAAGTGCTATGGAGAATGAACAGAATTAGACAGTAAGAATAGAGATACTTGAGGCACTGAGGTTAATCATTTTAAATAGGGCAGTTAGGAAAGGCTTCACAGAAAAGGTGACATTTGAACTAAGATTGAATGTAGGTAAGGAAGTAAATGCTGAGCACATCCTGGGAGGTAAGGAAGTAAATCTTGAGTAGTCCATTCAAAAGGAACAGCAAGTTTAATATCCTGAGGCAGAAATGTGCTTGGTATGTTCAATGAATTGAACAGATCTGGGCAAAATGAAAGCTGTAGGAGGTAAGATTACAGAAGCACTGGGGATGGGAACAGATTAAGAGGACCTTCTAGGCCATCTGAAGAACTGACTTTTACTCAGTGAGATAAGGAACCACTGAAGGTTTCTCCACACAGAATGGACATAAGCATACTTTTATTTCAAAAATATCAATTTGGTTTGGGATTGAAAGTGAACTAGGGGCACGTTGGTGGCTCAGTTGGTTGAGCGTCTGACTTTGGCTCAGGTCAAGATCTTGCTGTTTGTGAGTTCAAACCCCACATTGGGCTCGCTGCTGTCCTCCTGTCAGAGCCTGCTTCAGATCCTCTGGCCCCTCTCTTTGCCCCTCCCCAACTTGTGCTCTTTCAGAAAAAACAAATATTTAAAAAAAGAAAGAAAATGAACTAAAGGTGAGGGCAAGAATAGGAGTGGGGAGACATCTTGGGAGATCATCACACCAAAGTGTGAGATGAGGCTAACTTGTACTTGGGTGGTACTGGTGTTACTGACAAGCAGACTTGGGAACTGAATATTTTGATGATTGTATAAACAGAATTTGTGGATAAATTGAGAATGGAGAGTGAGTCCACTGTGGGCCTGAGTAGATGGAAACACGGAATTGACATTTACTGTGACATGGAAAAAAATGGGAGAAGGACAATTTTTGAGGTGGACGAATTTCAGAAGTTTGGTTGTGAGGCATTTTAATATTGAGATGTTATTTAAACATACAGTTAGAGAGGTCACTTAGGCATTTGAGCTTACAAGACTGGAGTTGCTAGGTTTGGGGTTAGGGATATACTTTGGTGACTTTGGTGTATTATAATCATAGAGATGGTATTTAAAGTTAAGGACCTGATGTGGTAACCTAGATGATGAGTGAAAGTAGGTAAGGGAAGATATTTGCTTCTTGATCTAAAAAAAATTAGAGTAAATTTCTGTCTTGCCTAATAAATTCTTTTTCCTGTTGTAAGTTTTTTCTACATTCCAAATGATCTTAAGCTGAGGCTAGATGACTCAGTGAATTGGGTTCAAAGATTCAGAAATAGAGACAAGAGGTGATTAACAGAAATAATAATATAAATACGTATATATTATTAAGGATGAAAATTTAGGAAGGAAAAACCCCAATTCTTCTTTGTGCTCCCACAAAGAGTGTGTCTGACTTCAACCTGCTCTGAGAGGTACACTTTCATTATGGACAACAAACTCCTTTTAGCAAGTTTATGACCCCAACAGCAACCATAAAGCAGTCAAGCATGCTTATACAGTGGAAATAGCAAAGAGCATAGGAAAGGGTTCATGCCCTGATCAATTTATTTGCTGTGTTCCTTTACATTAGTCACTGACATTTCCTGGGTTGGGATTATTTATCATTAAAATGTCTAATTTCTGCCTTGAGCATTTCAGAGAACCATTTCTGAGGATCAAGTAAAATCAGATCAAGTAAAATTCTGAAAGAGTTTTGTGAATTATGAGAGGCCTTAATAGATACAAAGTTTCATTACTGATTTTGGGATCAGTAGAGTTTGGTAATCCTGGTCCAAAGCAAATAGGCATTAGGGAATGGGAAGTTAAAACTCCTGAATATTAGCAACTGTTTTATCACTAGTTGGGCTTTTTTTCTGCATACAGTTCAAGATTAGGAAATCAACATTGCTAGTGTGTTTTAGATGGTGCAGGTAGCAGGAGTTTGGCAGGGGCAAAAAACAGTGAGATTTTGAAAAGGAGAAATAGGCCTGCTGTTTTGAAAGCATTAGAAGCAGCATTGAATACTCCACAGTGTGATTGCTTAGCAACAAGACTGAGGAGGGAGTAAGAGAATTTGGGATAGATAGTGGTATGTTTTCCATACTATACCTTTCTGATTGTCTACAATACTTTTTCTATAGCTATTTGTGCATGCATGTTTCCTATGTGTTTTCTGATGTGCTTTTTCTTAACATCACCTCTCAATTACAGTTAGTAGAAAATGTTAAGACAGAATTCAAAGTAAAAACTCCTGGAGTATAGTCTAATAAGTAAAAAAAAAAAAAGTAATAGTTACTAATTACCCAATATCTACAATAGTTTTACGTATATGGCCAATATTTCTATTCTTTATGTTAATCTTAACTGGGATAAAAACGCAGTCCAGTTAGACTCCAGAGCTTGGAGGGAGAATAGTGGCATATTCCAATTTACCCTCAAATTGCTCAGATAGAGGTTTTAAATATATATGTGTGAGCATACGTGTGTGTGTGCAAGTATTAAGAAAGAGAAGGAAAAAACAAAGGGACAAAATTTGGTCAATTGATGAATCAGGGTAACAGGTTGTTTGTGTTGTTTGTTCTTTCCAACCTGCCTGATGTTTGAAAATATATAACAAGTAACACTTCTATAAAACAAAATAAATAAAACAGCTCCCACCTGAATGTACTCATCAATATAAGCAATGAACAGCCAACTATCATACGTATCCTATAATACAAAATAAAGTATATAAAATCACCTGTTAACTATTCTTTACAAGGTTGTTTAACTTGAAGCTTATCAAGTCTTAAGATTTAATTCTAATTTAGAGGAAATACAGGAGACAGAAGTACAAATGAAATGACACCACACGAAAGCAGTCATCAAGATTTAGAAATTGAAACATTCTGTAGGAAAAATTAACTACTTTTCAATAAATCAATGTCACAAAAGCTGTAGGTCTCTTTTAGATTAAATGTAATTCAAAGGGAGCCTGGGTGGCTCAGTTGGTTGAGTGTCCAACTTCGGTTCAGGTCACGATCTTACAGCTTGTGAATTCGAGCTGTGAGTTCAAGCCCCGCATCAGGCTCTGTGCTGATGGCTCAGAGACTGGATCTGCTTTGGATTCTCTGTCTCCCTCTCTCTCTGCCCCTCCCCGACCCCCCACTCACACTCTGTCTCTCTAAAACTAAGCCTTAAAAAAATTAGATTAATTGTGATTCAAGAAGAACAACCAAAGGCAAATCATCTGTGATAATTTAAGAAAACTTGGAGAAATCTGAGTAGGAAGTTTTTATTAAATTATGATAAGAACTATTTTTCATTTTGTTTGTGTGATAATGAGAGCATGTTTGTGTAGGAAAATTTAAGTTATCATTATATTTAGAAAAGTATAATGAAATGTTTACAGGTGATTATCATGATGTCTAAAAGTTAATTTAAAATATTTTAGAAAAAAGATCAAAACATGGGGAATATTAATAAACTTAAGACCTAGTTAATGAGCATATGAATGATAATTAAACCATTCTTTTAATATTTTGTATAATGGTACACTTTCTAACATATTTGCTATAAACTAAAAAAAGTAATAAAATTGTGAGTCATCGACCAAAGCAGACTGGTAAACATCAACTTCAGCAGGCATAGAGGTCAGACAGAAGACATAAGAAGCTGTGTCTGCAGACCAATGATCATGGTACACAATAATCACAGATCAGATGTAGGTAGCTATTGTGTATATATAGTTATCACTCTGATTGGGGTCAGAGATAATATTGTAAATGGCAACAAGTCCTCAGAATCACAGAAGCCTCACTTGAAGTGGGTCCCCCTTGATGAATCTGCCACTTTCCCCACTGCTGGATTTTGATAGTTACCAAGTGGGTCCTAAAAGATGGCAACTTGTCCAATAGTGCGATTTACATGCCTATTAATGTCACAGAAAAAGAATTCTCCCTAAAGCAAATTAAGAATGCCATTAAGAATCACAAACAGACCTTTTGCTGGCAAGAGAAAAAGAGAAGAAAAGTACAATGAAGCCATAAAAGGCAGTTTTAAGTTGGAGAGAAAGAACAAAATAGAACTGAATGCATGTTATCCAAAAAGTTAGAATAATAAAATGGCTTTATCTTTATTTCTTTTTTACAGATGTCTTAACAGAAAATAAAACTATTATGCTGGCCCATATTTCTAGATAGAGTTGAGATGTTACTACACATAGAAGAGATAATATAAGCAATTCTAAAGACATTTTAATATATATCCATAAAAACATAAAAACGAAGATATTAGAAATGCAGAATTATGATGAAGAGGAAACTATGGCAACTACTAGCCAGTGTAATTATCAATTCAGAAGGAATGATTTAAATTGGAGGAAACTGTGAAGTTGAAATACAGGTTTACCAAGAAATGAAGTTGAAACCTTGGGTTTGCATTTGGATATTCTTGCTATCATTCTAGCAAGAAGGTAATTAGGATGCTGAAGAGTCTTAAGGATTGCAAGTTGCGAATTAAACATTAATGATATGCTTATTCATTCAAGCATATTGTAATATTTTAGTAGACATACTGTTAAGACTCTAGAATAAAGACAAAAAGAGTAGTTTTAGAAAGTATCTACAAGAGAGATAGACATGTAAATAATCACCATAAAATTAATGAGTTTCTATTTAACGTAACTCATTTATTCCCTGCACTTCTGGGAGCTATTCATTGAAGACAATATAAGCTTTATAAGCTTGAAGCATTTGAAAAACTAAAAGAAGGTTGGACACTAATAAACACCACAACAATATAACAGATGAGGTCAGAAAGGCAGACAAGAGCTGAACCTATAGATTATTGTAGACTATGGTAAGGAATTTACCTTTATTATAAGTCATTAGCTAAGAAAAGTTCCTGACCAAAAAAAAAAAAAAAAAAAGAAAAGTTCCTGACAATTTTGAAGCAGAGGAGTGACATAATCTGATTTTAGTACACCGGGTACTATAAGAAAATGTGTTAAGGGGCACCTGGGTGGCTCAATAGATTAAGCGTCTGACTCTTGGTTTCGATTCAGGTCATGATCTCACGGTTCGGGTTAGAGCCCCACATCAGGCTCTGTGTTGGTAGTGTGGAGACTGCTTGGGATTCTCTGTTTCTCTCTTCTCTCTCTACCTCTCCCCCACTCATGATGTCTCTATCTCCCTCAAAATAAATACAAAATAAAATAAAATCCACTTTTGGTATTGTACATTCTGTGGAGTTAGACAAATGTATAATGACATAGGTCTATTATTTAATGTCTTACAGAGTATTTTCACCTAAAAATCCTCTGTTCTCTGCCTCTTCATCCTCCTCCCCACCTCAGGCAACTATTGATCTTTTCATTGTCTCCACAGTTTTGCTTTTTCCAGAGTATCGTATGGTTGGAATGATACAGCATGTGGCCTTTTTACACTAGCATCTTTCACTTAGTAATATGCATTTAAGTTTCTGCCATGTTGTTTTTTTATGGCTTAGAAGCTCCTTTCTTTTCAGCAATGATTCATAGTCTTTGGTGTGTATGTACCATGGTTTATTTATCCAAGAGCCTAGTGAAAGACTCCTTGGTTTTTTCTGAGTTTCGGCACTTATGAATAAAACTACTATAAATATCTGTGTGCAGGCTTTTGCATGGACATAATTTCAATTTATTTGGGTAAATACTGAAAAGCACAACTGATGAACTGTATGGTAAGAGCATGTTTAACGGCATAAAAAACCGCTAAGCTTGTCTTCCAAAGTGGCTAAACCATTCTGCATTCCTACCAGAAAGAAATGAGAGTTCTTCCTGTTACCCATCCTTGTCAGCATTTGCTGTTAGTCACTATTCTGGATTTTGGCCTAATAGGTATGTACTGTTATCTCCTTGTTGTTTTACTTTCTATTTTCCATGATGGTATAGGATGTGAGGCATCTTTTCATATGCTTATTTGCCATCTGTGTGTGTTCTTTGGTGAAGTGTGTCTTCTTTGTTTTTAATAGTTTTATTGAGGTACAATTGACAGGGGGGTCCAGGTAGCTCAGTTGGTTAAGTGTCCGACTCTTGTTTTTGGCTCAGGTTATGATCTTATGGTTCCTGAGGTCCAGCCCTGAGTTGGGCTCCATGCTGACAGTGCAGAGCCTACTTGGTATCCTCTCTCTGTCCCTCCCCGATCTCATTCTCTCAAAAATAAACAAACTTTTTAAAAAAGTACAATTAAATATATAAAGCCACACATATTTAATGTATATAATTTGATAACTTTGATGTATGTTTATACTTGTGAAATTATGGCCACAATGAAGACAATGAACATATATATCTCCCTCAGATTTCCTGGGCCCTTTATAATCACATCCTTCCTCTACCCTCTTTCCTAAATATCCATTTATGTGTTTTCTGGTGCTGAATATGAGCATTTTCTAAAATATTTATACATGGAATTATACAGCTCTATTTTATCTAGCTTATTTAATTCAGCATAATTATTTTCAGATTCTTTAATATCATAGCATATGGTCCTTTTTCTTTCTTTTTTTTTTCTTTGTTTCTTTTTCACTCCCTCTGATGCTAGCTTGCCAATCTTGGTCTAGCCACATTCCAAAAGGATGTTTCTTCCTTGCTTAGTGACTGTGGACAAATTTTGGCATGGGCACCCAGAGACTTCTACACCACTAAGTGGACTATAACAGTATTTCCAATAGTGTCTGATTCCCAGCCTTGTGGAAGGGCCCCTCTCCTATGTCATTCTTTCCTTGGTTACTCCCCACCTCAGTTCTAGGGTATACATTGGAGATTTCTTTACATTTTTAATAGTTACTCAAATATTATAGTGAATATTTATTTATATTAAACTTTCCCTACCTAAATTGTTCTGAAGTTTCTCTGAAATGTTCACAGGTTCTATAAACGTAGGTTTGTTGGTTTGCTTATTTTCCTCATGAATCCATGTTAACTCCCATAGCCTGGAAACTAACACCTCTAACTGTCAAGGATTCACTACCTCAACAAGAGCTGCAAAATTTAAAACGTGTTTCCCATGGAACCACTTAACTCTGCACATAACATCTGGAGGCTTAATATAGTCTTACATTAAAAAAAAAAAAAAAAAGAACGCAAAAAAAGAAAGAAAAGGAAAATGTTGCTGTTAGCCAAACCAACGCAAAGACAATCCAAGATAGAAAGTACAGTTCTTTACCTCAGACTCCAGCGGCAAACTACAGTTTATAGGCTTATTCCACTTGTATCTCACTTGTCCTTCCTGGAGCTTTTTACTTTTTGTCAGAGTAGGGGAGCATTTTCCTAGAGGAGTATTCTCTCATGAACCAGCCTCCACTCCGCTACCCCAATGCCTTCTTCCCCAAAGTCTCAGATTCCAATTCACTTTGACTCTCTAACCAGGTTCCAAACATTTAGTTGTTTTTTTCCTGATCAAAACTGAAGGGAACTTCAGATTTTCTGCTGGGGAAAGAGACTATCATGATACTGAAGGAAAATAACCCCAACTTTGGCATCCTGGTCTAACTAAATAACTCCTGAATATTATGTTAAAAAGGTTTCAAACTGCTGCTTCTACACTGTGTCTCCCTGGGCTGTGTGCTGTCACTTTAAGGGCAGGGATTCAACTTCTCATTGGCCTCCCATCTGTCCCAGAGCCTAGCCAGCTGATTTTTAAAAGTCCTGGTTTTAAAGCCCCACTGGTTTTTTATTGTTGTTGTTGTTTGCTATAAATAATATTTATATGTCATTTTTTGTTTGCTATAAATAATATTTCAAATGGCTCCTTCTTTAAATCTCTTGGTCTATGATAAGCCCTAGAAATAAGTGTCTGGAAAGCCAATAGGAGTAGTAAGCTGTGTGGGATCTTTGAGTGGGAGAGAGGCTTCTTCACTAGTAGTGAAGAAGAGTGCTTCCTCTGGACTGCTTATTGTCAGTGGAGCTTTCACCTAAATCTCCTTGATGGTTCTTCTGGGCTCACTTTGTACGTATGATCACTAGGCCTCCCATCCATTCTAGCAGAGATATGAGCTCACCTGGATACCATCTGCTGTTAGACTGGGGGTCAGGAAACATGAAGTCTGGGCCCCCTTCTTCTGTTGGGTAAGAGGCTGACCTGTTGCTATGCTGTTCCTTCAGATCTGGTGTCCCTAACCAGTTATATTATGCTTTGCCACATTTTGTGGTTCTTCTATAGTTGCATCTTATATTAGTTACAGGCTTCACTTAGACACATATCAGAGGTGATAAGAGAGAGATGAGCCTATACCATCTTGTCTGAAAAGTTCCCAATTGATTTTATCATGCTGCTAAAACCAGACAAAGGCAGCTGAAAAGAGAGAAAAGAAAAAAAAAGATGAAAGAAAGCTACATACTGCCATCCTTCATGAATATAGAGGCAAATATTTTTAGCAAAATAATAATGAATAAACCTCACCAACATATTAAAAGAGTTATATGCCATGAACAAGGAGGATTTATTCCAAGATTCAAGACTGGTTCAAACATTTACAAATCAGTACAATCCATAATAACAAGCTAAAGAAGAAAAATCATATGATCACATGAACTGATGCAGAAAAACCACTTGGCAAATTCAACACTCAATAATGATAAAAACACACAGAGGACTGGGAATAAAGACGGAACTTCCTCAACTTAATAAAAAACATCTACTAAAAGCCTATAGCTAACATCACATATAATGGTGGAAGATTGGATTTATTTCCCCTAATATTTGGAACAAGGCTGAGATTTTCATTCTCATTACTATTATTTAACAAGTACTAGAAGGGTATAAGAGGCATGCAGACCAGAAAAGAATAAATAAAACAATCCTTATTTGCATAAGACATGACCTAAATAGAAAATCCAAGAGAATCTTCCCCTAAATTCTGGGAACTAAGTGAGTCCAGCATGGTCTCATTATACAATGGGAACGCACAAAACCCATTTGTTATTTCTGTACAGTAGTACTTAACATGAGAAGCTAAAATTAAAAAAATATATACAATGCCATTCAAAATCTCTCAAAAACAATGACATAGATGTAAATTTAACAAAACATGCATGGGACTTGTATGCTGAAAATGACAAAATATTGATGAAAGAAAACAAAGAAGCTCTAAATAAACTGAGAGATATACTGTGTTCAAGGACTCAGTATCTTGTCAAATCTTGCCAAATTTATATCCCAGTAATATCTTTTTTGGTGTAAATATGATTATTCTAAAAATTATAAGGGGATAGAAGAGGTAAATAATCTGAAAACAATGGTAAGTTAGGAGGAATCATTGTATTGAATTTTAAGACTTGTTATATAGCTAATCACCAACACCGTTTGGTATTGGTCTAAGGACAGACATACAGATCAACAGAACAGAATGGAGAATAAAGATGCACACAGGTAGAGCCACCTTTCTTTCTTTCTTTTTCTTTTTTTATAAAAAAGGTGCAAAAAGCAATCTAATGGAGAAAGGATTTTCAACTAATTGTGCTGGAGAGGTTGGGCATACGAAAGCAAAGGAAAAGGAACTTTGACCCAAACCTAACACTTGACACAAAAACTAACTCAAAATGGGTCACTTCAGGTTCTGGTTTGACTCAGGTACAAAGAGATAAGCGTCACCAATAAAAAAAGGTAGTAAAAACAGTGACTGGAAATGTGACTACACCGTTGTTGCTTATGTCTGTTTAGATACATATGATAGTAGGTGTTAGTATGTTGTACCAGCATTTATTTTTTAAGTGATGCTAACTCATTACTGCTTAAATTAATAATTTGCTTCAGCTACAGCAAACTACTTGTAGTTAGCCAAATGCTCCTCACTTTTTCTATTAATAGAATTATCTGTCTACCAGAATGCAAACAATTTTGTAAACGATAAATGTTAGCAATTATTATTTTTCTTCTTCTCTCACTTTATAAACGCTCAGAGGATTAAAACTATGTTTTTCACATTTGTGTATTTCCACTAGCTTGTTTAATGCCTGGTACATAGTATTCGATCAATAAATGTTGGGTTGACTAGATCACAACGACATCTTTTCATTAGCATTAGTTCATGTGTCAATGTATAACTTTTCTCATTTAATTTTGCCACCAAGAAATGTGGATTTAGTTTATATGATTATCTTTTTCCATGTTTATAGGTGACATAATCTCTTTAATAATGCTCCCAGCAACAGTCCCTGGCCTGAACAGGTGAGTTGTTACTATCCACGTGTCCTATTAATCTCAGTAGGTAAAGGGGATACAAAAAAGAAAGCTATAGAAGAGGCATTTCACAATTTAACTGATCAGTGAAAAAAATATTTTGACTATTAACTGTTGTAGAAATAAACTATTTGCAACTGCAACAGTTTCCATTAAATTAGTTGTTATAAACTAAGTAAACTAAATATAAGCCAACAAGAAAACATTTGCATGAATTCAATACAGAAATATTTTTATATATCAGGTAATTATTTTTCTCCATAAACTTGAACTAAAGCTAGAGGAACAATACTATAAATATTTTGCTATCAACCAATTAAAAAACAAAGGCACTTGGAAATTCAGGGGCGTGATATTCCCAAATAATAATACATTTGAATAACACAAATCTTATTAACTCAAATCTAAATCTTTCAGCTTCAATATATCAGAGGATTTTGATAAAAAACCGTTTTCATTGTTTATTCTTTTGACTGATTTATTCCTTTTGTATAAAAAAAATACTAGTTTAGCAAAGCTAATCACTATAGACCTTTCAAACAAGAGTAGAAAAGAACAGTTAAGAATTTCAGATACAAATTTAAATTTGAGAATGTGGGGAGGGAGAATGTGTGAGCAGCAGCATTATTATTTGTAAATAGTTCTTTTTTTAACCTTAGAATAAATAACATTGCAAGTAGCATTACTGTAATCCATATTTCTTTGATTTATAGGATATATTAGCTTATTTAAAAGATAAAACCAGGGGCACCTGGGTGGTTCAGTTGGCTAAGTGTCCGACTTTGGCTCAGGTCATGATCTCATGGTTTTCTAGTTTGAGCTCCACATTGGGCTCTCTGCTGTCAACACAGAGCCCACTTCACATCCTCAAGATAAAACCACATTAGTGAAATAAGGTTTCAAAAGTTATTTCCTTAAAATAATCTTTTAATTATATTTCTTGGAAATAAAGCCAGTTTAAAATTGCCACTGTAGTTCATGCTTTTAATGATCCAACAAATAAATGTAGTTGGTTAAACACTGCATCAATTTTCTACTGGAATAATCACAATCACTTATGCTATTAGTTCTCTATTTGGCACCTGTGTTGATGTAAAATGCTAGGAAATCAGATCCTAAAGGCTTATCTCTATCACTCTCAGAACAATTCAGTAATATCAATATGACTTGTTTCTGATAGTGTTATGTTGTGATTACAGGTGGAGCTGGCCTGTTTATATATTAATTTCACTTGTGTTTTAGGGATGTAGTTCTGAATTTTCCTACTGGTAAGCAATAAACTGTATAACTGAACGTTCTGCTTTGTGATTTCCTCTGGAGATAGTTTTTCCCTTCACTAGACTCATGAAAGCCTTTGTTGTAAGTAGTGTACCAAGACAATAATACAGAAAGATACCATATATTAGGGATACCAGAAAAGTAAACAGAGACTTCATCAGGGAATGAACTGATAGTGGAAAATGACTCCCAGGGAAAATGATGAAGAGAAAATAAGGAGGCATTGCCAGCAGGAGGATGGTGATTCAGCCCTTCCTTCCCCTTGGATCCCAGACAAGGTCACCCCACCTCTGCTACTCCTGTAATTTAAAAGCCTCTGGTGTATTAGGCTAGAAAGTCACAGGGTACTGCCTGGACATTGCCTTTTGGGTGACAGGAAATGAGGAGATCACAAATCAAATGCAAGAACATGGAAAAAATAGCGCCGTGGAAAGGAGAACTCACATTTTGACTGGTATGGAGTTAAAGGGATTTCTTGACTGCCTTCTGAAAACAGCCTATGCAGTAAACTTTCAGGAAATTCCACAAGGCTAAAATTGAAAAAATTAAACCCTAAAACATCCTGATTTTTTTTTCCTCCCCAACCTCCCCACTCAAAGAAACTATTTAATGTTTATGGGTTATTAGAATGACTTTTCATACTGAGGTCTTCCTGGAATTTTTAATGTCTATTTGTAGACTAAAGACTTACTATCTGATAACTATGTATTATATTTTCTACTAATTAAATACATTTATAAAGCTTTGTGACAAGAACACTTATTTTATATTTCATAAATTCTTAGGAATAGTAGGAAAGGGGAATATATTCTACCCATGAAAGCTCTATGAAATTAATTTTCTGGGGTACAGTTCAGGAAAAATCACATGGATTATTATACTACAGGTGTCTGACAAGGCAAGACAGAAAATAGGGTATATGATTAGTATAAATATTCAGAAAAAATCAACAGTCAAAGCTTATTTTTTTTCAGTCCCTTTGACTGTGGTTTCTTAAAATTTTCTCTCACAAGAGCTGCATTTTGGATACACTGTGGTGTCAAGTGGGAGTCAGGGAGTTGTTAATTGGGAAGCAGGATGTGTGACTAGATCTATTTAAATTTATTTTCAACAAATTTAATAAATTTAGATTCATTAAAATCCTAAAGCAGGGTTTTCAACACTGGTGCTGTTGACATTGTCAGCCAAACAATTCTTTGTGGAGAGGGCAGTTCTATGAGTTGTAGGATATTTAGCAACATTCCTGTCCTCTACCCACTAGATACTTGTAGCCTCTCTCACAATCCCAGCTAATTGTAACAACTAAATTGTCTGGACCAAACATGCCAAATGTGCCCTTATAGACAAAATTGTTCTTCAGTGAAAGCCACTGGTCTAAGATAATTATAGCAATCCTATTTTACTCCTCAATTATTGGAAATAATAAACCATAACCAAGTTATAATCGAGTTGGTACGAGATTCAAAATCAAGGAGACAAAGGAAATAGCTCTGAGTAAAGCAGAATCAGATTCAAGTTATGGTTATGGGAATTTTATCAAGTTGCTTGATTTCACAGAGCCTCAGATTTTTTAGCTGTAAGTAGAAATACTATTATCTATGTCAGAGAATTGCTGTGGGGATTGGATAAGATGAATGTGAATTCCCTGACAGATTACTTGGAATATAGTAAGTACCATACTGTTAAACACTAATAGCTGGAATGATAAAAACATGGCAAGTATGAGGATCTAGTAGGAAATACTTTTTTAAACTATGATGGGAAAATATAGATACTGCATCAAAATGTAAATTCATTGAGATCTCACAGCTAGAGTTTATTAGTATTAAAATTCTAATATCCTTTAGATTTTACAATTAACATTCTCTAACAATTTCAAATAATTAAGTATAGTAATGTTAAAAGAAACATATCAGAGTAGGGAATGTTTAAAGACCTATGTTTTTAGAATATGAGTTTCAGGCTGACACACAAAAAATGGAAAGCTATTCCATTTACATAGAATGGAAGAATCGATATTGTTAAAAAGTCCACACTACTCAAAGCAATCTACAGATTCAATGAAATCCCTATCGAAATAACAACAGCATTTTTCACAGAGCTAGAATAATCCTAAAACTTGTATGGAACAACAAAAGACCCCAAATAGCCAAAGCAATCTTGAACAAAGTTGAAGGTATCATAATCCCACATTGCACACTATACTACAAAGCTATAGTAATCAAAACAGTATGGTACAGACACAAAAGTAGACACATAGATCAATGGAACAGAATAGAGAGGCCCAAAACAAATCAATTAATCAATGACAAAGGAGGCAAGAATATACAGTGAGGAAAAGACAGTCTCTTCAATAAATAGTGCTGGGAAAATTGGACAGCTACATACTAAAGAATAAAACTGTAGCATTTTATTACACCTTATACAAAATAAACTCAAAATGTATTAAAGACCTAAAGTCATAAAACTCCTACAATAAACCACAGGTTTATCTCTTTGACATCAGCTTTAGCAACATTTTTCTAGATATATCTCCTTAGGTAAGGGAAACAAAAGGTAAAATAAACTATTGGGAGTACACAAAAATTTTAAAAAATTTTGAAAAAAACATTTTTTTTGGAAACTGTTTCAACAAAACAAAAGGGCAACCTACTGAGTGGGAGAAGATACTTGCCAATGATCTGTCCGATAAAGAATTAATACCCAAAATGTATAAAGAAATTACACAACTTAATATCAAAAGGGGAAAATATGGTTAAAAAATGGCAGAGGACCTGAACAGACACTTTCTCAAAGAAGACATACAGATAATCAACAGACACATGAAAAGATGCTTAACAGCATTAGTCATCAGGGAAATGTAAGTTGAAACCACAATGAGTATCATCTCGCACCTGTCAGAACAGCTAGTATCAAAAAGGTAAGAAATGACAAGTGTTGGTGAGGATGTGGATAAAAAAACACCCTTGTGGTGCTGTGTTCCCACTGTTGGTGGGAGTAGAAATCGGTGCAGCCAATGTGGAAAACTGTGGAAATTTCTCAAAAAAATAAGAACAGAAATACCATACTATGCAGTGACCTATTACTGGGTATCTACCAAAAGATAATGAAAATGCTAACCCAAAAAGATAATCACACCCCTATGTTTAGTGAAGCATTATTCACAATAGCTCAGATATGGAAGCAACCTAAGTGTCTATTGGTAGATGAATGGATAAAGAAGACATGATACACACACACACACACACACACACACACAGTGGACCATCACTCAGCCATAAAAATGAATGAGCTCTTAACATCTGTGACACCATGGATGGACCTAGAGGGTGTCATGCTATGGCTAAGGGAAATAAGTCATACATGGAAAGACAAATACTGTATGATTTCACTTATATGTAGAATCTAAGAAACAAAACAAACAAAAGCAGAAGCAGACCCATAAGGACAAAGCACAAATCAGTGATTGCTAGAGGGGAGGGAGCGAGGGGCTGAACAAAATGGGTGAAGGAGAGTGGGAGATGCCAGCTTGCAGTTATGGAATGAGTAAGTCATGGGAACAAATGTACACCACAGGGAATATAATTAGTGGTATTGTAATAGTGCTGTATGGTGACTGACGGTAGCTACACTTAACTTAGGGTGAGCATTGCATAAGGCCTAGATTTGTGCAATCACTATGTTATAAGTTTGAAACTAATGTGACATTGTTTGCCAACTATACTTTGATTAAAAAAGAAAAGAATATGAGCTTCAGGCAACTGTGAACAGAAATTTTTCATAGTGTCATAAACTGAGATCAACAGAAGAAGTAGTTTATAAAGTTTCTCAACTCTGCTAAAAATCAATGACAGTTTGTTGCACATTTGCGCTCTTCAAATCTAAGAGGCAGAGCAAAACCTAATGCCTTATGGGCGTACTTTGTACCTCTGCGCAAAAGTGGTTATTTGGACATTATACCTATGAACAGGAAAAAAAAAAAAAAACATTACAGGTCATGGATCTATCAGGGAGGGAAAAATAACACGACATACTGAATATCTATCGAGTTCTGTACTTTTAGCTCTACATACACATAAGTAAAGAGAAACTTTACTAATATAAGAACTTCCAGATTTTTGTAATCACCTATTTTTCAAGTTTAAAAAAATGAAACAATAAACTACTTTGTTAATATATTCATTGTTTCAACTGTAGGAGCTTTAAAGAAGGGGAAGAGAACTGAAATGATAAAGAAAAGGAGCAACCACAAAGACGAGATGAAACAGATCTGAAGGCAAGGCAAAGACTCACAGAGACAGAATGAAAGAAACCGAGAAAAGACAGCATGTAGGAAATACAAGCAGTAAGAAGATGTTAAACTGATCTACACAGCCATTTGTAACCATTTATAAATAGTGTTGCTTTTTAGTCACAAGATTACGCCGCGCTCTTATTGCTGTATCTACAATTAGACTATCTGTGTCTTGTCACTTATCTTAGCTGCTAGATGAAATTAAGTAGCAGCTTATTCTGGCATCAATGGTGATTCAAGCTACGTCTGGAATTTGCAAATAGGTCTTCCCTCTTTGGGACGTATATACACTCTCATCCTAACAACAACCCCCTCCCGACCTCGCCACACAAAGTGTGGCAGAGATAGATAAGTCTTTAAGGGCTGTTTGCCTATAAATCCCTCTTTGTTCCTATTACAGTTTTGTAAATATGAATGCTTGATGATATAATCAACAGAGAAAACCCAGAAGGTTCACAGAAAAACAGTCAAGATTAAGTGTTCTGGTAGAATCTTGGTTATTACTAGCTGTATAGGGACTGGTTATCAGGTAATGAAGTGCTTAATCTATAGTTACCTGAACCATTTGAAGTTACTAATTCACATGATAAATTTGAGTTACTGAAGCTAGTGTAATTTTTTTTAGCTTCACTTTAACTTTTTATGAAAATAAAGAATACAGATTTAGTTCAATATGGAGGCAATAGTTGCATCAGTGACTCTACTACTAAACAAATCATCGAGTCTTGTACTCATAACTAGCAATACTTAAGCTGATTTTGATTAATTATCATTAGATCAGAAATTTTAAAAAGCCTTCGAATTCTTGGTTCATGTGGCATCATATTTTTGTCCTCTTGGTTTTCCAGCTTTTATTCTTCTTTATTTTTAATTTTTTAATGTTCGTTTATTTTTGAGAGAGAAAGAGACACAAAGCATGAGTAGGGGAAGGGCAGAGAGGGGGAGAGAGAGACACAGAATCCCAAGCAGGTTCCAGACTACAAGCTGTCAGCATAGAGCCCAAGGCAGGGCTCGAACTCAGGATCCATGAGAACATGACCTGAGCCCCAAGTCAGACAGACGCTTAACCAACTGAGGCATCCAGGTGTCCCACTCTTATTCTTCTTTTAATTAAAAAAAATTAAGATATTTTATTTATTTTTGAGACAGAGAGAAACAGAGCATGAGTGCAGGAGGGGCAGAAAGAGAGGGAGGCACAGAATCTGAAGTAAGCTCCAAGCTCTGAACTGGCAGCACAGAGCCCAATGCAGGGCTCAAACTCATGAACTGTGAGATCATGACCTGAGCTGAAACTGGATGCTCAACCAACGGAGGCACACAGGCACCCCTATTCTTCTTTAAAGATGCACATAAGCATGGCTCTTTGGGAAAATATCTCCATATATTACAGCAAAATTCTAAGTCTTAAAAGGAAAGGTTAGAAAAGGTAGTGTAAAAATAGTATATGGATAAAACTAGGTTATTATTAGGGTCCATTATTTTTAAAAACAAGAGATTCTTTAGTGATTATATTTAATAGCTTAACCAGGTTCATTAATACAGATTCATGGAAACATAATCCAGAATGGGTTTTGTAGTTCTATATTTCTTAATTTTGTCAGGTAAAGGTGTAATTCTTACTCATTTTTACTGCTGTACTAAACCAGCAAGAGTTTCCTAGGGTTGTTTCATCTTCAACAGATGCTAAGAAATTGTTCGCATGGAAACATAATATAGCACATACTAAAATCCTAAAGTTCATTAACATTTGATTCAGGTAAATTTCACTGACTGAAATTACTCAAGGGTATTATAATGATTTATGATATATGAATCATGACATATGATTTATATGCATGTGTTGATTCTTTTTTTTTTGAAAGACAGATGTTTACATTCTTTTCTGGACAGGACTGAAATTTTAGATCAACAAGAGTAAAATGAATGATTTTTCTAGAAAATGAGGAGAGTACAAGGAGAAATATGAGAATGGGAAAGAACATAATGAGATGAAGACAAGAGGAAGTAAATGGAAGAAAATAAAGAGACTTGAAGAAGGTGGAGAAATGGTAAGAGAAGACAGGAAGAAAAAGGAGGATTTAGAACAGGAAGAGGAGGCTGAATAGGAGAAGGGAGAGAAAGAGGGGAATGGGGAAGAAGGAGAAAGGAATTAACAGCAGAAGACAAGGAACAGGTAAACAATGAAGGAGGAGGAAATGGAGGAAGAAGGCAAGGCCAGCAAAGTAGATAGAGGCTGTGTGATGGCTCTGAGGGGAAGGATTACACTTTTAGACAGTCCAGAACTGTCGCTCTGGAATCTTGATCAAATGGCTTTTCTTGATAACCATGAAAGTAGATGAATAGGGGCGAAAAAGCAAGAAATATGTTTTCAAAGCAACACTCCAAAAATGCCAGCCAGTACCCTTTGTGTTTGAGTTACATCTATGTTGAACTAAATGTATATAATAGATTTATTGCTAGTGCACATGCATTCATTTCTCTTTGCTGTCTTTTACTTTGCTAGATTTTTTACTGTCTTGGCTAGTAGTGGAAAATCTCTCCTTTCCCAGACCTCAATTTCCTATACAACAGACTGCCAGTGAGATATGGAAGATTCTGTCCAGACACTGGGAATAGAACTTTGGCAGGCTAGAGAAAGCTTCAGTGCAAACACAAAAGCTGTTGCTATGTGGTCTGCCTGGGCTCTCAAATATCAAGCCACTACTTTTCTTCTTCAGCTTAGTGAAGTTTTGATTGTATTTACTGATGTTATGAACAGAGATACAAAGATGCAAAGAACATAACCTACTCTCTCCACTATGAATTATCCCTAAGTATACATGAAACAACAGAATGTAGAAAATTAAGTAGTCTTTCGTTAATATCTGAATTACTATTCCAATGAAAAGCAGGTTGAGTTGAAGACAACCGATGAAACCAGAGGCTTCAATGAAGCCTGTTAATTCCATTTATATTTAAATATTGGAAACTGTATAATCTCTGGCCAGTAGCATGAGGAAGAAAGTTGAAAACCAGGTGAGTTGTAGCACAGGGATTTGAAGAAGCCAGGTCTGGAATAACTCATATAGTTAGTCACAAGAAAGCAAGGGAGGGAAGATAGGCCCTCTGAATCCAAAAGAGTGCATGGACCCAGGATACTTATCCAGATGTATCAAATAGAATAAGATGAGCATTAATAAGAATAGAAGATGGGTTTCTGCTTCGAGGAATAAAAACTTCATGCCCTAGAAATGTTAACCCAACGAATGTCTGGAGCATTATTAATAAACTAGCTGGGGAATCTGGAAATGGGGTAGCCAATATCTAGCATAGGAAAATTGACCTAATAGTTCCCCCATTTCTACATTCCTACAGAGTTGGGACTTCTCAGATGGTTCTTCCTCAATTAACTTCCATATAGAGCTGTATTATCTATGCTGTACTGAGATGGACTGGATCTGCGGCAGAACTTTAAAGTGTCTCTGGCCCCTGACTTTTTGGTACCGTGACTCAGAGACATCAAATTGAACTGATGGCTGTTCTGGAAATTTATTAGCCTATTGTTAGCTTAAACTGGAATTTGCAATTACAGGGTGATAGGGAATGGTTCCAAATTATTTTTTTTTAATTTTTTGATGTTTATTTATTTCGGAGAGAAAGAGAGTGAGCAAGCATGAGCAGGGGAGGGACAGAGAGAGAGAGACAGGAAGACACAGAATCCAAAGCTGGCTCCAGGCTCTGAGCTGTCGGCACAGAGCCCGATGCAGGACTCGAAATCCCTAGCCATGAGACCTGAGCTGAGGTAGGGCACTTAACCAACTGAGCCACCCAGGTGTCCCAATGGAATGGTTCCAAATTATTATAACTGATTTCTACTTTTTAAAAGAATATTATGTAACATAGATTCATATGAAGCACTTATATATTATCTAATATAATCCTCAAAAACAATGAGAAAAATGTAAGAAATGTAAAAGACTAAAAGGACCAATCCATTGTTCATTTCTCTCAACAGTATTAGACAACATTTAAACATAACACTTTTGTTTTTGTTTTTTTGCTTTTTATAATTATTTATTTTTTATGCATTCAAGCAGATCTAGGTCACTGAATTTTCAGAAACGTGCCCATGGGGTTTTAATGACATGTGAGGAACTGCTTCAAGCGGTGGAGGTGTTCTAACTGATTTCCTCATCTCTCTGAGGCAGCCATATTGCAATTTTGATGTCCAAACAAATTCCATAACCTAGGTTAGAGAGTATAACGGGCCAGCCCCTCTCTGTTCTTTAGTAGCAATAATAATCAGCACGCTGTTCAACAAATTTGAGCAATGATTTTAAAAAATATTTTTAGCTGTACATATTATATTCATTATTGTAATATAAATTTTCTTTTTCTGAGAAAAATCACCACAGATCTTTGGAGAACTTACATAACCTAAACAGTCACAGTTTCCCCAAGAGAGGAGTACATGAGGTTAAATGACTTACGCAATACAGTGGAACAATTCCATCCAGGACTCTACAACTAAAGCCAGTACTCTTGAGTTCTTCAAGTGCTACTATATTACCATAGGTGAAATTTTGCTAATTACATTTGTGTAGAATTTACACATGGTTTGTCAGCATAAATTGTTTACATTATAGTTAGGTTTTAATTGCATTCAAACCAAATTCTGGGGCTATTCACATTTAAAATGCATTATTTGGGGATTCTCCTGAATATATATTTATTCCAAAGAGGCAACATTAGAACCAGAATCTTTGTCCTCTTCCAGATCCGCAACTAAAGCAATGTAAATAAACACATTAGAGTACGGGGGAAATATTTCAGAAATTACATTGAGTCTACCATTTTTTCTTACTTTTTGAAAAGTTTTCTGTTTACAGTTATGTTCAGGCCTCAAAATTCCATGTACCCTGTGAGGTTCCATCACTTGTGTTTATATTTGGAGCACAAACAGGAACATGAGTATCTGCAAAATAAAATCCCGTCTTCCCTCAAACTCAAACTTCAGACCCGCTTAAAAAAGGAATATGACAGAAAGTGAGGAGGAGCCTCATGCCAAGTTCAGTAGAGTAAAAAGACAAAAGAATTGGGGGCAACCTCAGAGAAAAGTCAGAAAAAATTAACATGTAAAGAAAAGTAATCGATCAATGAGAGAAAATCACAGAATCAATAACTGAAACACATATGCTTAAGTGCATATAAAGAAAGATAGAATGCATATATTTGTATATTTGTGTTTACATTTGACCACCTCCTTTGGAAAGAGAGAGGTTATGTGTGCTTTCTAAGACTACTGTTCCCCATTAAAACACCGGTGTACGATCATCAAAAAACATACTAAGTGCCCTAACATGATTTTAAATATGATTTTAATATGATATTTATTTTACAGCAGTTTTAGGTTTTCAACAAAATTGAGAGAAAAGTACAGAAATGCATAGCCTCCCTCCTTACCAACATCACTTCACAGAATGCTACATTTCTGAGTAAGTATGAACATACACTGACATATCATAATCCCCAAGTCTATAGTTCTCCTTAGAAGTCACTCTTGGATGCTGTACATACAATGGGCTTTGACAAATGTATAAAGATGCATATCCATCATGATGATATCAGAGTATTTTCACTTCCCTAAAAATTCTTTGTGCTCTGCCTATGCATTTCTCCCTGCCTACCCCTGACAACACTGATCTTTTTACTGTTGCTGTAGTTTTGCCCTTTTCCAGAATTTATATAGTTGGAATCCTAGAGTATGAAGCCTTTTAGACTGGCTTCTTTCACTTAGTAATATACAGAAGATTCTTCCATGTCTTTTCATGGCTCAATAGTGCATTTCTTTTTAGTGCAGGATAATATCATCTGCACTAAATCTGCACTGGATGTATCACAGTTTATATACCTAATCAACTTAGTGATGGACATCTTGATTGCTTCCAAATTTTAGCAGTTATGAATAAAGCTGCAAAAAACACCCTTGTGCAGGATTTGTGTGGAAATTATGTCTGTAATTCCTTTGGTAAGTACTAAAGAGTGCATCTGTTGAATTGCATAGTCAGAATAGAATTGGTTTTGTAAGGAAATGCCACACTGTCAGCCAAAGTAGCTGAACCATTCTGCACTCTCACCAGTAATAGAGTGTTCCTCTTACTCTATATCCTTGCCAGCATTTGGTGTTGCCAGTGTTCAAATTTTGGCCATTCTAATAGATGTGAATTGGTATCTTGTTATTCTAGTATGATCTAAAAAATTTTTTTTACATTTATTTTTGAGAGACAGAGCACAAGTGGGGGATGGGAAAGAGAGAGGAGACACAGAATCCAAAGCAGGCTCCAGGCTCTCAGCTCTCAGAAGAGAGTGTGATGCAGGTTCGAATTCACAAACTGTGAGATCATGACTTGAGCTGAAGTCGGATGCTTAACCGACTGAGCCACCCAGGCGCCCCCTCTAGTATGATTTTAATATGTGCTTCATCTTAGGTCCTTCTACAAAGTTCCTGCTAAAGTTGCTTATAAATAGTTACATTAAAATATCACTCCATATTAATATTGGCCTTAATCACTCCTCTTTAAGAAAGGGTTAAACTTTGCAGATTCCATTAGGAGAATGAAAATAGAACAAGAAAATTCTCAATGTGCATTATTTAAAGTGAAATCTTAGTCACAATAGAGCTCTGTATACAAAATAGACATATGATTAATAATTGACAAATAATGACTATAACATTATTATAGTATATAAAGAGATCATCTGGACTTTCCATGTTACTATTAAAATTTAATGATTCATAGCCATGTGTGTTATTGTCAAAATGCTTATATGGTAGATGCTATTTGTGACATGGCTTTACAGTTCCTTTATCAAGGATAGAATCTTTTCCTCCCCTCCTTGAATCTGAAAAATCCTTGTAGGGACTTTTATTGTGAATAGAATGTGTCAGAAAAAAAGGAGTGGCCTAGACCTCAAGAGGTTCTGTGTGTTTGACTTTCTTGTTTGAATCCGTATGATCACCATGTAAACATGTCAGGTTAGCCCACTGCAGGATGAAAAATTACACAGTACAGAACCAATTCATCCCAGATGACGCTATCTTAGAGCTGTGAAACCCCTGTCAACCAACCAGCTGACCGTACTACCCAAGTGGCCTACAGTCTTGTGAACTATAGCTAAACAAAACACTATATGAACTACATATATATACTATATTATATACACATTATATAATATATGTGTTTATATATATAAACTATATACTATAAGAACTAATGAACTATAGCTAAACAAATGCTTTTTGTCTAAGCCATTGATGGAGGAACAATTTTTAGTGAAGCAACTGAAAATTAATATGGTGTATTAGAAGACTTAACTTATGAACCAAATTTAAAATAATTCTTTTCTACTACCATCATACCAAGAGAGAACAGTTTTGAGTTCACACTCAAGGTATTGGTGTGCATGAGATTTTTTGTTGGTGTTCATGATCCTAAGTACACTAATTTATCAAGTGTTAATTAATCTTTACCAGGTGCTAGAGATGAAACATTCAACCACTCAGATAAAAAAATATCTAGATGTAGGGGCACTGGGTGGCTCAGTGGGTTAAGCATCTGACTAGGTTTTGGCTCAGGTCATGATTTCATGGTTAGAGACATAGAGCCCTGCATCCGGCTCCATGCTGCGCTGTTAGCTGCTTGGGATTCTCTCTTTCTCTCTCTCTGTCTCTCTCTCTCTCTCTCTCTGTCTCTCTCTCTCTCTCTGCCCTGCTTGTGCTCTTTCTCAAAATTAAAAAATTAAACTTAAACATCTAGATATAGAAGTAAAAGGTCATAGAAAGTGATAAGAAAAAAAATAAAGCAGACTACAATAAGAAAAACTCAGGTATTGCACTGCAATGTTGGATAGGGTCACTGTGGAGGTGATGTTTGATGAACACCTCCAAAAGATGAGACAGTAAAGCATCATAATATCTGAGGAAAAGGCATCCCATATAGATGCAAGGTTTGTGTAAGGTCTAAGGCAGGAAGATGCCTGGTGTGCCGGAGCAACTGAGAAGAGGCCACTGAGGCTGATCAGTGGGAATGATCAGGAGAATAATAGGAGACAGAGTGAGAAAAATAGCCGGGGACAGATAACAAAAAGATTTTTCAGGTCATTCTAACATTTTACTTTTATTCTTTATTTATTACAAAAGAGCCACTAGAAAACTTTTAGCAGAGTAGTGGCAGGATTTAGCTTCAATTTAAATAGCATCATTCTGGCTGCTGAATTGAAAATATACTTGAGAGCCACAGACAAAAGCAGGAAGATAAAACAGGTGTCTGTAGCAATAATCCAGGACAGACATGGTGGCTTGGACCAGGATAGCATCAGTAAAAAATGGTCAGATTATGATTACATTTACAGACAGGGCTGAGGGATGTGTGGCAAATTCAATATGGGGTATGAGGGAAGAAGGGTTCCTGGCTAAAATAAAAATGTCCTAGTATATTATTCTCGAATGACATGAGCTTACAATGTGAACAAACCAATGTCAAAACACAGAATAGCCTTGATTTTGTCTACCACAGGTAGAGCTATTATTCTGTTGTTTGATGTGGCAAGTGGTTTTCAGAATATTGGTCTTTAGATGTAGCTGAAAGGTAGAAGATTTATAAAGGAAGAAGATGAATCCTCATCTCTTCCCCTCCCCCATGAGGGCTCAGTGACTGTAAACTGTTAATAATTCATTTTGATCATTTGAGATACTTTACATTTGAAGCCAGAATATAATGTACTGATTAAATCACATTATGCGTAGCTGGGTGAATATATTATTAAACAAATTACCCCTTTCCATAACCATGAACTGTGCATCTGTAGCAAATGGTTGAACATTTTAATAAGGAAGAGTGTAATTATATTACGGTCATTGCCTTTTGCAGGTTTATTGGCCACATTTTGGAGGTGAACATCGTCCAATGAAGGTATTTATTGTAAAGGAAAGATTTTCAAGTTCTAGTCAGTACTCATAACTCACTGAAAATATCCCTGTTGAGAGAATAAGGGAGCATGGAGGTGGAGCTTTTGGATAAATTATTGAACTTAAAAACAATAAATCACCAACTGATTTTTTTTTCTTTCAGGAATCACTCCTTGCTGCTGGTTATCTACCTAGCTACCTACTTAATGTGCACTGAAAGAAAACAACGCAAAGCAAATAAACACACACAAAAAATCCTCTTTTTACTGTTAGATGAAAAGAAAATACTTCACCAAGAGGAAGACTCACTTGGAATTCTCTGGAATTTGCCTTTAATCAGTTGTGATGTACCTCCTGAGTCCTGATCCAAGAGGAGGACTCCAAATGAGACTACTAATTAAGCAACATTCAAAGAAACTTCTTTTTTCTAATAACTGAAAAAATAATTTTGACCATCCAAAGTCTATGACCTCACTGCAATTTATAATGAATCCAAAACAAGTGTGTCAGAAGCAAAGAGATTAAGTTGTGTTTCAAAGATTAATAAAAGATGAAACAAGGAATTGCATGCTGGCAAGATGTTTGGGTTTTGCCTCCATAGACTTTAATGACAATTCTTGAGTAATGCACTCAACCCAATCGGAGAAAATGCCAGTTACAACAAGGCAAGGCATTTTCTGGTTTGTAGGACAAAGAGAGTCGACTTATTAAACATTAAGTATGCATCTGAATAACTAGTCACAGATCTTATTAAAAAAATCAGTGAATATAAGAGTTTTGTTTATTCATTTACCCAAATATTTTAATTAAAGCTAAAATGACTGAACCAGTTTTCTCAGCTTCCTTTCTCTGAGAGTGTGAAACAACTTTTTGTCATCTTAGGAAGGGTATGGAGCAAAGTGGCTGGTTCTCAGCTTATATTGTATTTCACAATCACTATAGTTGCTTTCAAATGATATCCATGCTCAGGCCCACTTCAGAATAACTAATGAGAATGTGTAAGTGATGTGGCTTGAACACTGATAGCATGAACGTTCCATGATGCTAATGTGCTACCATGGTTGTGAAATGGGAAAATTCCGTTCAAAGTAACCCCATGTTTCAAAAATGGGAAAATTTTGGATACAGCCTTTTAAAATTTACAGAGGAGGTTTCAATCTTAGTCATGATGACATATTTGCAGATGTTTTAAATTAGAAAAGTCTTCCTTTAATATGTAACAGAGTTCAACAGATATAAAAGAAGTTAATCTTTAATTTTTTAATGTTTTTATTGACTTTTTCTGAGAGAGAGACAGACAGAGCACGAGTAGGAGAGGGGCAGAGAGAGAGAGAGAGAGAGAGAGAGAGAGAGAGAGAGAGACAGAATCAGAAGTTGGCTCCAGGCTCTGAGCTGTCAGCACAAAGCCTGATGCGGGGCTTGAACTCATGAACCATGAGATCATGACCTGAGCTGAAGTTGGATGCTCAAACAACTGAGCCATCCAGGGTCCCCTAAAGAAGTTAATCTTGATTGGAGTTCGTTGTCGGGGGTATGAGGATTAATTTTATGTGTCAACTTGACTGAGCCATGGGGCGCCCAGATATCTGATCAAACATTTTTCTGGGTGCTTCTGTAAGGATGTTTACAGATGAAATAACCATTTATAACAGTAGCTTGAATAATGTAAATTGCTCTAACATAGCTGCCTCATTCAATCCATTAAGCCTAAATAGAACAAAAAGCTGATTCTTCCTTGACTAGGAGAAAATTCATTCTATCTCAAAGACTTCAGAAGGGGGCATCAACTATTTTCTTGACTTTAGACTTAGAACTGAAACACTGTTTCTTCCCGGGTCTTGAGTCTGCTGACCTTCAGCCTTGAACTACAGTATTGACTCTCCTATTCTCATTCCTTTGGACTTGGACTGGAACTGAACCATTGGCTTTCCTGGGTGTCTAGCTTGCTGACTCACCCTGAAGATCTTGGGACTCATTGGGCTCCATGGTCCTGTAAGCCAATTCCTTATAATAAATCTTTAATATATATATATATATATATATATATATATTTTATATATATATATATATATATATATATATATATATTTCCCATTCATTCAAGAGGGGTAATGGAAGAAGGACAAAACTAGTACTTATGACTGGAAACAAGGACTATTAATACATAGGTAGGAAGGAAGGAAAGAAAAAAAAGATAAAGAAAGAAGAGAAAGAAGAGAAAGATATGTGTAATAAGAACCTATATAGCTTTATCTACTATCTACAAATTAAGAGACTAAAGATTATTTTTGTTATGTTTTTACCTCTCCCATTTCCCTACTAATATGTGTTAACAGTAGTTAACATTATATCTCAGTACAAAGTTATAATGTCAGGAGGGGAAGTGTGACTCTATAAGAAGCAATCATCCAAAGATTGATAAATTGTGTTTGGGGGTATTGTGTCTGGGAAGTTTCAGAGTGTTTGTGATTATATAAAAGCAGGGAATGCTGTGTAATGTGAAAAAGTAGCATGACTTTGCTATTGCATTTTTTGGGGAAACAAATATGGTTAAAGAGTTATATGTGGATATCAAGTTGACAATGGATAAACTGAGTTGAACTATTATCAACTTCATTATGCCAGGAACTACATTTCCCTGACTTTCCTTTATGGTTCCAAGTTGGAGTTGTCAAAATTTGCAATTGTGAGTTAGGGCAGGTATAAGAAAATTCGCACCTTTGTGTTCTGAATGTCGTTGGTTAGAAGCAGTAAGATTCAAAATGTAGTTTCCAGAGAATTCCAGTTGTTCCTTGCTCCTACTCTCCACATTCATCTCTACTTTCTGAGTTCCAGTCCCACCTACTACAGTGACATCAGGCCCCCACCACACACATAGCTGAAAACTCAAACATGGTCACCACATAAAGCTAACTATCTGCCATCAACATCAACCCTCTTTCACATTCCCACTCTAGCAGTGGATGTGCCCATTCTTCCAAATGTTCTTACTCACCTATGCCAGAGCTGGTTAGTAATTTTTCCCTTATCCTTCAACAATATTTATGCCTTTATTTCCCTCCTAAGGTTGTTTAATTTCTAATATTTTATGATAAATTCCTTATTCCATACTCATAGTAGTGCTGACTGAATCCTGACCCATGGAGAGAACAGATTTGAAGTCCAAACTTCGTGGAAATGAAGATTAAGAACATTAAAAAAGGATATTGGACTTAAGAAAAAACACTACAGAATTAATCAGATAGACATTATGGTTGAAAATCTTCAATTAAATCCAATTAAACTAGAAGAATATGACACAGAAAATATGAGTAAAGCTGAACACTATAATGAACTTGGAAAATCTTTTGAGATGGGGCTGACATTTCCCTCCATCTAATTCAATGCCATTCAAACTTGAAGAAGACAGTGTTGAGGAAAACTTCATTTGCCATATAGCAAGTCATTTAATCCGGAATACATCACTTTAAAAAGTATTACTGTTGAACTCTTGTTAACATGTGAAACAAATGTGTTTATTAAATATATTGTCAAGGAAATATAAGAGTTGATATATGACATGTTTTAATATACAAACTATTAAGAACTTAAAGAACATTGAGTCAATCTTTTGTTGTTAACACTGGGACATTCTGTTTAACTGTAACTCAATACTTTTAACCAACTGAGCAGCACAAAAACTTTTTTTATTCCTTCATTTTTTTTCCCTTTCATTTCTTACTATATGCCCAGAATTCTGGTGGCAGTTTTCAAATTTCATCATGGGCTATTCATTTGGTGGTATAAAGAAAAAAGGGTCCAAGACCTTGAAAAGCAGGAAGATACATTATTAGAAAGGTTTCCAAGGGTTCAAAAATCAAGAATATACAATGTTTTCTTTTCAGGAACTCAAATTATACTGGGAAAGATACACAAATATAAGTAATTTAGACAACTTGTCTGAAATACCTAGATGAATCTCCACATATACTTTTAGTTTTTTTCATAATTCAGAATTTGAAAAAAGAACAGAAATTACCAATAGCTACTTAGCCCAACACCTTTTGTTTTGGCCAGAATGAAACCAAATTTGCAGTTCAACTAGATTTTTTGTTTCTATCCAGATGTTTTTAGGTATTACTCAAATTACTCAGCAATAATCTCCACATCTCATGGCAATTATTTTTTATTCTTAAGGGATATTTGCTTTTCTGCTTTTATCTTGCTGGAGAAGGAGAGAGAAGCTGATGAGGAAAAGTTTCCACATCAACTTGAGTCTGTTTGGATTAATTATGTATTAAAAGTTGTGTTCAACATTAGGGAGCTGCTTCAATAATTAAGTAATAGTTTAACAATAGCAGGGAACTACACTACAGATAAGTAACAAGACTTTTCAAAGCATTAATAAAAGAATAGGATTTTAATTGTTACTATTTATTGTGAAGAGAAAATAATATGTTTAATGAAAATTACATTCACCACATTGAAGCATGAATGAATTTTCGGTTATTAGCCATTCAGTTCTGCTTTGAATACAACCAGTGTCAGAAAAAGTATATTGTTTTGCAAAGTGAATTATCATGAACATTGCTCCTGAAATATTCTTTATACATGTTCAAAGCACAAATTACAACATTCCCTTCTGCATTTGAATGTTTACTAACAACACACCCATGTGCAGTACAGGTTTTTAATAAAGAATACCAAAATGGCCTTATTAAAGAAAATCTGCATACAGATGTTGGTGGAAAAGTAGTTTTCTTCATTAAGCTTCAATAAACCCATTTTGGAGACTACAGTTGAAAGCAAAAGTTCTTTGTACAGTAGTTCACATTCCTAATAAATACTTCCCAATATCTTACCATCTTACTAACGAGCATGAATGTTATTTTGTGATCTGACAGGAAACTGTAGTAAAGATAGACTCGTAAGACATGTTCACTTTTCAACAAAAAATGTACTTGACCTAGCCCCTGGAAATAAACATATATGTAAGTTCTTTGCCTTCAAGGAGATGGAGCAGTAATGGTAAGTTTCAAAGTAGGTACTAAAATTCTAAAATGTAGCAACTGAATCTCTATGAGAAGTTGGGGAAAGTTGAGCCTTTCACAGCCTAACAGAAGAGACCTGGTGCCTGTCCACTCTGAATCATCTGCCTAAATTTGTACTGTCATGTGAAAGAGAAGTAAAGCTTTACCTCATGGAAGCTCTTGGATTTACCGTTCTTCTTAGAATAATAGCTTAGGCCATACTCTAATTAGAATATTACAAAAGTATGCTTCTGGTACATTCAGAAAGGCTTGAGACTCAGTTACAGAAAAGAAAGTGATACAGACTGTCTGCAAAGAAATGCATTACAGGGTTTTGAAGACACTTGTGTGGAAGACATTTGCACAACCATATAGATGCAATTGTGAGTCATCAGGCTTTTTTTTTAATATCTTTAATTTTTTTTAATGTTTATTTATTTTTGAGACAGAGAGAGGCAGAGCATGAACGGGGGGGAGGGTCAGAGAGAGAGGGAGACACAGAATCGGAAGCAGGCTCCAGGCTCTGAGCTGTCAGTACAGAGCTCGATGCAGGGCTCAAACTCAAGAACTGTGAGATCACGAACTGAGCTGAAGTCGGACGCTTAACCGGCTGAGCCACCCAGGCGCCCCATGAGTCATCAGGTTTTTAAGCAGGCTGGTAATATGATCAGTTGAGCACACGTATGTAGTATTTATATCACTATAATCATCTAATTTCTGGTAATGACATTGCAATTCCCTTTGGGGGAATTACTTCTACCCTTTATATGCCGAATCCATGGGATGGTAAGGCAAGGTGAGTCAGTAGTCATGTGATAGGCATATGGCTTAATTTAGGCAAACTTTAAATCTCATTGGCCTATATAAGGATGGAGACATTAAATGTGTATTTGTTAGCTTATTAAACATGTATTTGTGTTTTGTTTTTTTTTTTAACATTTATTCATTTTTGAGAGACAGAGCATGAGCGGGGAAGGGGCAAAGAGAGAGGGACACACAGAATCCGAAGCAGGCTCCAGGCTCCGAGCTATCAGCACAGAGCCCAATGTGGGGCTCGAACTCACGAACTGTGAGATCATGACCTGAGCCGAAGTCGGACGCTGAACTGAACTGACTGAGCCACCCAGGTGCCCTAAACATGTATTTGTTAATTTGTTAAGCCTCCACTCTGTGTCAGGCACTACAGATTGGAGTCAGTGTACAAAAGAGACTTAAAAAGCCCTACCCACACAGAGTATATGCTGTACAGATATCCACATGTATTCAATAATTTTAGCAAGACAAGTCAGAAAGATATGATTATTTCCTGTTCCTGTACACTAGTCTTATCCTGGTTCCTATATTTTTCTTTAGACTTTTTTTCTCCCAAACTTCCTATCAATTCTGTAAGCTAAAGAAAATTTTGCCAAATTTTCTCCATTTCAATTTAACCAGAGCCTGTGTCTATTGATTGACATCAGTAACACCCAATACAGAAATGAGTCAAAAAATAATGCTTTGATTCAGTACACATCAACAGACTTTTATTACGTATCTGCTGGGTAGAAGTCACTATGCCATGTTTGGGGTAAAAATAAATACGTTGCTGTACTTCCTCTGGTAATTTGAATCATTGGACCAAATGTCACCACAGTGTAACTTTATCATTGTTAGGATACTTGTATCCTGACTTTGAACTTGGGACTTACGAGCATGTAGCAGTTTCAAAACGAAAACTTGGGAAGCCTCATGGGTTTCTGTTTGCTTTCTTGTGCTTGTGCCATCAAAGTGCAAAAAACATGCCTCAGCTAGATTGCTAATTCAGTGGAACGTGACTAAATGTGAAGTCCCAGCTCAACCCACCTTTGGATCAGAGAGAATCAATTACTGTCTTACGGGTGGTTTGTTAGGTTTACCATAGAAATCGTAAACCTTTCTTTTTTTCCCTTTCCCTTTACAGACTGTAGGAGAGACAGGTACATTAACAGATCATTTCTATTTATCTTTGTGGTAGATTGCCTTTGAGTATTTTCAAAAATTTCCCTTAATGTTGGCTTGCAATAAAATTCCCTTATATCAGCATAAGATTAATTGGTCACTGGAATGTATTATTTTATTTATTTTTTTTTTTTAATTTTTTTTTTCAACGTTTATTTATTTTTGGGACAGAGAGAGACAGAGCATGAACGGGGGAGGGGCAGAGAGAGAGGGAGACACAGAATCGGAAACAGGCTCCAGGCTCTGAGCCATCAGCCCAGAGCCCGACGCGGGGCTCGAACTCACGGACCGCGAGATCGTGACCTGGCTGAAGTCGGACGCTTAACCGACTGCGCCACCCAGGCGCCCCTGGAATGTATTATTTTATACAGTGGCTGTGGTCTAAATAAAATACCTGCACACAGCATATCTAGGGAATGTGTACTAAGAGGGGCTCCTGGGTGGCTCAGTCAGTTGAGCATCTGACTCTTGATTCAGTGCAGGTCATGATCCCAGGGTCATGGGATCTAGCACCATATCTAGCTCCCTACAGCATGGAGCCTGCTTAGGATTCTCTCTCCCTCTCTCCCTCTCCCTTAGCTCATGTGCTCTCTCTCTCTCTCTAAAAATAAAAAATAAATAAAAACAAAAAAAGAAGAAACAAAAATGTATACTAAGAAAGTTCACTAATTGCCAAAGGTGAATAAATTGCTACAGACTTTATTTGACTTAAAATAAACAAAACAATCACATAGATTATATTTAGCTCCAAAATATTTTCATTATCCCAAAAGAAAACCCGGACTCAATAAACAGTCATTTCTCTTTTCCTCCTGTCCTCAAGCCCTGGAGTTATTAGTCTGTCTCCCATCTCTATAAATTTACCTAATGTATATTTCATATAAATTTATATTTCATATAAATGGAATTATAAAATATGTCTAGTTTCCTTCACTTAGCATAATGTTTCTGAGATTCATTCACGTTGTAACAAGTATTTAATTCCTTTTTTATGTCTGATTGATATTACAGTATATGAATACACTACATTTGGTTTATCCACTCATCAGTTAATGAACCCGTGGGTTGTTTCCACCTTTTGGCTATCATGAATTGTGCTGCTATGATTCTTAGTGTGCGAATACTTGTTTAAATACACATTTTTAATTATTTGGGGTATATACCTAGGAATGAAAATGCTAGGTCAAATGGTCATTCTATATTTAACTCATTGAGAAACTATCAAACATTCACACTCTCATCAGCAATGTAAAAGAGTTCCAATCTTCCCACATCTTTGCCAACATTATTATTTCCTTATTTAAAAAAAAAATTCAGCCTACCCAGTGAGTATGAAGCAGTATCTCGTTGTGATTTTGGTTTGCATTTTCTTAAAAATTCTGTGAGCATCTGTTCATATGTTTGTTCACTATTTGTATATTTTCTTTGCAGAAATGTTTATTCAGGACCTTTGCCCTATTTTTAATTATCTTTTTTTGTTGAGTGGTAAAAGTTCTTTGTATTATTCAGTAACTAGACCCTTATCAACTGCCTTATTTGCAAATTGTTTATCCCATTCCATGGGTTGTCTTTTCACTCTTTGGATAGTATCTTTTGATGAACAAAAACTTTTAACTTTGAAGAACTCCAAATTATCTTTTTCTTCTTCTGTTGCTATCTTTTTGTTGTTGTATCTAAGAAACTATTGCTAAATACAATGTTATGAAGTTTACCATTATAGTGTTTTTTCTAAGAGTTTCATAATATTAGTGTTTATATTTAGGTCTTTTTTTTTTTTTTTTTTTACTTTGAGGTAGTTTTTTACATGGTGTATAGGAAGGGCCTAAATTCATTATTTTGCATGTGAACATCCACTTCTCCTGATACAAATTTGTTAAAGAGACTGTCCTTACCCCATTGAATGGTGTTAGTACCCTTGTTCAAATCAATTGGCCACAGTTACCTAAGTTTATTTCTGGATTCTAAATTCTATTCCATTGGTGTATATGTTCATCTTTATGATACTACACTTTTTGTTCACTAGAGCTTTGTACTAAGTTTTCAAATTGGGGAGTGTGAGTCCTTGAACTTTGTTGTTGTTATCCTTTTTTTCCCCCCAAGATTGTTTTGACTTCAGGGTATTTTGCAATTCCATATTAACCTTAGTAATGTTTTTTTTTTTATTTCTAAAAGAAATAAAAAAGAGCAGCCATTAGGATTTTGATAGGGATTGCATTGAATCTGAAGATCACTTTGGGGAATACTGCCATCTTTATAATAATTAAGTCTTCTAATGCATGAGCACAGAATATCCTTCCATTTATTCAGATCTTTAATCTTTGGTAGTTTTCAGTGTATAAGTCTTACATCTCCTTAGTTAAATTTATTTTTTTGATGCTATAGTAAATGGAATTGTTTTGTTTTGGGATTATTCACTGTTGGTATATAGAAATACAACTTACTTTTCTATGCTAATCTGAATCCTGAAACTGCAGAATTCATGTGTTACCTTTAATATTTTGTGTGTATTATTTAGAGTTTTCTGCATATAAGATCTAGTCACTGAACAGAGATCATTTTGCCTCTTTCTTTCCTAAATACCTTTTGTTTTCCTGACTAAAAATTCTGACTACAACTTCTAGTACAACTTTGAATAAAAGTGGTGAGAACAAGCATTTGTCATCCTTTACTTATTTTTGATTTAAGGAAGAAAGTTTTCAGTCTTTCACCATTGAGAGTTTGAGTTGAATTATGTCCCCTAAAGACAAAAACAAAACAAAATAAAAAAACCCAGTAGGTTTGAGTTCTGACACCCAGTACCTCACAATGTGACCTTATTTGGAAATAGGGTTGTTGCAGATATAGTTATGATGTTGTCTTACTAGAGTAGGGTGGGTCCTAACCAAGTATAACAAAGTTTTATTAGAAAAGGATCGTGTAAAGAAGGACACTCAAGAAGAACACTGTGTGGTGGCAAAGGCAGAGATTGGTACAGCTGCAAGCCAAAGAAGGCCCAGGATTGACAACCAGCACCAGATGTGAGAAAGAGGCAAAACAGGAGTCTACTCAGAATCTTACAATGCTGACATCTTAATTTTGGACTTCTACCTTCTAGAACTGTGGAAGAATCAATTTCCCTTGTTTTAAGCCACCCAGATTGTGGTAGTGTGTTATAGAAGTCTTGAAAACAAATACACATATGATGTTAGCTATGGAGTTTTTATCTGTGGGCTTTATTGTGTTGAGAGAGTTTCCTTCCATTGTTAGTTAAGTGTTCTTATCATCAACATACACTGAATACTGTCAAAGGATTTTCTGTAAAAATTGAGAGGACTTTTTCTATTAATGTGGTAACATTAAACAGTGAGTGACTTTCCTATGTTGAAGCATGCTTGCTTTCATGGAGTAAGTCCCTCTTGATCACAGTATTATTTTAATATGCTTCTGGGCTCAATTGACTAGTATTTTGTTGAGGATTTTTGCCTCTGTATTACTAAGGAATACTGGTCTGTAATTTTCCTGTGATGTGTCTTGCTTTGGAATCAAAATGTATGAAGTTAGAACTCACATAGAATGAATTAGGGAGAGTTCCATTCTCTTTAATTATTTGGAAAAGATTAAGAAGAAGTACTACTTAAATATTTGGTAGAATTTGACCTATTTATTGAAAGTTTTTGGTGACTGATTTAATTTTCCTTTCTTCCTCTTCTTCTTTTTTTAGGTCTACTTAGATTTTGTATTTTTTTCTTGGATCATCTTTTGGTAGTTTGCATGTTTCCATAAACTAGTTGATTTCATCAGAGCTACCTCGCTGGCATACAATTGTTCATAGTAGCTCGTACAATCCTTTTTAGTTCTATAAAATATTAATAATAATATTCACTCTTTAAATTCCAAGTTTAGTAATTTAATTTTTTGTCAATTTTATCTCTTCAAATAACTAAATTTTGGTTTTATTAGTTTCACTATTTCTCTATTGTTTTTGTATTCTCCATTTATCTTCATTTTTATATTTATAATTTCCTTCCTACCACTAGCTTTGAGTTTTCTATTTTCTTTTTAGTTCCTAAAGGGATTAAGTTTGGTTACTGATTTTTATTTTTTAAAATAGGCATTTATACCTAGAAATCTCTCTCTGAAACCTGCTTTCATTGCATCCCATAAATTTTGGTATGTTGTCCTTTCATTTTCATTTGTTTTAGAATATTTCCTTTTTGGTTTTTAAGTTGTTTGAGTGGATCTTTAAATTTCCACTATTGTGACTTTTTCAGTTTTTCTTCTCTTATAGATTTCTAGTTCTATTCCACTGTAATCAGAAAAGATAATTTGAATTATTCCAATTTTTTAAAATTAATTAGGACTTGTTTTGTGGAACATATGGTGTATGATGGAGAATGTTCTGTGTATAATTGAGAAGAATGTGCATTCTTCTGCTGCTCTTTGATTTCCTGGCTCTTTATTCTATTCTACTGATCTATATGTCTGTTTTTAATACCAAACCATATGTTTTTATTATTATGGCTTTGTAATATAATTTGAAGTCAGGAAGTATGATGCCTCAAGCTTTGTTCTTTCTAAAAATTGCTTTAGAAATTTGGGCTGGGGCACCTGGGTAGCTCATTCAGTTAAGCATCCGACTGGCTCAGGTCATGATTTCACAGTTTGTGGATTCGAGCCCTGCATCTGGCTCTGTGCTGACAGCTCAGAACCTGGAGTCTATCTCAGATTCTATGTCTCCCTCTCTCCCTGCTTGTTCTCTCTCTCTCTCTCTCTCTCAAAAAATAAAACACTAAAGAAAAAATAAACACCAAAAATAAGTTTTAAGATTTTGAACCTCTTGTGTTTCCCTACAAAAAAAAAAATTAAAAAATTAAAAAAAAAAAGAACCTCTTGTGATTCCCTACAAGTTTTAGGCTTTTTTTTTTCCTGTAAAAAATGCCATTGGGATTTTGATAGGGATACATTGATTCTGCAGATTGATTTGTGAAGTATGGACATTAAAAATATTAATGGTTCCAATTCATGAACATGGAATATCTTACCATTTATTTGTCTTCAATTCCTTTCATCCATGTTTTTGGACTAGACATTTTTCACCTCCTTGGTTAAATTTATTTCTATGTGTTTTCTTTTGGATGTCATTGTAAATAATCATTTAATATATTTAGGTGCTCTGATATTAAACACATATTTATAATTTTAATTTCATTTTGAAGAACTGACCTTTTTATGATTATACAGGAAACTTCTTTGTCTCTTGCTACAGCTTTTGAATTAAGCCTATTTTGTCTGATAAGTAGCTACCCCTGCTCTCTTTTTGTCTCCATTTGAATGGAGTATCGTTTTGCAGTGTTTTACTTTCAGTCTGTGTGTGATTTTAAAACTGATGCAAGTCTCTTATGGGGAGCATAGAGGAGTGCTTTTTTCTTTTTTTTTTTTTTTTAACCTATTCAACCACTTTGTCTTTTGGTTGGAGAATTTAGTACATTTACATTTAAAGTAGTTATTGATACATATGGACTTACTACTGACATTTTTTTTTTCTGGTTATTTTGTAACTTTTTTGACCCTTTTTTTTTATTGAATGATTTTCTGTATTGGCATACCTTGATTTCTTTCTCTTTATCTTGTGTGTATCTACCATAGGATTTTGCTTTGTGGTTGCCATGAGAGTTACATACAATATATTATAAAATATATTTGTAACAGTCTTTTTAAGAGGATAACTTTACTTCAAGTGAATATAAAAGCTCTCTCCCCAATGTTTTTACTGTCACAATTTGCATATTTTTATATCATGCATCCATTAAAAAACTGTTGTAGTTACAGTTTTAATATTTTTTTTTAATCTTCAGACTAGAGTTAGAAGCATAACATTGTAACATTATTCTGAATTTAACCATTTATTTACCTTTACCAGTGAGTTTTATATTTTCATGTTTCCTTGTTACTAATCATTCTTTCCTTTCAGCTCAAAGAACTCCTTTTAATACTTGTTGTAAGGCCACTCTACTGATGGGGAGTTCTTTGATCTTCATTTTTTTAAGAAAACTATCTCTACTTTAATTCTGATTGACAACTTTTCTCGGTAGTGTATTCTTGATTGCAGCCAGCCCACTTTCAACTTGACCTTAGATTTACCTCCTGCTCATGCTGAGCTTAAAGATAAGCCCAGTGAGGGGCGCCTGGGCGGCGCAGTCGGTTAAGCGTCCGACTTCAGCCAGGTCACGATCTCGCGGTCCGTGAGTTCGAGCCCCGCGTCAGGCTCTGGGCTGATGGCTCAGAGCCTGGAGCCTGTTTCCGATTCTGTGTTTCCCTCTCTCTCTGCCCCTCCCCCGTTCATGCTCTGTCTCTCTCTGTCCCAAAAATAAATAAACGTTAAAAAAAAATTAAAAAAAGATAAGCCCAGTGAGTCTTAAGGTCCCCTCAGGTCTTTTGTGAGCATGTGTGCTGCTCAAGTTATGTACATGAGTTTCTAGTTGCCCCAGTATGTGCTGAAGCTTTTCAAAGCCCTTATTCCCCCAAATTCTCAGTTCCCATATTCTCCTCCTGGGCTTTCTCTCTGTCAGTGATTTGTTCGAATTATTACTTTCTGCCATAGAAGGCAATGTCTTTTCATTTGTTTCTCAATGTTTCCGTAACCCCTCCTGCCTGATAGAACTCCCAGCTAGCTCAAACAAAGAGAAGCCTCTTCCATTAGTCCTTTTGGAAATGTGTCAGACTGAAACAAAGAATATTTCTTGGGAACAAGGTCTGTTCCATTCATTTAAAAACTAGGTGAGCACACTAGGAGTGTGGGCTGCCATCGTCAAGAACTTTTCTGTGCTGGGGAGAAGAGTGGGGCCAGGGTCAGCAAAAACTCCACAAAGATCTTCTATGTTTAAATGATCTCTTTCCTAGTTAAGCATTTGCCTGGTTGCTCTAAACCTTGGACTATCTCTCTAAATTGTGCTAAGGTTAATTCTAACATCTTTGATTCATCTTTTAGTGTTTTTAGGGGGGAGGAATAAACCCCCAGAGTTACCATTTTTATTAACATCACCTACACCTGCATTTTTTAATCTAACTAATTCTGTACTATTCATTAGAGAATACACAAGTCTAGTTCTTAGATCTTCCAGTAAAATGGAGGCACGTCTATTATACAGAAATATATTCATATATATATAATAAATGATAATCAGTAATGAGGAAGGTTATAGCTGAAGGAAATATTGAAATCAGCCAATTGAGGAAAGTGATTTGTTCAATATTGTTCTGTTATTTTCTGACAGAATAAGAGGCAGACCCCAGATACGCACTCATTCAGCTCAGCATTTTTTCCATGAACAGCTCTTCATAGAAGAGAAGATTGCTATTGAATAATCACTAGTACACATCTTGTAACTTTCTGCTTAGTTTTCTGTTGGTAACATGAAACCTAAATCAATCCAAATATATACCACTAATCCTCAAAGCCAATAGTAACACTGGTCTTTACAATGATTAAAGTCCTTTTTAATACCTAATATGGAGATTCACATTAAAAATACATATACTTTGTTCCCTTTTACATTGTGCAAAAATCACTTAGAAAAATTAAGATTCAATTTTTTCTCTAAATCTTCTTAAAGGTATGTTTTCATTTCTTCAAAATTTGGATCTTACGTTTTAGCTTTCAGCATTGATTCAAAATGAGGCCAAATGTAAAAATCAATACGCATGTATGTGTGTATGAGGGGGAAGAAACATGTGAAAGTGCTTGAGGAAGTCATCAAGAAGACATGACTGTCAACTGATCTGTGAACTGGACCTGAGCAGTTGTAGTCTTCCCCCACTCCAAACTGCCCTGGCCTTGGAATGTGTATTCTTCCTGCCTTCCCCAATCCCAGAAGCTGATCCAAGGATACAGCATTGAGATAGAAATGTGGTATTGAGACTATCTGGACTGGGTACATGACTGAAGCTAGTTAAGGCCTTCTATGTACATGACTGGACCCACTTAAGATCTTTTATACACACTTTTAAGATTCTAGCAGGTAGGTGCAGAGATGCAGTCATTTTGTAGCTACCAAGACAAGCCTAAGTAAGTTCCTTTGTTTGTTACATCTACCTCCTACCAATCTGGAGTGGCCTGCCTGTTTCTTCACTCTCTGCCCTCAGCATACAGGATCTGATTTCAGATTATACCATGCAAGCTCCTGGGGAGGTTGTGAACTAACAAAAAGCAATTAGAGTTATCTAATAGAAGAGCTGCTTGAGAAATCATGGTCCAAATTCAAAGTTAACTTAATTTGCTGCATAGTGCAATGTATGAAGATACTCTGTGTGAGTTTGGTGAACCAGGAACAGTTGAGCTCATCGACTGGAAAAGGTATAAAAGCAGCAAGCACAACCTGAGAATCTTGCACTGTACCTGATATCCATGGACCACAGTCAACTTCTTTCTTTCTTTCTTTCTTTCTTTCTTTCTTTCTTTCTTTCTTTCTTTTTAAACGTTCATTTATTTTTGAGAGAGAGAGAAAGAGAGTGTGTGCATGAGTGGGGGAAGACCAGAGAAAGAGGAAGACACAGAATTGGAAGCAGACTCCAGGCTCTGAGCTGTCAGCACAGAGCCCAATGTGGGGCTTGAACTCACAAACTGTGAAATCATGACCTGAGCGGAAGTCAGACATTTAACCAACAGAGCCACCCAGGCACGTCTTGAGTCAACTGTTTTCTAAGAAAGGAATGCCCAGGAGTCAGCCAATTATATGTGTTTAAATCTACAAATTTCCAGACCTCCTTTTTCCCCCTATTTTTTACTAGATTTTTCCTTTGCAGACAATTTTCATGAGGATTGTTGCTTCTCTCTCACATCCAAGACTGATGTCATTCTGCCTTAGTAATACTCAGTTCCATTCAAAAACCAGAATTTTTCTAGTTTCAATGTCTGTCTTGAGCATTGCCTTATAAAGTTCCTAGGTCATTTCTGCAGGCAGATTTTCAGCTTGACTCAGTCCCCATGTTTTGCTCTAACATAATTTCCCAGCTGGAGACTATTTCATGTTGGATAGGTGGTGATATATATATATATATATTCTATATATATATATATTTTTTTTTAAAGTTTGTAAAACTTCAAAATGGGAACAAAGGCTTTATCTACACTTTAATAGCTTGTAGCATACTTGAAATTTCATCTGAATGGAAAAATAAATTTCAAACATAAAGTTTTGTGGTTTCATAGCACTGTTCAAGCTGTGGAGTCATTAAGAAATATATTCAGCATTAACAATAAATCATTTGAAATAAAGGCAACCATTATGAATGCTTTCTCCCTTCCTGATGGATAGTGGTTTGGGGGATAAGTGCCCCAGAATCATTATTCTTAGAAGAAAAATAATACATTTATTAATAAAGTAAGACTCAAAAGCCTCATTTAAAGATTTCTGGTTACTCAATTTTCTGAGAGAACAAAAGCATTTTGTCATTTTAAAAACAAGGAAATGGATATATGTGTTAAGTGATTTATCCCAGGTTTGACTGAAAGATTCAGGATTAGCTTCTATTTTTGCTTTGTCCATTTCTTGCCTAACCCTCAGGTGGTACTCCATAATATATTTAAAGGAGGTGTGGCCAGATGCGTTTCCATGATGCATATCCTTTACCTATTAATCTGCTACATTCTCTTGAGTATTATCATCTTGGTCTTTTAGGAACAATAGTGATTTAGGAAGAGAGCCATTGAAAATTAAAGTTCACAATCGCTGATAATCCTGATGAGCTCAATATGACATCCCTTTGTTTGAAATTTTAAAACAAGCTATTCTGAATTACTTCCAACTATGACACATACTTGAAATGCTGAAACTTATAGGAAAGCTGGAAGAATTAAAAAAAAAAAACCTTCCCACAAAGAGATATTATTTGGGAAAAATTGGGAAACTACTTATGATTTAACATGCATGGGTAAGGATAAGGATAAAGGTAGGAAGAAAATAGAAGAATTGTAAAGACTGGTAAGTTTTACGAAAGAAAGTTCCACAGATAAAGATATTATAAATCCACGATTTATCCTATGTTTGAGTTTCTAATTCACATACCATTAGTTTGTTCTATTATGTGTGTGTTAGGCATTTATTTCAGGTTTCAGAAGTAGATTCATCAATAAGATCCTCTTGAATTATACCATTTTCTATTTCACCTCTGAAACCTCACTTTTTGCTGATAACACCTGTGCTTCAGGCTCGAAACAGAAATAAACTCATCTACATTTGCTTTCTAATTAAAATTTAAATAGAAGGCAAATTCATGAATGTAATCTTCAATACCCCCTGGAAAATGCATTAGTTGTTCTTGGGCTCTTAGTATCATTATCCATGTTTTGAACAGAAATTCTAAATACAAACCAATGAAGTTGTCAACAACTATTCTGCCTCTTTCATCTACAATCACTGGTTAATTATCGATGTATTTATTGAATACCTACACTAGGCCTAATGTTGACCTTAGTATTATGTGCATGAAACAGTTGTCTATATATTTACATGGCCATGCCACCTCATGTGCCAGACTTGTCCTGACTCTTAATGATGTGTTTCCTTCAGTCATACTTAACCTTTCTCCTGTTTCTACCTTCAATCCCTAGTAAATTTAAGCCCTAGAAATAGATTATTATTCAAGAAACATCAGTTTACTTCTGAAATTTTCCCAGGATTCTTATTCTCTACAGTGTGAATCTCTTTTAGTTAGGGATACAAAACTATAGCATGAAGTTAGGAGTGGGCAACAGGAAGGCTGAGCAAGGAATCCATGTTCTTTGCTCTTCATTCTATCTTAATGGGGCACAATGTCCTCAGGGCTTTTTTTATTGTCATGCTGAGGACGGCACCACTGTCAAGGTAGGAGAAGTAACAGGCAAAGATGCTGGTATCTCTACAGTACTTAACAACACATCACCCTGCATTCCATGGCAGTTTCAAATATATTGTGCATATTTATTAATGCATAAAACACGTCATAGAAATATAATCCTAAAGCAAATCTTTAACCTTTAAATGCACAATAGTTTATGTACATTTTAGTATTAAGTTTTCCAGGAATCTAATACCATATAGATAGAATATATTTTATTTTGCTTGTAATTTTAATATGAGTTGTTCACCTTTAGAAAAAGCACAGCATGGGTAGCAATGCCAGTTTTGGGTATTTGACTCATCAATGTAACCATCAATTTGAATTTATGGCTGATTCATTAATATTCATTTTATCTAAATGAACAAGCATATGGTCATATCACTACATTTTCTAATGTAGCTATGCCAAGGCATTTACATATTGAATGGCAATTATAATCAAATTTTTTATTACTTTTGTCAATTACTGTTAGGACATTATATTGATTTTTAAGTAATACGAATAAGTGTTTAATATTCTTTGTGAATTCCATTAGAATACTAAAGGGCACTTTATATCACAAATTTATTAAAGACAGACATTGGGCCTGTTACAATTAAGAATCATAGTTCTATTTTATAGGAAGTATGCAAGAATAAAGACCAGAAACAATTGTCCCCATCATAAGAGACCTTATTCAAGTCAGAATACTGAATAGAAGATCCAAAACAAATCAAAGCAAAGAGACCAAATATCACTTCAACTCAACTGGAATCAGGTTGCAAAAGTGGTTTCAAGTGACTGGCCAGTTAACTCAAAGGACAATTAGTTCTAAGAATGGGAAAAGAAGAGAGTAAGGATTAAACAGGCAAAATCTGAAGGAGTCTTTAGTTGCGTGGGAGAGAGGGTGCCCCTTGTGGTGAGGGGGAGGCAAGGCAAGAATATTGTTTGGAAAATCCCAACTGACCTGTTTCAAGTTCCTGATTTGGTGTTTTCATTTATGGGGACCTTAGTAATGTAAAATGAGATTTCAAAATTGAACAAGCAAGCCCAGCTAAGAAAAAATCTTTTAAAAAAGGGTTGGGAGGCCATAAGGGAAGAAGAATTCATGCAAGTCCTTGTCAGAGGAACCATGAACTTTTTGCCAGATGCTAGCCCTCAGTTTGGACTTAACTCCCTCCTCACCTTGATAAAGGAATCATTTGCATTCTTCACTTCAAAAGGAGCCAACCATTGACAAGTTTCAATCCTTCATTTGCATATTAACCCAACCAATTCCCCATTAACCTAGTTTCAATTCCTGTTTTGCACAGAAGACCAAAATAAGAAGGGCACTCATGACTTTCATCTTTGTAATTCCCCTCCACCCCCTCCCCTGTTATCTTCCTCTTAACAGGAGTTAGGTTGCTACATAAATCTGTGTTTCCTGAATTGCAATTATAATTGCCAACATAAGCACCTGTTTGCTTAGATTTTCTGTGAATTCTTTCTTGATCAACAGTAACAAGACTGCTCTGGCACATCCCAATTTATTTCATCTCACATTCTCTCTTGCACTTTGTTTCCATGAGCTCTTATTTCTTGGTTTTCCTCTCTGAATGTCTGGCCCCCTGCACTGCCTTCCTTTAGTCTGTCATTCTCACATGGATGTGCAAATCCTGGCATGCTTTTTATCGCAGCTTCCTGTATCTACCCATGCCTGTTGTACTGCTCTCTCCAAACTACATTTCTGAGGATGCAGGATCAGTGAAGTCCATGTGTTTGCTGAACCCCCACCTGGCACAGACTTTCATTTCAAACATTGTCAAGTACCCCTGACCCAACCCTTCATTGCTTCTTGCTGTTCTAGGTTCAGTGCTGTCACACATATGAGGAGGGGAAAATAGGTCTTGTGAAAGAGGATTCACTCTTTCAGGTTGTTGAGATAGTTTGTAGAGGCTGGTTTTAGGCAACAAACTTGAACAGTGGAAACCTGAATATGGTAGAAGGGCCCACAGTGATCCTACCTCCCTGGCTGAATACAAACAGGCCCATTAGGTGATCTACCTGAAGGTTTCCATAAGCAACAGATGACCAATGGGTTACTTATACCTGAATACAGGTACCAAAAAAGGAAAATTCCATACATTCCCATACCTCTTCACTTTCCCCCTTTAACTACAGTCCCACCCCACTCCAATGCCTCATTGCAGAGAGTCTCTCCTTTGCTCTTCTGCTCAACCCCTCCCTTGAGGTGTATTCAATAAACTTTTATCTTCTTTGTTCTGCCTTGGGTGGATCCTTTCACCACAAGCACCACTGGCCCCCACCTGATCAGGTCACCATCATAAGGGACCTTATTCAAGTCATAAGGGACCATTTTGTGCACCCCCATCCAATCAAGAGACCCCACATCTCTTAGCTGATGATTGTCTTAGTACAATAAATGGGAGATTTTGTTTCACTTTTAAGACCTCTAACAATATGCAGAGCCCATGGAAAATTCTTAGCAGAAGATATTATCTAAACATTGTCATCTGACAAAAAGTGAGAGTACCGAACTATTACATGGGTTGGAAAACTTTAAAGAACTAAATAGGGGTGCTTGAGTGGCTCAGTCCAACTCTTGATTTTGGCTCAGGTCATGATCTCACAGTTTCTGGGAACGAGTCCTGTGTTGGGCTCCAAGCTGAACATGGAGCCTGCTTAAGGTGTTTCCTCTTTCTCTCTCTTTCTCCCTCTGTCCCTTTCTCCCACTCCCATTCTCTCTAAAATTAAGAAAAAAAAATTAAAAAGGACTAAATAGTAAGTATTTTAAGCTTTGGGGCCAGATAGTGTTTGTCAGAGCTACTCAATATTGCCACTTAGTGTAAAACCAGCTCTAGGCAAGGCATAAACAAATGAATATAGCTATTTTCCAATATCTATCAGATATAGATAGTGTTTTTTGTTTTTGTTTTTGTTTTTTTTTTTTCAGAAAAACAGGAGGTTGGATGTATTTGGCCCTTAGGCGATAGTTTGCTAACTCTGAGCTCTAAATGGCTCAGAATTAATTTGAACTTAAATGTATCACTTTTTCTTTCTGTTTAGTCTGTGCCTAAATGTTTCCAGTGTAAAACTACCACTTTACCAAGTTAAATTGAATTCCATCTCATATAAAATAGTTTGTAATAAATACTAATATGTTTACGGTGTAAGATATATATATATAGATAGATAGATAGATAGATAGATAGATAGATATGTAAATTGTTAAGCCCTGCAAAATTCTTCACACAGTAATGATGAATGATAAAGCTCAAAATTGGGATGGAGCTGTTATTCACTGCTGCAAGGGGGAAATCCTATCCTTTTTCTTATCCCTTTTTGTTAACTACTTAAAATGTTTTTCAGTAGTTACACGGTTCAATCAAAGTGCCATTTTCTAAACAGTGAGAGTTAATTTAACAAACATCAATGTCCTACACACTTAAAGGAATGAAAACTTCAAAAATACAGATGAATAAAAGACTATATTGGAAGGATATTTACCTAGCCACTTATATCACCATTATCTATTCTTGACCTGGCCAAGAAGTGTGTGTGTGTGTGTGTGTGTGCATGCGTGTGCATGCGCACGTACGCGCCTGTGTGTTTCTCAACACAAATGGCTTCCTAAGTCTTTTACAATTCATCATAATTTTCCACATGGCAAACTGAAGCTTTTGTCACCAATAACTTCAGTTATTCAATCCAATCAGTGTCTGAAAAATGTACCTATACTAAATTTAATTCTCACTTAACATTTCTCTTTGGATGACTTCTACTTTAGAATTTTTGCCCAAAGGGTCACAGGTTAACATTTAAGAAATTTAAAATCAGCCATAAAAAAAGAAGGGAATCCTCCATTGTGACAACATGAATGGAACTTGAGGGCATTATGCTAAGTAAAATAACTCAGACAGAGAAAGACAAATAGTTATGATCTCACTTATATGTAGAATATACAAAAAAAATACTCATAGAAATAGAGATCTGATTTGTGTTTTCAAGGAGTGAGAAGATGGGTAAAAGTGGTCAAAAGTACAAACTTCCAGTTATAAGATAAGCTCTGGGGATGTCACGTAGATTATGGTGGTTAACAATACTGTATTTGGATACTTGCAAGTTGCTAAGAGAGTAGATCTCAAAAGTTCTCATCACAGTGAAAACAGAATTTGTCATTTGTGAGGTGGTAGATGTTAACTAAATTTATTGCAGTAATCATTTTGAAATATATACAAATACTCATTATGTTGTATACCTTAAACTTTACATGTTATGTGTCAATTACACCTCAGTAAAACTGGAAAAATTAAAATCAAAGAAAGAATAAAAAAAAAAGTCTTTTCAGGATTTTAAATATGGTGTTTAGGAGATGGAATTCTGAGAGAAAAACTGCCTAAGACCAAATAGTTGAAGAGTGGGTTAGTCAAGTTTCTAATGTTATGCTCTTCACATTTATTTCCCTAGAAAGAAAGACAAACTGTCATTTTTCAAGACTGATACAGAAAGATTCCATCTTGGGGAGCCTGGGTGGCTCAGTTGGTTAAGCATCTGACTTTGGCTCAGGTTGTGATCTTGTGGTTTGTGAGTTCAAGCCCCACATTGGGCTTGCTGTTGTCAGAGCAGAGTCCACTATGGATCCTGTCTTCCTCTCTCTGTCCCTTCCCTGCTTACGCTGTCTCTCGAAAATAAAAATAAACATTAAAAAAATACATTAAAAAAAGAAATTTTCATCTTGCTCTTTTCTGATAGTATCTTATCTCTATCAACTTGTTATTTCACTCGCTTATCTATTTAACAAATATTTAATGAGGACTTTCTACTACAAGCAATGCCTGGTTACACAAAGGTAAACAGTTATGATTCTTGCTCTTAAGGAGTCTCCAGGCTGATAAAAGAGCCAGAGTAAACAGCTAAAGGCAGAATTATAGTTATTTAAAGCACAATCAGTTGTATGTGCAAATTTAACAGGATCCTGAGTAGTACAGTATGAGCGGCACACCTCCAAGGGAGAGATATGCCTCTTTCATTATACATACATACATACTCAGGTCTAAAGGTGTCGTTCACATAGAATGCAAGGGGGTCAGAATCCCTGGAATTGACAAGGATATGATCCTGGTAGCAAGACAGGGAATAGCAGATGGACGATAGGGAGAAAAGGAAAAACAGAAATGTATTGTGCGTAATGTGGTCATGAAAGACCTTTCTGGAAAGCTGACATAAAGGGCCATCCAAAGAAGAGACGAGTAGCTTTAACATACCGCAGTAGAGAAAGAATTTTCCAGGGCAAGAATAAAAGAAAAACCAAGGCTGTATGTTGTAAAGGACAGTGTTTGTTTTGAGGAAATTATTAAAAAAAGGTAGAGGGATCAATATGATTAGAGCTAACCTGTGGCATGTAAAGCGGTAGTAAGAATCCTAATTAACTTAAAGTCACAGTAAGAATTTTGTATTTAATTCTTAGGGAAAAGGGAAATGACTGAAGAAAGAGTAGTATAATCACACATGTTTTCAGAGGCAATTCTGCATACTTTATACTGAGTCAAAGGGAAGTGCTAAGAGACCATTCAGGAAACTGTATCAATAAACCAGAACAGTGGTGTAGATATGAAGAAAACTCTGAGATATATTTTAGAGAAAGAATGGACAGGATTTTGCATTCATTTATGCAATACACACTTAGTGAATACACAAAATGCAATTAGGTCCCTATGAGGGAAGCTAAATGAGATATAATTAAAAAATTCCCAACTATCTAAACAGACTTGTATAATAATGCTGAATAATTTTGGCCTGAATTGGAATTTTCATTGTCATTCAGATTAACGTATCCCCTTATTAAACAAACAAACAAACAAAAGATGAGGTGCTGAAAGAGTCATAGCAAAAATAAAATCCTCTTTGGAGGAGGAGCCAAGATGGCGGAACAGCATGGAAGTTTTTGTGTGTGTGTCTCGCGTCCATGAAATACAGCCAGCCAACACTAAACCATCCTACACACCTAGAAAACTGATTGGAGGATTAACACAACAATCTGCACAACCTGAACCACAGAATTCAGCAGGTATGTGGCGTGGAGAGGTGAACTTGGGGAGAGAGAAGCTGGCAGCAGGCAGGGAGCTGCCTTCGCAGATGGAGAGAGGACAGAAATTGGGGTAGGGGGAGAATATGGGAAAAGCACCCCTCCCCAAAATCAGCTGGAGAGAAAGTGGAAAATTGGAAACAGCCATAGGTACTAAACTAAAAAGGGAGAAGGAAAAAGGAGAGGGTTTAAATTCCAGTAAGACTGTAAACAATGGGAGCGCAAAGGCTGCAACTCTGCAGCTCGATACCTGGTGGTGCTCTGGTGGAAAGAGTAAATCCCCAGGAACAGAGTGGGGTCCAGGAGGTTCTCAGGCCACACAGGGAAAAGCAGTTCCACTGCTGGAAGGACATTGGGTAGAGACTATTGAAGCCACCTGGTCCCAGCAGATCCCAGAAAATGGCCCTATTTGCTGGGGCTGGAACAAGGTTGTTAAGGGTGAAGCCTAGTGCTAAACGTGTGTTGTGATTTTCCATAATCCCTGAAATGCTGCTGCTACACTATCTCGCGAACTTTTCCTGGGGCAGACTGGCACCTGGTCGCGGTCTTGGGGCACTGGCAGCAGCAGGGTCCAGCAGGTGTTCCTGGGTGCAGCTGGCATTTAGCCATTGCTCAGTGAGACCCTCCCAGAGAGAGGGAAAATGGGTCAAAGTCCTGGAAGATGGCGGTGTAGGAGGACGATGGGCTCACCACACGTCCTGCTGATCACTTAGATTCCACAAACACCTGCCTAAATAACCAAGAAAACCGCCAGAAGACTAGCAGAATGGAGTCACCAGAGCCAAGCGCAGATGAGAGGCCCATGGAAGAGGGTAGGAAGGGCGGTGAGGCGGTGTGCGCTCCATGGACTGGCAGGAGGGAACTGGGGCAGAGGGGTGGCCCGCCGGCAAAGCAGAGCCCCCAAGTTTGGCTTGCAAAAGCGGAGGGGCCTGATGGAGTGTGGTCTGACAGCAAGCAGGACTTGACATCTAGAAAGTTATAAGCTAACAGCTCTGCTCAGAGAACGGGAGGGCTGGAGGACAACGGGAGGGAGAGTTGTTGAGCCCTGGATGACAGAACTCAGCTAGGAGGGGAACAAAGGCGCTTGCCAGCGCCATCTCCCTCGCCCATCCCCCAGCCAAAATCCCAAAGGGAACCAGTTCCTTCCAGGGAACTTGCTTGCACCACGCAAATACCCAAAGCTGTGCTTCTGCGGATCCATCCCTCTGGCGGGTCTGACTCCCTCCTGGTGCCGAAGGGGCCCTCCCGAGGCAGAACTCCAAAGGAAAAGCAAGCTGAGCCTGCCCCTCCCGCCCCTGTGGCCCTTGCGGATCCACCCCAGCTAATATGCCAGATCCCCAGCACCACAAGCCTGGCAGTGTGCAAGTAGCCCAGATGGGCCACACCACCCCACAGTGAATCCCACCCCTAGGAGAGGGGAAGAGTAGGCACACACCAGTTGGACTGTGGCCCCAGTGGTGGGCTGGGGGCAGACATCAGGTCTGACTGTGGCCCCGCCCACCAATGCAAGTTATTCAAGACAGCACAGGGGAAGTGCCCCGCAGTCCCCCACCACTCCAGGGACTATCCAAAATGGCGAAACGGAAGAATTCCCCTCAGAAAAACATCCAGGAAATAACAACAGGTAAGAAACTGATCAAAAATGATTTAAACAATATAACAGAAAGTGAATTTAGAATAACAGTCATAAAATTAATTGCTGGCCTTGAAAACAGTATAAAGGACAGCAGAGAATCTCTTGCTACAGAGATCAAGGGACTAAGGAACAGCCAGGAGGAGCTAAAAAATGCTATTAATGAGCTGAAAAATAAAATGGAGACAACCACAGCTCGGATTGAAGAGGCAGAGGAGAGAATAGGTGAACTAGAAGATAAAATTATGGAAAAAGAAGAAGCTAAGAAAAAGAGAGAGAAAAAAATCCAGGAGTATGAGGGGAAAATTAGAGAACTAAGTGAGGCACTAAAGAGAAATAATCTATGCATAATTGGTATTCCAGAGGAGGAAGAGAGAGGGAAAGGTGCTGAAGGTGTACTTGAAGAAATAATAGCTGAGAACTTCCAATATCTGGGGAAGGAAAAAAGGCATTGAAATCCAAGAGGCACAGAGAACTCCCTTCAGACGTAACTTGAATCGATCTTCTGCACGACACATCATAGTGAAACTGGCAAAATACAAGGACAAAGAGAAAATTCTGAAAGCAGCTAGGGATAAACGTGCTCTAACATATAAAGAGAGACCTATAAGACATGTGACCGATCTCTCTACTGAAACTTGGCAGGCCAGAAAGGAATGGCAGGAGATCTTCAATGTGATGAACAGAAAAAATATGCAGCTGAGAATCCTTTATCCAGCAAGTCTGTCATTTAGAATAGAAGGAGAGATAAAGGTCTTCCCAAACAAACAAAAACTTAAGAATTCATCACCACTAAACCAGCCCTACAAGAGATCCTAAGGGGGATCCTGTGAGACAAAGTACCAGAGACATCACTATAAGCATGAAACCTACAGACATCACAATGACTCTAAACCCATATCTTTCTATAATAACACTGAACGTAAATGGACTAAATGCGCCAACCAAAAGACATAGGGTATCAGAATGGATACAAAAACAAGACCCATCTATTTGCTGTCTACAAGAGACTCATTTTAGACCTGAAGACACCTTCAGATTGAGAGTGAGGGGATGGAGAACTATTTATCATGCTACTGGAAGTCAAAAGAAAGCTGGAGTAACCATACTTATATCAGACAAACTAGACTTTAAATTAAAGGCTGTAACAAGAGATGAAGAAGGGCATTATATAATAATCACAGGGTCTATCCATCAGGAAGAGCTAACAATTATAAATGTCTATGCGCCGAATACAGGAGCCCCCAAATACATAAAACAATTACTCACAAACATAAGCAACCTTATTGATAAGAATGTGGTAATTGCAGGGGACTTTAATACTCCACTTACAGAAATGGATAGATCATCTAGACACACGGTCAATAAAGAAACAAGGGCCCTGAGTGGTACATTGGATCAGATGGACTTGACAGATATATTTAGAACTCTGCATCCCAAGCAACAGAATATACTTTCTTCTCGAGTGCACATGGAACACTCTCCAAGATAGATCACATACTGGGTCACAAAAAAGCCTTCATAAGTATACAAGAATTGAAATCATACCATGCATACTTTCAGACCACAATGCTATGAAGCTTGAAATCAACCATAGGAAAAAGTCTGGAAAACCTCCAAAAGCATGGAGGTTAAAGAACACTCTACTAAAGAATGAATGGGTCAACCAAGCAATTAGAGAAGAAATTAAAAAATATATGGAAACAAACGAAAATGAAAATACAACAATCCAAATGCTTTGGGACGCAGCAAAGGCAGTCCTGAGAGGAAAATACATTGCAATTCAGGCCTATCTCAAGAAACAAGAAAAATCCCAAATACAAAATCTAACAGCCCACCTAAAGGAAATAGAAGCAGAACAGCAAAGACAGCCTAAATCCAGCAGAAAAAGAGAAATAATAAAGATCAGAGCATAAACAAACAATATAGAATCTAAAAAAACTGTAGAGCAGATCAACGAAACCAAGAGTTGGTTTTTTGAAAAAATAAACAAAATTGACAAACCTCTAGCAAGGCTTCCAAAAAGAAAAGGGAGATTACCCAAATAGATAAAATCATGAATGAAAATGGAATTATTACAACCAATCCCTCAGAGATACAAACAATTATCAGGGAATACTATGAAAAAGTATATGCCAACAAACTGGACAACCTGGAAGAAATGGACAAATTCCTAAACACCCACACGCTTCCAAAACTCAATCAGGAAGAAATAGAAAGCTTGAACAGACCCATAACCAGCGAAGAAATTGAATCAGTCATCAAAATACCCCAACAAATAAGAGTGCTTGACCAGATGGCTTCCCAGGGGAGTTCTGCCAACGTTTAAGCAGAGATAATACCTATCCTTCTCAAGCTATTCCAAGAAATAGAAAGGGAAGGAAAACTTCCAGACTCATTCTATGAAGCCAGTATTACTTTGGTTCCTAAACCAGACAGAGACCCAGTAAAAAAAGAGAACTACAGGCCAATATCCCTGATGAATATGGATGCAAAAATTCTCAGTAAGATACTAGCAAATCGAATTCAACAGCATATAAAAAGAATTATTCACCATGATCAAGTGGGATTCATTCCTGGGATGCAGGGCTGGTTCAACATTCACAAATCAATGTGATACATCACATTAATAAAAGAAAAGATAAGAACCATATGATCTGTCAATCAATGCAGAAAAAGCATTTGACAAAATTTAGCATCCTTTCTTAATAAAAACCCTCGAGAAAGTCGGGATAGAAGGAACATACTTAAAGATCATAAAAGCCATTTATGAAAAGTCCACAGCTAACATCATCTACAATGCGGAATAACTGAGAGCTTTTTCCCTGAGATCAGGAACACGACAGGGATGCCCACTCTCACCGCTGTTGTTTAACATAGTGTTGGAAGTTCTAGCATCAGCCATCAGACAACAAAGGAAATCAAAGGCATCAAAATTGGCAAAGATGAAGTCAAGCTTTCCCTTTTTGCACATGACATGATAATATACATGGAGAACCCGATAGACTCCACCAAAAGTCTGCTAGAACTGATATATGAATTCAGCAAAGTCGCAGGATACAAAATCAATGTACAGAAATCAGTTGCATTCTTATACAGTAATAATGAAGCAACAGAAAGACAAATAAAGAAACTGATCCCATTCACAACTGCACCAAGAAGCATAAAGTACCTAGGAATAAATCTAACCAAAGATGTAAAATATCTGTATGCTGAAAACTATAGAAAGCTTATGAAGGAAATTGAAGAAGATACAAAGAAATGGAAAAACAATCCGTGCTCATGGGTTGGAAGAATAAAAATTGTCAAAATGTCAATACTACCCAAAGCTATCTACACATTCAATGCAATCCCAATCAAAATTGCACCAGCATTCTTCTTGAAACTAGAGGGGCGCCTGGGTGGCGCAGTCGGTTAAGCGTCCGACTTCAGCCAGGTCACGATCTCGCGGTCTGTGAGTTCGAGCCCCGCGTCAGGCTCTGGGCTGATGGCTCAGAGCCTGGAGCCTGTTTCCGATTCTGTGTCTCCCTCTCTCTCTGCCCCTCTCCCGTTCATGCTCTGTCTCTCTCTGTCCCAAAAATAAATAAAGGTTGAAAAAAAAATTTATAAAAAAAAGAAACTAGAACAAGCAATCCTAAAATTCATATGGAACCACAAAAGGCCCCGAATAGCCAAAGTAATTTTGAAGAAGAAGACCAAAGCAGGAGGCATCACAATCCCAGACTTTAGCCTCTACTACAAAGCTGTCATCATCAAGACAGCATGGTATTGGCACAAAAACAGACACATAGACCAATGGAATAGAATAGAAACCCCAGAACTAGACCCACAAACGTATGGCCAACTCATCTTTGACAAAGCAGGAAAGAACATCCAATGCAAAAAAGACAGTCTCTTTAACAAATGGTACTGGGAGAACTGGACAGCAACATGCAGAAGGTTGAAACTAGACCACTTTCTCACACCATTCACAAAAATAAACTCAAAATGGATAAAGGACCTGAATGTGAGACAGGAAACCATCAAAACCCTAGAGGAGAAAGCAGGAAAAGACCTCTCTGACCTCAGCCGTAGCAATTTCTTACTTGACACATCCCCCAAGGCAAGGGAATTAAAAGCAAACATGAACTACTGGGAACTTATGAAGATAAAAAGCTTCTGCACAGCAAAGGAATCAACCAACAAAACTAAAAGGCAAACAACGGAATGGGAAAAGATATTTGCAAATGACATATCGGACAAAGGGTTAGTATCCAAAATCTATAAAGAGCTCATCAAACTCCACACCCAAAAAGCAAATAATGCAGTGAAGAAATGGGCAGAAAACATGAATAGACATTTCTCTAAAGAAGCATCCGGATGGCCAACAGACACATGAAAAGATGCTCAACGTCGCTCTTCATCAGGGAAATATATCAAAACCACACTCAGATATCACCTCACACCAGTCAGAGTGGCCAAAATGAACAAATCAGGAGACTATAGATGCTGAAGAGGATGTGCAGAAACGGGAACCCTCTTGCACTGTTGGTGGGAATGCAAATTGGTGCAGCCGCTCTGGAAAATAGTGTGGAGGTTCCTCAGAAAATTAAAAATAGACCTACCCTATGACCCAGCAATAGCACTGCTAGGAATTTACCCAAGGGATACAGGAGTACTGATGCATAGGGGCACTTGTACCCCAATGTTTACAGCAGCACTCTCAACAATAGCCAAATTATGGAAAGAGCCTAAATGTCCATCAACTGATGAATGGATAAAGAAATTGTGGTTTATATACACAATAGAGTACTACGTGGCAATGAGAAAGAATGAAATATGGCCCTTTGTAGCAACATGGATGGAACTGGAGAGTGTGATGCTAAGTGAAATAAGCCATACAGAGAAAGACAGATACCATATGGTTTCACTCTTATGTGGATCCTGAGAAACTTAACAGAAACCCATGGGGGAGGGGAAGGAAAAAAAAAGATGTTAGAGTGGAAGACAGCCAAAGCATAAGAGACTCTTAAAAACTGAGAACAAACTGAGGGTTGATGCGGGGTGGGAGGGAGGGAAGGGTGGGTGATGGGTATTGAGGAGGGCACCTTTTGTGATGAGCAGTGGGTGTTGTATAGAAACCAATTTGACAATAAACTTCATATATTGAAAAAAAAATTAAAAAAATAAAAAAATAAAAATATGTACTTTTCATATTCAAAAAAAAAAAAAACAAAAAAAAAAAACAAAGGCACAGTCCTTCAGAAGTAAGGGGCCAGGGAAAACAGCTGCATATGAGACAAAACTCGGGAATGAGGTATTGCCTGGAGCTTGGTCATGGACAGTGAAGAAGCAGGGAGTGGACAAAAGCTGAAGACAGAAGACAGGTGCATGATGGCTGATCTGAGAGAATAGAGTTACCATACTAGAGACTGGGTAGCTGGGTGACGCCATTTTCACCGCTCCCGCGCATGTGCATAGGCACCTAGGAGCACTGCAACAATCCACCCCAGCATGCTAGCAGCACCATCTGGTGGAGAACAGAGCTATTACACTGAGCCCTGCCCAACTGGGCCAACCTTGCTCTTTAAGGACACAAGTCTCAATGCCTACTTAGTTTATGGACTATAAAGTGCTACATAGTCTGACTCCTAGGGGAAAACGAAGTAATTTCGATCATATTGCTATCTGTTAGCAGGTCCATCTATTCAATTTTCTTTCTTTTTTTTTCTTTTTTCTTTTTTTTTCCCTTTTACATTAATCTTTCTCTTGAATAGAGAAAGAGAAAAAATTCATTTTTATTTTCAATTTTTATTAAAAATATTTTATAAAATTTTTTATTATATTTTTTACTTCTGTGTAAATATTTTCAAATTCTATTTTACACCCATCATCTCATTTTAGTCTACTTCAGTGTATTCATTTTTTCAAATTCTCAAATGATTTCCTTCCCCCCCGTTTTTTCTCTGTCAAACCACTTTCAACACCCAGACCAAAACACACCTAGGATTTAGCATCATTTAATCAATTTGTGTGGTGTGTGTGTGTGTGTGTGTGTGTTAGTTTTAATATTTATTCAATTTTATTTTTTAATTTTAATTTTTCTACCTCATTAATTCCTTTTCTCCCTTCAAAATGACAAAACTAAGGAATTCATCCCAAAAGAAAGAGCATGAAGAAATGACAGCCAAGGCTTTCACCAACACAGATACAAGCAAGATGTCTGAACCAGAATTTAGAATCACATTAATAAGAATACTAGCTGGAGTCAAAAATAGATTAGAATCCCTTTCTGCAGAGATAAAGGAAGTAAAAACTAGTCAGAATGAAATTAAAAATGCTATAACGGAGCTGCAATCACGGATGGATGCAGCAGTGGCAAGGATGGATGAAGCAGAACAGAGAATCAGCGGTACAGAGGACAAACTTATAGAGAATAATGAAGCAGAAAAAAGGAGGGAAATTAATGTAAAGAGCACGATTTAAGAATTAGAGAAATCAGTGACTCATTAAAAAGGAACAAGTTCAGAATCATAGAGATCCCAGAAATAGAAGAGAGAGAAATAGGGGTAGAAGGGTTATGTGAGCAAATCATAGTGGAAAACTTTCCTAACCTGGGGAAAGACACAGACATCAAAATCCAGGAAGCACAGAGGACTCCCATTGGATTCAACAAAAACCGACCATCAAAAGGCATATCATAGTCAAATTCACAAAATAGGCAGGCGAGGAAAGAATTATGAAAATAGTAAGGGGAAAAAGTCCTTAACCTACAAGGAATTTGTACTACCAAAAACTGAAACACGAAGAAATAGACAATTTGAACAGACCCATAATCAGTAAGGAAATATAATTAGTAATCAAAAATCTGCCAAAAAACAAGAGTCCAGGGCCAGATGGCTTTCCAGCGGAATTCTACCAAATATTTAAGGAAGAGTTAACACCTATTCTCTTGAAGCTGTTCCAAAAAATTAGAAGCAAAAGGAAAATTTTCAAACTCTAGCTATGAAGCCAGCATTACCTTGATTCCAAAACCAGAGACCCCACTAAAAAGGAGAACTATACACCAATTTCCCTGATGAACATGGATGCAAAAATCTTCAAACAAGATATTAGCCAACTGGATCCAACAATACATTAAAAAAAAATTATTCAGCACCACCAAGTGGGATTTATACCTGGGATGCAGCGCTGGTTCAATAGCCACAAAACAATTAATGTGATTCATCACATCAATAAAAGAAAGGACAAGAACCATATGATCCTCTCAATAGATACAGAGAAAGCATTTGACCAAATACAGCATCTTTTCTTTATAAAAACCCTCAAGAAAGTAGCGATAGAAGGAGCATACCTTGAGTCATAAAAGTCATATATGAATGACCCAATGCTAATATCATCCTCAATGGGGAAAAACTGAAAGCTCTCCCCCTAAGGTCAGGAACAAGACAGGGATGTCCACTCTTGTCACTGTTACTGAACACAGTTTTGGAAGTCTTAGCCTCTGCCATCAGACAAGACAAAGAAATAAAAGGCATCCAAATCCGCGAGGAGGAGGTCAAACTTTCACTCTTCGCAGATGACATGATACTCGATATGGAAAACTCAAAAGATTCCACCAAAAAAACTGCTAGAACTAATCCATGAATTCAGCAAAGTTTCAGGATATAAAATCAAAGCCCAGATGTTGGTTGCATTCCTATACACCAACAATGAAGTGAGAGAAAGAGAAATCAAGGAATCAATCCCATTTACAATAGCACAAAAAAACCATAAAATACCTAGGAATAAATCTAACCAAAGAGGTGAAAAATCTATATGCTGAAAACTATAGAAAGCTTATGAAAGAAATTGAAGAAGACACAAAAAATGGAAAAAGATTTCATGCTTCTGGATAGGAAGAACAAATATTGTTAAAATGTTGATACTACCCAAAGCAATCTACACATTCAATGCAATCCCTATCAAAGTAACACCAGAATTCTTCCAGAGCTAGAACAAATAATCCTAAAATTTGTATGGAACCAGAAAAGACCCTGAATAGCTAAAGCAATCTTGAAAAAGAAAACCAAAGCAGCAGGCATCACAATCCCAGACTTTAAGCTGTATTACAAAGTTGTAATCATCAAGACAGTATGGTACTGGCACAAGAGCAGACACCCAGATCAATGGAACAGAATAGAAAACCCAGAAATGGGCCCACAAATGTATGGCCAACTAATCTTTGCAAAGCAGGAAAAAATATCCAATGGAATAAAGACAGTCTCTTCAGCAAGTGGTGCTGAGAAAACTGGACAGTGACACGCAGAAGAATGAACCTGGACCACGTTCTTACACCAGACACAAAAATAAACTCAAAATGGATGAAAGACCTAAATTCAAGACAGGAAGCCATCAAAATCCTCGAGAAGAATGCAAGCAAAAACCTCTTTGACCTCAGCCATAGCAACTTCTTACTCAAGACATCTCCAGAGGCAAGGGAAACAAAAGCAAAAATGAACTACTGAGACCTCATCAAAATAAAAAGCTTCTGCACAGCAAAGGAAACAATCAGCAAAACAAAAGGCAACCGACAGAATGGGAGAAGATATTTGCACATAACATATCAGATAAAGGGTTAGTATCCAAAATCTATAAAGAACTTATCAAACTCAACACCCAAAAAACAAATAATCCAGGGAAGAAATGGGCAAAAGACATGAATAGACACTTCTCCAAGGAAGACATCCAGATGGCCAACCAACACATGAAAAAATGCTCCACATCACTCATCATCAAGGAAATACAAATCAACACCACAATGAGATACCACCTGACACCTGTCAGAATGGCTAACATTAACAACTCAAGAACAACAGATGTTGGCGAGGATGCGAAGAAAGAGGTTCTCTTTTACACTGCTGTTGGGAATGCAAGCTGGTGTAGCCACTCTGGAAAACAGTATGCAGGTTCCTCAGAAAAATAAAAATAGAACTACCCTATGACCCAGCAATTGCACTACTAGGCATTTAACCACAGGATACAGGTGTGCTGTTTTGAAAGGACACATGCACCTCCATGTTTATAGCAACACTATCAACAATAGCCAAAATATGGAAAGAGCCCAAGTATCCATCGATGGACGAATGGATAAAGGAGATGTGTCTTATATACACAATGAAGTATTAGTCAGCAATCAAAAAGAATGAAATCTTGCCATTTGCAACTACGTGGATGGAGCTGGAGGGTATCATAATAAGCAAAATTAGTCAGAGACAAAAATCATATGACTTCACTCATGAGGACTTTAAGAGATAAAACAGATGAACATAAGGGAAGGGAAACAAAAATAATATAAAAACAGGGAGGGGGACAAAACAGAAGAGACTCATAAATATGGAGAAAACAGGGTTATGGGAGGGGTTGTAGGAGGGGGGATGGGCTAAATGGGTAAGGGGCATTAAGGAATCTACTCCTGAAATTGCACTATATGCTAACTAATTTGGATGTAAATTTTAAAAAACAGAAAATAAAATAAGTTAAAGAAAATAAGAAACAAAATTCTCTTTTAGTTCAGAACTGCCTTAAATCAGAATGAAGAGCTGCCTGAATTTAAACTATTGGTTTTAATAATATTCTCATTACTTATTGTTTCACAAATACTCTAGTGCAGAAAACACTTCATTAAAGTAGCTTTAATAGTAAACTAGACAATTTCCTAATCTTCTATGCCAACTGAATTTCATTACATATTCATTTATTATGTAGGCAATGTTTAGAATAACAAATACAAAGTCACTGCTTTGCATTTTGACATCCTCTGACAAATAGTAATAACAGTCAAAATGACCATTTTCTCAGCATCATGTAATCTATCCTAAGTGGCAATATTTTTTTTTTAATGTTTATGATTTTTGAGAGAGAGTGACAGACAAGCATGATTGGGGGAAGGGCAGAGAGACACAGAATTTAAAGCAGGCTCCAGGCTCTAAGCTGTCAGTGCATAGCCTGACACGGGCTCAAACTCATGTACAGTGATATCATGACTTGAGCCAAAGTTGGAAGCTTAACCAACTGAGCCACCCAGGCACCCCATAAGTGGCAATAATTTTGTATAATACTATGGCTTTCTATAAAGCCAAATGTTATAGTAAATATTAGGATACATATATTTTATGTTTAAGCTTGAAATTTTTAAAGTAAATTTAGTATTTATTAATTTAACTTTAACATTTCTTTAATTTTAGGCATTGAATACATTTATTTAGAAGTGATTTATGTTTACTTTTTAAAATGTAAACTCTTTTCTAAACACAGTTCTAAAAAGTAAATTCTGTCTATAGTTAGACAGTCCTTGCTTTCAGGTTTCCTTTAGAGAATAAGCCTTATTTCTTGTTAACAAAAGTGGATTCTACTCTCATTAGGAATAATATAAATTATTGTTCACGTTTTTGTGTTAGTTTATCATAGAAACATTATCATACTCTTATTTGTGTATTAACAATTATAGTGTTAGAATCTCTTAGCAATGATACTAGCATTGAGATTTTAAAATCTAATGTAGCATAACAATCACATACCACCACTGAAGTGCTATAAACTTCTAGCTGTCTGAATGTTTAACTTCTTTAGAGAGAGAAACCTGGTATTTCCATCATGTGAAGCCTTCACCAACCAGGCTATAACTGAGACTTAATAGTCTTTGTCAATTAGGTCTATGTCTTGAATTCAAACTAACCCCCTTGAAATTTCTTCAAAGAGTTACAAGTAAATTCATATATTATCTATAACATAATTTCTTAAGAAACAGAACAAGAAAATCCAGCAAAATTTAAAATAAAGTAACATTTGACAGCTTCATCCTATATACGTCCATTAAAATCCTACAGATGTCAATTTTTTAAAATAAATCCTACAAAGATGACATCAGTAAAACTGATTTTTTTGGGTGCAAATTAAATGAAAATCCATAGTATGGTTAAATACTTGATTAACTGCTGCTAAGAAAAGATTCTTATATAATTATTTCTTTAGAGTGCCTAGTGTCTCCTGGCATAAATTCCTCCACTCATTTTTGAGATTCTTTTCCTAATTTGTCTGGAATAATTCTCTTATATACCACCACGCTTTCTCTTTAAAGTTCTTTAGCCAGCAATTAAACCACACTTCTTTCTCTGAGTCCCAGGATAGGATGTCAATTTTGGCAGAAAGACTTCAGGCAAAGAAACAGCTGCCAACCGTTATAGTCTAGTTTGGTTATGAAATACCAAAATTCAGGTGTAGACATCACCTTAACTGTAACAGTTATTGTAACGTGATTTTGATTCTAGCAATGAAATGGAGAAACAGGAAAGATGATTTATTCCATAGTGTATATCAAAATAGTGAAAACAAAAGCAAAAACAAAAGCATTTCTAATTCATAAACACCTCTTTTCAAACCACTTTTCCTTTCATCAACACTGTAGAATACCAAGAAAAATTCTATCCTCTGACCACTAGTTGGTCACGAATTAACCTTTCATACATATATAGAAAGAAGTATCCTCTGTTCAGTTATGTGCATATAAGGAGACGAGCTTTGTAGAGGAAAAGATAGTAAATTAGACATATTTCTTTCCTCACATGGCAGCATAAGAACTTTACTACTAGAGCAAAAACTCTTTGAAGGTGGAAAATGTTTCTTTCATCTTCCTATTTGCCAATGCCATCACCCATCTTAGTACATATCCAGCGTAGTAAATGCAACATGTGTATTTGCTGAATAAATGCTAATTAATCATTCATTCATCTAAAATGTGTATACTGCTTATGACTTGGCAGTCATAAAACAGATAAGATCACCACCCTCATATATACTGGGCCTTTCTATTCTGCCAATTTATAGATAATTGTCCAAGAATTATTTTGTGTGACTTATTGACTCTTCTAGAAAAAAATTTAAGTTTAAGGCATTACTGTGGTATGTAATTTTGTAATATTAGAGCTATGGATATCAAAGTCTTTTGCTCAAGGGAAGACATACTTTGCAACACACAACTAAGAAATGGACATGAAGAATACTCCTTTGCCCACTATAGTTGGGAGATAATTTTTCCCAAAATCCTGGAAAAATTATCATACAATGCATATATGATAAGAAACAGTGGTTCCCAAACCTAGCTATAAGTCAGAGTCAACCAGGCAGCTTAATACACAAACATTATCATATCTCCAATTTCCCAAGGTAGATCCCTGGAAACTGAGTTTTTAACATTTCTCAGCTGGTAAAAGGAGTAGCAATTATGAAGCATGCTTATGAAATAGAAATATCTCAGGTATAAAAAAAAGCAATCACACATGAAATGATATTTGACATCTGATTTATAGATTTAATGTATCATTGATTTTATGGTATTCTAATTCATCCATATGTCTATATTCTTTAATTCAATATCTATATTGTTTAGCATGGTCCTCACTACATAGTTGCTGCTCAAGAGATTTTTTCTAAATGACCCAATAAATTGAAAGGATTCTAATATAGAATGGATTTTATACCCTTCAATATCCTCTAGATTCTAACATAGTTTCTTTGAAAAATATTTCCACAATGTGCATAAATTTAACAACTATTATTGAGAGAGTGAGGGGAGAGGGCAGGGGAGAAGAAAGATTCACACACACACACACACACACACGAAGCAAACAGAGAGTCACAACTGGACAGCCACATAGAATGATTCAGGTTCTGGTGAGGAAGGAATAGTTTTAATTGAACAAACTTTCTGATAGATGACAGTTAAAAAGCACCTATGTAAAGGCATACAAAAGTAACCAAAATGAGGAAGAAACTGGAAGGGATTTGACTCTTGAAAGAAGAGAATCACATTGGATAAAATGCATCTGTATATAACTTCCCCCACTGATGGCAATGACATCCCCCACTGATGGCAATGTGAGGCAGCTAGAAGTCAAATAGGCAGTTGTATTGTTTTTGGACTTAAAAGTCAGGGGACAGAGATGATAGAAACCAGAGAGTCTGGGAATTTCAGAAGAAATACGTGAAAGAAGGAAGCACCAAGAAGGAAGCTCCAAATCTATGAATAAACATCCTTTAACTGATTGGCTAATAATTTGGCATGTGCAGGTGAGATCATAAGGATATGAGGAGGGAGTCAATAATTAGAAGACTGAAAGAAGAGAGCAAAGATTCCAAGTGTTTCTCATCTTGGGGGTAAAAGAGTTTGGAGTACATTAGCAGGACTTTAACAACATTAGACTTTCCATTTAAATTCCAAAAAGCAAAACAAAAAAACAAAAAACAAGAAACAAAACAAAAAACAAAACCAGAAGTACCAACCTTAGTAAATTCTAGTAAAGCATTAGGAATAAAGCCAAAAATAATACATTCATCTTAAAAATGATAGTGACAATAGGGGCCCCTGGGTGACTCAGTAGGTTAAGCATCTGACTCTTGGTTTTGGATCAGGTCATGATGTCATGGTTCATGAGTTTGAGCCCCACATCAGACTCTGCACTTACAGTGCAAAGCCTGCTTGGGATTCTCTCTCTCTTCCTCTCTTTCTGTCCCACTCTCTTGCTCTCACTCTCTCAAAATAAACAAACTTAGAAAAAATAGTAGTGAAAGCAAAATACACCCACTCTAACAAAACATAAAACCAAATAACAAAATATTAACAAAGACATGTTAGAAATTTAACTGCCTAATAGAACTCAACAGTCTTCAGAGGAAGACAGCAAAATGAAGAGTCTACAATGTATCATCTTTATTTACAGAGTAGAACAAACAATATCATGCACATGAAAAAGTAGAAAAATGTGACCCACAATCAAGAGAAAGTTTATTCAAAAGAAACACATGTACTAACAATCTTGATATTGGAATTATTAAATACTTTAAAATAACATAAATATATTTTTTAAATGTATAGGAAAAAATAAATAGAAGTGGAGGTGTACAGAGAATATTTGGAAACTATGAAAATAAACTACATGGAAATCTTAGATATGAAAAAATGGAAAATCTGAAACAGATTAGATAGGATGGAAGAGTGTATCAGTGAAGTGGAAAACAGGAAAGTATTAGTCAACAGAGGGGGAGTAAACAAAATTCCATTTAATTGGTGAGAAACTCTGATTTAATAGACATGGGATTTGAATATCAGGAGAAAATTGTATAAAATTTTTAAAGAAACTTGGCTTAAATTTCTTTAAGCTCCAAATTTGATCAAAAAGAGGGACCTATCTATCCAAGAAGCTCAGCAAACACCAAATAAATAAAAAATAAATTGCACCTAGGCATATCATAGTCAAACCTCAAGAAAGCATTAATAAAAAGTATTAAAAGAGGAGAAAAATACACATAAGTACAACATTGAAAGGTGATTACTATAAGAATAACAGAAACCAGAATAAAATGATATAATAACTAAGGATTGAGAGAATTCTTCCCATGTAAAATTTTATATTCTGTGAAATTATCTTTCAAAATAAAGACAAATAGGAATTTTTTGCCTATATTTAAATCTGAGAGAATTTATCAAAAACAAACTTGGACTATCAATAAACAGGAAAACAAAACCAAAGACTAAAGAGCACTCTTCAGGCTAAAGGCAAACGATACCACATGGAAATCAAATTCTATAGAAAGAAAGCAATAGCACTTGAAATGTTAAATACATGGATAAATATAAAAGTTTTTTTTCTATGTCTTCTTAAATTCTTTAAAGGCAATTAACTACTTAAAAAGAACAGAAATATATAAATAAATGTGAACTATTTGAGATATGTAGATATAACGTATATGACAATAACCAAGAATAGGTGGCTAGATAGCTAGCATGAGTTTGTTTTATGAAATGTGAAATGATATATTCTGAAATCAATATAGTCAGTGACAAGTTACAAATTTACATACAGAAAGAAACTGCTTAAAAAATAAAGAAGCAGAAATATAAAGTCAAAAGAGCAGTTACAACAGGACATAAGCTATTTGCTTTACACCAAAGATAGAAGGAAAAGAAGAAAAAGGAAACAAAGGCAGAAGGAGTGGAAAACAAAATGATGGCCTTAAATATAGTCAAATCAATAATTAAATCACATGTAAATGGATCAAACATTCTGATTAAAAGTTAGACTGAGTAAAATAGGAAGATTCAACTAAAGGATGTCTATAAAACATGCAAGTAAATTTAAAGACACAGAGTGACAGTGAAAGGATGGAATAAAATATAAGATGTAAAAAAATCATTATTGGAAAGCTGGGGTGACTATATAGATCATTATCAGAGATAAGGAAGTTTATTGTATATAGACACAAAAGTTAATTTATCAAGAAGCATAACAATCCTAATGACAGAGCTTCAAAGCACATGAAGTAAAAATTGATACCCCAAAGGAGATCTAGACAATTCCATAATCCTAACTGTTGACTTTATTAATTGCCTCTTATGGACTGATGAAAAACATAGCCATCTACAGAAAATTAATGATATGAAGATTTGAACAATCCTTAAGTAGTGTGACCAAATTGTTATTTAAATTATGCCAAAAAGTTAGTTTCTTCCAGTAAAGAACACTAATATTTAGTTAGTTCTTTGCAATATGAAATAAAATTATCTAAAAAATAAAAATAAATAAATTGATATTTAAAGATTGCCAAATATAAAGAACTCCAGAATGCATATACTTTTCAATTGACCAGGGAATATTTATCAAGGTGGACCATATTCTTTCTCATAAAATATAAAACAATGCTCAATTTTTAAGGCTTGAGTTCATACAAAGTATCTTCTCTAATCATACCTGATATAAATTAGAACTTAATAACCAACTGTATCTAGAGAATACCAATGTTTTTGAAAAATTAAGCAACTGTAAATAATCTATGGTTTAAAGAGTAAATTACAAGAGGAACTGAATATGAATTTTACCTAAATGATAATGAAAGCACAACAGAACATCTGTGGGGTGCAGATAAAACAATGTTAAGAGGGAAATTTATAGAATAATGTACTTGTGATAAGAGGAAGGTTTCAAAATCAATTACCTGATACACTTCTATCTTAAGAAGCTAAAACTAAGACTTGAAAATTAAATGGAAAATAGGTAGAAGGAAGGCAATAATGAATAAAAGAATGGAAATCAAAGGGCTAGAGTACAAATAATAGAATAAGTAAGGTCAGAAGTTTCCTCTATAAAGAATGACAAAATTGATAAAATTCTAGCAAGTATAATCAAGAAATAGTAAAAGAGAAAGTGAGAAGAAACATATTATTAAAGTCAATAGCATTTGTAAAGACATCAGAAGATAAGGAAACAAACATTATGAGCAGCTTTATGACAATAATTTGACAAATTAGAGGTTTGAAAAACACAGCTTTCAAATATAACACAAGAAGAAACTGTAACAATCTAAGTTGCTGTATATTTATTAGAGAGATCAAATTTGTAACAGAAGCTTTCCAATAAAGAAAATAAAGAATTACTTAGGTAGAACATGAAAATTACTAAGTGTTAAAGAAGAGGTTTTCACTTGAACTTGTCAAGGTTAGCATCTGATTTTCCAAAGTCAGCATAAGAAGATGAAAAGACAAGCCATCTGTTGGAAAAAAAGTACACAATCTTTTCTTTTTTTTTTTTTTTCTAGAACTAAAACGAAGAGGATTGGAGCAGGAGGAAAGGGGAATGGAAAGAAAAGTAGTCCAGGAGAGGAGCCATTAGGAAAAGAGGTAGAAATAATTGAGATTTGTAGAAATCATGGCACATGGCTCAGAATGGTCTCTAAGCAATGTGAAGTATTATTAAATAAATTGATTCATACAAGCCCGTCTTTCCCTCCTCCTCCTTATGTGTGTGTTACAGAAAACTATAAAGAAATGATCATTTTTGTAGTTAAGGAATTTTAACAATAATGAAATCTGTAAGTTGTAAAATCTTAGAAGGGCTATTGAAAAACATGATGAAGGTATTATTTCTGAAAATAGAATCATGTCTCCTATTTGTGGGATAATGTCTATGTCCTACTTTTTTTTTAAGTTTATTTATTTATTCTGAGAGAGAGGGAAAGAGAGCAAGCTAGCACAAGGAGCAGAGGGGCAGAGAGGGAGAGAGAAAATCCCAAGCAGGCTCCACACTGTCAGCATAGAGCCCAATGCAGGGCTCAGACTCACAAAACCTGAGGTTATGACCTGAATTGAAACCAAGAGTTGGATGCTTAACCGACTGAGCCACCCAGGCACCCTTCTATATCCTACCTTTAACAGGAAATAGACTTGATAAAAATACACTTGCCAAACCTGGCTAGGCATAAGAACTGCCCTCAGGATTTGTTTAAAACCGTGATCCCAGGGTACAACTCTGGGAGTTTCTGACTCAATAGGACAGGCATGGCTCAGAAACCTATTTTTATAAGCTCAGTTACGTAATTCTGATGCAGCCAGTCTAACACAACCATGCTGTAAGCTGCTATATGGAACCTGGGCCAGACACATCCTCAAGGCCCCATCTAGGTCTCTAATGCACTTGGTGCAATTCTGAAAGGCACTATTTAAAAAATTTGCACCACTTTTGAAATTACTTTTTATTAAACTAGAAAAATCTTGTTTTAAAACTGCACGAGATAACTTAGAGAAGCAGTAAAAAATTATCTCTGTAGGTAAAATGACTTTATATTCCTTTCTTAAAACAATTTTGAATTAAAAAACATGTTATCATATTAATAACTTTTTTGAAAAAATTGGCTATCATCTTTCAAGATCAATGGCTTAAATCGACATATCCAACCTGAAAATGCAAATAAATGACTTAGATGTGCCTTTCCAGCTAAATGGATTTGGTTATTTTTTTCTAAATGGGCTCTTCTGTGTGGCTGAGAAAGGCACTAGTCTGGGGTAAATGTTTCAGATATCACAATGCCTTCTTGTACGTATGTCCAGTGCAAAAGATCATGGAGTTGTTTAAAAATATACTTACAAACTGCAAAGGAATGGAGAGTTTACTAAGCATATTTATAGTACTGCAGAGTCATATGTTACTTGAAGTAACAGCCTTCCAAAGCAAATATCTGGTTTGTTACATTTTAGCTTTAGGTTTTTGTTGTTGTTGTTGTTTTGTTTTGTTTTCTTTAAGGAATGAATAGTAAATCAAAAACTATTTTCCATTTCTCTGAATCCTCATTTTATGATATGTAGGGTCTCTCACATCTGCCACTCTTGCATGAAATACTGGATGTGCCATAACCAAAGGGTGAGAAGGACGTAAGAAAAAAAAATTGAGCAAAAGATAAAGGGATGAGATGTATGAAGAACGACTGAAAAGTAGTTAAACCTTGGTGTTGACTGGACACTGGACATGGCTTCCCTTCCTATCTGCAGTGCTCTCAGCTAACTTTATCCAACAAAAGCTAGAACCTCACTGAAACCCAGGACTGCTTTAAAAATGGAGGAAGAAAGACTAGGAAGGGCGGGGGAGGGAGCAAGGGGAATTGTCAAGTAACTTGTCACTACAGCTAAATTTGACAAATTTATTCAGAATCAACAATATGTAAAGAGATAAAATATTTAAATTATCAGGAGCTGGCTGGCATAATCACTAGGTATGGCATTCCAACTGCTGTTTTTATTTCTCTTTCTTCCTTTATTCTAACTAAAAAGATTGTTCAGCAAACCTATCTATACTACATGTGCTGGGTGTAAAAAATAAAATTTCTTCTTCTTCAAGAAAAGATTGGATTGAGAATACTTGGGTTGAAATAATGTTTTCTTTTACATAATTAGCTTCAATTTTAAATTAGTTATTTAAAAATGTTTGCCCTTTGATGTTTCAATCTATGTAATATAGGTAATAAAACTTTATCAAAGGGTTGTGGATAAGATAAACTTCTTAAAAAATACTAGCCAGGTGTCTATAATATAGTAGAAACTCAATGTCCTAAGATAGAGCCTATTTTTTATGTTTTTCTTTGGTATGTGTGTGTGGCCATACCAGACAGGTAATCATCTGAAACTAATTGAGAGGCATGATAGACATATTGAAGCAGTATTAGCAATAACAGAATATATTTACTGAGCACCTTCTATCAGCTATACATGTCAAAGACCTTACATTTTTAATCCTTGGAACAATCCTCTGAAGCAAGCATTTTATTTTGCAGGAGAAAACTGAGGCACAGAGAGATGTGTTTACTTGGCCAAGATTACAGTAGCAAATGACTCTCTGACACATGCTAATAAGCCCATTGCAGTGATGTCACTAAGGCAGTGCCTTTTATATTTAAATGGTCTACACTGGCAGTTAGAACCTCATATATGTAGCAACCTCATATATGTAGGCTCATAGATTCAGAGCCTATTAAAGTTAGAAGAGATAATAGGGGTGATACCATTCAGTGGTCCCCAAACTGTACAAATTAGTGCTGTTCCATGACAATAGAAGTAAAATGAACAAAAGAAGGAAGTTTTTTCTTCTTTTCAATAAACTAAATATATTCCATTTAAAGAAGTCTATTAACAATTGTCTAACAAGTATGTATTAAATGAATAAGTAGCTCCTATTTTATCAAATAAGGTACATTTATATGGCAAACAAAATTCAACCAACCTAACAATATCACCCACTCTCCTTTGTTATTTAAGTGTTACTAAACCACCAAAGCCCCAAGTTTTTTTTTTTATCCTGGTGATGGAAAACTTTCTATGTTAATTTGGCTAGGCTATAGTTCCCAATTCTTCAATCCAACACTAACTTAGGTGTTGCTAAGAAGATTATTTTGTAGATGTAATTACTGTTAGTAATCAGTTGACTCGAAGTGAGAGGGCTTAGCCAGGATGATCTAGGTGGCTTAATTCAAACACAGAAAGGCCCTGAGAGCAGAACTAGAATTTCCCTAAAGAAGAAGGACATCTGCTTATGGACTGCAGCTTTGGCTCCTGCTGGGCATTCCAGCCTTTCTCAAGGGTCTGCCCTCCAGACTGTGGGCCTGCCTAGTCAGCTTCCACATCATCTCAATTAATTTCCTGCAATAAATCTCTTTACATAAAGGAAGGTTCTGTTTCTCTAATGGAATCCTAACTGATAAAAATCATTGACCTACACCAACTCACTCATTTTACAGATGAGGAAATTATGGCCAACAGTGAGATACGTTCAAGATCACACAGCAGCTTAGAAGCAGAAGTGAGATCTGAACTGAAGTCTTTCTTCTGTAAATCCTGTGCTTTTTTCTCTATTATTCTGCCTAATGTAGGCAGAGGTCATGTTCTGTTAGACAGGTCATGTTCTTCATAGTAATTTCAAGTTTCAGAGACCATCTAGGTGCAAAGTTTTATGACCTAAGGAAAAAAGAGACACAACTATCTTTTAAATAACTGTTTTATATTACATAGGGAAATCCATCAGAATCCTTGATGCAATTCTTTAGACCCTATCCATTTGCCTTGTGCACTGAATTAAAAGTTCCATTAGACATTAAAGACACGTTATTAGTTTTCTCTACTATAAAGTATGGTCCTAGATTTGGCTGTGACCCTGGGGCTCGAATACTTTAATAATTTATACATATTTTATTTCTACAAGATTTTACCAATGAGTACAAAAATATAAATTCAACAAGGAATGTTCTGTTTTTAAAGTATACTGCAAATAGAAATTTATGTTCTTATCATGATTGCAAAGTCTTTTAATATATATTTGCCTAAATCTATCTAGAAAATGGCTGCTTGAAAATTCATATTCTGGGGCGCCTGGGTGGCGCAGTCGGTTAAGCGTCCAACTTCAGCCAGGTCACGATCTCGCGGTCCGTGAGTTCGAGCCCCGAGTCGGGCTCTGGGCTGATGGCTCAGAGCCTGGAGCCTGTTTCCGATTCTGTGTCTCCCTCTCTGTCTGCCCCTCCCCCGTTCATGCTCTGTCTCTCTCTGTCCCAAAAGTAAATAAACGTTGAAAAAAAAAATTAAAAAAAAAAAAAAAAGAAAAATAAAAAAAGAAAATTCATATTCTATGGGAAGCAGTTACTTTTTCACATCACTGGGATATGGCAAGTTTCACCTAAGACAAATTTATTAGTGAATATTCAAGGGGCCAGCACACTTCCATAGTCAGAGAAAAGACAAAGGCAATAAAAAAATGAGAAATACAAAAAAACTGTTCTTGATCCCTAATTACATCATAATATAGTTCCCCAACACATGTATGAATAATTATCCTTCATTACATATTTTAGAAACCCACTTCTAGACTCGGTAGGGCATAGGGTATTCATGTATTAAGTGGAAAAATAAATAAAATGGCTTTTCTTATATCAGATAAGGTCAATTTATGGGGCAAAAATAAGCAAATAAGGACATTATGCTTTAGCAGAGTGTAGGGCCCAAAAGCAAAGGCATCATTTGATTAAAAAAGGCCAGTTTTGAATGCGACTTCTGTCACTTACTAAATGTGTGACTTTCAACAGGCTTCTGTCTACGCACCTCTAACAAATAATGGCATAGCAACACCTACTTCAAAGGAGTTGCTATGAGAAATATATGAGTAATGATTATAAGGTAAGTGGTGGCATTCTAGAAAATATGAAGTGCTCATCCAGTACCCTCTGAAGGCCACCACAATGGTCTGCCTGTCTATCTGGATCCTGGAGGTGTTTCACTCTCCCCTTTCTTGCCAAGCTCACTGTACTAGAGCAAACCTAGCTTCAGTTCAGTTTTGCAAAAACGTCTAGGACAACCTGCTACGTTCTTTCTTATGTTTGGAAAACTCTTCTCTCACTTGTAACCTGACTGTTCCTTCTCATACTTCATGCTTGGGCTTAAATGTCTCTTTCTTAGGAAGGCCCTTTATGACCACTTCCTCAAAATATGTTACCTTGCTTTTCTTGAATATTAGTATTTGTATGTTTTCCTATGGAGTTTATCAAAACTTTTACATTATGTATGTGCTTTACCTGTTTATTATAAAATTCTGTTTTACAGGATTTTAAGCTGAGATCAGACTTTAAGTCACTAGACTGTATGTTTATTTAACACAGAGTTGTGTACATAGTAAAAGTATTTTTAGGGGCACCTGAGTGACTCAGTGGGTTAAGCATCTGACTCTTGATTTTGGCTCAGGTAGTGAACTCATGGTTCATAGCTTTGAGCCCCATGTTGGGCTCTGCACTGTGTCAGCAGAGTCTGATTAGAATTCTCTCTCCTTCTCTCTGTGCCCCTCCCCCACTCATTCTTTTTTCTCTCTCTCAAAATAAACTTAAAAAAAAAAAAAATATATATATATATATATATATATATTTACCAAATAAGTGAATAAACAAATGAATGAATTGAATGGATTCTCACAGAGTTTTATTTTTAATGAACCTAGACCAGATTTACAAAGTTAACCCAAAGCATTCAGACAGGAAACAGGAAAATCAGTTTCCTGTCATGTTTGTGTCAGATATTGGATATGCAATTCTGATAATATAGAAACCTCCATTTCCTCAGAAGTGAAATATGCAGTTTGGACTAGACTGTCTTGCTAAGGTACCTGTGAAAGACGTTCTTAACCTTGGCTGGGATATGTACCCCTTTAAGGATATGTATATATGTGTGCAAATGTATGGAAAATATCGATACAATTTCAAGAGGATTGTGAAATCCACCGAAACTTGTTTTGGAGACTACTAAGGATCCATACACCTCAGGTTAAAAACCACCTTCCTTTAGAGCACAAACATTCCATTAAATTATAATATTCTGTATGATTTGGCAAATTTTCAATCCACTTTGAATTTGACCAGAAAATTAAATTGACTCCGGGGTTCCGAAGGTTAAGGATGGAAGTATTATCTTTAATTTTCACAAAGAATCATTCCCTCAAAAGCAGTTCTCATACTGTTTTATAATGTCTTTGGTTTGTTAAGACAGACACAAATTAATCACTTCTATTTTCTATTTTCATATCATTATTTCCATTTTCCTATCATTGTTTTCTTAAAAACAGGATTTTAACACTCATAACACATTATCAGGCATTAGGTCTCCATTAGTTGATTTCAATCAACTATAGACGCAAATACGTAATATAGAAACACTTTAATTATTGTAACTATATTGCTTACTGAGCATATATTTATAAAATTATGATCACATGTATTTTTATGAGAAAAGAAATTTGAGTAAAAGAATGTAATAATATAAATTGTGTGCATAAAAGAGCAAGCATCTATAAAATGAGTAGATTTAAGATAAAAAAGAACAAAGTATTAAAGCTCATGATGAAAAATCTTGGTAGAAAGTAATTTTGTCAAATTAAGAAAATGTGACCCTTCCCAAAGCAAAGCAGAAGCATACTAAAAAAATAAGTAACCTTTTCAAAAATAGGCACTTGGAAAACTTAAAAGAAAAAGAGAGGGATAAAAAGGAGTAAGGTTATGATGATACCATTCCAAATGGAATAAAATGAATAAAAGCACAGCAGTTTGTTTTAAGGTAACATTGCAACAACAATAAAAATGATGGAGTATAAATACCTAGTAATTGGTGTTAGTTTGTGGATAGCTCTTGTAGTAACTGGAGCTTTCTTCCATGTATATCCAAACAATTATGATTTATGGAGAAAATAGCTTCCCAGACATTTATATATTTGACAAGTATACAGAGCACTGAAGATGGTTAGGCAATGGTTTGGAAAGGAAGAAAAAAAAAAAAAACTATGATAAAAAAGTTGGACATAATCTCAGTTTATTCGAAGGACGGATATTCTCATTTGCTTCTTGAGATCCATGTGACATACTGAGCCAAGCTCGCTCCATGGCCAAAGAGTACATTCAATGAATTTGATCCCTGCTGACTTGCTATCCAGTCTTCAGATGGGTTAAACCAATGTAAGTTAGAAGCCGGAGGTTTGAGGCTGGAAGGATAGTAAACATGGAATATTCTCCCCTTGAGTACATTCGTTGGGCTTCAAGTTAACAGTGGCTGCATTCTGCTATAAAATACCACAGTTTCCCGGGTAGTCCTCCCCACCTCAGTTAAAAGTACAAGCCTAGCAACTATCCCCTCCCTTGTCACTTCCAGTCTAGGAGAGGGAAAGGCTCTCACTGTATCAGGGTCTAGGGCATTTCCACATTGCTGTTTTCATTTCCTTTAACCCTACCCCAAACTTATTAACTCACCTTTGAATCTACCTTATGTCAGAATGAGATTCTGTGACCTCACACAGATTTTCTCTAAGATGAAATATGATCATGTGACTATGTGTGTACAAATAAACAATTTTTTTTCACCTAATTCTCTTGTGCTTATCAGCCCTCACATAACCCAGGTTCTGTGCTTAAAAGCCGACTCTAGAATGAGTGGTCGTTTTAACTTTAACAAAGACAGCGTTGATTATAGTAGACTAAAATTAAACACATTTCTGTCTTCTTGTAACTTATATAAAGGAAACATGTGAAATTTTGGTCTTGCATTCTTGTGATAAGAGTCGTACTAAAAGTCATATGGGATTAAGTATTTTAGAGACATTTATATGCTTTGTGTTGTGTGTGCCTGTGTTTATTTGTAGAAATAAAGAGATATATACAAAAAACTAGGCACATCCAGATTTCATTATATAAAAAAATCACCTTAAGAACCTTAAATACCCACCTGGGTGGCTCAGTCATGATCTTGCAGTTTTTGAGTTTGATCCCTGCATCAGACTCTATGCTGACAGCATGGAGCCTCCTTCAGATTCTCTCTCGCCCCCCCCCCCCCTCTGTCCCTTCCCAACTTGTGCTCTCTCAAAATAAATAAACTTTTTTTTTTTAAGAACCATAAATACCCTGTAAAATTTAATTTCCTACATAGGTCTACAGTATATCTGGAAAAATGTGAAAGAGAAAGAAAAAGTGAAGATTTCACTCTTTTCTCAAAATCATTCTTCTTTCTGGTATGTAATAAAAAAGATTGTATGAAAATCCTTCCTTCAAAAGCTTTCATGAATTATCAAATAGCTTAAAATTTAAACTATAGCTTTTTAAACTTTTTATCATATGCATTATTTCCAATTTGAGATAATAACATACAACCTGTTCTAAGGCCATTCCTGGTTGTCCCATGTCAATTAAATGTTACAAATCACTAGCCTGCAAGTGTGTACAAAAGTTCTAGTTGATTAGGCAAGACAGATTAGTATGGAAAATACACAAGCAATTGAGACTTTAGGGTCTACAAACCTCATTCCACTACTGGCGTGAGATATTTTGCTTAACCATAATTCAGATTTTCCCATCCCATTTCTCAATGCAAATAAAAAGACACATTTATCCTGACATGTTTATAGTGGAAATTCTACAATATTTCTAATTTTGTCAATATCACTCTTAGATCATCAGAGTGCATAAGGAGCTAGTTAGAATGTTGCATAAAACTTTTTGACATTGGATGACTCAAAATTTGATCAGAAGAGTAGTGGATAAATAATTAGACTTCTCCATAGGACTTTGCCAAATTACAGATGCTTATGTGCATATTTATTGACTATTTTCACACATGCTTACGTTCTTCAGGCTCTAAATTTTCATTCACATTCACGTCTTATCAGGCAGTGCCAACTTACGGAAGCATTTAAGACAATATAAATTAAATTTTAGTCCACCAAATTTTTGATTTATTGGATCCTAGGCAATGTTAATTGTTGTATTTCAGAGAAAGTTGATAATTGCAACCATTCATTTATTTAGTAAATATTTAATTGTAAGCCAACACAGTGGGTAATACAGAGGGCTACTGTGAGTAGGAACAAATTGCACCTTGATCTTGTAGAAAAGCAAGTAACCAAATGACCTCACATTGCATTATCTCAGTAAACCCAGGGGACGTTGTTTTCTTAGCAAATGCACATGATACTTTATGTGTATTTGAAAATTGGCTCTTGGGTGCCTGGGTAGCTCAGTCGGTTAGGCATCTGATTTTGGCTCAGGTCATGATCTTGCTGTTAGTGGGTTTGAGTCACATATCGGGCTCTGTGCTGACAGATCAGAACCTTGAGTCTGCTTCTAATTCTGTCTCTCTCTCTCTCTCTCTCTCTCTCTCTCTCTCTCCCCCTCCCCTGCTTGCTCTCTTGCTCTCTCAAAAATAAACATTAAAACATTTTAAAAAGAAAAGAAAATGTGTCCTTATCTCTCTGAGCTACTGATTCAAATCGTGATCAGTGGATTTCAGCCTAAAAAAAAGCAAGTGTGTACCATACTTCTGGACAGACCCAGATACTCACAGATACATTTTAGAAATCAGTATTTATAGAAATGAGTCATTTGTCATTCAAGGAAGAGAGCACTTTTGATCCTTTGGAGTGACCTTATGTCACTCTATTTGTCTCCAATAAGGTCTGAGACTTTAGGAGCAACCAGAGCTTCCTTCATGTGTCCCTGGTCTCTTCAGTCTACAATATTCAACCCCACCCTATGCCCGCCCCCCAACTTCTGTCTCCCTCCATCTCCCACACCATTTTATCTCCTACCTCAAACAGAAAATGCAACTAAATTCTCTTCCCTTTACTAATTCTTTTATACCCAAGCTTCTGTGCAAACACCCTTTCTTGCTTTCTTCCTTCTAGTCCTATGACTAAGGGACCTCTATTCTTTTTTAAGACTCAGGTAGGGAATTGTTGAATTAATCTCAATATCCTCGGACATGTGACATTTAAATTTTTTTTTTTAATGTGTACTATTTTTGAGAGAGAGAGAGACATAGACAGAGCATGAGTGGGAGAAGGGCAGAGAAAGGGAGACACAGAACCCCAGAATCTGAAGCAGGCTCCAGGCTCCGAGCTATCAGCACCAGAGCCCGACAGGGGGCTCGAACTCACGAACTGTGAGATTATGAGCTGAGCTGAAGTCAGATGCTTAACCAGCCACCCAGGTGCCCCAGGCACGTGACATTTTAAATCGTTTCCTTCCCTGCGGGATTCTCTTCTTGTTTTCTCAACACTATTCCCACATAGTTTTACTCCCAGTTCTCTGATTGTTCTTTCTAATGAGAAAAGGGGGATCTTTACAGGCATGCCATTCTCCATTTAGATACTGTTTTAACTAAGCATTCTCAGCTAGGTTCTTTTCAAGTCCCTGTCTGCTAAAATCAGATGCTGCCACACTTTTAATTCCTTTCAGTCCTTTTTGTTTGGAAACTCATATAATCAGCACCCTGTGCATTCAACAAGCAGGATACTAAAACCATCTATCTCTGTGTCTCGATTCCTTTACTAGCTTGCTAAATTAAGTTAAATCAAGTGTACCTCAATAAACATAAGTATACAAATAAGAAACTTGGAAGTCAGTCCCCATAGCCAAAGGCTTAAGGCCTATCAAATCTGTATTTCTCATTTCTACATTTCTTTTTAATACTCCTCTATCTTCACCTTTCAACCATCCATTTGCAGGGCAGTATATACTCAAAAACTGTGCAAGACACAGTATTGCATTTTTCTGCTATCCTAGACCCGGTTGTCATTATTTCTCATTATTTCTGGCTTCCTATATCATAATCGCTATAAAAATGTCACTCCTGTAATTAATCCTTTGATAAATCTTTGTGCCTACAAGTTAAAGTTCTAGCTCAAGTGCAAGATCCTTCTTGATTCATCTCCTCTTTATCGCTGTTGAATCCTCACTAGATTTTCTCCACATGTGCTCTGTTCTCTCAGGCCTTTCTAGCTGCCCATTCTGCTTCCTCTCTTTACAATTATTCCATCCCTCATTTATACCTCATTAAATTCTCTAACAGTTTCAAGGTTAGTCACTTCTCCCTTAGTCTTGGAAAAACTTTCCACATGCATCTGCCAACAACACACTAAACACTTGACTTTTATTAGAACACTTAGCATACAGTCTTGTATTACTTAGTCTATCCTTTTTCACTGGACTGTGAATTCCCTCAAAAAAGGGAATGTGTCTGTCATCTCTGTGTCTCCAGTATCTAATTTCTCCATGCATGCTGCTCTGTATGTTTTTCAGTGTAGAAATGAGAAAAGGTGATTGAAAGTATTTCTTATAGGAAACTTAGCTTAAAGCCACCTTAATTTCCCTACTTAGAACTGATTTTTATGAGTTATTCATTTTGGGGGTCCTCTACCAAATTTATCTATCTATGACCACTCAGGCTTTTAGAGAAAATACTATGGTAGGGGAAGATTTTTTCATTGGTAGAGCACTGAGTACTACCCAATTTAGCAAACGTATGCAACAAAGGAAACACTTAGTTGTAACACCAGCAATCAAAACAAACAAAACAAAAAAACATATCCCTGGTGGTTTGGCTCCAATATTACATAGGATATTCGTAAAGCTAATATCACAACATTAGATCACTAAGATTAGATCACTGGTATTATTCAGATTATATAAATTATATATATACATACATATGTGTGTGTGTGTATATATATATACATATATATATGTGTATATATATATATAAGTATATATATGTATATATATATACGTATATATATATATATATACATATGTATTTGCTAAGAAACAATTTGGGAAACAAAAAAAGGCATACTGAAATGAAAAATGTAACAATTATGTGTTGTGTTGATCACAACAAAGTTTAGTAAATCCAAGTAATAAGAAAGAACTGTGGAAACTAGCAGAATTATCTTTTTTCCATCTAAATAGTATTTTTTTTTCTTTTGTTTTTTCTTCACAATTGGCTGCTGTTTGGTGGCGGAGAGGGGTTAATATTATGCTATTTTAACAAATTAAATAAAATATTAGAAAATAAGTAATTTTAAAGGGGCTTTCACAACCTGAAGAAATTGAGAGAAAAAAACCTCTAATTCAATCTAATATTTCCAATTTTTGCTATCTTGTTTCTATGGGATCACTAGCTTTAAGATAGTGATTACCTGCACTCAGGTTTATTGTTTATAACATTATTTGGCTATCATCCTCTATCAATCCCCATAAAATTAAAAATACTCTAAAAAGTCACATTTGAATTACTTCAATATATATTTATTGAGGATGTATTATGCACCAGACTCTTCTAGTTTCTGAGAGCTAAAAAATATGTAATAAAAAAAGTCTAAGCTTAAGGTGCTCTTGGATGCAAATCTGGGGGAAGGGAGCAGTTGGCCAAGAACCAGTAAGGAGAATACAGTGGGATTTCTATCATTATGAAACTAGCATAGGATTTTATCAGAGCCAAGATGGAGGAGCTAGTGAGATAAAGAAAGGAAATACAATTATCAAGGTAATTTAGGCTCTTAAACCACACTTTCAATTACAATGAACTGAAGCACTCCATAATTGGTTCATTCTCTATTGTGTGTTGCATACATAGCCCTAATTTTGAAGCATCATTATCCTTTCTTTTGGAGGCCAACTATGCAGATGCTAGTGTAAGCCCCAGACCTGTGACACTCCTTAGACCCCCACCCCCACCCTACGCCATTGCACAAAGCCAGGACGCACAGAAGGGTGGCAGCAGTGCTTTTCTTTCCCTTAGCCCAGATATTATGGCACATCAGCAAAGTGTGTACAAAATTGGCATGCAGGTGTTGAGAAAAAAAGAGAAACAAAATTACACTGAATGGGCAGGCTCAACTGAAATTGTACTGTCCAGAAACCATTCTTGTTCCACCTGCCCTTGAGACTGTCTGGAAGGATCACAACAGAGCAGGGGCAAAGTACAAAGGAAAGTTAAAATAATGCTTTTTAAAAAGAAAAGATTTTTAAAATGCTAGCTCAATTAGCTAACTTGGATATAAAGGGAATATGGAGGGTCTTTTAATTAGTATTATAAAAATACGATAACATTTTATAACACTGGAAAGATGGTGATATATATCATAACCATAGTATAATTTTTTTAAAAAATTCTAATTTTTGCCCTCCTATTGTCTCCATACATTATATTCATCATGTAATTCCTGGATTGGTTATTTTTTCCTATAGTATTTGCCTGCTTCCCTTTCCTTCTTTTCTTCCTACTATAGTCTCTCCTCCCTCCCATCCTCACCCTCCTTCTTCCTCCCTCCATTCTTTTTTCTCTCTAGTCACCCCCTCTGTTTTTACTCCTAACTTCTTCTTTTTTAATTTTTTTTGTAATGTTTATTTATTTTTGAGGGAGAGACAGACAGAGCTCGAGTTGGGGAGGGGCAGAGAGAGAGGGAGACACAGAATCCGAAGCAGGCTCCAGGCTCTGAGCTGTCAGCACAGAACCCAACGTGGGGCTCAAACCCACAACTGTGAGATTATGACCTGAGCCCAAGTCGGATGCTCAACTGACTGAGCCATCCAGGCTCCCCGACTCCTAGCTTGTTTTTAAGCCTACACAATCTGATATGCCTAGAAGTAACAGTTGCAATCATAGTATAAATACCATAGACTACTATCATTAAAGCTGCTTAACTTCTGGAGCCTCAATTTCCTCATCTGCAAAATGGGTACAACTTGCTTCCTCAGCTAGCTCTTATGCTAATTACAGGAGATCATATCCTTAATATATTTGACATATAATAGATTCAGTCATTTAAACAACTGTCATTATATAGTTCTCAAGCTTTTTCCTTACTTTGAATGTCTTTCCTTGAGATAAATTATTATAACAAAGGTTTTAAAATGGTTTAGTGCATTTTTTTAAAGCTTGTTTATTTATTTTGAGACAGAGGCAGCGTGAAAGAGGGAGAGACAGAGAGAGGGAGAGAAAGAATCCCAAGCAGGCTCCATGCTGTCAGTGAAGAGTGTGACACAGGGTTCGAACTGACAAACCATGAAATCATGACCTGAGCCCAAACCTAGAGTTGAATGGTTAACAGACTGAGCTACCCAGGTGACCCTGTTTAGTGCATTTTTAAGTATTGCCAAACTGTATTATAAAAGATCCATGTAAATTTGGTTTAACATCTTGATAAAGAAAAGAAAAAAAAAAAAAAACCAGTCCTATTTCATCCCTTACACTAAAATGCTAATTACACTATTTAAAGAGTAAATGAAATCAAAATGTCTTACAAGAAAACAAAGGCAGTAATTTGCATAGCTTTTAGTATAAAAGAAGCTTCTAAAACCACAGAAATACAGAAAGGAGAAAGCTTGTGATTTCACTGATTTTGCTACAATTAAAACAGCACCAACATCAAAAGAGAAGTCACTCTATATGGAAAACCCAAAAGATTCCATCAAAAAACTGCTGGAATTGATCCATGAATTCAGCAAAGTTGCAGGATATAAAATGAATGCACAGAAATCAGTGGCATTCCTATACACCAACAATGAAGCAACAAAAAGAGAAATCAAGGAATCAATCCCATTTACAATTGCACCAAAACCCATAAAATACCTAGGAATAAATCTAACCAAAGAGGTGAAAATTTTATACACTGAAAACTATAGAAAGCTTATGAAAGAAGTCAAAGCAGATGCCAAAAAATGGAAAAATATTTCATGCCCACAGATACGAAGAAGAAATATTATTAAAATGTCAATACTACCCAAGGCAATCTACATATTCAATGCAATCCCTATCAAAGTAACACAAGCATTTTTCACAGAGCTAGAGCAAACAATCCTAAAATGTGTATGGAACTAGAAAAGACCCTGAATAGACAAAGCAATCTTGAAAAAGAAAACCAAAGTAGGAGGCATAACAATCCCAGACTTCAAGCTACATTACAAAGCTGTAATTATCAAGACAGTATGGTACTAGCACAAAAACAGACACTCAGATCAATTGAACAGAATAGAGAACCCAGAAATGGACCCACAAACATACGACCAACTAACCTTTGACAAAGCAGGAAAGAATATCAAATAGAATAAAGACAGTCTTTTCAGCAAGTGGTGCTGGAAAAACTGGACAGCAACATGCATAAAAATGAACCTGGACCAATTTCTTACATCATACACAACAATAAACTCAACATGGATGAAAAACCTAAATGTAAGACAGGAAGCCATCAAAATCCTTGAGGAGAAAGCAGGCAAAACCTCTTTGATCTTGGCTGCAGCAACTTCTTACTCAACACATCTCAACAGAGGCAAGGGAAACAAAAGCAAAAATGAACTATTGGGGCCTCATCAACATAAAAAGCTTCTGCACAGTGAAGGAAACATTCAGCCAAACTAAAAGGCCACCAATGGAATGGGAGAAGATATTTGTAAATGATATATAAGATAAAGGGTTAGTATCCAAAATCTATAAAGAACTTACCAAATTCAACACCCCCCCCAAAAAAAAAAAACAAAAAGAAAAAAGACCCCAAATAATCCAGTGAAGAAATGGGCAAAAGTCATGAATACACACTTCTTCAAAGACGACATCCAGATGGCTAACAGACACATGAAAAAATGCTCAACATCACTCATCATCAGGGAAATACAAATCAAAACCACAATGAGATATCACCTCACACCTGTCTGAATGGCTAACATTGACAACTCAGGGAACAACATGTTGGCGAGGATGCGGAGACAGAGGATCTCTTTTGCACTGCTGGTGGGAATGCAAACTGGTGCAGCCACTCTCAAAAACAGTATGGAGTTTCTTCAAAAAATTAAAAACAGTACTACCCTACGACCCAGCAATTGCACTCCTAGGTATTTATCCAAGGGATACAGGTATGCTGTTTTGAAGGGGTACATGCACCCCAATGTTTATAGCAGCACCATCAACAATAGCCAAAGTATGGAAAGAGCCCAAATGTCCATCGATGGATGAATGGATAAAGAAGATGTGGTATGCATATATGTATGTATGCGCACACACACACAATGGAGTATTACTTGGCAATCAAAAAGAATGAAATCTTGCCATTTGTAACTACATGGGTGGAACTAGAGAGTATTATGCTAAGCAGAATTAGAGAAAGACAAAAATCATATGACTTCACTCATATGAGGACTTTAAGATATAAAACAGATGAACATAAGGGAAGGGAAGCAAAAATAATATAAAAACATGGAGGGGGGCAAAACATAAGCAACTCTTAAATATGGAGAACAAACAGAGGGTTGCTGGAGGGGTTGTGGGAGGGGGGATGGGCTAAATGGATAAGGGACATTAAGGAATCTACTCCTGAAATCATTGTTGCACTATATGCTAATTTGGATATAAATTAAAAAAATAAAAACAAAAAGGAGAAGTCACAAATCAAAATTAAAAAAAAAAAACTAACAAATCTGGGATAACACTGGCAAATATTTTATTGGAAAGGAAAATTCTTGCCCTAATATACAGAGTTCTTACAAATCAACAATTATGGATAGAAAAACATAAAAGGGACATGAAAAAGACATCCACAAACGCAGTACCATTGCTAATAATCATTTTTAAGCATACTTAATCTTACCAGCTATAAAATAATTACAACTTAAAATATTATATCATTTTCCACATCATATGGCAATTATGTGAATTCTATGCATCCTTATGATAGAATAGTATAAAATCATTAAATTGATTTGGCAGACTAATATTTAATCACAAAGACAAAATACATGAGAATATTGTTAAATACAAAAAAATAAGTTATACTATATCCAAAATTTAAATATATAATATGCATAAGCATATGTATATATATATACCCACATCATTAATATTAGCCTATATGTATATGTTGTTTATATACATACATAAATCTACATATAAATGTATATGTATGTATATATACTGTATGTACATAGATGTATGTAACACATATATTTCTTTATGTATAAATCTATGTATTTACATATAAACATTCATATTTGTTTGGGGGGAAGTGTCAGAAATGGTATTTATCCCTGAAATTAATTGGTGATATTTGGATATTTGTAATATGGCTTAAATTTTATGTCAGTTTTTGGTTTCTTCATATATTCTCGATTGCCATCAACAGACATACCTTTTATATTAAGAAAAGTAATACAACTATCTTTAAAATAAATGTTTCATTGAAATTAGCAATGAATGAATGTTTTATTGTGGTTGCACTAATATGATGTGCCTATTAAAGAAGTTTTTTCTCATATTGGTAAAATTAGATAAAAGAAATAATTTATAATGCATTTATTTGATTATTAATGTGGTAGAACTTTTTTACATGTGGTTAATTGCTTTTCTTTTCTGTAACTTGAGTGTTAAACTCTTTTTTTTCCTTACAGGTACTTCACATTAAAAAATATTGCAAATATGATAGTTACTAATCTTTATCCTATTGGTTACTTGCAGTTTTCTAGCTTTTTGTAATGTTTAACTTTATAATTTTTTTTTAATTTATATATATTTTTTAGCTGTGGTATTATCAAACCTGAAATCATTTTTAGCTCTATACTTTAAGACCTGAATTACTCATTAATATTATCTGGTAAAGCATATAGATTTCATAACACAATACCTTCAGTACATTTGTGGTGATTTTTGCAGCAACCTATCAATTTATCCAGGATCAACAACAAAGCAAAGAGAGCTGGAATCCCACTGAAATGTAGCCTTTTGTACACGTAGGCCATGGATTGAGCTATGCAGATCTCCTGTTCCTGTTCAGATGTCATTTCATGTTTTTTTTTCTTTAATTTATTCCAAAATCTCAGATAATCTCTAGAAAAATCATTATGATGTTAAAAAAAAAATGACTACAAGGTCTAAAACTCTGTTTGGATCATATAACAATGTGCTGACAAGTTGAAAACTGAGCTAAGTAATTACAGATATACAAATGCCAACCACTGAGTTTGGTTTTCTTCTTGTCACTACTTTGACCTGTTACTGGAGTCTCAAAAAAAAAAAAAAAAATCAAGTTGTGTTCTATAGAAACAAACGTTGATGCATCACAATTTGTAGAAGAGAACAGTGAGAAGTTTTCTGTTGCTAGAGTGAAGAAAGGGGTGTCAAGAGGTCAAGGTAAGTGGTAAAATTAAGCTGGGTGCTGAGGATCCCTTCAGAACAGTTAAAAGAGTTGTAGCTTTATCCTAGAGGTAACATGTGCAAGAATTTCAGGCAAAAGTGTTACAAAGTAAGTTCTTTTATTTAGAACCTTCTAAATGGCAGACATGGCAATGGGTACTGGAGATGCACAGACTGTATAAATTCAACCTGCGTTCACTAACAAGAAACACAAATAATGATGGGGAAAAATGGGTTTTGGATCACAAATGTGGCACTCTAACTAGCTTACTCAAGGAGATGAACATCACTGGGCTAGTCACTAAGTATAAACGATAGGTAATTAATCATTGAAAGCCTTTTTTTTTTTTTTAACACACATAATTTTTTTTTGTTGTTAAAGTAAATTCTACACCCAACATGGGCTTCGAACTCACAATCCTGAGATCAAGAGTCACATGCTCTACCAGCTGAGCCGGACAGGGGCCCCAAAAGCCTTTTTTAAACAAGGATACTTCTTATAAAGATAGGTCCTTTTCTCATTGAATACAAGTATGTATTGTTCAAGTTAAATATGGTAACACATGTAAAATAGCCTAGAACACTAGCGTAGGTCTCAAAAAATTAAATCTTTGTACTTATAAGTATTGGACCCAAATGTCATTCCCAGTTTGTTCTCTCTTAAATATTAACAAGTCTTGATTAGAATCAGGCCTCATAATCTGAACAGTACACAGGAGAAACACTTTCCTCAGTGGACACTGAAAGCTAGTGTTTTCCTTTATTTCCTTCTCAAATTTCACTATTTAAATGTATCTCTCACATTACTGAAAATCCCCACATCTGACACCAAAAGCACCCAGATGGAGGTGCATCCCCAATCAAAACTGAATATATTCTCGTTTTCTGCACACGGTCTTTCATTAACTTATTCAGTTTTTTTGTAAGAATGAGGCATACATTGTATTTTATCGACGTGACCTAAAAGCAAAATGCACCTTAAATCAAAGAAGAGAGTCCTTTTCAAAAGACAAGTTCTTTTTCTTGTCTAAAATGTTAAGATTTTGTGGTCACAGTCAGACTTGAAGGGAAGTCTCTGAAACTACTTCGTATAGAAGTCAATAATAGAGAAGTTTATGGGACTCCTGGGTGGCTCAGTTGGTTGAGTGCCCAACTTTGGCTCAGGTCATGATCCTGCAGATCACGAGTTCAAGCCCTGCATCAGGCTCTGTGCTGACAGCTCAGAACCTGGAGCCTGCTTCGGATTCTGTGTCTCTGTCTCTCTCTGTCCTCCCCTGCTTGTGCTCTCTCTCAAAAATAAAGACATTTTTAAAAAATAATTAAAAAAGAGAAGTTTCATTTATAGAAAAAAGAGGGGCCGTTTCAAATGATTACATTGTAACAATCCTAATGACATGGACTGGAAACTGCTCTTCTAAAATATATATTTTACATTTGACATAGAAGGTCACAATTTACAAAGTTTACATATATTTGCATCAATTTAACATTACAGTATCCTATGGAGTATGTTAGACAAGTATTAACATTGTTTTGTAAATCACTCAACTAACATCAATAATCAGCACCATCAGGTACCAGAGAGGCTGTTCAGCAGTTACAACCTTGGGCACTGGAGTGCAACAGACCCAGGTTTAAATTCTGACAGTATTACTGGATGCGTGAGTACTGACTAACTGTAAATTGAATATTGGATAGAGTTTCTTGGGCTATTCTGAGGAGCATTCTGGAGTGTAATACTCTGTGAGATTCTCTGAATACCCTTTCTCCTTGCTTGTTCATTGGATAGTTTAGACAGAGGACTTAGAGAAGGTCCTAGGGCATGACAAGAAGCCCTAGAGAGAGGCAGCCTGCACCCTTCAGTCACCGCTTGGAAGGAGACCTGCCTCACAGCTTCTTGGCCTGTGATAGGAGAGAGAAAGGAACTTCTATTGTGCTAAACTCCTAATAATTTAGGATTCTATTCTATAACTGCTCATGTTAATTATCCTCTTCACATACAGATACCTACTTATATGGTTTCTTTTGTCTAGTTTCCTCTTCCTTTATGGATCCCTGATATTGAGCCTCAGTTTCTAATGGCGAAGTAATCAAATTTTCCCCTCTTTCTTCATTGCACCCATTTGATCTCACTGACGTTTTCTCACTTACTTTATACTGTATCTGGTTGTCTGTAAATTTCATTCTTTATGTCAGTAATAATGGTTCCATTTTGGTGTTCAGCTTAATATACTTTTGTTCTTCTAACCCATAGCCAGATATACTCCAACTGCTCTGAGTTTTATCAGATGGTGAGAATCATCACTGTGAGTGTTTAGAGCAATTAAAGCCATTAACATCCAGAGGAGGACAGATAAACTCCCCTGGTCTTAAAGCTCTTTCATTCCATAGCACTGTACTTTAGAAAAGAAAATGCCCCAAGTTCTCAGGAATTTCAATTATCTATGACTGTTGATATTCTCAAAACTCATAAATTTCCCTATCTGGGATTGTTTATTGTCCTCAATAAGTTCATCACTTGTTTGGGGGGGATTACCTTTGTGGCACTTTCTAGGTAGAAAACCTCATTACTGTAGTGCATTACACTATAGAATAGTACTAAATAAGGACATCAACTTTGGGGCCATTAACAACTGAATTCTAATCCGATCAGGTACTTAATACATCTGAGAAAACTCCTCAGTTATGATCTTGTTTTCTTCTTCTTTAGGGAGATCACTGCTGGGAAGATTTCTTAAATATACACACCATGCCATTGATTCTGCCCAGCAAAGCCTTCTGAACCTTCACCCTGACCTCGGGTACTTCTGATTGCATTCTAAATATGAACTGAAGAAATGTGACAGCCTAAGAAATCTATACAGACTCACATATAACTATCTCCACAGAAAACTATCCTAGAGTCCCACTGTGACCTAGGATTTACTTGAGACATTCAGATACAATTTGTATTATTCTTCAAATAGGTAAATCTGAGATGCCTGTAGTGCACTCTCTCTCTCTCTCTATATATATATATATATATATATATATTTTTTTTTTTGCCTCAGTTACCATATTCTAGTTGGATAACAGCATCTTCTAAAGAGTTGACATATAACCCACAAGTCAGATCTGAAAGGACTTAGAATCTCTCGTCTCATGGCAAGCCTACCATGGACTAACTCTGATTTATTGTAGATATTTGGATATGATCTGGATGGCTGAATGAGAAAAGGATAGCTGTCAACAAATTACAGTTGGGTACATATGAAATGCCTGCCTTCTATCCAGAAGAGGGTAATGTTGTGATGGATGTGATGATGAAACAATTTTGAATAAGATGGAGAAAATGATGCTTATACAGAGGGAGGAAATGGATGATTACTGCTAAATTGTATTAATGCCCTATAGGGGGAAAATGATAACCAAATGCTGATAATGGCTAAGTGATAACTAGAGAGTTATGTGGTAAATTATAAAGAAGCCCTCATCAACTATAGTGGAGGATGGATTCAGTTGAGTGGTAGACTGAAAACCTAACTGCCAGGAGTCACAAAGCAGCAAAACCATTTGAATGTTCAGTCAAGGCAGGTATATTATGCAAAGATGAGGGCCCTGGTAGGAAAAGCTATGATCCTCAAAACTCAAAAAAGGACATATGGATGGATGCTCTACAACCATATATAGATGTTACAACCATCTACCCTCATCTAGACCTGCTGTGCTTGTGGTAGTAGCCAACACTTCTCTTGGAAGGGTCAGACAATTTGTTGAACTGGAATATATTTCAGAATCCTTTTTTTCTTAAAGTAGTATGTGGCCTATTTAGGGCCATGTCCCTTCACCTTTCCTAGCTCCCAGACTAAAAATTAGGGTTAAATCCTAGTATAACTCAGTTCTGCCTGCACTGATTCCGATAATTGAGGAAAAAGGCTAGATATGTAAATAATTTTAAGAAATTATTGCATTATACCTAAAAGAACTAGAAAAAGAAGAACAAAACCAAAAGTTAGAAGGAAGGAAGGAAATAATAGAGATCAAAAGGAAAAAAAGATGAAATACAGACTAAAAATAATCATAGAAAAGACCAATGAAACTAAGAGCTGGTACTTCGAAAATATAAAATTGATAAACCTTTAGCCAGACTTATCAAGAAAAAAAGAGAGGACTCAAAATCAGAAATGAAAGAAAAGTTACAACCAACACCACAAAAATATAAAGTATTTTGAGACTACTTTAAAAATTATATGCCAACAAATTAGACAATCTATAAGAAATGGATAAATTTCTAGGATCATACAGTCTTCCAAAACTAAATCAGGGAGAAATAGAAAATCTGAACAGACCAATTACTTGTAATGAAATTGATAATCAAACTCCCAATAAACAAAAGCCCAGGACTAGATGTTATCACAGAAGAATTCTACTAAACATTTAAAGAAGGGTTAATACCAGTCTTTCTTAAACTATTACTGAAAACAGAATAGAAATAAATGCTTCCAAATTCATTCTATGAGCCAGCATTACCTTGATACCTACACCAGACAAAAACACTGAAAAAAAAATACAGACCAATATCCCTGATGAATATGCAAAAATCCTCAAAAACATATTAATAAACCACATTCAACAATACATTAAAAATATCATTCACCATGATTAGGTGGGATTTAGTTTAAGAATGCAAGGATGGTTCAATATCCACAAATCAGTCAACATGATAGACTACACTAACAAAATGAAGGATAAAAACACTTTGATCATATCAATAGATGCAGAAAAAGCATTTGACAAAGTCAACCTCCAGTCATGATAAAACTTCTCAACAAAGCATGTATAGAGGGGAAAATACCTTAACATAATAAAGGCTGCATGTGAAAAACCCATAGCTAACATCATACTCAATGGTGAAAACCTGAAAGTTTTTCCTCTAGGATCAGGAACAAGAGAAGAATGTCTACTCTCACCACTTTTATTCATCATCATACTGGAAGTTATAGCCACAGTAATCAGACAAGCAAAAGAAATAAAAAGCATCCAAACTAAGGAAGAAGTAAAATTTTCACTATTTGTGGACTACATGAGACTACATATAGAAAACTCCAAAGACTCCATCAAAAAACTATGGGAATTAATCATCTCAGTAAAGTTGCAAGATACAAAATATACACAAATATGTTCTATTTCTATATGCTAATAACAAAATAGAAAAGAAAACAATCTCATTTATAATTACATCAAAAAGAATAAAATACATAGGAACAAACTAAACCAAAGAAATGTAGGACCCATACTCTCAAAGTCATTAAGGCATTGACGGAAGAAATTGAAGACAACACAAATAAATGGAAATACATACCATGCTTGTGGATTCGAAGAAATGAAAATGTTAAAATGTCCCAACTGTCCAAAGCAATCTAGAGATTCAACGTAATCCCTATCAAACTGCCAATAGTATTTTTTCATAGAACTAGAGTAATCATAAAATTTGTATGGAACCACAAGAGACCCCACATAGCCAAAGCAATCTTGAGAAAGAAGAACAAAGCTGAAGGTATCAAATCCCAAATTGTGAACTATACCACGAAACTACAGCAATCAAAACAGTATGATACTGACACAAAAATAGACACATAGATCAATGGAACTCAACAGAGGGCCCAGAAATAAGCCCACACTCATGACCAATTAATATATGGCAACAGATGTAAGAATATACAAAGGTAAAAGGACCATTTTTTCAATAAATGATGAGAAAGCTGGAGAGTTACATGCAAAAGAATAAAACTGGACTACTTTCTTACACACAAAAATTAACTGAAAATGAATTAAAGACTTGAATGTAAGACTTGAAACCATAAAACTCCTACAACACAAGCAGTATTATTGATACTGTCTTTGCAATATTTTCCCAGAACTGTCTCCCTGAGCAAGTGAAACAAACAAACAAACAAACAAAACAATTGTGATTACATTAAACTAAAAAGCTTTGGCACAGTGAAGGAAATCATCAACAAAAAGAAAAGGCAGTGATCCAAATAGGAGAGAAGACATCTCCAAATGATATATCTATAAAGGAGTTCATATGGTTAATATCCAAAATATATAAAGAACTCATACAACTAAGGCTCAAAAATAATAATAATCCAATTGAAAATTGTTAGAGGATCTGAACAGACATTTATCCAAAGAAGACATACACATGAAAAGATGCTCAATATCACTAATCATCAGAGAAAAGCAAATCAAAACCACAATGAAATATCACCTCACACCAATCAAAATGGTATTTCTCTGTATTTATGAGAATAAACTGGAAGTTACCAGAGGGAGGTGAGTGGTGGGATAGCAAAATAAACTAAGGGAATTAAGAGGTACAAACTTCCACTGATACAATAAAGAAGTCATGGGGATGAGAAGGACAGGTAGGAAATACAATCAATATTGTAATATTTTTGCATGGTAAGAGATGGTAACTTGGTGAGCATTTTGTAACCTTTAAAAAAAAAAAGCTAGTTTGCATGTACCAGTTGGAGCTAGGGGGAATATTTGTAGCATTGGATTTTTAGGATTCTTGATCAATAGGACTAGAGTTTAAGACTGGATACTAAAAACTTTATTGTGCAAGTGATACTTTCCTGAGGTATGGGACTTAACACACTAGCAGTGACCTGAGATGACAGGGAAAATTCACTGTGTGTATAGCTCTCATAAGCCTGGGGAAAAAAAAAAAAAAAACAAAAAACAAAACACAAAACAAACAAAAACACCCTATACTCAATATAGTAGAAATATCTAAGTTGTCCTGACACATGGTAGAGGAAGAAATAAAAAGGCTAAGGGGAGTAAACATGTAGGGAGATAGATATGCTGTAAAGCTAGAAGATCTGCTGGTGAGTTATCTTCCTTAAGAAGGCTTAGGATACCTATCACTGATCAAGGACATTAGGAATGCACTGGAGAAATAATACCAATATTACTAAAAAATTCTGTGATGATTCTGCTCTGCAAATCAGAGCTGGCTGTGGAAGGCAGTCACATAGCCTTATCATAAACATACATGGAGATGATGAGGTCCTAAGATAATGGGCCAATTGGTCCCACTTTAACCACTAGATACCAGGAATCTTCATTGTCATAACAACTTACAAAAGATTGGGAAGGACATTTTATCTGTGGGCAGTTGAAATGGTTAATGTAGTATGTGTCCATAAAGGTAAAATAGAGAACAAGAATGCCATTCAATACCTGTTAGTAAAAAAAAAAATCAAGAACAAAAGAAAGGAGGCAGGAAGACATTTGTTTCCAGGGGGAAAGGTTATTATCCCTTGCACAGTTGTAAGACCTGAACTGATATGCAGATCCAGAATCCACTGATTAAAAAGGGTACTGAGTCCCTTGGAAGAAAACCCTGCAGTACCAAAGGGAATATACACTGTGAAGATTTCCCAGTCTTTCCCCATGGATACCCATGGCCAATCACTCAAGTGACTGTATCTGAGAAAATGGGGAATGACAAGACATTCTGACAACTGTCGAATATAGGAACTGAATTGAAACCCATAGCTGGAGACCCAAAGGATCATGATGGCCCCATTATAACTGGAGTGTACCAGATACTGATAATTTTCAAATGGAATCTTGTTAAAATTTAGTTAACAGTAAGTACACTTTGTCCACAAACCTATCCAGTATGCCAGAGTGTGTATGTGTGTGTTTTCTTTCTTCCCGGAGACTCTGAGTGCATTGTTGGAATTCATTCATTTGATGGTTGGAGTAACTCTAATTTCATGTTTTCAGATGTCGGGTTTATGGATTAAGAACTATCATTATAAGGAATGACAAATGAAAAACTCTATATGTCTTTACTCAACATGCACAGACATCCACATAGGCCAGAATGGCAGAGAATAATGCTACCATTAAAAGACCTAAAGAAATCATATTTGCTGGAGCCTGTAGTAAATCCATTTAACATGCCATCCTGGCTCTTGGAAACCAGATGGATCCTGGAGAAGGATCATAGACTATCACTGACTTAACCAAGTAGAAGCCCTGATCACAACTGTTTTGTTGTGTGTACTGTAATTTTTAGAGCAGATACCGCAGCCCAGGGTATGTGGCTATTAATTTAGTCAATATGCTATTTTCTACTACAATCAAAAGGATGTTCAGAAATGGTTTGCATTCACACGGAATGGAAAATATTAATTTATAGTTTTGTCTCAGGGCTATGTTTGTACCTCTACCCTGTTATTATATAATCTGAAGAGATCTGTATCTTTTCAATCTACTGTGTATGGGATCAAAGAAACCACACTTATCTATTACATTGACAACAGTGTGCAGATTGAAAAGAGAAATCAAGGTGGCTAGAACAATGGAAGACTTAGTAAGACTTATAGAGTGGGAGAGAAATCCTATCAAGATTCATGAACTGGCCATCAATTTTTATGGGTGCAGTGGTCACAATACCCTCTTCAAAGTAAAGACCAATTACTATATCTTGCATTCCTCATTAGGGAGAAATAACATGTTGTATGGTAGCTTCCTTTGTATTCTGGAGGCAATGCAATCCTAGGAATATTGGCACAGAAGGCTTCCAGCTTTGAGTGGAGCTTGGAGAAAGGCACTATAGTAGGTATGTCCACAATGCAATCAGCCCTTCTGGAGATATTATTCACAGAACCTAGAATGTTAGAAAGGTCAGTGGTAGATAGGGATGCAATATGGAACTCACAGAAAGTTCTAGAGGGTGGTGTAGTCACAATGTAGAATCCTGGGACTTCAGATAAGTCTATGCCCTCTGTAGCAGGGTGTTTTACAGTCTTCCATAAACAGATCTTGTGTTACCAAATCATAGCAAAGAAAGAACACTTGGCCATGGGACGCCAGGGTGAGAAGGCACCAAGTGAGCTATCTATGAATAGCTCAATTTTGTCATACTTGTCAAGTGATAAAATCAGATGTTCTCAGCAGTCCACAGTAAAACGGAGATGCTGCATCTGAGACAGATTTCAAGCAGGACCAGTGAGTTCAGGTAAGTTCTGTGTGCAGTAGCCAAGACACCTCAATTAACAGATTTTGATGCTGAAAGTTGCTAAATTTGTCTTCATCTTTGCTTCCCAGTGTCATTGTAAACTCAAAATATTGATAACACCAGTATATTAAAATATTTTTCATAGATCAACATTTATAAAGTATCGTCTTTATTTCAATAATTTCCCTTCCAACCTTTTTCCTTTTGACCATTTTCAGGACTGCTTCTGTTAGTAACTCATTCCTTTATGTGCAAATTATGTATGAATAAAAATTGATAACAATGAATATAAATTCCCATGAGATTCTGTGTAAAATCATCATGGATAGTTTTTACAAAATAAAGATCAATTTTTAAATCAAGTTTTAAAGAATTCAAGTAATGTTTACATCAGGATAAAGAAAAATAAGAGAGAGAAACAGGTGAATAATGTATAATGTATTTGTATAATTGACATCCATGGTGAAAGCAAAATTTTAAATCAAAGCACATATAAACCAAATTCCATTTTTATTTAATTTTCAAATATATGACTAGGAAATTCAGTTGGCTGAACCCTCACATCTGGGTTAAATCACTAGAATCTTTAGGTGTCTTACACAATATCACTAATGCAGCTCAATTAAATAATAAAATTAAGAAACAGCAGCACAGTCCATGCCACATGGATGGAAAACACATGAAGACACATGCATTTTTCTGAGCATTATCAATTCAACACCCCTCATCCCTCATAGTCTGCATCCTGTATTTGCTAAGAAATAAAAATAAACCCTGAATTAAACAACTGCTTTCAATTGTGGACATTTATAACTTCTATAAGCTACTGTCAAGTATCTCAGTATCTCTTCTGGTCCAGACACTGAGTGTGCTTCAAAGGTATTCTTTGCTATCTTCTTAGGTTTACAGAGAAAATGCTAAAAGCAGACAATGACATGTTTTGAAGTTAAAACTCTCATGCAAATGAAGGTTCTGACTTCTTAGCTAAATAGGTAAAGGGAACATTAAAGGCTGGATTCTGAAGATGCAGCCTGCCTCTACAGAGTCTAATTAGCAGGAAACCTTCAGGAAGGTTGGACAAAAGTATGGGAGATTTTGCCTAGTGTACATTAATGGGATACATTAGATATACTCAGGAGTCCAATCATACGCCAAGTGGTTGCCATAATGGATTATGTTATTGATAGTCAGCCTTGGTTCATCTTTCTTTCAACAACTGAAGAAAACTGAAATTACTGGGAGAAAAATGTGCCAAAGTATCACAATTGTAGTGTTTTTCATTGACACAGTAGTCCTCTATTGCCTGGTAGATAATTGATTCACATTCAAATTTGGTGAGCCTCTGTGAACACTCTTGGCCACTGATGTTACTCATGATCATAAATGCAGGCAATTCCTCTTAAAATTTTGCCACACACTCTTTCGCAGTTACCTTATATATCAGACCACTTGTACTGCTTTTTTGTTCATTAAAAATTTACACTTTCCTAGGGATCTCTAGTTAATCTTAGTTCTTTTATTTTAAGAGATCACAGAATCAGGAATTAATGTGTTCTCAGTATCATAGGTAACATTTCAAAAGATAAAATATTTATGTTATGAAATGTGGATGTAGTGATTTCTGGAAGCACCCATAATTTGATGTATGTGTTTAGAGGTATAGGTAACGATGAAAAAAAAGGAGGATTATTTTTCATTAAGTATAGGTGCAGTTAATCATTGGCCCTTAACTCTGGTTTTTGGCAATAAACTAGTATTTAAATAGAAGTCTCAGTGGACTATTTACTTTTATATTAATTTATGCCTTAATCAAAATGGTAGATGTAGTTTGCTAACCATAACATGTTTCCATCATTGTACTTTATCACTTCATGGTGACATCTTTCTTGAGTTCTGATAATACAATTAACATTTCAAAAATAAATAAATAGAAGCAGTACCCACAGATTTTTAACTGAGTTCTTAAAAATAAATATATTTTGTTCTATTACGTTCTTTCTACATAAAAGAACTTATATGGGTGTATCATAAAAATTAATTTTAAGGCAAATTATGTTATTAAGGATAAGTCATTTCATAGTTAAAAACTGAAATTCAATAAATGGTATAATAATTCAAATGTTTATCTAATATCTTAGTATATAAATACATCAAGCAAAAACCAGTAAGTCATATATAAAAACATGGTCAAATTCTTAATATATTTGGAGAGTTTAAAATCTGTTTCTCATTTTGAGGAGCTAGGAGGTGGGGTAATTTGGTAAACACTTTAAGAGTACAAACTTGGAACTAGATATAGAAGTATTGGAAATCTAATAGATAAAATAGAAATTATAGTCAATACTTTATTATAAACTTTAAAGTTCCTAAGACACTAGATCTCAATAGAGGTGTTAGCTAACACTAAAGTGGTACTCCTACTGCAATATATAAATGTATCATATGAATAATTTATATACCTTAAACTTGCAAAAGGTGATATGTCAATTGTGTCTCAAGTAAAAAAGAAAATGCAGACCAAATCTACAGGGAAATAGACAATATCAATAGTATTTAGTCATTAGATGATAGATGGTTAAAGAATAACTACAAAACTCTAAATTACACATTCTCTTAAAGTATAAATAGCACATTTTAAAAATGGACTATAACCTTGGTTTAAAGCAAATTTCAACAAATGTGAAATGATTGATATGGTCAGATTATTTTATCTGATCACAATACTATTAAACTACAAATCCACAACAAAAATATAGGTAGAAATACCTGATATTTTTACAACTTACAAAAAAAAATTCTAATTCAAGGCTCAATTATGCAACCACATGGAAATCATGAAATAGTTTGAAAAAAAGAGTTATTTACACAATAGAATTATATACAACAATTAAAAAAAACTGGATAGACAACACATGAATAATCTCCCAGACATAATGTTGAATGAAATAAGCCTGGTTAAAAAAATCTATATTATTTCACTTATATGAATTTCAAAATTCATCAAAACTAATCTATAAAGATGGAAATTTGATGGGCATCACTCACTTCTGAAGGGGCCCAAGAAAACCCATTGGTGTACCACATTTTCTTTTTCTTTTTTTTTAATTTCAAAAAAAGCATTTGCTTTTTATCTTGATCATGTGGTAATTATATGGACATGCACATAAATAAAAATTCATCATGTATACTTTTGTGTACCTTATAAAATATAGAACTCAAAAAATAAGAAAATATTCACATATTTATGTCAACAAATTTGAAAATGTACATATTCCTAGCAAAATATAGCTCAACAAAACGGATTCCAGAAGAAACTAACAACCCATTATCTATCTTGTAACCACGAAATAACTGCAATATCAAATACACCTCCCTCCCACCACACGTGCACCTGCACACATATGCACAGACACACAACCACAGTACCAAAACAAATGGTATTGGTAAGTTCTATTAGAACCCACAGTAAGGTAATTGGTAAAGAGCCAAATGATGACAAAAGGGAAATGGAGGAGCTAACAAAATTGACACAGATTGAAAAATAAAATAAAGGACCACTAAAAATCACTGGTGTTGAACACCCCAAGTGGTAGAATAAGAATTTGTCCCACTAACATCATTTGTTACATATTTGTCTCTAAAATATTCCATAATGCATACTAGTTTATGAATATTTTCTTTAAATTATGCCATAAGGATATACTGTATACATAATGTTTAGAAGGAGATAAATTTGACCTCTAGTGTTAATATCCGCAATTCTAGGAAGTCAACCGTGTAAGTCCTAAGAAATGTTCAGGGGGCTTTAAAGGTTCTTGTTTTCTGCCATTTATACTTCTGTGTGGGGGGTGGGGGAGTGGGGAGGGGAGCGTGTAGATGAAGGGAGAAGCAGGAGGGCTCATTTACTTAAGATACACAGCGGCTAAGAACAACCAGATGACATCCGAGCACCACAATGATAGACATTCTTTCAGCTTCATAATGCAAATGACAGCCTTGTGTAAATAAGCACATGTAAAAAGAGGTGAGGGTCCATCACAGATGGGAAAATAGACTAAAGAATTAATTATGTCATTATCTCCTTTTTATGTGTCATAAGCAAGTCTACTAGGCTATGAGTTCCACATGGGTAGGGAATGTGTTGGTCACATTTGCATATGTTCATCCTTAGGGATCTATTATAATACAAACATTCCATTTTTGCATTGCATTTGGATGAGGCCATAGAAATTAGAAATCTCCATTGAAACACATTTATGTTGTTGTCATGACTAAAAAATGTGCATGAAATTCAATGTGATGTGGTTATGTTACACTTATTTTTATATATTTTGAATTCAGAATAGGTAATGCTTAGTTCTGAAACCATATTTCCAGAAATTTTGTTGGGTATTTTTTAGCCATTAGAGTCTTAACAATCTCCTCTAGTGGGTCCTAGGAATCCTTCAGAGTTCTGACTCAGACTATTCTAAAGATATTAGCCATATTTAAACAACTTTTGTTGTATTAATTTTATGAAATTATATCATGTTTGAATGGCTCTCTTGAAGGGAAGATTTTGTAATTATTTGTCACTAATTCTAGGACTACTCAGTGTGGTTAAGATCTGGAGATTGCTGTAGGTTTAGTAGTTAAGCCATGTAGCTGGGCTTTCTTTAAATCAGTGCATTTTAAGTATGAGGCATATGATCTTTAATTCCAAAAGAGCCAATACAATAATAGGGCTTTAATCAAACTGGATGAGAGAAGGGAGAGCTGTTGATTAAGGCATAATTCAATTCTAGTGGCTCTGGGATATTGATTGTTTTTATGAGCTCTGCTTTTATAGTGATGCTGGACTAGATATGTGTATTTGTATTCGTATCACCTAAGCCTTTGGCTTCACACTTTATTCTTTCTTCCTTTTCAATTATATTTTCCTATTTTGCCTTGGCTATGAGTTCCATATAAGGTGCAATTTTCTTGACATATTTGAGTAAACTCCAACCCTCCCTTCTCTTCATTTCATCACAGATCTTTTCATGTATCATTCCAGAGATCTACTCAGTGTATTATAGAGTAATTTGGGGTGGAAAGCTGATGATTATTTTAGGAAGCTGTGAAAAAAACAAAGGCTGTCATAAAGTAACAATTTCCGGAGCTGAGATATCAGAGTTCCTAAGGCATACTTAATTGAGAGAGAAATTTTCAGGTTTGTTCCTGAAATACCTGTCTTCCACTGCCTTTCCACCAAACTTTCAGGAAAGAAAGGGAAGAAATATATTAAAGACTAGTTTACATGGTTGTATTCTGGGTTGGGACCAGGTAATCCTGTCCTCAAAGGAAACAGGATCAATTCTCTCTTTCCAGAATTCTCCAAGGCCAGAAAGAAAGAACTTCTTACGCTCAAATGCTCTTTCTCCCAACTCATTTTTTCCTTCCCCTGACTCTAAACTCTCTGTATAAGACTTAAATGGAAAAATAGGTACCTTTAAATAGGTATTAAAAGACTGTATAATTTGAAATCTCTGGAATAGATCACTGAAATGCACTTTCTCAAATCATGATTCCAAATTTTATTTTGGAATGTCAACAGCTAAGTATTATTTCTCTCTTTTCATTACTTCTGCAACAAAATTTAATCCAGGAAGAGGCAGTATATATCAACTGAAACATAGGTCATGTACTCAGGATGGATAAAAATAGAAGTGCTTATTATTAGCTTATTTAAAAATTGTCTCCATTTCACTAAGACTGGAAATGAAACAGCCCATGAAGCTTGTCTATTTTATAATCCACCAATATGTTCACACTACAGTGTAAGCCAAATATGCATATCTTTTGAAACATGCTGAATTTGTCCAATGAAAACATAGCCCAAGAAAGGTATCTTGAGACTCTTTTTTTTACTGCATATTCATGGATCGAAAACTTAAAAATGGATTCACGAAGCTGTACTTCATTGGCAGTCAGTGTAATGGACTTATATAGCTACATAAGTAACTACTTGTATATAGCTCCTGCATTTATAGTTAAAACAAACATCTCAAATATCTCTGAAATAACAGTGGCTTAGACTCAAATTTTTCAAGACTTTCCCTAGGGCTTTTATTGTATATTTGTCAATAAAGGCCTTTTGCTACTGGATATATAAAATTAATGTATATAAATTAGCAAGACTTTTCTATAAAAGTTCACAAAATACAAAAATATATTTGATATTTCTGAGTCAAGACTCAATAAAAACAGATTTGGAAACATCCTCATGTTTCTTCTTAATACTGAATCTATTATAAATGACTTTACATACATCTGCCTACATTTGCATTTTTCTTATAATCTACCCTTAATGTCAGACAAATGTGTAGTTATTCAAGTAAAGCAGGATGTGCAAATTTCATGCCTATGTACTATATTCAAGAATATATACATATATGTTGTATACGTAATCCACAGTGAGGAGGGTGCATCTTTTATTATTTTTGCCACATTTATCTGAATACTTTGGGAATTATAAATATGTCTTGTATGTTACAGGAAATTTAAGAAATCTATGTAGGAGGCAAAGAGGAAGCAGATGAGGGAAGGAAAGAACAAGAAAAAGGATGTGATTTATACATTAAAAGAAGAAGAGAGAAAAAGAAAAGGGATATAAGAAATATTCAGAGAAGATGTCACTCCTTTTGAGCATTGGCCTATATGGAAATTGAATCTATGCCTTGGGCTTAATTAGCTGAAGCAATTCAGCAAATGTTCCTCAAGCAATTCAGTAAATGTGCACTTACACTGTATGAATTAAACAGAAGGTGTACTTAGAGTGAGGTACTCTAGATGCTGAACTTGAGATGTTGAACCGTATGTATATAAATATGCATACCTAAAATATTTTTCTTGATTAAAAGTATTCTGTGAATTTTTAAAAGTTTCTTAGAGAAAAATCACATAGTTTCATAATTCATGAAAAAGAATTGATGAAAAAGCAATATGTCAAGCAAGATGGCTGAAGATGTCTTTCAACATATCCCCTACTCAACAATGACAAGTAAATTTGGCATCCTTCCATGGACAAAAGTGCCTTTGTGGGAGCTGTGGGAACCAGCACCATACACCAAGGGACACAGAAAGCATCTTGCCCATCCATGCAACGAAAAATAGACAGAGCTTGGTACCAGCAGCAGACTGTGAGGTGGCCTATGAACCCGCTCCACTCCTCCTGTCTATAGTCTGGAAGCCCCTTGAGAACAGGGATTTAGACAATCACTCATGTACAAGAGAACCTTTGTAGAAGTCCAGGATCTGGTGAAGTTCCAAGACACCATTGAAACAAAAAGATCTGAGATTGGATGCATTTGAGAGAGTAAGAGCAACAGTCTGACTTTAACTTTATCAACCCTCCCCAAATACAGCACAAGAGCAATAGGGAATGAAGGAGTGAGCATATGTAGGTCTGAGTGCTACGCTTTCCTACGTGTTTGGCATGCTGCCAAAGAGGCCAGTTTCCTCTCCCCGTCCAAAGTACTGAATTGTAGGTTACCTGAAGGTGGTGAAGGTTGAGGAGTGGGGATGTGAATGGTGGGGAGAATAGCAGTGCCCTGGAATGCACCAAAGGGATGCAGATTTTACTAAGTGTATTGTAAACTCCATCAGGAGACCCACACACTAGCCACAAGGGTGTCCTGCCCATTGATTCCCCAAACTGGCCTCCATCCAGTGCTTGAGATGCCTAATCCACATACCTTTCTACCCCATGGCTGGCTCCTTGTGCAGACTCCTGACTGCAACGAGAGTGAACTTTGGCAGACAGTGAGAGCATGTTTAGAAAACCTGCTTGAATCTGTGGACCAGTAAGAACCACAAACTTAAACTTTAGCACAGCCCTTGGGAAAGCAAAGGGGAAGCTGTCAGCAAATGGGTCTGGAAACAAAACATCAAAACCTATAGGATGCTGAATAAGCAGTTTTAAGGAGAAAGTGTATAGCAGTAAAAGCCTACATTAAGAAAAAAACAAAAAAAATGTTTATTATTTTTGAGAGAGAGAGAAAGAGAGAGAGAGAGAATATGAATGAATGAATGAATATTGGGGAGAAGAAGATGGAAAGGGAGACACAGAATCTGAAGCAGACTCCAGGCTCTGAGCTGTCAGCACAGAGTCCAACGGGCCAACCGCAGGATCATGACCTGAGACAAAGTTGGAGGCTTAACCAACTAAGCCACCCAGGTGCCCCAAAACAAAAATCTTAAGTAAACCACTAACTTTATATCTCAAAGAACTTTATACACACACACACACACACGCACACACACACACACATATACGTATATATACACACATACATATATACACATGCATATACATACATATATGTATATTGTACATATATATACAAATCTATCTATCTATATATCTATATATGTGTATATGTATCTATATATGTGTGTGTGTATATATATTGAAAAGCCCAATGTTAGCAGAAGGAAGGAAAAAACAATGACTGTAATGGAAATAAATGAAACAGAAAAGACAAACGATCAGCTTTTGTTGTTTTTTTTTTGAAAAGATAAAATTGACAAATCTTTAATGAGACTAAGAAAAAGACTAAAATCAGAAATGAAAGGCTACCTTACAGCTGATGCCACAGAAATCAAAGATCATAGAAGACTAATATGAACAACTAAGTATCAACTAATCAAGAAATAAACTGCGAGAAATATATATCTTACCAACACTGAATCATGAAGAAAAAGAAAATCTGAAGAGACCAATAATAAGTAATGAGACAGAATCAGTAATCAAAAGCCTTCCACCAAAGAAAAGCCCAGGATCAGATGATTTCACTGGTGAATCCTATCAAAGGAAAAAGTGATGCCAATTTTTAAAGACTTCCAAAAAAAACTAAAGAGGAGTACTCCTGAACTCATTTTTAAGACCAGCATTACCTTGATACCAAAGCAAGATAGGGACACTACAGGAAAACTACAGGCCAATATCACTGATAAGCACAGATGGAAAAATTCTGACATTAGCAAAACAAATACAACAGCATATTAAAAGAATAATATATTAGCATCAAGAGCAATGTATCCCTGGGATGTGATGAAGGTTCAACATATGCAAATCAGTAAATGTGATACATCAAAGTAATAGAATGATAAAAATCATAGTTATTTTGATAAATGCAGAATATAATTTGACAGCATATAAATCCTTTCATGATAAAAAAAACTTTTAATAAAGTGGGTAAAGAATGTATCTGAATATAATAAAGGCCATATATGATAAGCTCTCAACTAACAACATAGTAAAAGCTAAAAAACTAAAAGTTTTTTTTTCTCTAAAATTAGGAACAGATCAAGGATGTCCATTCTCACCATTCTTATTCAATGTAGTAATGGAAATCCTAGCCAGAGAAATCAGTCAAGAAAAATAAAGACTTCCAAAATAATTAACAAATTAAGTAAAGTTGAAGAATGCAGGTCAATATACACTAATTAGTTTTGTTTCTATACACTAAAAATGGAGTATCTGAAAAAGAAATAAGAAAACAGTCCTATTTGCAATAGCATCAAAAAAAAAAAATAAAATGGTTTGGAATAAATCCAACCGGGAAGTGAAAGATCTATACACTGAAAACTCTAAAATGTTACTGAAATAAATGGAAGAATACACAAATAAATGGAAATCTTATATAGGCATCCTGAAAAATTATTATTATTAAAATGATTATACCCACAGCCATCTACAGGTGCAACAAAACTCCTGTCAAAATTCCAAAGTCATTTTTTCAAAGATATAGAAAACACAATCTTAAAATTCATATTGAACCACAAAAGATCTTCAATAGTCAATGAAGTGCTGAGAAAGAAAAACAAAGCCAGAGATATCACACTTTTTGATATTAAACTATGTTGCAAAGCTACAGTAATCAAAATAGTACAGTACTAGCTTTAAAAACAGGCATGTATACCAAAGGAACTGAATCTAGAGACCAGAAGTGAACTCGTATATACACCATCTAGTAATGTTTGACAGAGGAGTGAACAGTACTCAATGGGGAAATAAATTCTCTTCAATAATGGTGCTGGCAAAACCAGATACACATATACAAAAAATGAAAGGTTACAACACTCATAAAAATTAAATGAAAATTAATTAAAGACTTAAACCTAATACTTGAAACCATAAAACAAAGAAAACAGAAGAAAAAGTCTTTTGGACATTAAACTTGGCCATGATTTTTTGGATATGACACCAAAGCATAAGCAGCAAAAGCAAAAATTAACATGTAAGACTATATCCAACTAAAAAGTATCTGCACAGCAAAGGAAACCATCAACAAACTGAAAGGGCAACCAAGAGAAGGGGAGAAAATATCTGCAAACTATGTGATATGGGGTTAACCTCCAATATGTAGAAACAAGTCCTAAACCTCAATACCAAACCAAACCAAACACAATCAGTAATTAAATAATGGACAGAGGACCTGAATAGATATTTTTTTTTCCAAAAGAAGGCATACAAATGGTTAACAGTTATATTAAAAGATAGTGAATATCACTAATCATCAGGAAAATACAAATTAAAGCCACAATGTGATATTATCTCTCATCTGTTAGAATGGCTATTATAAAAAAAATAAGAGCTAAAAAGTTTTGGCAAGAATGTAGAACAATAGGAACGCTTGTGCATTTTTGGTCGGAATGTAAATGGGTGTATATATAAAAGTGAAATCAGGTTCTCAAAGAGATGGAAACATCCTAAATGTCCACCTATAAACAGATGAAAATATAGATGTAGATATATAGATATAGCAAATGAGATAATCAGCCACAAGTAAAAAAGAAAATCCTGACATTTGTGACAAACAAGGACTGACCTTGAAGGTGTTATGTTAAATGAAGTAAGTCAGAGGGAAAAAGACAAATACTGTAAGATCTTCTTTATATGTGGACTCTAACAGAGCTGAACTCCTAGAAACAGAGTAGAATGGTGGTTGCCAGGGGACGAGTGTGGGGGAAATGGGGAGATGTTAGTCAAAAGTTACAAACTTCCCATTATAAGATGAAAAAGTTCTGGGTCTAATGCACAGCATGGTGACTATAGTTAACAATATCGTAGTATATACTTGAAAGTTACTAAGTGAGATCTTAAACGCCCTCACCACACACACAATGATAATTATATGAGACGACGGGTGTGCTAATTTTGCGATCTTTAAGTGTATCAAATCAACACGTTGGACACCTTATACTTACACAATGTTATATGTCAATTGTATCCCAATAATGCCTGGAGGGGAGCAATATATAGTTAAGACCTCAAACAGTTGAAGGAAAGAGAATGACCTTTCACACATATAAGAAAAAACATATCCTCGACCTAAATTTGACCAAGTTCTTAAAAAGAAAGTTTTTGTTAAGGAATACACTCTTAAAACATGATTGGAAATCTAAGATATAACTTCCCCTTTAGGTCACTGAAAAAGATACTATTCTTCAGTGAGTCCAGAATTGAGACAGCTATTTTAACATCATTCACAATATAAAAACTATCTACTGTCATTGTTAAATAATTTAGTCAGTGAACTGGATTTTTAGTTTTGCTTGTATTTAGTGCAGAGAGTCATGGTCAGTGGGCTGGAAAGCAAATTACGATTTATAGATTGTTAAGTACTCTTAACTCAAATAAAATGGGGGGGGGGAGGGAAATGTTCCTGGAACAAAAAGGGAGTGCTCTGGTGAGACAGTAAGGCTTTAAATGAGATGAAGATTCATTGATTACACTGTTCTATCAGTTTGTATCTACAGTCAAATGTAGTGGAAGCAGAGTTCATTGAGTATCACCCCTGAGTATAATTATTCAGATAAGAGGCTGCCAGCCCCAGGCTAATCAAACAAGGGGTCCAGGCTTGTCATCCTCCTTCCTCCCTTTGTTCAGCAGTTCCCTCATCCATCAGCACTCACACTACATGATTGATTCTCTCCCTCCCAAGCCCCTTTACTTAATCCTCTATGATCTGCTACACAAAGAAATTATTGTAAAACCACCACATATTTGTTTCATCTGGATAACCCAAGTTACCTAAAATTTTAGGACTAACTTCAGTGCACCATTTGGTTCATTCCTAAAAGCTCTGGAGATTGATCCGTCTTCTCCTTCCTCCTTAACTTTATAGACATATTTCTACTTCCAACAGTCTGTGTTCTCAAGATTGGTTACAGGTGTGAATATAAAAAATATATACAATTAGGGGCGCCTGGGTGGCACAGTCGGTTAAGCATCCGACTTCAGCCAGGTCACGATCTCGCGGTCCGTGAGTTCGAGCCCCGCGTCGGGCTCTGGGCTGATGGCTCAGAACCTGGAGCCTGTTTCCGATTCTGTGTCTCCCTCTCTCTCTGCCCCTCCCCCGTTCATGCTCTGTCTCTCTCTGTCCCAAAAATAAATAAATAAACGTTGAAAAAAAAATTTTTAAAAATATATATAATTGTTCCAGAAATTTTTCAAAATGTTTATTATTTATACTTTTATCCCTTTAATATAAATGGAATGCATTTTAAATATAATTGCAGGTATTGTAGCAGGCAATTCATACACACACAGGTACATACGTGTGTGTGTGTGTGTGTGTGTATGTATGTATGTGTGTGTGTGTGTATATATGATTTGTTTTAAAAATTAATTATCCCCAATCTTAATTAGTTGCTGCTCTGCTTAAATAACATATAAAGAGAAAGTTCTAAAAATGGAAAAAGTCGAAGTGCATTGGGCTTCAGTAAAGGCAACTCATCTACTGAAAACATCTATAAAAGCTGAGATTGTATAGATATGTTTGAAGGCACTGAAAAATTATAGCACTGAGATAAAAGAGATAAACATGTAGATGTGTTACTTTTGGGACATATTGTATCATATTGTTCCTAAGGTATGTGTGCACTCCAGGAAAGCACCTATGAACCAAAGAAGAGGAGAAATGTTAACTGTCTTCTATGTCTAACAGGACAAAAATTAGAGTTGAAGGTTATTCATTCAGACAATACCATGGGAAATCACAAGCACTTTGGACAGAAGCATCAAATGGATACATTATACAATTAAGAAAGAGACACAAATAGAACTACCCTCAAGGATTGAAGGCAAAAATATACATTACCTTATTCTCTAATATTGTATGATCCAAATGGCTAGTATCTCTAGCTGTCTGCCAGAAGCAAATATAAATTTTCCCTGAAGGAAGATTACATTATACTTGGCCTCCAGGCTCCCTCCCCCCAGTATAGTTAAAAAAAATGCAATGTTTATTACTCAAACAACAATCACCAGGCACATAAGGGTAAGAAATGAGACCAAATCCAAGTAAATAGAAAATAAAAATCATTAAGATCTTGAGATAAAGAATTATTACAGAGACTTTAAAATAACTGAACATGTTAATAGAAATAAAAGTGTCAAAATCTTTGTCAGAGGATGGGAAACGTGTTTTTTGAAAATGAAATTTCTAGAACAGAAAAAGTACAACAAAAAGGAAGAATTTAAGGGGTTTAATAGTTGTTAGATAAGGAAGGCATTGAAAGATGGGTCATAAGAAAATATTGGGAATGAAGCACAGAGAGACAAAATGGTTTAAAAAAAAGTATGTGAAAGGAAGTGGAGATACTGGGGATACAGATTTTAAAAAGTCTGTGATACATATAACTGAAGTTCTAGAATATGACCTTGTATATGGAAAAGGGAGAGAAGGAGAAGAGGGAGAGAAAGGAAGAGAAAGAAAAAGAATAAAGCAGAGCAATACCTGATGTGATAATGGCTGATTTTTTTTTTCAGAAGGATGAAAGATACCAAGCTGCAGATTCAAGAAGTTTTATGAAGCATGTTACACAGAGTGCACTGGCAACTGGCAGAAAAGAAGGGAAGAAGACTTATTGCATAAGTTATTTATGGACTCTCTCAATCATATTACTTATAGGATAAGGATGATTCAGAAAGTAGTCTGGGAAATAGGATAGCCATAAACTTCAATAGACTACTTACTGTATTATCTCATCTAACTCAACAGTAGTGTAGACGTTATAGTATTTTCGCTTCTAAGTTCCAAATGAGAAAGAATGAGTAATGTTTATTTTCTCAAGTTCACACAGTTGCATGGACTCCAAATGCAATCCATGTTTGTTTGACATAACAGCCCTAACTCTATACTATTCCATTCTGCAACATTTCAATCATGCGAACATATAAATTTATTTTTAGTCCCCCAAAATGATGGCTTTCAAGATCTATCATTTCACAAATATTATTATGTATCCACATAAGTACTATATTTTTTTTCATTCATTCACATATCCATTAATTCAGCATACATTTAGTACCTTCAATGACCTATATACTTTCAGGCATTTGAGTTACATTAGTGGCAACAACCGTAAAGGGTCTTAGATTTTTCCCTACACGGAAGCTCATCAGTTAACCTGCCATGATTTCATAGAGAAGGTTAAGAAACAAATCCTGGGTGGCGCAGTCGGTTAAGCGTCCGACTTCAGCCAGGTCACGATCTCGAGGTCCGGGAGTTCGAGCCCCGCGTCAGGCTCTGGGCTGATGGCTCAGAGCCTGGAGCCTGTTTCCGATTCTGTGTCTCCCTCTCTCTCTGCCCCTCCCCCGTTCATGCTCTGTCTCTCTCTGTCCCAAAAATAAATAAACGTTGAAAAAAAAATTTTTTTAAAAAAAAAGAAACAAATCCTGGACCAAAGATAAAGAAAGGTTTTATTCACAGCACAGCAGGCAATAGAAATGTGTGTTGGCACCAGTTTCCCTTACCCCATCAGCCATACAGAGCGGGAATGACTTCAGAGGATTCTCTGCACACAGTGGATTTGCATCACTCCTGAAAAGCTGAATATTAGTAACGCCCAATATTTTATGATAGGATGCCAGCAAACATGGCCAGGCCAACTTATGACCTGCAGAGAGAGACTATATTTATTATACACAAAAACTTGCCCCTCCACTTTCAAGGGAGATACTGTGATTTCTTCCACGAGTGTTTGCCATACAAAAATCCTTGAAAAGATAATCCAGATTAAAAGGCTATAGTACCTGTGCTTAAAAGAAGTGCAAAAAAGAAAATGACCTGTTGAGAACTCAATAATTAATGGACAAAAGTTCTTTCTTGCGAAGCTTACGCTCTAAGACAAAAAAGCAAATATAATAAGTTTTTCGATTAAATGTGAATGCCAGAGGGAAAAAAGAGTAGATAAAGGAGACTGGGAGATTTAGGGAGTGCAATGTAAATTTTGGTTGATCAGAGTAGGCCCAGATGAGAATGCATGATGGACAAAGAATTAAAGCCTTGAAGGAAAAATTTTTCATGAATACACCATTTTCACTTGCTTTTATATTAATTTTGCTGTTCTTGGGAAAAATGAATTCACCTAAAATAAAACATGTTCATAATTTTGTTGATTGTAGGTCAAGACCTCACAGGAGAATGATTAAGAATATAGAAGAGAAGACCTCTCTTAACCAGCATTTTCATATATGAAGTTTACTAGAGATAGGATTATATACATATATTTGGGGTTTGATTAACAGTTACATTCAAGTCCCCCAAACATTGCTCTGGTAAAGCAATTTTGAATTCCCAAAGTACTTCGGCCTATTTTATAATCCTTTTGGTACCCATTTTCTTGTAACTGAGAAACCAATTTTCTCAAGAGAAGCAAACAAACAAAACCTCATCTCAAGTCCCCAGAGTGAACTTCAAGTTGCCTTTGCAGGCCAAGGCCCATGAGGTGAAAGTGTTTCTAATCTTGGCACTGCACATTTTCCTTGCCTGTGATATCCTCTTCTGGTCATTACCCATGGTGCTCTCTCAACTCACAGTTAATTCATCCAAACTGGCTTATCCTCTGGGACACACCAGGGAAGTTTGAGCCTACTTATGGCTGCAGGAAATGCTATTCTGTGTATTTAAAGGGAACAGGAAAATGATAGTTTGGATACTGTAAAATCCTGCAATCCCTTGAGGACAGTATACTTCACATAAGGCATGATGATAAAAAGATACAACAGATTTTTACACTGATCACCAAAGCGAATTCAGAGGCATAATATCATTATAGGAAATTTACACTACCATGTGATAGGACAGCATATATACAGCTTATATAAATATCTGAATTAGGTTTAAGGATTTGGTGAAAATTAATGTGCTTCATATAACTTACTAAAATAAATTTCCTGCTGACTCAGCACCTGGAAGATTACTTGCTTGACAGAGAGTGTAAGAAATATAGTTCTGGGTATAGAAATATCTTTTTATCACTTATTTTTCAAAATAAAGTTATATTTATAGCCAGGAGTTTTACAAACTCTATAGATTTTGTAGCTGCTCACTCCTAAAATGATTGCCTAAGAGAGCAATATTTCTGAAGTGTAAATTAGGCTTTTGGTTTCTGTCAAAAGTTGCATCAGTATTTTCTTACACATATGGACAAACTGATGTGCATTCTCAGAAAAATGCACCCACCACTTATCACAGAGAAACATGGAAACCTAGTTTCATCTTCAAGTCATGAGAATGACATAATGGTGGATGTTGTTGAATAAAGGCATATAAAGTTAATTTGCATTCCAGCTTGCTTCGTGGTTTTACCTTTTGTGGAACAGAACCCCCAACACTGGAGTTTAGGTTTACATGCACAGAGTGAGACCACACAAGGCTTACCAGAAAATAGTTGCTATGGGGTTAAAAATTCAACAGAGGAGAGACCTGCCCCACTCAGGATGGAAGAATTCCTTAACACTTAGAAAAACTGAGACACAAAAAAGGCTTACCCTTAGGAATAAGAATGCTATCAGGAGCATGGGCTACTCTAGGCCCACCCTAATAAGTCTTCAAGGCAAACTCAGAGGACCTAAGGAAAGACCAAGTCTGGAGTTTGAGTCCTGACTGTTATAGTGAAAATTTATCCTGACAAAGGCTGGAACCAACATTACACAACGTAAGCTAATCAGCAAGTTACTGAACTGCCTAATACAACAAAACTCAGAAACTTTCAGAGGAAGACAATGGGTATAGTGTCTCTAAATCAGGTCATAATTAATGTCTGGTAAACATAAAATTAGACATGGAAAGAAACAGAAAAATCCAATCCATAGTGAAAGGATTTCACTAACAGGAGGAAAAAAACACAATCCTATAAAAAGTATAAATGAACTCTTATCAAAAAACAAAATACATTTATAATATATTTTCAATAAGCATATCCATCATCGTTAGTTATAGAAGAAATACAAATCAAAGCCACAATTAATTATACTTTACAGTAAAATAAAAATACAATAATGCTAAGATTGGCAAAGATGTAGTACAACAGGAAAACTCATGCTTTGCTGGGGATTATGTAAAATACTATAATGAGGTGCAAAATAGTTTGGTAGTTTCTTATACACTTACTGTATTATTCACCAATTTCACTCACTGATAAGTTCTTTCCTTTAGGATAACCTCTGTCCACAAAGAAGGCTGTGATAAAAGCAACAATCAGCGATCAGAAAACAGATCATCAATATTTGGAGGACAGAGTCCTTTTTGCCCACCCTTGCTCCTTTAAAAGCTATGTTTTCAAGCAGCTCCAAGAACATGTGCACAGCTGCCTGCCCTGTGGCTGGTGGTAGGCTATTGGTAGCTGTTAACCATAATTTGCCTCTAAGTCTTTTTATAAGTCATAAGCTTCAACAGACTACAGACTTCCAAAATTGTTGTAACATATTCTGCCAGTGTAATTGTTGTCTAGGTGGGAAGATAGTTCCCTAGTGTTTCCCATTCTGCCATCTTCCCATAATCCTGTTCCCTACATTGGTTTGGGAATATTAAAAAAAATCCTTTTATTTCAGGAATAAACAATGTGGCTGGGATGTATTATCCTTTTTACTATACTCCTTCAATTTGATTTGTTAGTACTTAATTTAGAATTCATTAGATAATTTCCTTTCTTGTAATACCTTTATAAGTTTCCTGAAAGCTTCAATAAATGAGTTTTAAGGTGTTCTCTCTTTTTTCTATTTTCTTTTTTATTAAAAAAAATTTTTTTTAATGTTTTATTTATTTTTGAGACAGAGAGAGACAGAGCATGAGCGGGCAAAGGTCAGAGAGAGAGGGAGACACAGAATCTGAAGCAGGCTCCAGGCTCTGAGCTGTCAGCACAGAGCCCGACGCGGGGCTCCAACTCACGGACCGAGAGATCGTGACCTGAGCCGAAGTCAGACGCTTAACCAACTGAGCCACCCAGGCGCCCCCCTTTTTTCTATTTTCTAAAATACTTTTGTAAGACTGATGTTACTCTTTAAAAGTTTGAAAGAGGGGCGCCTGGGTGGCGCAGTCGGTTAAGCGTCCGACTTCAGCCAGGTCACGACCTCGCGGTCTGTGAGTTCGAGCCCCGCGTCGGGCTCTGGGCTGACGGCTCAGAGCCTGGAGCCTGTTTCCGATTCTGTGTCTCCCTCTCTCTCTCTGACCCTCCCCCGTTCATGCTCTGTCTCTCTCTCTGTCCCAAAAATAAATAAACGTTGAAAAAAAAATTAAAAAAAAAAAAGTTTGAAAGAATTTATTTATGAAGCCATCTAGGCTTGGAGATCTCTTTTGTGGTAAGTTTACAAGTATAGATTCAATTGCTATAATAGATATTTAGATCTCCTAATTGTTCTTAACCTTTATTTTTTAATTTTTTAATATGAAATTTATTGTCAAATTGGTTTCCATACAATGCCCAGTGCTCATCCTAACAGGTGCCCTCCTCAGTGCCCATCACCCACCCTGCCTTCCCTCCCACCCCCCCATCAACCCTCAGTTTATTCTCATTTTTTAAGAGCGTTCTTGACCATTTTTGACAGTCTGTGTTTTTCTAGCCATTCATCAATTTCATCCAAATTTAAATATTTGCCAAATTAAAGTTTTAAAGTATTACTCTACTTAACCTCTTCAAAGGCTTTGGAATCTCTAGTGAAGTCACCATTTTCTTCCTGTTATCCTCTTCTACTTTTTTATCTGTGAACAACCTGGTGAGAGGTTACAAGTCTTTTTAAACAAATAACTTTTGTATTTGTTGACATTCTCTATTATAGGTTTGTTTTCTGTATCACTGGTTTCTTAATTCCCTTTCCTCATAAAGGTTAGGTGTTTAAAGTGATTTTTTTCCCAGCTTCTTGAGGTAATACACTTTCAGTCTTTCTTTTATATGGCTACAGATTTCTCTTTAAACATGTCTTCAGTTCAAACCCACAAGCTTTTAGATATTTTTATTTTCATTCAGATCAAAATATAATTTCCATTACAGTTTTTCTTTGACTCCTGTAGCATCTAGGTACATATTGTTCAATTTCAAAATATTTGAGGATTTTCTTGTTATGTTTGATTATTGGAGTATTGGGTTGTATTTTACTCTATCAGAAAACAATCTATATATTTTACTCATTAAAAAATTGTTGAGATTGTTTTATGCCACGGCTTGTCATCAATTTAATAATCACTCAAAGACCATTTAAAAATATCCTCAGTTGTTTGTAGTTCTTTTTTAAAAATTTTTAAAGTTTTTAACTAAATTGTGAGAGAGAGGGAGAGAGGCAGAGGCAGAGAGAGAGACAGAGGCAGAGGCAGAGGCAGAGGCAGAGACAGAGAGAGAGGGAGAAGGAGAATCCCAAGCAGGCTCCATGCTGTCAGCACAGAGCCTGATGCAGGACTTAAACCTACAAACTACAAGATCATGACCTGAGCTGAAATAAAAAGTCAGATGCTTAACTGAATGAACCACCTAGGTACCTCTAGAACTTTCTGTAAGTAAATTAAATGTATTAATTCTCTTAAAATTTTCTGTAGGTCTTTGACTTTCCATCTGCTTGAGCTATCCAAAATTGAAATATATATGTTAAAATCTCCTACTCTGTAAGTTTTTCTAACTCCCCCCTTTTCTGTTAATTTTTCTTTTATATGATTAAATGTTATAAAGGCACATAATATTTAGAACTTTTTTTTTAACTGTCTATTGTATAGATCCTGAAATATTATGAAATGCAGCCTGCTTTATTTCTAGTAATATCTATTAACATATATTTCCACTTGTAGTATATTGCCATAGAGTTTTTGGTTAATATTAGTGGTGTGTGTGTGTGTGTGTGTGTGTATGTATATATACATACATATATATATATATATGTATATATATATATATATATACACGTATATATATGTGTGTATATATATATATATATATACACGTATATATATATACACGTATACACGTATATATACATGTGTGTGTGTGTGTGTGTGTGTGTGTGTATACATATATATATATATATATATATATATATATATATATCACCATTTGCTTCCAATCCTTGTATGTCCTTATACTTCAAATACGCAATATGGAGGCACCTGGGTGGCTCAGTCAGTTAAGCATCAGATTTCAGTTCAGGTCATCATCTCTGGGTCCCTGGGATAGAGACCCCCCCCCCCCATGTCAGGCACTGCACTGAGAGGGTGGAGTCTGCTTGGGATTCTCAATCTCTCTCTCTCTGCCCCCCTCTCTCTCTCTAAATAAATAAATAAGCTTAAAAATAAAAAATAAATTATGTAATATGTAGTTTACATATAATATATGTGCAATAAATATATAGTTTAGGATTTTTATAATCCAACCTGACCATCTTACTCTGTTAAATGAATATAGCCCAATTAAATAATAACAGGTAATTACAATGTTAGGTTTAATCCTTATTCTTACTATTTGCATTTTACTCCCCTTTTCTCCTTTTTTCTCTGTGCTTTATATACATACACAAGTATTTTTAATATAATTTTTATTTTGCTATCTTGCAAGTTATGCATTCATTAATAATCTTTTTTAAATAATTTATTTATTTTTAAATTAATATCCAAGTTAATTAGCATATAGTGCAACGATTTCAGGAGTAGATTCCCTAATGCCCCTTACCCACTTAGCCCATCCACCCTCCCACAACCCCACCAGCAACCCTGTTTGTTCTCCATATTTAAGAACCTCTTATGTTTTGTTCTCCTCCCTGTTTTTATATTTTTGCTTCCCTTCCCTTATGTTCATCTGTTTTGTCTCTTAAAGTCCTCATATGGGTGAAGTCATATGATTTTTATCTTTCTCTGACTAATTTCACTTACCATAATACCCTCTAGTTTCATCCACGTAATTGCAAATGACAAGATTTCATTCTTTTTGATTGCCGACTAATACTTCATTGTGTATATAAAACACATCTTCTTTATCCATTCGTCCATCGATGGATACTTGGGCTCTTTCCATATTGTGGCTATTGTTGATAGTGCTGTTATAAACATTGGGGTGCATGTGCCCCTTCAAAACAGCATATCTGTATCCCTTGGAAAAATAACTAGTAGTACAATTGCCAGGTCGTAACATAGTTCTATTTTTAATATTTTGAGGAACCTCCATATTGTTTTCCAGAGTGGCTGCACCAGTTTGCATTCCCATCAGCATTGCGAAAGAGATCCTCTTTCTCTGCATCCTCGCCAACATCTGTTGTTCCCTGAGTTGTTAATGTTAGCCATTCTGACAGGTGCGAGGTAGTATCTCATTGTGGTTTTGATTTATATTTCCCTGATGATGAGTGATGATGAGTATTTTTTCATGCGTCTGTTAGCCATCTGGATATCTTCTTTAGAGAGGTGTATATTCATGACTTTTGCCCATTTCTTCACTGGATTATCTGTTTTTTGGGGTGTTGAGTTTGATAAGTTCTCTATAGATTTTGGATACTACCCCTTCACCTGATATGTCATTTGCAAATATCTTCTCCCATTCTGTCGGTTGCCTTTTAGTTTTGCTGATTATTTCCTTCGCTGTGCAGAAGCTTTTTGTTTTGATAAGGTCGCAGTAGTTCATTTTTGCTTTTGTTTCCCTTGCCTCTGGAGACATGTTGAGTAAGAAGTTGCTGTGGCCAAGATCAAAGCAGTTTTTGCCTGCTTTCTCCTCGAGGATTTTGATGACTTCCGGTCTTATGTTTAGGTCTTTCATCCATTTTATTTTTGTGTATGGTGGAAGAAAGTGGTCCTCGTTCATTTTTCTGCAATGTGCTGTCGAGTTTTCCCAGCACCACTTGCTGAAGAGACTGTCTATTCCATTGGATATTCTTTCTGCTTTATCAAAGATTAGTTGGACATACGTTTATGGGTCAATTTCTGGGTCCTCTATACTGTTCCATTGATCTGAGTCTCTGTTTTTATGCCCAGAAACTCTCCAACTGTACAGGCAACATAATGGAAATAAATTCCTATCAATGGATTCAATGGTCCAATCAAAAGACATAGGGTAACAGAATGGATAAAAAAACAAGATCCATCCATATGCTGTTTACAAGAGCCCCACTTTAGACCTAAAACACCTTCAGGTTGAAAGTAAGGGGATGGAGAACCATCTATCATGCTAATGGTTGCCAAAAGAAAGCCAGAGTAGCCATACTTATATCAGACAATCTACACTTTAAAATAAAGACTGTAACAAGAGATGAAGAATGGCATTGTATATAATTAAGAGTTCTAACCACCAAGAAGACCTAGCAATTATAAACTTTTTGCTCCAATTGTGGAAGCACCAAATATAAATCAATCACAAACATAAAGAAACTCATTGATAATAATACCATAATAGTAGGGGACTTCAACATCCCACTTACAGCAATCAATAGAAAATTAACATGGAAACAATGGCTTTGAATAACACACTGGCTCAGATGGACTTAACAGATATATACAGAACATTTCATCCTAAAACAGAATACACATTCTTCTCCAGTGCACATGGAATGTTCTTCAGAATAGATCACATACTGACTGGGACACAAATCAGCCCTCAACAAGTACAAAAAGATGGAGGTCCTACTGTGCATATTTTCAGACCACAACACTATGAAACTTGAAATCAACCACAAGAAAAAATGTGGAAAGGTAACAAATACTTGGAGACTAAAGACCATCCTACTAAAGAATGAATGGGCTAACCAAGAGGTTAGAGAAAATTAAAAAGTACATGGAAGCCAATGAAAATGATAACACCACAGCCCAAAACCTCTGGGACGCAGCAAAGGCTGTCATAAGAGGGAAGTATATAGCAATTCAGGCCTTTCTAATGAAGGAAGAAAGGTCTCAGATATACAACCTAACCACACACCTTAAAGAGCTGGAAAAAGAACAGGAAATTAAAACCCAAAACCAGCAGAAGACAGGAAATAATAAAAATTAGAGCAGAAATCAATGCTATCGAAACCAAAAAAACAAAAAACAAAAAACTGTAGAACAGAGCAACAAAACAAGAAGCTTGTTCCTTGAAAGAATTAACAAAATTGATAAACCACTAGCCAGTTTGTTCAAAAAGAAAAGACCCAAATACATAAAAAAAGAATGAAAGAGGAGAGATCACAACCAACACAGCAGAAATAAAAACAATCATAAGAGAATATTATCAGCAATTACACGCCAATAAAATGGGCAATCTGGAAGAAATGGACAAATCCTAGAAACATAAACTACGAAAACTGAAACAGGAAGAAATAGAAAATTTGAACAGACCCATAACCAGTAAATAAATCGAACTATTAATCAAAAATCTCCCAAAAACAAGAGTCCAGGGCCAGATGGCTTTCCAGGGGAATTCTACCAAACATTTAAAGAATATTCTTATAGTCATTACCCTAAGGGGCCAATTTCTTAGCCGTTGTCTCCTAGTTCCAAAGTTATTAATTTATACTCAGTTCTCTTATGCTGGGGCTGGGATGAGACAAGGTTGCACTTCTGTTTTCAGATAGCTCTCAAGTTTTTCCCTAGAGTGTGACTGAGAGGAAGAAGTAGGGGAGGACAGTTTTCCCCTGCTACTTTTCTTGCTGTTACAGTGAACATTTCTCCAAAAATGGCATCAGCCTTTGGTTCCAGTCTCAAGATTCTTGAAATATTACCAAATCCAGCTTCAGCATGATGCTCATACAAACCATTATCAGACAAAGCCCACACATTAGAAATCAGAGTCCCTGCTACTTGAGGCCTCAATCTTAGTTGACTCATCTTCAAATACATTTATCATAATCTTAACGCATAGGTTTAAATAATTTAAGGATATAAAACACTTGGAATGGTACTATGAACATTTTATGTTCTATATAATATGATTTGGTATTGATATATATACATCAATATCTAATATACATGATGTGTGTACATATGTATGTATGCATACCCATCCCTTGACCTTGAAAGATATATTCTTTAAAAATGGATAATTACATTTTTTGGAAAAAGTCTAAATAAATTTAAAATAATCATATTATCAATAGACATGGTATAAGCGGACTCTAACATTTTTGGAATCCTCAAGAAGTTGTCATTATTACGGGATCTGTAAAGTTATATACAAGAAATACACTATATATCTTTATAGGTTCACACATTAATAGGTAAAATAAATTAGATTTTCATTTAAAATTCATCAATTAGGAAGTAAAAATGTGGGTAGGTTTGAATACTACATATGGTTTTTCAAATGAATATTTAAAACAGTGCCTATTCCCATGCAGAGATCACTCATATTAAGCCTTGATTTCAAAGGCCAATTTGTATTCAAAGAAAACGTTATTCATAGCAAGCATTTTAAATTATACTGTGAAAAAATGTTGCTTCAGTTATAAAACAAATTATACTAGCTGTTGAGAGAATGGTAGAGATTTCAAGGAACATAATCTATAGAATTAGATAAATTATTTAAGGTTAGTTCCTAATTAGGTTTAATAACATCAATAATTAACAACTCCCCAAACTCAACAAAAGTGCTTTATTCTTTTCAAAGAGCTTTCTTTTTATTTCCTTATTAGATGCTCACATCAATTCCCCAAGGTTACTTGGCAAAATGTTACCCTCATTTATTGGATAGGAAAATTGAATCTTGGAGATGTCTTCAGACAGCTTGTTTATCATAGGAGTACTATCATCTGTCATCACAGAATTACAATGAAATTAATGTTACATTGTTGTCTCAGTACCTACCTCATAATCTATGAAATACGCTAACATTTCACTTCATGCACCTTACTTTTTTCTGGATCCATACACCCTGTAATAGTTTATGAAACCAAGTTTTAAATGTATCACAATATAAACAGATAAAACAAGAACAGAATAACAAAAACATAACTATCAGGTTACGTTCCCCACGTGGTGGAGAATCATAAGGGAGAAAATCTGTCATTTTAAGAGAAACAGAAGCAAAGCATGCTCTGAATTGAAAATAAGCCATATCCCTGGCCCATAGAGAGGGGGGGAGAACAGGAAAGAAATGAAATTACAGATTTCCAGGAAGGGAAAGGAAATGAAGGTACTTTCCAGTGTGTGTGTGGGGGGGGGGTGGGGGTGGGGGGGGTGGATGAATATCCATTGCTCCCTTTGAAATCAGATACAGAGCACATGAAACAGGTATTGGACAGCCAGGAAACTAGCCACGGCCAATATTTTAAAAAATTAAACACACACACACACACACAAAACAACCACCTCAAAATGGGTAGAAAACTACTTGAAGGGATGAGCACAAAGGAAGTTTCAACAGAGAAATATTGCTTATCTTTCATCATCCCCATCTTCATCAACTTAGCTAACATTTTGAATGTTCTAGGTTTAATGTCAAGTGTTCTAAAAACACTGTGTACTTTGCTCCTCAATGCAGTTTCATGAGGTAATTTATTGTTTTGCATTCTATAGTTAAGAAAACTGATGATTTAAGAGGTTGAGTAATTTGCCTAAGGTTAAAGAGTTAAATGGAATACAGTTTGAATACTCTTTAGCAAAAATTTCCTATTTCTACCTCCAAAACAAACTTCCTCTCATAACCTAGCTTTCAAACACTCAGAAATATGATGGCACACTTCACATAACAACAACTTCCAAGTTATCCCTGGAAAGCAGAGTTTTTTGAAGATTTTATTTTTAAGTAATCTTTACACCCAATGTGGGCTCAAACTCACAGTTCCTGAGATCAAGAATTGCATGCCCTTCTGATTGAACCATCCAGGTGCCCCCAGATCATCTTTATATGAGACGTCCCATGAATCACATTGGAATTTCCCTCAGAACAATGATATCTCAGTATGAGATAAGGATTGTAAGTGCTACCTTAAATTTATTGAAGTCAATATTTGAATCGTATTTCTTGACTCTTAGTATGGACTGAAAATCCCTCCAAAATTCATACTTGAATTCTAACCCTCAAAGTGATAGTGATCACCACTTTTCAGAGGTGATTAGATTATAAAGATGGAGTATCCATGAATGAATTAGTGCCCCCTATAAAAAAAAAAGCCTCCAAAGAGCTTTTTCAACCCTTTTTGCCCTATGAGTATATATGTGAGGAGAAAGACATCCATGAACCACAAAGTGAATTCTCACCTGACGCCAATCTACCAGTGTCTTGATCTTGGACTTCTCAGCCTTCAGAACCATGAGAAATTAATATTGGTCGTTTATATGCCACATAGTCTATGGTATTCTGATCTATCATGCTGAATTGACTAAGTGAGGAATTTAGAACTTTTACTTGTCCACTCACTTCAGAATCTTTGAGAAACTTTGAAATCAGAAACACTCATTACTACCAGATTATTCCCACATTATATATCTTATAATTCCTGACTTTTTATTAAATCTGTAGCCTTATTAACAGTAACTATCCAGGATTAACCCTGTGTTTTGCTATTACTGACAATTCTATATACTCTTTGCCTATATTAAGATTGTGTATCTCTCAACTAATTAGAAGAAAATTCAAACATTTTCAGTATTTTAATATTTTTAATTTATATAATTTATACATAAAATTTATGTATAGATTATACTTGTTTGAGTCTTCTCATTATTTGAGATGTTTAATTCCCTTAAAATTTTCCAAATCTTACCTACCTCTGTTTTCATCTTTGACTATAGTCTTTGTAGCTGTTATCTTTACATCTAAGTCTATGCACTATGACTATATGACCTTATTTCAGAGAAGTCACATTTTTTATATACTAATTAGGATGCCAAGCCATTTTATAACATCTTTGAAAAAAATTTTTTTAATGTTAATTTATTTTTGAGAGAGAGAGAAAGAGAGAGCGAGCATGAGCGGGGGTGGGAGGGGCAGAGAGACTGGAAGACACACAATCTGCAGCAGGCTCTAGACACTGAGCGTCAGTACAGAGCCCGAAACGGGGCTCCAACCCACAAACTGTGAGATAATGACCTGAGCTGAAGTCAGATGCTTAACCAACTGAGCCAGTCAGGCTCCCCTATAACATCTTTTTAAATAGAACTTTTGAGCACTTAATGTGCCAGGACCCATATAAGGTTCTAATGATAGAAGGGCAAACAAGACTTAAATCCTACTTTCAGGGAATAAGCAGTAAAAACAAAAACAAAAACAAAAACAAAAACAAAAAACTAGGGCACTCAATCCAGTCAGGTTGCTTGCCCTTGTTTTGTTATTTTTATTTTGCATTATCTTTTCACAGGCACTGTGATGGTGAATTTTATGTGGCGATTTGACTTGGACCATTGGGTGCCCAGATATGTGGTCAAATATTCTATGCTGACAACGAATATGTTTATGCATGTGTTCTTGGATGAAATTAACATTTAAATTGGTAAGCTGAGTAAAGCAGAATGCTCAGTGTCAGGCTGATGGCATGCAAGTGCATTGCTGCACTGGTCCCATATACACATGGCAGTGGGGTCAGTGGGAGGGACTGAAGGTAGCATATTGTACCCATGCAGATGCAGAGGCCTGGGTGCTCATGGGGGGAAAGGGACACACAACAGGGAGGGATTCAGATGGCTGGTTTCAGCAAATGTGAATGCCCTTGGGACAAAAGTTGGTAAAATCTATAGGGGTTCCATGGTAGCTGCTGGCCATTGAAGTGGCAAAATTTGCCCAGCTGGCTGCAGAGCAGGTCACTGTGAAACTCCATAGCTCCCCCTATATGACCACTATTGGTAGTCCCTGCTTTTCTTCCTCGGGTCTAGCCATCTCTACCATTCTCAGCTTTTCCTAAACTAAACTGAACAGACCTTCATGTGGTACCCTGAACGTCTGGGAAGCTGATCACTTACTTCAGTCTTCCTTTTCTAGTGAGGGGAGCTCTTTATAGCTGGGAAATTTCTGCTTAGCACTGTGCAGTGCCATCTTGGAGGATGGGATGATTGCAGGCCAATGAAATGGCCTTCCCTTTCTTCTTAGGAGTATCTTCTTACTAGTTTTTCTCAGATTTTTCTTGTTGCACTGTGTTGCTCAAGTTTAAGTGGACTCTGGAGCTTTTCCATAGCTGTTTCTTCTTCTTTCTTCTTTCTCCTCTTTGTCCTCCTCCTTCTCCTCCTTCTCCTTCTGTTAATCTTTGTGGGAAGATGGAGGCAGGGGCCTCCTAAGCTGCCATTTTGGTGACATGACTCCATAAATCTCTTTCTTTCTCTTACACACACACACACACACACACACACACACACACACACACACACACACTTGATTCTGCAGTAATAAAGAATGCTAATACAGGTACAATGTTTTTGCTTTTTCCTTTTATACGTTAGATAAGGGAGAAATCTGTCCTGCTCTTGGTTTTTCATAGATCGATTGTGGCTTGTCATTGGCAGCACTTATTATCTACTTTGGTGTGTCAGATCAAATACATTTCCTGGTCATATAAACCTGATGTTTATATGGTACCTATAATAATTGTGTTTTATGGAAAGATAAGTTGACATTCAGAATATGACTTGACAGCTTATATAAGTCTACCTAGGGTGAAAAAAAATGGGCTGATCATGAGGGGTGCAAATGTTGTTGTTCCTATGACAGTTCTATTTCTCAGTGAATTAATCATTCGCCATTCTGAATTTGTAAGTGTCTTAAGAGCCTACTTAATGTGTTTCTACCTCCAAGATATTAATGGACTCTTAGTATGCTGATAAAATCAATGTGCTGAGCCAGCAAAACAAAGGGCTATATCTGAAGCTTAATAAATTCATCAAGATAATGAATTTAATCCCTGGAGTCTTCCTAGCAGTATTCTAGTGCACATTTACCAGCCGGAGATATAAAGGAATCAACATTCCTCTTTCTCTAAATATGGGAAATAAGCATTTGTTTTTCTTTTAAAATTTCTAGCAATGGATGTAGAATGCAAAAGAAAAAAAATCAAAGAAAATCGATGTTTCAATAGTATTGATAACTTAATGTATAATTTGTTTAATTAAATGCAATTTAATGTAAAAATACCTCAATACTGATCTGTGTAATTATATAGTGTATAATTGCATAATTAGCACTAGAATATCAGATCTCCAAGGACAGTGATGGTAATTCAATTTTGTATCCCCAGAGCCTACCGTAGTATCTGCCACATAGTAGATGCTTAATAAATATTGTTGAAGGGATAAACATTTTAATGATAGTGAACTATTAAAAGATGACTGATAAACACATTACTTAACTGATTAACTACTTCTATTTATGATCTGTCTTGGGCATTGTCCCTCGTTATTCTTCCCTTTTCCCCTGGTAATAAAGTATCTAGATTTTAGCTGGGTCCATGGTCATCAAGAATATAGATTCCATTTCATAGTTTCTCTTCTAAGCAGATGTCTCCAGTAACAATGTGATAACCAATGGCTTAAGACAGAAATGTTCTGTAATAAATTCAAGAAATTATTACCATATTCTTTTTTGGCCTTTCTGTGCTTATATCCTTGAAATAGAAAAAAGATGGGAGGAACTGTAGCTCCCATTTTGGCTTATGTAGATGAGAGCTATCTCTTGGGGTTGCAGAGAAATGAGCTGCAAAGGACATGGAGTCTCTGCCCCTCCCCTGCTCAAACTGTCTCTCTCTCTCTCTCAAAATAAATTTAGATTTATTAAATAAGTAAATAAAAATATATGAATAAAGTAAAAGAATAACAATGAATAGTCATTTTTATGAAATTCTTGACCTGGTTGGGGGATAAATGTATTCACAAGTAACTTAAAATTATATTACCCAAAATCCTATAATTAGTCATTAATTTCAATTGAAACATTATTTCAAATAAAATGTAGGAAATGGTAACTCTTGGTGAATATATTGACCTTTTCAGTCACATTTATTGTTTTGCTTTAGCACAGTATCTGGCTTATAGTTGAGGCTCAGTAAATGTAAATGAATTATTGATGTTTCTAATATTTCTTCTATATTTTCTATATTTACTATAGATTTCATAAAACTTTGAATTTTTTTAGAAGCATGAACAATTAATATTGAAAACCGTATCAGTAGAAATAAAATGCTAAAAAAATCCCAAGAGAGATAAAATCTAGAAGGTTCTAGGAAGGTTTCTTAGATGATATCAAGACTAATTCTACAGAGAGGACACAGTAGGGCATTCCATTCTGGGCACCGTGAGACAGAAGTGTGAGGTGTGAATAATACAGCTATTAAAAAGCTTACGTGTATTTATTGGGATAGTGACAGGAGCAAAGTGTTTAAAATGACCTTTGATCAAGTTTTGCTTTATAATCCCATACACAAAAAATACTCCCTGACATCTAATTAATGTGTGTGTTCCTTCCTATTGAAAAAAGAATGGATCTATTATCTGTCAAGTAAGATATTCTAGTATCCTAGGAAGCATCAAAATGTTTATATATATTGGAGGGCATCTGGGTGGTTCAGTTGGTTAAGCGTCTGACTTTCACTCAGGTCGTGATCTCACGGTTCATGGGTTGGAGCCCCACATTGCGCTCTGTACTGACAGCTCAGAGACTGGAGACTGCTTTGGATTCTGTGTCTCCCTCTCTCTCTGCCCCTCCACTACCCATGCTCTCTGTTTCCCAAAAATAAATAAACATTGAATTTTTTAAAAAATGTTCATATTATATTGCCACATACAGAGTATGTAAAACTTACAAAGATACTGTAGATAATCTCTTTATCCAACGTTATGCTTCCTTACCAAATAATGTTTCAACCAACAAAATGAAAGAGAATCTACCTTCAAGTGAGGAATAGATTTGTAATTAGATATGTCCCTAAACAGAGAGGACTCCAATCCACAAAGCTTGTTGTTTGTCTGCCTTTTGTCTTTTTTTTCCCCAAGGAGAAGTGACTTATCTGATTGTTGGAACTAGTTCATTCTCAGGGTTGACACATTTTCTCCTCTCATATTTTGTCTATCCTGGAATGCTCAAAAGAGGGTTGAGATGAATTTGCTCATTTCAATAAGAAATATTAGGAAGATAAACTCTGATATTAAGTCAAGCTGCAATCTTTCATTCAGCTTTATTAGCAATATTATAATCTCTAACTCTCTGACTCGATTGGCTCAGAACGCAAAGGAAGAAGAATGGTCAAATCTGTTATCACTCAAAGCCTAATATATCAGCTCATCATTTTGCTATAGGGGAAATAGTTTTTAAAATGTGAAGCACCCCTCTCCAACCCCTGCCCTTCAAAAAGTTGCCTAGTCATACCCTTCCCCATCCCCCATCACTGACATTCACAAAGACCATCCCCTGATAGTACTCACCCAACTTGAGGTCGTTCAGTACTACCAGTGCACTTAGGATTGAAAAAAATTCTCCAGGTGCCTGGGTGACTCAGTAGGTTAAGCATCTGACTTAGGCTCAGGCCAGGATCTCATGGTTGGTGAGTTTGAGCCCTGCAATTGGCTCTCTGCTATAGTGCAGAGCCTGCCTGGGATTTTCTATCTCCCTCTCTCTCTCTGTCCTTCCCTTGTGCTTTCTCTCTCTCTCTCTCTCTCAATCTCGCTGTCAAAAACAAACATATTGGAAAAAAAAATCACATAAGGCCTAAAACTTTTATGGGTAATATCTGAATGCTTCAAAATATTATTTTATATAAAGAAAAATAAGCAGTAGTAAAATCCTTGGACCGATTTTAATGGTCTCCTGAAACTTGGGTCTAACTATTTAAAACAAAACAATAAAAAAATAATTCAAATGATGAATCACACTTATTTTGATCATGGTTGAAAACAATATGGTGATCATTTTGTAAACACCATTTGATTTAAAGTATCATTTTAGCCCATTGGCTGAAATCCATGTTAAAAATTGTTTTTAAAGGAAACACTTTTTTTTTATCCTGTTTCCTGGGCAGTTTTTACTTCCATCTTGAAAAAAAAAAGTGTCAAAATCATTTTTTAAAACTCATTCTAAACAAATTTTTATGGTTTCAGGTAGATATTTCTAATTGTTTGCTGTTCAAGATTATAATTTCTGAGAATTTAAGACCAGTGAATAATTTTTCAATTATATGTGAAAAATATAATCAGTTCAAATATATTTCAATATATTCAATATATTCAAATATATTTCAAATATATAATTTCAAATTGAAATTATAATTTCAATTATATTTCACTCATATTTCATGGACTAAGTTTGCACAAATCAGATTTCCAAGATTACTGAAATGTTTTAAAAATAACTATTAAGGGGCGGGTGGCTCAGTTGGTTAAGTGTCGGACTTTCGCTCAGGTCATGATCTCGCTGTTTGTCATTTGAAGCCCCTCATCAGGCTCTGGGCTGACAGCTCAGAGCCTGGAGCCTGCTTCAGATTCTGTGTCTCCCTCTCTCTCTCTGTTCCTCCCCTGCTCACGCTCTCTCTCAAAAATAAAGGTGAAAAAAATTAAAAATAAAAATAACTATTAAAAATAAAAATAAAAACAAAAGTAATTATACCTATGAGTTGTTCATGGTTGACAATTACAAACCAGATTAAAATAACTTTGTGAGAACAAGTTTTATACTATTTTTACCACAAATTTAAAAAGTCTATTATGATTTAAAATATTTGGAGATTTTTGAAAAAGCTATAATGCAACAGTTGATTTCCTATTAAAATATAAAGAGCCAAAACTATTCCAAGAATAGAAACTAGGATAAACTAATAATTTTAGGAGATATTTGAAAGGGAATTTTTTTTTTTGCTTTACAAATATTATTATAAAAGAAGGCACCAGGACCAGATAGTTTGATAAAGCAGTATATATAATGTCTAGGAAACACATTTTCTGTTAGATCTCTTGATCTCTCTCTCTGCCACTCAAATCTTTATTTTTTAAACAGATTTTTGTTACTCTGTATTTCTGCCATTTTGTGTTTTGGGAGAATACTTTCACTCAATTTCTTCCAAGAGACTATTTCAGAAATAGCCACTTAAGTTTTCTTATGTCTTTAAAATTTTTTTTCAAAAGTATGTATTTATTTGTTTTTATTCATTAGTTGCAATATTCATTCTTTAGTTGCAATATTATTTTAGCAGGAACCATCTACTATGGACTAAGAGAAATCTTAAAAATTTATAAATCTTATGTCTAAAAATGGATGTTCAGAATACACAACATTTTTCAAAATTATATAAGATAAACCAGTTTTTAAAATAGGAAATTTGAATTGATACCTCACCAAATATTATATATTATTAGACACATAAAACTAATATTAAAACCACAGTGAGATACCACCAGTATATATCTATGAGAATGGCTAAAATTAAAAGCACTGTTCATATCACTAATTGCTGACAATAATGTGGAGGAACTGCCCCTTTAAGAACATCTGGTAGAAATGTAAAATAGTACACCCACTTTGAAAAAGGATAGCATATTAAAAGAAATTTAAACATAAACAGCATAAGATAAGCCATCCTGTTCCTAGTTATTTAACCAAGAGGAATAAAGACGTTTATTCTTACAAAACATACACAAATATTATAGCAGTATTATTTTCAATAACCAAAAGCTATAAACAAACCAAATGTCCATCAACAGGTGAAAGGATAAACTGTGGTATATTCATATAATAGAATACTATTCAGCAATAAAAATATGAAGTATTGATACATGATTTTTGAAAACCACTGACAAAATTAAAATATATTTAATAAATATTTAACACTAAAATATTTAACACTTTAAAATACTCAATAATAATAATATAAACATGAATATTAAACTTATGATTGAATGTAAAAGAAACTAAACAGGTGGATTAATCACTAAAGATGGCATGAAAGTTAAAAGACAGAAATAGTAAAATCAACTAAATTTACAATAATTAGTTAAGTGATACACTAAATAAAAATATGTAAAGTATGATGTAAAACCACAAAATGCACGTGTATGTGGGTAAAAATGTAGCATGCTTTTAGACTTAAATGACCACCAATTTAAAATAGACTTTTATATACACAGGTTGTTATATATGAACCTCATAGCAACCAAAAACCTAGAATAGATACACAATCTATATAGAGAAAATAATTCTAACATAACACTAAAATTAATTATATCAAAAAGGAAAAGAGCAAGAGAAAAATAAATATAACTGTAAAAACAACCAGACAACAATTGACAAAATGTCAATAAATACAAACCTATCTGTAATTACTTTAAATGTAAATGGACTGAATGTTCTAATCAAGACATAGAGTAGAATAGATTTAAAGAAAGACTGCCCTACATGCTGCCAAAAGAAACTCACTTCAGATCTAAAGACACATACACAGTGGAAATGGAAGAATGGAAAAAGAGATTCCATGTAAATAGGAATGAAAATAAAGATGAAGTAACAATATTTATATCAGATAAAACATACTTTAAAACAAAGGTGGTAACAAGACACAAAGAAGGGCATTTTATAATAATAAGACAAATCCAACAAGAAGATAAAACACTTGTATTTATTCACTAAACATAAAGTATGTAACCACAGAAGACAAATATTAACACACGCAAAGAGAGAAAATGACAGCAATACAATAATGCTACAGGATTTTAACACCTCACTTACATCAATGGATAGATCAACTAGACAGAAAATCAGTAGGTAAACAGTGGCTCTGAACAAGATTTTAGACTATATAGACTTAGTTGATATATACAGAACATTCCACCCAGAAACAGCAGCATAAACATTATTGTCAAGTACACATGGAATATTTTCCAGAAGAGGTCACATGTTAGGCCACAAAACAAGCCAAGGTAAATTTAAAAACGTTGAAATCATATCAAGCATCTTTTCCAATCATTATGGTAAGAAACTAGAAAACAACAACAAGAAAACCAGAAAAAAATACAAACGTGGAGACTAAACAATAACCGCTGGATCAATGAAGAAATCAAAGAGGAAATAAAAATACCTTAGGACAAATGTAAATGAAAATAACTCCAAAATTAATGGGACACAGAAAAAAAGTTATAAAGTTTATAGTAATACAGGCCCATGTCAGCAAACATGAAAAATCACAAGCAATCTCACCTTACATCTAAAGGAACAAGAAAAATAAGAACAAATCCCAGTTAGTAGAAGAAAATAATAAATTCAGAGTGAAAGTATGTACAATATAAACCAAAAAAAAAAAAAAAAAAAAATGAAAAAAGAAAGGATTAATGAACTAGTTGTTGGTTCTTTGAAAGGATAATTGGAAAGGTATACTTCTACTAAGATTCAAACAAAAGGCCAAAATAAATGAAATAAAGGATGAAAAAAAAGAAGTTGCAACTGATTCTACAGAAATATAAAGGATATATACAAGAGGTTGCTAAGAACACTTATATGCCAACAATTATACAACCTAGAAGAAATGGATAAATATCTAGAAACATACAATCTTCCAATCTCAATCAGGAAGAAATAAAAAATATGAACAGAGCAATTACTAGTAATAAAATATAATCAGTAATCAAAAAACTCCCAACAAACAAAAATCCAGGACCAGACTTCACAGGTGAATTATACCTAATATTTAAAGAAGAGTAAATACTTATCCTTCTCAGACTATTTCAAAAAATTAAAGAAGAAAAAATGCTTCCAAGTTCATTCTACAAGGCCAGCATTACCCTGATACCTAAACCAAACATACTACACACACACACACACACACACACACACACACACATACACACACACACACACACCCCACAAACTACAGGCCAATATCCTTGGTGAAATTAGATGCAAAAATCCTCAAGAAAATATTAGTAAACCAAATTCAACATTACATTAACAAGATTATACACCATGTCAAGTGGGATTTATTCCAGGGATTGCAAGGATGGTTCAATGTTCGCAAACCAATCAATGCAATATAGCACATTAACAAAATTAAGGATGAAAATCATACAATCATCTCAATAGATGGAGAAAAAGAATTTGAAAACTTCAACATCCATTCATGACAAAAACTCTCAAAAAGTGGGCGTAGAGGGAACATACCTCAACACAAAGTCTGTATGTGACAAACCCAAAGAAAGCTTGTTCTCTAAGATCAGAAACAAGACATGGATACACACTCTCTCCACTTTTATTCAACATACTATTGAAAGTCCAGCCACAGTAATTAGACAAGGCAAAAACAAACAAAAAACCAAACCAAAAAAAAAAAAAAAAACCAAAAACTATCCCAATTGGAAAGTAAGAAGTAAAACTATCACAATTTGCAGATGATATACTATGTACAGAAAACCTAAAGCCTCTACCAACAACTACTACAACTAATAAATAAAGTAGCAAGATCTAAAATTCAATCTATAGAAATATGTTGTATTTCTATATACTAATAACCAATTATTAAAAATTTTTTTCCTTTTCTAAATTCAAGTATAATGAACATGGTGTTATATTAGTTTCAGTCATACAATATGATTTAACAATTCTATACATTTCTCAGTGCTCATCAAAATAAGTGCAGTCTTAATCCACTTTATCTATTTCACTCATCCCCTCAACAGCTGCCCTCTGGCAACCACCTTTTTATTCTCTGTATTTAAGAGTTTAGTTTTTCATTTCCTAATATCCAAATGAGTGAAATAATATAGTATTTGTCTTTTTCTGACAGACATTTAATTTAGCATTATACCCTCTAGGTCCATCCACGTTGTTGCAAATGGCAATGTTTCATTCCTTTTTATGCCCAAGTAATATTCCATTATGCATATATGTATACCAACATCATATTTTTGTTGATTCATCTATGACAAAAGAGGCAAAAATATCCAATGGGTAAAGCCTGCAATGTCTACCTTCTAACTATTTATTGAATCTGTTTTAGTTGTTTCAAATTGAGTTCCTGTTAGAAAGTCTGCAATTTTAAAAATCCCACATATAACTGCACCAAAAAGAATAAAATACCCAGAGATAAATTTAACCAAGGAGGTGAAAGACATACTTTGAAAACTGTAAAGCACTGTTGAAATAAATTGAAGATGACACCAACTAATGGCAAGATATACCATTGTCATGGATTTGAAAAATGATATTGTTAAAATGTCCTCATTACCCAAAGAAATTTACAAGTTCAATGCAATCCTTATCAAACTATCAATAGCATTTTTCATGAAACTAGAACAATTAATCCTAAAATTTGTATGGAACCACAAAAGACCCTAAATAGCCAAAGCAAACTTGAGAAATAAAAGCAAACAAACTGGAGGTATCACGTTTCCAGATTTCAAACTATGCTACAAAGTAATTAAAACAGAATAGAGAGCCCAGATATAAACCCATGTTTAGATGGTCATTTAATCTATGACAAAGGAAGAATACGCAATGGGAAAAAGACAGTTTCTTCAATAAATGGTGATGGGAAAACTGGACAGGCAAAATATTGAAACTGGACCACTTTCTTATACCATATACCAAACACAAAATGTATTAAAGACTTAAATAGAAGACTTGAAACTATAAACCTCCTTGAAGAAAACATAGGCAGTAAGCCCATAGACATTGGTCTCAGTAATGCTTTTTGTGGATCTGTCTCCTTAGGGAAGGGCAATAAATAACCAAAAGTAAAATAGGACTACATTAAACTAAACAGCTTTCTTTTCTGCACAGTGAAGAAAACCATCAACAAAATGAAAAGGCAACCTATTGAAAGTGAGAAGATATTCACAAATGAAGTATTTGTTAAAGAGCTAACTTCTAAAATACATCAACTCCTACAACTCAATCTCAAAAAACAATATGATTAAAACTGGGCAGAAGCCTGTATAGGCATTTTTCCAAAGAAGACATACAGATGGTCAACAGGCACGTGAAAAGATGCTCAACATCACTAATCATCAGATAAATGCAAATCAAAACCACAGGAAGAGTATGACTTCATACTGGTCAGAATGGCTATTTTCAAAAAAAAAAAAAAAAAAACAACAAAATAACAAGTGTTGGTGAGGATGAGGAATAAAGGAAACCCTTGTGCATTGTTTTTGGGAATATGGGAAAATAAACTGGTACAGCCACTATGGGACAACAATATGGAGGTTCCTCAAAAAATTAAAAATCAAACTCCTATATGATTCAGCAATTCCACCTGTAGGTATTCAACCAAAGAAAATGAAAACACTAATTCAAAATAAATATAGGCATCCCCATGTTCAACGAAGCATTATTTAAAATAACCAAGATATAAAAGCAACCTAAATGTCTATTAATAAATTAATAGATAAACTGGTGTGAGAATATATACAAAACAGTATTACAGACATGAAAAAGAATGAAATCTTGCCATTTGTGGAAACATCGACAGACCTACAGGGTGTTAAGCTAAGTGAAAAAAGTCAGACAGACAAAGAAAAATATTGCAGGACTTCACTTCCATGAGCAAATGAAAAAAACAAAATAGAAACAGGCTCACAGACACAGACAATAAACTGATGGTTGCAAGAAAGAAGGGATGTAGGGGGGATGGACAAAATAGGTGAAGAAAATTAAGAGGTATAATCTTCAGTTATAAAATAATACATATGTATGTAATGTGCAGCATAAAGAATATAGTCAATAATGTAACAACTTTGTATGATGGCAGAGGAAACTAGACTTTGGTGATCACTTCATAATTTATATAAATATCAAATTACTCTGTTGTACATAGGAAACAAAAAACTTGGTAACATATTTGCAACAAAATTTGTAGAAATATTTCAGAACAGAAGAATGTAATTAAAATGGGGATATGAAGTTGAGATGTAATTATGAAAATTGCTCTGAGTAAAATATACTATTAAAAAATAATATATAATATACACAAAAAGTACATAAATTATTCCATTTATATAAAATTGTGAAAAACTCAAACTATTTCCAGATTCAGAAAGCAGATCAGTATTGTGATGAGGAGGAGATACAGGAGGAAAAGGATTAGAAAGGGGCATGAGGAAATGAATAAGTGATTGACATGTTCATTATCTCAACTGTAGTGATGTTTCTATGGTGGAAACATATCAAAAACTATGAACATTTTTTTATTTTTTTTATTATCCTACATGGACACTCAAAGATACCCTCATATTTTCTTTAAAAATTTTTTCAATGTTTATTTATTTTTGAGAGAGACAGAGTACGAGTTGGGGAGGGGCAGAGAGAGAGGGAGAAACAGAATCCTAAGCAGGCTCCAGGCTCTGGGCTGTCGGCACAGAGCCCAATGTACGGCTCGAACCCACTAACTGTGAGATCATGACCTGAATTGAACTCCGACACTTAACCAACTGAGCCCCCCAGGCACCCCTCCTCTTCTATTTTTGAGACAGACAGAGCTTGAGTGGGGGAGGGGCATAGAGAGAGGGAGACACAAAATCCAAAGCAGGCTCCAGACTCTGAGCTGTCAGCACAGAGCCCAACACAGGGCTCAAACCCCCCAACTGTGAGATCATGACCTGAGCCAAAATCGGACGCTTAACCTACTGAGCCACCCAACGTGCACCTCCATTTTCACAATTTTGTCTCTTCTAGATCTTTTGTATTTTTTTTTTCTAAATTTTAGTATCAGCTTGTCAGTTTTTAGAAAACAACCAGCTAGGATCTGAGTAGGAATTGAGATCAATCTACATACTAGTTTGGAATAACTGTCATCTTAATTTTGAAGGCTTGTGCCATGAACAGAACACATATATAAATTCATTTATTTAATTTCTCTCAATGGTATTTTATTATTTTCAGCATGTACATCTAGTTTCTTAGATTAAGAATTTATCAAATTAATTTATTGTTCACTGGAAGTACAGAGAAATACAACAGATTTTTATACATTCATCTTGAATCCTGTAACCTCATTAAATGCTCTTAGTACTACCTACAGTAGCTTTTGTGTAAATTCTTTGGATTTTATATAATCATGTCTCCTGGAAGTAAGGCAAAATTTATTTCTTCCTTTCCTATCAGGCTTTTTTTCTCTTTCTCATTGTACTGGCTCAGATCCCAAATACACTGCTGAAGAGAGGTGGGCAGAGTGCACATCCTTGTTTCTGATCTTAAGAGGAAAGTATGCAGTGCTTCTCCATTTAATGTGGTAGTAGCTACAGTTTTTTATAGATGCTTCTAATTAGGTTGAAGAACTTTCCTTCTATTCCTAATTTTCTGAGTGTCTTTACTATAGATAAGTTTTTTCCTAGCTTATCAATAATTACAGGAAGTTCAGAAAAATACATGTGCTTATATATAAATATGTGCATGTTATGTTTGCACACATATCTGTGTGCACAGATATGTACACAGATAAACATATGCATATATGTATACACAGATATTTAAATCACAGCACTGCTATGGAAACCCATCAATCAGGCAGCTAGAACAAGCTGGCTGTAGCAACAGTGAACCAATTAAGTTCATCTGAGGTAAAGCCTTTATAGTCTCCAAGCAGGAACCAGAATCTGAAAGTCAATACTGCTTTTCAATGTGAACATCAAAGCAAAATTTTCTGGCCACAAAGGCTCCTCCTCTCCTAGCCACACTCACAACTGTGCAAAGGTGATATTCTAATATTAAAGGGATGGTGAAAGATAGTATAGATCCCCATTCCAAATTTTAAAAGGCACACATTGAAATTAAACAGCATAATCATGGACAAATTATCAGTCAGTAATGTGAGTAAAACCCATTTCGTAAGCATTAGTAGAAATAGGACACTGAAGAGATACATGCCTCTTATTACTTATGTGATATATTAATCCAAGGTCAGAACTCTTAAGAGCCACAAACTGAAGCAGACAGCAAATGATGAACATCAGTACTGGTTGCTGGAACAGAGCTCCAATTAGATCTCTGGGTAACATTCATTACATGCTCTAAAATGACTTTCAGAATACATCATTAAAACACAATGCCAGGCCAAATTTCTTTTTTAAGTAGAAAAAGGCTTTTTTTTCCAGTTTATTTCAAAGATAGTTCATTTTATCAAATCCAGTTCCTTATTTACAAAACTAATTTTGAAGAGTTAATGTTTACGAGGGAAAAATACCATGTGTAAAGACATCCTTGGAAAGTTATCCTAACATTTCTTTTGATAAACCATCATAGTTTTAAATAATCTTTGTGCCTGGGATATCTACCTTGGTCTTTTACATAAACCTGAGATCCCAAAGTTTTCACCAGAATCTCTCTCTTCTATCCTTTCAGTTAAAAAAAAAAATTAGTAAGTTCTACATAAAGACTCTTAATGTTCCCAAAACAAACAAACAAAAACAGTTTCTATCTTTGTCCAATACATCCTTCTTTCATTTTCTTTGGACCATGGAAGATAAAAAGCACAAGGTTCACTGGGTGATCTCAACAACAATTTTAGCTTTGTCCTACAGGATCTATTTAATTCTCATTATTGTGGCTGGATCTCACTCTGAGGCCAGGCCCTTTCATTTATTTGAAAATAATAACTGCTAAGCTTTGAGGGCATTCCAGTGCCTCTGCTACTGCCATTTCCTTCTACCTGCCCCACTAAAGTGTACTTTAGCACTAAAGGCTCTTGGTGCAATGCAGTATGTGAAGAGAAATAGCATGTGTCACCAGACAGGACACTAATCTAGGGCAAAACCTTAATGAAACATGTTTCTCTGCTGCAACATGCGTGTGTATGTGTGTGCGTGTAATATGAATATCCTCACTATATATCCCTTTTATCACTTTGCTTTTGGGGATATTCTTTTAATGCACATTCATCTTCCAGTCTTATGCTTAAAATGTTTTTAATCCAATCAAAAAATTTCAACACTATGACTTTTTTAAACCTTTGCTTTTGGATAGTTTGCCCCTAGCACTTTAATCCTATTTGAATCTTTCACAAATCATGAAGTCCTCAGCATACAAAAAAGAGCTACAAACCTGCACAGCTCATTTTCATTTAGCAAATCATTGAGTAAGTTGCTAGCTTCTGGGGAAACACTGATGACAAAACATATGTAGCCCCCCAGTATACTTCATTTTATTCTTGTCTGGCTCTATAATCCCAAATACAGTTCCATCATATAATCATTGGACCTGCATTTGGACTTGCCTTCTCCAGAGTTTGAATACCAGATTTTCAAATACAAATTGACTCCGGTTGTCCCCATGGCATGTGATACTCTGGTAGTCTCTGGGAATAAGTCTACATTCTAGTTTTCCACTCCCCAGCCCCCAGCACCATGGCCAACCTTCTACCTTAATCAGATTTGATTCCTCCCAACATATATCCAATAATCCTTTTAAAATAGTCCCCTCTGTATATACATATACACCTATGCACACAAAGGGCTGATTTGGAAAGCCTGGATAATTTTCAAAAAAAAATTTTTTTTTAACATTTATTTATTTTTGAGACAGAGAGAGACAGAGCATGAACGGGGGAGGGTAAGAGAGAGAGGGAGACACAGAATCTGAAACAGGCTCCAGGCTCTGAGCAATCAGCACAGAGCCCGACGTGGGGCTCGAACCCATGGACAGTGAGATCGTGAGCTGAGCCGAAGTCGGACGCTTAACCGACTGAGCCACCCAGACGCCCCAGCCTGGATAATTTTCAAGTCTACACATTTTAAGAACTGCTTTGCTCTCCTTATCCTACTAATCACCTTGTTTCTTTTCACTTACTTCCTTTTTTTGCTTTAATCCTAGACCCTAATAATTAACGCTTTTATATTATTAATCTGAAAATATCTTGGTTCTGTGAACTTCAAGACCTCAAACCTATATTTACTGTAATTTTCTTTCTTGACTTTCTTTTTGTTATTTAATGTTTAATGTCTTATAGTCACCTAGAGACCAAGGCAATGGGTGCATTTTTATAAAATTAAAAAATTAAATGAATAAATTATACACAGATGTGTCATTTCCTGTATATCTGCTCAGAGACTGAGGAAATTACTACATTTTCAGAGCCAGAATATAAATAAACAAGCATTTCAAAATATGGGTAAAGAATGCCATTATGTGGGCTAAATTCTTTATTTCATTTCACATTTTAAAAATATCACTTTCCACATCCAACAGACAACAGCAGTGCGACATAAAAAAAAAAAGATATAAAAATGGCCAGTGTCCTTTCATTACTCACACTTATTATAATCACTTCTGGGACGCAAGTCTTTGGTCTCATTTTCTCTGTGAAGGAGGCACTGGAATTTTAATGTCTGATACCCAGCATGGAGAATGGTGTGAAAGCCTCCTAAAAGAACTATGACCTTAGTGTGCAAGTTCTCACTCAAGTGGTTGTAGCAGTGACTACTACATGGGATTCATCAAAAAAGCTTCTCCTAAAGGACAAAGCACAGTGGTCTCTTTTCCCCTAAACATTAGCAACTGCATGTTTTACTGTATGGGCGAAGATTCTAATGAGATGTGGCACAACCTAAATACATCCTTATAAGAATGATGGCAAGGAGAATTGAAAACATCGTTATCTCTTGATGATGGCAACCCTATGGGTCTTCCCCAGAGCTCTTCCTGCCCCTACATAATAGTTACAGCTTTCTTTTCATTTTCCATTCATTGTTGCTCACCAAAGTGCGCACTGTAATTCTTATATTCCTCACCCTTCCCATTTTTACTGGAGTTCTATGTTCATAGGTGACATCTTTCTGAGGTGGTGCTGAATAACAAGGCAAACAAAAATAATGATGAACATTGTACGGTATAAACCTTAATCATTCAGTTAAGACAAAAAAAAAAAACGTTTAAAAATTGGTTTCTTTGTCTGTGTTATTTCACGTAATCCTGATGCTTTGGGGAGAGAAAAAAAAAAAAAAACACTCCCTGAGGTTTTTTGCTACATCTATCTTATAAATGATTCTCTTTGATCAAAATCTAGTGCAAGTTCTTTTTTTTTTTTTAGAGTCATAGAGGCAATGATTTCATATTACAGTATTTCAACTCTTGACAGCTCAGTGGGAGTGAGGAAAAGGAGGAGGGGAATTATCTAAAGGAGAAGAAGAGATAGGGAGAAAAATTCAAAGTCAGACCAAAGATGACAGGCAAGGCATGGGAGCAGCTGTACAAACTGTCACTTGATCTCTTCCAGAGATTGGTGCGCTGGGGTGAATGACAACTTCTAATTAAAATGGTGGCTGATTATCATGTAAGAAGTGACACAATTTGTCTAAGACCTGGAGTAGAAGATGAATCACTTTTATTTGTAGAAAATTCTAATTTAAAGATATGCATTTTTAGATGAACATCTGTGGTGTGTTTTTGATGGGAGACATGTGGTAATTAAATCCTTTTTATTTTGTGGCTGAAACGTTCATATTGTATTTTTGTCATGTATCAATTTTTATATTTCTATAAACAAGAATAAAGCAAGTCCTCAATGCTCACATGCAAAATTTAAAAAGTTTAGATAATGTAGAGTTTTTAAGTGCTGAAATTAGATCTCCAGATTATGATTGCAATTTCATATCTCCCCATGAAATCTACTGGAGTATTTTCAAAGCTAAATGACCTCTTTAATGCACTTATATCTATTAAAGCTGATTCACAAGTTTCCTTCAGGGAAAATGGACAAGACTATCCTAGGAATACTTGCTGCCAGTTTTTAACTTTTTGGGAGCTTCAAAATACATAGCCTTAGTTTTGTTCTCTTTGGTGAATACTTTTTACAGTTAAGAGAAATATTTTCCAATCATATGTGTACAGAAACTGATTTTACTCTTCCATAGGAAAAACACACCTCTCTGATTCCAAATAGTTGTCTATGGTTTGCCAAAATTTGTGTGATTAAGAATGCCTTATGTGTGGGGGCCTAGGTGGCTCAGTCAGTTAAGTGTCCAACTTCTAGTTTCAGTTCAGGTCATGATCTCACCGTTTGTGAGTTCGAGCCCCACATTGGGCTCTGTGCTGATAGTGTGGAGTCTGCTTGGGATTCTGTTTCTCCCTCTTTCTCTGCCCCTCCCCCACTTGCCCTGTCTCTGTCTCTCAAAAACAAACTTAAAAAAAAATTAAAAAAAAAAGAATGCCATATGTGGATGGGTAAATATCTCCAGAAGATAAATAATGCTAAATATGACATGAACATACATATATCAGATATAATACATATTAATATATAATATTATGTATAATATATACATTCATACAAACACACATACACATATGTGTAATATACAAATAGATACCATAGATACACTTATATAATTACATATACACATTATATACCTAGGTTATATCACATGTTCGTTCATATGCTATATGTATATATACATATATCATAGATGCACAGGTATATCACATATATTAGTATATATGTATATATTACATATATATGTATATATCCTGTATCTCTGATGTATATATAGATATATATACATATACATATATACATATATATATATCCATGTACACAGTGTATAGAGGATATATACACACGTATATATAGTTTGTAAGTTATGTGTATGTGTGTGTACACACACATACCATTTGTCATATAAATGATGCTGTGTGTGTGTGTGTGTGTGTGTGTGTGTGTGTGTGTGTGTATGCACACAGAAATTTTGAACTATGGCTTTAGGAACCAAGTAATTGTTCCATTTGCTTTTCCCATTGGCTTCCTCTAAATTTTGTTTTTGCCTATTGGCTGCTTTTGCTAGTTTAAGTATATATAGCAGTATCAGGCATGACCAAAATTCAGTTGGCCTCATTTATCATAAGTGATGAATGCTCATGGATGAGGAATAGAAACCACATGTATTTAGATGAACAGTCTACTGAGAGCCAAGGCAACTGTATATGTTGTTCTCATGAGATTTGGTTTCTCTATCACATTGTATTTTATGGGGTCAGTATGCACAGCGAAGAAAGGAAGAATACTTACTATATTTGTATTATCATTTTATAGTTTTATGTTAATAATCACTGGCAATCCATGGAATTATCCTTTGGAGGAAATACTGGCACACCGATTACAGAGTGAGGGAGTAAATGCAAAAACAGGTTACACGTATTGGAAAACTGGTAAGACATGCAGCCTGAACTCAAACTCTGTTGCTCTGACTCCAAAGGTTCTTTATATTTTACCATGCTCATTTTCTCAGTTTCAGATTCAAGACTTGTGGAACTGTTCATCTGTCACTGCCCTTGCAGGGTTCAGAAGGAGACTGGTTGACAATAACTTAGGAGCTCAAGTCTCTTTTGATGCTCCCTTTGCATTTGCTTAAAATACAAGTTAGTTTAGTCCCACAGAGGAAGAGGATTTGTTGGGTGCAGCAGTTATAGAAGGATCATGATGGTAGATGTATGTTTTTTGATCTCTACTTCCTCCAGTGATGAGTGATTTTATATCATGTAAATAAAGCAAACAAGCTTCCATTTAATCTATAGGAAGATAGGGGTGCCTGGGTAGCTCAGTCAGTTGAGCGTCCAACTTCAGCTCAGGTCATGGTCTTGTAGTTCGTGAGTTTGAGCCCCACATCGGGCTCTGTGCTAACAAACAGCTCAGAGCCTGGAGCCTGCTTTGGATTCTGTATCTCTCTCTCTCTCTCCCCCTCCCCTACTCATGCCCTGCCTCTCTCTGTCTCTCAAAAATAAATAAAGTTAAAAAAATTTAATCTACAGGAAGATAGCAAGTAGCATATGCATTTGAGAGAGGTAATTTCTCAACAAACATGCTAATTATCAATGGTTATAAAGATGACTTTGACAAATGAACTTTATATGGGGTTCAAAAGAGACTCAAGTTAATTTGAAGTCACATCTGCAGTGAAGAAGTTCCATCTCCTTCTCCCAGTGTGTACCAATCATATAGTCTCAGTCACAGACCTAACTGCTCATATTGACTCAAATCAAAGAATGCCAGGGACAGTATAAAACCATCCTGTTTCAGGTAAGCTGATGGTAAAAGCAAAGCTGAATATGAGACCTAGAACTCAGTGATCCCATACACTTTCCTAAAATCACAGTATCCTCTGAGAGTTAAAAATAAAAGTAAAAAATAAGTAAGTTCCCACTCTTCATTCTATCTCCCTTAGAGATCCCTATCCCTTTCCAAAAAGGTTTATAAACCACAAAGTATTCCATATTCTCTAAGTTCTTGCAGCTAGGAAGCTTTTGATCTAACTTGCATCTCCTAACACATTGTCATTATCTTTTCATGGTTTCATAAGAAACCTAACCTCTTTTTAAATTATTTCCCTAGCAGTGTGAGTATGTTTTAATATACGTTGGGTGATGGGGAAGGAGAGGTGATAAAGACAGAAAGACTTTTAAAAGTTGTTTGGTTGATGTAATAACAAGAAAACACTAGATATTTCACACTGACCACTTTTCATCATAGATTTCAGCTCCCTGGCCAAGTAACAAACTATCTGAATGACTGATGTGTGCTCCCTTATGACTGAATTACTCAATGGTTACCTTTAAAGTCCCAGATCATTAAGGAATTTTTGTTGAGAAAAGTGGCTTAAGGAAAACTGTTTCTCCAAATTTCTTAAAATCTTAGAGACAACTGAGATATAAGATGAGGTAGAAAATGCTACTTCCAGTTATTTACCACTTAGATTGCAAAATCTCACTGATTAGCTGCCAGATCCAGGAGGGCAAGGGTCATGTCCACAGTACTATGTATGATCAGTGCTTAACAGTCTGCAACAGATTCACATATATTTACTGGATGAAAAGAGAACTGTTTTTAGTTTAGCATTTTGTTTTATATTATCTTTCTGTGCCATTTTTGTGTTTCTGCCTCGTCTAATGTCGATATTTTTACTTCCTAAGAAGTTTGTGTCTTTCTGTTAATTGTACATACAGTTTAGCTTTACTATTCAATGATGAGTACATTAAATGTGTCAGGACTGTGTGGAGGAAGTCAGTAAGGTTCACCCATTCAGGGAAGATGCTGGAGCAAGAAATCAAACAGAAATTTAAGGCTAGTGGTTTGGGAAACACAGATTGCCCCCTCCCCCCCAAAAAAGGGGGTGGGGTGGGTGGCTAGAAAATTAAAACTAATCATGTTTACATTTTCTTATAGGAATTGTACTAGATGTTTGATAGAAATTATCTGATTTAATCTTCAATTCTATAGTTTGACATATTCATTATCTTTTCTATTTTTTAGAGAAAATTTTAAGTGTAAAGAAATTATCTAATTTTTACCATGTCACAAAAAAAGGGAAAATCTAACTCAAACTCAGATCACTTAGTTTTCAAAAACCTATATTCATTTCCATAAAGCACTGCCTTCGAAGTAAAATAATAAATAAAATAAAGGTTTTGACATATTTAAAACCTCTTCAACATTTATGTTTGTTCTAATAGTAGAAATGCATCTTGTGACTCATTGGATTGGCAATGGTGAAGGATATAATAAGGTATACTTTTTAAAATATGTATTAAATAACTAAGAGTTGGATCCCTAACTCCCAATATATACAATAATTAACTCAGAATTAATTAAAGATTTAAATGTAGGAGCTCAAACTATGAAACTCTAAAAAAATGTAGAAATAATTCTTCCTGATGGATTCGGCAGTAGTTTCTGAGATACAGCACCAGAATTACATGTGATAAAGATAAAAATAGCTAAATTGGACTTTAATTAAAAAAAAAACCTTTTGCATTTTAAAGGACCCTATCAAAAAGACATGAAAAGAAAGCCCACAGAATAAAACAAAAATATTTGCAAATCATATATTCAAAAAGGACCTGGACAGCAAATATATAAAGAATTCTTACAACTCAATAATAAAAAGACAAATACCCCAACCAAAAATGATCTGAAGAGACATTTCTCCAAAAAAAAAAAAAATATAAATGTCCAAGAAGCCCATGAAAAATTCTCATCATTAGTCATCAAGGAAATGCAAATGGAAACTTCAGTGAGGTACATATACACCACTGGGATAATTATGACCAAAAGGTCAGATAATAACAAATGTTGGTAAGGATACAGAGAAATCAGAATCCTCATATGCTGCTGGGGAGAATGTAAGAGATATAAAAACATGTCTATACAATACCTTGTACATAAATGTTCAAAGTAGCTTTATTCATGATAGACAAAAGGTAGAAGCAACACAAATTCCCATCAACTAATGACTGGATAAAAATGGAATACATCCATACAATGGGGTATTATTCGGCCAAATATAGAAGTGAAGTATTAAATGCTGTAACATGGATGAATCTTCAAAACATCAGGCTAAGTGAAAGAAGCCAGTCACAGAAGACACATATATGATTCCATTTGTATGATATGTCCATATTAAGAAAAATATAGTGAAAGGAAGTCTATCAAAGATTGCCTAGAGCTGGGTTGACAGCTAAGGGGTATGGGGCTTCCACTTGGGGATGATGAAAATACTCAAATATTGTGATGATGGTTACACTATACTTTCTCTTTGATGTGCATTTTGTTGTAATGAGTCGTTTGAGTTACATAAATAAAATGCAGGCTTTGAAATAATGTCAATAATAGACTCAATGTGATACAAATCTAACATTGTATAGCATAAAGGGAGCAGACTTACAAGTCAAATCTATTAGGGGTGATCTTAGAGTACACAAAGCAAATAATCTCTTGTATAGACAGTAGTAACAGGAAAGGAAGAAGAGGTGGGGATAATTTTCTTAAGTCAAGCTAACATTTAAAATCATAGCATCAAAACAATTTTTTAAGGAAAAAATGAAGAACAACAATGAAACCAAACATGATACCCTTTTCTATGAATCTGCATCAAGTCTAAGAATCTTTCAAAGACAGCATTACAGAAAGCCAGATTCAGTTAATTAAGGATAGAGAATGAGATGCAACACTTTGCCTTTCAGACCTTGGGTAATTCAATATTTAAAATTCAGTTCATACTATGTGGCACAGAAGTAAAATGATAGGTTATCTTTCTTTGTCCTAAAGAATCTCAGAGTCTAGTTGTAAGTATATGCATGTATGCACACACACAATAATGTCAACACTGCCATACAGGCATATACACTAATGGCAATAGTGTGTTGCATATGGAAGTATATCCAATAGCTATAGCATGATTAACTTTAGCTGATGGATATGAGGTAGAGTGAGGTGGTCAGTATAGACAGAAACATGCCCTATAAATTTAGGATACTATTTGAACCAGATTTTGAAAGATGTGTAGGTATTTACCAGTGAGACAAGGTTTCAAGACAAAATTTTAAACACAGTGAACCAAATTCATATATACAGTGGGATTTGGGGAAAATGACAAGGAAAGTTTAAATTGTGAGAAAAAAATCCAATAGAAAGTCCAAGAGTGAAAACAAAGTGAGATAAGGCCAAAGTAACTAGACATCGGGTCATAACCCTGAAACAGGCTCTTTAGAACACAAAGTAAGACTTTATCCTATTTCATTGTTTAGAAATTACTAAGGCAGGTTTTAGATTTAGATTAGATGCCAGCCAGATTCTGGTTCTAAAGTGGTCACGCTATTCAAATTATCAGATTATCAGTAAAGCAAGATAAATAATAAAACAATTTTTATTGGCAACTACTATAAACCCGGCATTGTATAAGGCACTCTAAACGGATTTATTGATAATCTCATCAACAGAACTGTATCAGGTGATGAATTATATTCAGACCAGTGTAAGTAATTCTTTCAAGATTGAGGCGATAATAGTGGTAAAGATTCAAACCCTAGTAAAAGATTTAAAAATCTAGGTTTTCCTCATTATGCCTATATGCATCTCCAAACCACCTTAATGTATTACCTCATGCTTATGGGAGTGTCTGTGATCTAGACCTGGACAGGCTCATTAGGTGAAACAGATTCTCAGCAGTTTTTGGGTAGGCATGGACAGGACATCCAGGTTAGTATCAGAACATGATAGAAGATTCAGTCACTAGTCTTAAACAGGAAGCTAACATAGATGTAAGGCACAGCAAGAACAAATGAAGGCACGATAAAGAGATGAAACAAAGTGGGGAAGCATTAAAATTCTAGAATTGAGTAAGTCAGAGATCCGGCAGAGATCCTCTCTTTGGAGGCAGAAGAGATGCTAGAAAGAGCATTAGGAATGAATCTAGCACCTGAAATTAAGCATGAAGACCAGTGAAAGACAAAATTTAAAGATATGGTATGAGGTTTCATAACCAAATTACAGACATAGAGGTATCAGAGTATATAAAACTGCAAGTTCGCCATGATTGAGCACTGATCCAGAAACATAACACATTCTACACAGTAACAACAATAACAATAACAAAACATTTTTGCTGTACTTGTAAGCAGATCCCTGATAGGTGGTGTGAGCTGGAGCTAGGGAAGTTTCCTGTGAGACTCTAGAGTCGATCTTCAGAAGTAATTAACAGGAACAGCCTGCTTACAAGTGGGGACAAATAGTTCTGGAGTTTGGGGAGTATTAGGTATGGGTCGGGAATACTGGCCATTGGAATACACAAAATCATAGTTCAGTAATCATAGGCAGAGTTCATCAAAACAAAGTCTGGCTGAACTCCCCCTGGCCAAAAGGGGGAGTGTGGCTGAAATCCATTCATGATCTGTATACCAAGCCACACACACTTGTTTCAGGTTGAATCGGCCCAGAGGAAAGGGAACTAGAGATTATTTGCCAAGCAGCAAGCCTTGATTTTAGAGGACCTGAAGGTAGTGCTTTTTACTACATTCACCCACGTGAGACTTTCTTTTTTCCACCAAAACTCTCCACAATCTAGCAAATAGTTCTCATCTCAAGACAAGCTTGCAACTCAGTGGAAATCTCTAATCCCACATAAAGGATGGACTGGATAACATTCCTCAACAATTTAGAGGATTTAATCCAGACTCTTGGGTTAGTTTTCAGGGTACATTATAGGCACAGAGAAAATGGGAAAGAGACAGTTATCCTAACGAGAATATCGAAAGAATGATTGACACAAAGAAATTATTATTATATAAAAAAAGAATAAGAGATCTTTAGTCATATTATTTTAGCCCAAATACAGATCTACCATCTATTAATAGTATAAACTCAAGAATGGTAATTAACATCTCTCCTCCTAAATTTTCTCATCTGCAAGTGGACAGAATAATGATCCATTATTCAAAAAGTTTTAATGAGAACAAAGTAACACATGGTAAAATTTTCAGCAAAATACGTGGTACCAGGAAAGGACTCTTTTTCCCCTTTCTCACTCTCTCCCATTTGTGTATTTATCCACCCATACATATTCACACATGTAAAAAACTTGAGCAAACCATTTAACTTCTCCAAGCCTCAGTTTTTACATTTTAAAAATCAGAACAATATACTTACTTTCTCAAAGGGTTATCATGAGAATTAAAATATTGTTAGATTAATAAGCCATAATCACAAAATGTGCACTTATCAATACAGAAGAATGGGTGGCAACATTAGAAGTTTACAATATACAAATAAGCAATGCATATTGTAATCAGCCAGACAAAATACATGAGTTTTACTGAAGCTTTTAAACCAGACTAGATATCAATATTCAAGTACAGCTTCAAATAATAGAAAACGGGGCACAGCATTCCACACCAATAACCTGGCAGACAAAAGTAGCAGGTGAGGAAATGAATGTGTGTCTGGGAGAGGCGTTGATTAGTGAGACTACAGACTATGGTATACAGGATAATATAAGTGAAGGTGAATCTAGAAAAATAGTTTGGACCTGATCGTGAAGTACCTCACATTGCAGGTAACGAGTACAATGGAATTAGATAGCAAATTAGGTTTGATTAGCTCTTCTAAAAGATAGTATTACACTGACACAATTTACCAGCAACAGGCCAGACTAAGAATTGATTTCTACTTCCTGCCACCTACTTCGCAGCTTTGTTATAAATACTACAAGGCATGATATGTAAAGAACCTGGTGTATTCCTGGAACTCAATAAATAATAGATACAATTATGAAACATGTAGGAGGCCATTTTAATATATACAAGATGAAATATTTTATGTGGATCATAAACATGGGAAAAGTATTATTTCAAAGGATTATACAGATTATACATTAAGTACATTGCTTAACATATCAAACCTTTAAATTTTAGTTCTTTAAACAATAATTAAAACAACTATTATCCTAGTGAGAAATAATGTACATGAAAGTCTCTTGCTGCTTGCGAAGTGTGATTTTAAAGTGATTATTTAACCCAATGTAAGTTGGGATGAGGGTATGACCAATTCATAAAGCACTATAAATTGAGTTGGTAAAAGGCTTCCATAGCCTGGGAAAGTTTATGAAGCCAATATAGTAATCAAGAGTTTCTAGACTTAGGTGAGATTTTAGTTTGAAAGTGGCCAAGAGAAGCTAAATCTTTTTTTATTTTATAAGCACTTATTGAGTACCTACTATGCAAAAGCCTCTTGGTAACTGCTGTGACCACACAGAAACGACAGTCACAAATTCTGTGCCAGCTTCATTTATCTTTTTGGGCAAAATTTACAGCCTTCCTGTTTGCCAAGATATGGTGCCCACAGCTATACAAGCCCTACTGAGTAGTCTGCCAAAGAAGTCAAATGGCCCTGAGCTGGTTTCCCCAGCCTAAGAGAGGTATTGAATTATCCACATTTCCTTTGGGATATGTTGCCCACAGCTCTCAGTTCAAGACATCAATCAAGAATCAATTGTGCCACTTCCTCCCCATCTTCCTGCCCTCTTTCTATCAATAATATCCTTACTGCTCCCCAGGCTAATGCCTTGGCTGTCAGCACTTACTCTTAGTCTGCCTCTCACAGAGAAGCAAAGTCAATCCAGAGCAGTGCCAATCACAACCCCTGCTGGCACCAGACTTCACTTCCACCATAGTTACAGCTCCCACAAATCACACTCGCGAATAAAACCTAGACTGAATGCCATAGACAAACACAATTTCAGAACAAAATGAACATTTCAAACACCCAGTAAGTTATTATGCTGTGCAATTCTTTAAAGCTGATTTGTTTTCCTTTGAATTGGCCAACTTATCCTGATACAAACAATTACATTGGCATATTAGTTCTCTCTCCACTAATTTTCCCCCAAATTAGTGCTTCCATTTGGCAAGCCTTTTTGAGAGTCTATTGAATTTTAGTAACAATGAAAAATATGAATAAGAGATAGTCCCTACTCTGGAAGAGCACTTAAAGGCTGTGAGAGTGAAGTAAATATATAACTGCAAATCCTGATTTCAGGGACAGGAGATTGCCTAGGATATCAATCTATACTGGACAGTAAAGTATCTGGAGTGTTAAAACATCTCTGATAATACAAAAAGAACAAAAACACTGCAATCATTGGTATTAAAGGTATTTGGAAGGAATGCTTTGATAAGTCACTTGGCATGGGATGATAACATCTCCAAGGGGAATGCTATTTAGTCTGAATTGCTTCTGAATTGGGTTAATTGTGGGATTTTTATTTTTACTTGACGAAGCACACATATGGGGCCAGATGTCAGTGGTCATGAATGATGGAGGAGAGGCTGCATGCAACTATAAACATTCTTCCATCATGTTTTACCTCTATGTTGTATAGGTCCACTCCTGTAAATTAAAATTAAATACTAATTTAGATTTAGCTTCATATCACCCCCTTTTTCTCAAAATGATCACCACCCAATTTATGTGTATCATCATCTAATAAAATTCCTTCCTAATTTACTGGTCATATAGAAACAAAGGAAGGATTCTGTCATAGTCCTACCAATAACAAGCCTGCCGTCCCAGTGCAATGGGGAAGTGTATCTGCTTCTCCACAATGCATGTGTCCCTGCCTATACTCTGGATCCCTTCTCCCTTACATCCACATCCTTCATTTAACTGTATTGTGGCTCTCATTTTATATCCCTCTTTCCTCCCCAACCCCTACTGCCATTCTATTCTGGATTATTCCCTTATGATAAAAAACAAACTCCCTACCATGGACAGGAAAGCACTATGTGACTTGGCTTCTGACCTCCACGCCATCATCATCTCATCTTTGTCCTTTGAACAGCAGCCACTCTGATTCTGAGACACACTAATTCTGTCTCCTCTCTGGACACCTCTACCTGCCGCACTCTCTGCCTGCAGGAATCTGTGTCTCCCTCTCTCTTACTTACTCTCTCTGTCTCTCTCCTGCTTGCACTCTTTCTTTCAAAAATAAATAACCATTAGAAATATTCCTAACCTTTAAATGAAAGGGTATGTAAATCAAATAAGGTGTTCACCTTTTAGAGACACTGAACACTTGATTCTATGAAAACCATATTCAGCCAAAATTCCAGAAGATTTTATATCTGATAATGAATACAGTTAACTAAATCCTCACCAGTTTGAAAACTATTTCTTACATTTTTTTCATTCAGTATTTACCAGAGCACCTAAAAACTGACAACTGAGTCAGTGAAGATAAAGTAGAACCACTGTAAAAATTTTCTTTTTGGTTCCAGTTTGCTGGAGTATTGGCCCAAAAAATGATTATATTGAGAACCTCCACACATCTTATTGTCCACATTAAAAGGAACTTACTATTCAAATGCAGTCAGTGTCACAAGTTTACTATTCTTTGAAATTCTTGTCCAGGTAAGAAACTTCATTGTTTGTATGGAAACTTCTCAAACCACTCACTGACTCTTCAGTAGAGGGCACCGACAGGTAGTTTATACCTTCAGACTGTGAATTTCTCAACTCAAAATGCTTGCTTTGCTATTTCCATCACTACTAAACCAATACATCATAAAAAACACCAAATCCTAACCAAGTCCTCACACTGAAAGACCCACCTTAAACCAAACTTTAAGTCATCAATAAAATCTGATCTTGCCTTTCCCTATTTGAGAGACTACAAAAACTACATTGAAGGAGTGTTTTCCTTTACTGAGGTGAGAAATAAATCAAGCTATCTCCTAACACATGTTGGAAATATTCAACTGTATGCAATGGAATATGGCCTAAGACTAGCTTTGACTTTGATAGAGAAAAAAAATTGAGAGGTAGCAGCTAGACTTTGCCTATATCTATAGTTTGGAATTACCAATATTTGCCAAAAATAATAACAATAAATAATCAAATTAACTTGTGCCAGATTTTAACAAGGCCTGTATTAAAATCTCATACTTCAAAATGGCCTTTGCTGACACTGGATCCAAAGTTGCCTATCCATTCGGTCACCATTTCATCAACTGTTTTTGCTTCACACCTCATTACAAACAATTAATGTAAATTTTGTGCTACTGGGTTAATATTTTTGTTTATGGCTTTATTATTTTCTTACTCAATTCTTCAATCATTCCACAAATACATGGCCTACTAAATGCCAGGCAGTATTCTAGGCAAGAAGATACAACATGTTTATAGTCACTTGAGAATACCCAGGATTTTATTTATTTTCTTCTTTATGTTTTCTTTGCCAGAACAACCTAAGTATTGGCATATTAACCTCTTGCCAAAAAGTTTTGAATGCATGAGTAAAATCAGTGTATAAATAAATGTCCACTCAAATGATAGAAAAAATTAGCCTACACATGTGCATCAGGTTTTTTTCTGTGCCCAGACTAGCCTTCTTACTCCAGGGTGCTCCAGCCAATTCCCTTCCACCAGGAATATCATCTCTGTGACTGAGGATTTTCTGTATAGTAGGCCAGAACTCAGAAATGCTTATACCTGTAAAAACCCCCAACCAATGAGAGAGGTTAGAGGATAAGGACCCTGGATTGACACCCCTACTTGTGCCCTAACTCTAAAGGGTAAATTTAATGCTGGTTTTCTAATGATTTCCCCACCAAATTAAGGTCCAGTCATAAAATGCTAGTTGCTTTTATAGTATACCAGGTATTGGCCTCCTCCACTTGCTTATCTTCTTTCATTACTCTGATACCAAGTCTTCTTTCACCTACCAAACAAGCCACTTGCATTAGTATCCTAAGGTCATGATCTGCTACTGGGGAATCCAAATGAAAACACCCAATGCCCAAATATATTGCTGTAACTTTGGAAAGATGCATGTGCTGAGTGGTAAGTTAGCACCTAGAAGAGGTATCTGGTAGATCCTAGGGTGTCAAATGACAGCTGAGCTGAGTCTTGAAAGAGTCTGTTTCCCAGTCACCAGCTCTCCTCTCAAAAAAGAATCTCCCCATTAAAAATAAAACTACCCTATGACCCAGCAAGTGCACACTACTAGGCATGTATCTAAAGGACACAAAAATGCTGATTTGAAGGGACACATGCACCCCGATGTTTATAGCAGCACTATCAACAATAGTCAAATTATGGAAAAAGCCCCAATGTCCATCAACTGATGAATGGATAAGGAAGATGTCTCACATACACACACACGCGCACACGCGCGCACACACACACACACACACACACACACACACACTGGAATATTACTCAACAATGAAAAAGAATGAAATCTTGCCATTTGCAACAACGTGGATAGAATTAGAGTGTATTATGCTAAGTGAAATAAATCAGAGAAAGACAAATATCATGATTTCAAATGTAGAATTTAAGAAAACAGATAAACATAGGGGAAGGGAAGCAAAAATAAGATAAAAACAGAGAGGAAGATAAACTCTAAGAGACAAAGAGAACAAACTGAGGGTTGCTGGTGGGCGCTGGGTGGGGGGAATGGGCTAAACAGGCAATGGGCATTAAAGAGGATACTTGAGATGAGCACTAGGTGTTACATGTAAGTGATCAATCACTAAATTCTATTCCTGAAAGCATTTTACACTATTATGTTAACTAACTTGGATTTAAAGAAAGAAACAAAGAATAAAAAAAAAATCCTCTGGGGTGGGGGTGAAGGAGGGGAAGAAATCTCCTCTTTTCAAACATTTGAAATATTTCCCAAATGGAATCTTGGCCTTCATTTCCTTCTGCAAGAACTCTAATTTACTTTATTCATCGTCTTCAATGCTCCTTTTAAAAGCTTTCTTTGTTTCACTAGGGAGAGAGACAACCCACAACATATTCTCATTTAATCTTCAGTTTGAGATACCAGACTCACTACAAATGGCAGAGACATTTTTTAAAGGACTTCTGAACCTCTATCATTGGATACTCTCATTCAATAACACTCCCACACAATTTTAAAAAATAAAAGTTTTAGGCTTATGTATTTAATATATAGTCTTGTTTTATAAACTTTTAATATTTATTTGTTAAGTCACAACCTTGATTGATATAGCTCAATGTGCATTTTATAGTGTCACATAAAATATTTAATTATAATTCTTATTGCACTAATTATAACAATTATCTACCATGATAAAAAAGTAACAATTACCTTCCTACACAGAACATTATGCAAAGCAAATCACCTGTCCCATGGTACTAATACCCAAGGCATAAGATGATAATATACACAAACATCTAAAATAATAGGCAGAGAAACTTAACAGAAACCCATGGGGGAGGGGAAGGAAAAAAAAAGAGGTTAGAGCGGGAGAGAGCCAAAGCATAAGGGACTCTTAAAAACTGAGAACAAACTGAGGGTTGATGGGGGGTGGGAGGGAGGAGAGAGGGGTGATGGGTATTGAGGAGGGCACCTTTTGGGATGAGCACTGGGTGTTGTATGGAAACCAATTTGACAATAAATTTCATATATTGAAAATAAAATGAAATAAAATAATAGGCATATGTGTTATACATTATTGCATTCATATTGCATTAAATATTGGTTTACCTTTCAGTGAGAAAAATATTAAAATTCAAATCTTGAAAATATGTCTTAATTCACAAACTCCAAAGAGTTTGTAATTTGACTGAAAATAATTAGATTAGTAAAATGTTTTTCTTATAACACATTAACTATATTACATTTCAGAGTCTCACTCATTATGGCTCTTCAGCTATAGGGCACACACGCGTGCGCACACACACACGCACTCACCTGCTTGTATTTGTAAAATTAATCCACATATAAATTATATGGGCAAAGTAAATCAGTAAATCAAAATCAATATCTCAGTAATTCAAGGCTACAATATTAACTCATTCCCAATTATGTGGATATTGTAAGTCAGAGACTTTCTGTGCTTGCATTATGCCAGCAATTGTTAATTCTGAACATCATTTGGTTACTAACATAGGAATAAAGAGATTTTAAAAAATAGGACTTGCTATCAGAAAAGATGGAGAAATTGCCTATTCTATTTTCAAAAGATTGAATTTCAAGCTATTTTCATGTCATTAAGAGAATAGGGGTTAGCTTGCTAGATGGAATATTTTCCATTAACTTTGATGAGAGGGAGTAAGCCTATACATTCCCTGTTTAGGTGAATATTGTTTTCTTGGGATCAGGAAGAAATGGAAAACACTATAATAAACCTAGAATTCCAATAATATGACTCTAGTTTTAAAACATGGCTTCCAAATTCTTTGATAATTCTTGCATAAAAAGTTGGGGTTTATGGCTTATCTCCTTGAATATCAGGTGATTTGTGGCTGCTTTATCCAATAGAATAGTGATGTCATGATTTCTAAGTTCATACAAGGCCATGTAATTTCCACTTTATCTTCTTGAAATGATTGTTCCTCTCAGGAAACTCCCTTTATGTACTTAGCCGCTTTATGAAGAGACCACATGCAAATGTTCCAATTGAAAGCCTCAGCTAAAGTTTCAGCTGACAAGCAATACCAATCACCAGACATGTGAGTAAAGATGCTTCCATGTAATTCCAGTCCCCAGTTATCAATTTACCCTCAACCATGAAATTCATCCCAGCTGAGAGTACGGATATCCTGGAGTGGATACAAATCATCTGTGTTCTTCCTGACCCACAGAGTCGAAGAGTATGATAAATAAAATTGTTTTATGTGACTAAGTTTTGGGGTTGTTTGTTACACAGCAATAGTAACAGGTACCATGATTGAGTTCAATAAATACTTGTAAAAATGCAAAACAAAACAACATAGGCTGATGGTACACAGATGCATAGCATTACCTAACACTTTTATATCTGTGTATCTTTTAATCACCAAAAGAGACAAAAGACTGTAGGATATTTTGATTTCATAGATTCAAGAACTTGATTACAAGTATAATGGACTTTCTAAGAATCTCATATTTTCTAAATGTCATGTTTAATCCTGGGAAGCAAACTCAGGTCTTATTCGAAAACCTTAGCTAGAGTTGTATTTTCAGAATATGTCCCATGCAGGCTATCTATGATGTTGACAGAGGATTTTTTAAAAAAAAATAATGTTTATTTTTGAGAGAGAGACAGACAGAGACAGAGCATGAGCAGGAGAGGTGCAAGGATAGAGGGAGACATAGAATCCGAAGCAGGCTCCAGGCCTGTGCTGACATCTTAGAGCCCAATGCAGGGCTCAAACTCAGGAACTGTGAGATCATGACCTGAGCCAAAGTTAGATGCTTAACTGACTGAGACACACAGACGCCCTCAGAGGACTCTTGACATAAACATTAGTCTGATTTTACTCTTTTTAAGATAATCTTATATGAGGTAGTGTAGTATGTATAGTTTTTGTATCCCCATCTCCAATTTTAATGGTTGCACAGGCATGCATTTTCAACGCATTTTCCAACATTACCTCCTCTGATGGGGGCTGGGCTATCTAGTTGTCCATGTGAATCTCATAAAACAAAGTGACTACTGGGTCAGACAGAGAAGGATCCATTAAAGTGCTCAACTCATTGCTTAGTGTATGGAAAGCACTCAGTAACAATAGCCATTATCATCATCTTTGTTACCAGAAGATGTCTATTAAAAAAACAGTAAAATACCTTTGCAGGAAAAGAGGTTTTAAAAAGAAAAACATTTGAATGAATAACCAGGAGTCTTCTCTATGTTTTCCCCAGTAGATCACTAACATCAATTGCTTTATCAAATTTATTAACTATCAAAAGTATAGTTACCACCTTAAGTAAGTCACCACCTTACTAGGCATGGGGCCAAGTCCTATATATAGGCAAACAACTTTCATCTTCCCCAAAACGCTTGAGGTAGATAATATTAGCCCCAGTTTACAGCTGAAAAAATTGGGGTTTAAGATTTAGTTAGGGTCATTGGGGCTAGATAGTGATCAAAGTCAGAAGTGGAAATGTTCTGTTTGCATACAAAGCATTTGCATCTAATCACATTTCTCCAGATGCTTTAACAGTTTGAAATGCAAAAGTATTTTATCTGTATTTGTTTGCCATGGTATACCATTCAATAGAGAAGGATTTAATTATTTTAGGTGCATGTGTGTATATAATTGAACTGATAGAACTGATATAATAGAACTGATGCTGTGTACTTTTTGGGAAATGACAAGATTTTGATTCACACAAGCAAATTTGAATTTTCATTATTCTCAAAGAGTTTTTTTAAAGAAATTTATTAATTTTTTTCCTATAACAAATACTTTGCTATTTTTTTTTAGAGAGAGACTAAGAGAGAGTGCACAAGTGGGGAAGAGAGGCAGAGGGAAAGAGAATCTTAAGCAGACTCTACACTTAGTGCACGACCCTGGGATCATGACCTGAGCTGAAATCAAGAGTCAGACACTCAACTGACTGAGCCACCCAGGTGCTCCCTTTGCTATTCTTTTTTAGAAATGTAAGTTTATAAATGCATTAGCTGCTTCCACTTGACTTGAAAATTATGTGTTTTGGTATGTGAGTATATATACATATATATGTATATATATATGTACACATATATGCATATGCAGAGATGTATAAACATTTTTGGAATTCTAGAATCCTGAGTAAACTCCATCTGCTGTAATATGAGAAAAGCTAGCCTTCAGTATTAAAAACATGCATTAATGCCCGCTCACTCTCCTTTAAAAAAGTCAGTCAATTCTCTAATGTAGTAAACTTCCTGAGCATAAAGATTCAGTGGTATTTTCCATTGTTCATCTGGATGATTTAGGATAATATCAAAAAGAATACTATCTTTCTCACCACCTTCCACACTTAGTATCATGTGAACAGAGCCAAAATATAACTCTAGTTCTAAAGAAGTTAAATATAAAATCATTTTAGTATTGCTATTTCATTTGTTCCCATATTTGGCTATAAAACCCAAATTTAGAAAACTTTTATGTTGATACGATCTTAACATAAATAGACACACTGTGCCAATACTACAGGGGGATTTTTGGCCATGAAACTCTATGTTCTGCTTAAGCTCATATTTGGCTCTAAATGAATAACATAATCATGGATTCATCAAATCTAGTATATGTCACCTTCTTCTAGTTTGCAGAAGAGTAAATTATAGATTTAATGCTTCACTTTTTTCTCTTCTAAATTAGGCTAACAATTTTAGTCAATTTTTAAAAATTTTTAAAGTTAATTTATTTATATTGAGAGAGATAGCACAAGCTGGGAAGGGGCAAAGAGAAGGAGAGATAGAATCCCAAGCTGACTCCTTACCATCAGCACAGTCTAACGTGGGGCTCGAATGCACCAACTGTGAAAGGATGATTGAACCAAGATGAAGAGTCGGATGCTTAACTGACTGCACTACCCAGGTGCCCCTTTGGTAAAATTTTAAAGGCAGCTTTATTTGACTGTGTTTTATTTTCATGAATTATCTAGATGAGGAAATATGAAATGAGGAGAGACTAGGGACTTCTGCCTGAAAAAGATATTCTATTTGAGATTAAAAACAGAGTGTATCTGTTGAATGAATGTTCTCACCTCTTCTCCACATGAAACCACATATATGCTCAATCTGTACCAAGTGTTTACCAATTCCTACAAAATCAGACGTGGTAACTGGTAACCTTATTTCTCACACAATCCTCCCTGAACAGTGTTGTTCTTGATCAAGGAATGAACAAGTTGCTGACTATATAGTAGTTAATTAAGTGATTTATCAAATTTAGTCAATGCCTAAAAATCTCTTAGTCAAAGCCTAAGTAAGTCACTAAAGCTATGATTTTCCAAAGAACTCCATCCCTAATGATGTGCCTTTGGAAAAAAGTGAGCTCCTCCCCATTTCTAAAGGGCCAATCACAACAAGGTAACATTGATCTCTACCTTTCTCACCTGGAACAGACTTCAATTGAAAGGACCTTCCTCCTTTTCCAACCAGGATCTTGACTAGCTCTCACATTAAGCCTGTTGCTACCTACTGGAATGTTTTTTTTTTTTTTTTTCTTTTCCTGCTTGCTTTTCATACCTGGAAGATATCAAGGTTCACACCATGCCAAATTCACCTGTTGTTTCTTTGAATTGGTACTCTTCCTACTCCAAGGGAGTCAGCCCCTATGTTAGGCCCAAGTACAAGCTCTGTGGGGAAAAGCCAGGAACTGCCCACTGACTGCTCAAAAAGATAGTCAGATGAGGATTTTGAGGAAGATTCTGAAGCAATTTGTTATTTGCGATATTATTAAATCAGTATTATGCTTAGGAAGTGTAAATAAACTATGTAAACACTGAGTATTTTGGTGACTGTTTAAACTAGGATTCTTAAATAGGAATGTAAAATGTATTTGTACTAGCTTCTCTCAATTAAAAATATTCCATATTCTTAACTATATTATAGTTAATTAACATATATGATTATATGATCTGTATTATATACAAGATAGTTCTGCACTATCCAATTAACTATAACTGATTTTTTTATGAAAGAAGAACATTTCCTCTACTTCTTGCTTCAGCTTTTAACTGTGGTTTATCAAAATAGTGAACTCCTTAAAAACACATTAAAGATTTAAATTATGGTTAGAATAAATTACATAATTACATGAAATGGCATTCTATGCTTCTTGGTCTCCAAACGTTAAGGAACTGTAACCTATGCCAGAAACATCCAATTGGCACTGGTCACAGGAAAAAATTTTTTAATAATTATCTTGTCATATTTTCTTAATTTAATTTTTTTTAAATGTTCATGTCTTTTTGAGAGAGGAAGAGACAGAGTGGGGGGGGGTGAGGTAGAGAGAGAGGGAGACACAGAATCTGAAGCAGGCTCCAGGCTCTGAGCTATCAGCACAGAATCCAATGTGGGGTTAGAACTTTGAATCGAGAGATCATGACCTGAGCCAAAGCTGGACATTTAACCAACTGAGCCACCCAGGTCCCCTCTTGTTTTAATTTTTTACTCAGGGTTACAGTTTTCTCTGCAGGCAGTATTAATATTCCAATGTCATTTTATAGGCAAAAATGTCACAGGAAGCTGACTATGAGCCTACTCTTAAATTACAATCTGTGTCTGGTCATGGATTTCTCTTAAATTTTGTATATTCACTGAAACCACTGGTAATCCCAATCCCATTCCTTCAGGCTGTCAACAGCAGTCACCCTCATCTCTTTTGTCACCCCTCACTGTGCTTACACATATCACACCATTTTCATGCTCAGTAATGCACAAGTCAGTGTAGGATTCTGACTTCAAAGTCCTGTTTGCACTTTTTGGGGCCCGATTTTTCTCAACTATAAAACTAGAACAGTTACATCTACCCTATGTTCCTCATCAAGTTGTAGACATTTTAATTAAACGAAATAGGTGAAAGGTTTGTGTAATTTTTCGAGTCTATGACCTGGTAAGGTGGGACAGATAAATACTGCATATTCCAGAATGCCATTGCTTTGTTCTAAAAGCATTTCTTTAACTGAAGGACTATTTCCATAATATTCCCAAACTTCCAGTTACTTTATATACAAATACTTCTGCTAAAAGATTCTCAGTCAGCCCTCTTTGGGTCTTTGAGCCATTAAGTCATCTTGAGATCTACGGTCATATTTTCTCCCAACTCTTTCCCAGGAAACTCATATCTTATTTCCATATTTTAAATCCTACATCCTCTTAAAAATATTTCCTTGAACTAATGGAGATTACATTTAATGAACATCCCATGTTCATAATTGTATTTGGTATGAGAGTTAAAGGCATATATGAAAGTGAGCCAAGGAATGAAGAGAGAAACCAGCAAAATTCTCCTCATATATTACGTTCCCATGGAAATGCCACACATGCACATGATCTCCACAATCTAAATAATCACAATTGAAAGAACTTAATTCCACATGGTAAATATAAATTCTTCAAAGGATAGTATTCATGTATTTACAATCTATTTCTGTTTGGTTAATACTATACTAATTTCTGCCAAGATTTTATTCTCAATTTATGTAACCTGAAAATTCCTAACTGACATGGAAAGAAGACATCTCTGAATCACTTAGGAGTGTTTTCTGAAACACATGTCTTGGATATTCAAACACATGCACCCTAATAGCCATCCTCCTGCAACCTTTAAAAATCACTGCTCTAAATAATCATCACCCTGCCCAGGTGCAGATCCCTCTACTTCCTGGAGTGGCCAAAAACTTTTAAAAGCCATTTATGTGGCTCGATTCATAAACACATGTAACATAGTCAAAAAGATTCAGATTTAGAAAAATCTTATTTTCTGTCACTATAATCATTATCTATTGCTGTGTAACAAATTATCCCAAAAGGTAGTGGCTGAAAACAAACATTCATTATTTTACTTTTTTTCTGTGTCAGAAATCTTGGAGCAAGTTAGCTGGGTGGTTCTGGGTTAGCATATCTCACAAAGTGTTGGCCTGGGCTGCACATATCTTAAGGTTTAATTGGGCAGGGTTTTGCTTCCATGTTCATTCTTGTGCCTCTTGGCAGCCCTGAGCAAATTTGCTTGCAAGCTCAGTCCTGTGGGCCTCTGTACACAACTATTCTAGGACAGGTTGCTGGCTTACCCCAGAGTAAGCCATCCATGGGAGAGGTAGAGAGAGCCCTAAGACAAATCAGTCTTTAGATAGCCTAATCTCACATGTGACATCGCATCACTTCTCCCATATTCTATCAAAATTCCAATCCACATTCAAAATGAGATTACACAAGGACATGGATACCAGAGTTTGGAATCAGTGGACACCTTCAAAGTCTTCTTACTAAATTCAATTATCAGGACATTTGTATGGGGTATAAAAGACATCTTAAGATTAAGAAAAAGAAGGGATGCTGAGGACATTGTAAGGTAATAGGAATCTGTATTGTGTGGGACTTTGTCATATTTAATAACTAGATTAACTACATGTGGTAGTATTTGTGCTTCTATGTATGATGATGCTTGATCCATGATGGTCACAGTCTCAATTTTTTTTACCCTAAAAATCAGTTACTCATTTGTTCAGAATTACTTTTCAAGGTTTTTTAGGCCCAATAAAATTGCTAATTGAAGTATTGATTAACCAAGTAATTTTTATACAAAGATGAAAATAATTATGTTCGATTGGATAATTATAAAAAATATTTTAACTACCTCTCCTGCAACAGAAACATAGTAGGTGCAAATAAGTGTTCTTGACTGAATAGAACCCATTTCATCCCAAAGTTCTTTTCGTTATTTCAGTTTCTCAGAATAAGTTCATTATCTTAGATCACTGGTCTCTTGTCAACAAATAGAACTGAACAGGACATATTTAAGCATGAGCTATGTTACTAATAGTTACCAATTTGACCACAGACAGGTATCTTATATTTGCTTTCCTCAACTGTGCAGGCAAGATAAAGATACTAGCTTTAGATCATTTCTAAGGTTATAAAGATTTTCAAACAAGACCAAGTATATAAGAACATATTTTATGTGCACATTAATTCTTTGAAGATGTAATATTAACACTCATTTAATTAGTTCTTCCTTCTGGATACTGCTTGGAAAAGTTCTAATCATAAGGCACGACATTGTTTGATTATTTAACCAGACTCGATGGTTTGCTTAGTGGGAAAATCCTTAATTCCATGAGACTTTTGCCAACAACTATCAGTGATATTTCCCTAATACTGTGGTTATGTGAAGAGGAGATACTAGTTATGGTTAACAAAAGCCTGACCAAAAAACTTAAAAGGAATACCTGAGAATGAGAGGTATACAGGGGTCTTTGAAAAGCAGAAATAGATCCCTTAAGGGCCTAAAACACACAAGTGTAAGGCTGTGGTATGCCCAGGAATGACCTGAGAGGTCCCAAACTCTTATTGCTGGCTGATATCGTTGCCCTGTGCAAGCATGAAGGGAAGGCCAAGTCAGAGTTAGAAGCAACTAGAACATGGGAGTGGTTACTCAGTAAACTTAATAATGGTTCAAGGCATTTAAAGAAATCTCTCCCCAAGTATTACGTCAACAATAAACTGAGATGGGATTTCAGTTGTACACAAGAACAGATACAGATTTTACATAACATCCAGGCATGTCAATAAACAAACAGCATCAGCAACAACAAAAATAATAGCAACACACAGTTACAAGTGTCAAACTAAGGGAGGGGATCTGATTTCTAGAATAGCAGCATTTGTATTACTTATTTTTTCCAGCCTTATTGAGATAAAATTGATGTGTAACACTATGTAAGTTCAAGGTATACAGCATATTGAAATGATACATTGATATTGCGAAATGATTACCACCATAGCATTAACTACCACCACCATCATACCACATAATTTTTTTTTCCAGGGTGGTGAGAGCATTCAAGTTTTACTCTCTCCACAAATTTCAAGTATATAATACATTTTATTAGCTAATCATTCTATATGTTAAGATCCCCAGGACCTTTTAGTCTTATAACTGGAAATTTCTACCCTTTAATCAACATCTCCCCCATTTTCTCCAAACTCCATCCCCTAATTACCACAATTCTAGTCTGTTTAAGTTCAAGCGTTTTTAGATTTCATATCTAAGTGATACCATACAGTGATATCATACAGTATTGGCCTTTGTCTGGCTTATTTCACTTGCATTATGCCTTCAAGTTCTATACATGTTGTCATAAATGGAATTTTTTTTTTCCTCTGAGTAAGATTCCATTGTACATACACCACATCTTCTTCAAACACATGCATTGATGAACACACAGCTTGTTTCCATATCTTGGCTATTATGAATAATGCTGCAATTAACATGGAGTGCATATATCTCTTTGATATCCTGTTTTTATCTCTTCTGTATATATACCTAGAAGTGAGATTGCTGGATCATATGGAGTTCTATTTGCATTTTTTAATTAAATCTCCATACTGTTTTCCATAGTGGCTGTACCAATTTCTATTCACATCAATAGTGCAAAAGGGGTTCCCTTTTCTCTATGTCCTTGTCAACACTTACCTCTTGTCTTTTTAATCATAACCATTATCACATTGTGGTTTTGATTTGCATTTCCCTCTTCTTTAGTAATATCGAGCATCGTTTCATGTACCTATTGGTCATTTATAGGTTCTGTTTGGAAAAATGGCCATTCAGTTTCTCTGTACATTTTTTTTAATGTTTATTTTTGAGAGACAGAGAGAAACAGAGCATGAGCGAGGAAGGAAGGGGAAGAGAGGGAGGGAAACACAGAATCCAAAGCCATCTCTAGGCTCTGAGCTGTCAGCACAGAGCCCGGTAAGGGGCTCAAACTCACAAACTGTGAGATCATGATCTGACCTGAAGTTAGATGTTTAATCGACCAAGCCACCCAGGCACCCCAGCCTCTGCCCATTTTTAATCATTTTTCCTGCTATTGAGTTGTATGAGATCTTTATGTAATTTAGACACTAACCCACCATCAGATACATGGTTTTCAAATATTTTCTCCCATTCTACAGGTTTGTCTTTTCATTTGTTGATGGTTTCCTGTGCTGTGCAGAGTTTCTTGGTTTGATGTAGTCCTGCTGATTTTTGCTTTTGTTGCTTGTGCTTTTGATGCCAAATTTAAAAAAATATTCATTGTTAAGATATCTGTCAAGAAGCTTATCCCCTGTTTTCTTCTATGAATTTAATGGTTTTAGGTCTTCTACCAAGGTCTTTAATTTTGAATTGACTTTTGTATATTGTATAAGATAGGTGTATAAGGTATATTGTATAAAATAGGTTTGTATATTGTATAAGATAGGTGTTTCATTCTTTTGCATGTCGCTGTCTAGTTTTCTCAACACCACTTATAAAAGAAACCATCCTTTCCCGCTTATATATATTCTTGGCTTCTCTGTCAAATTAATTGACCAGATAAGCATGAGTTTTTTCTGGAGTCTCTATTCTATTCTATTGATCTATGTTCCATAGATCTATGATCTATTATATCTGTGCTGATATAATGCTGTTTTGATTACCACAGCTTTGTATTGTAGTTTTGAATCAGAACGTGTGATGCCTTCAGCTTTGCTCTTAAGATTGTTTGGAAGACTATTTTCAAAATGTCCATGCTACCCAAATTTACCTACAAATTCAATGCAATCCCTATTAAAATTCCATTGGGATTTTTCACAGAAATAGCAAAAATTCTAAAATTTGCATGAAACCTAAAAAGTCCCCAAAGAGCCAAAATATTATTGAAAATGTCCATTTTCAGAAAAAATGCATTTTTATATGTAAGATCTTCTTCTAATTTGGGAAAACTGAATAAAGCAATAATTATAAAACTGTTAAAATGACTGTAATGTATAAAAGAGTAATATGTATGGCAATAACAGTACAAGCAAGGAGGAGAAAAGAGCTATAATGGAGTAAATATTTAATATATTAATAAATTTGATATTAACTAGAAGTAGATAGTTTCATGTTAAGATGTAAATTATATTCTCAAGGACACAATTAAGAAAATATCTCAAATATATACTAAAAAACAAAAATTAGGGGCGCCTGGGTGGCGCAGTCGGTTAAGCGTCCGACTTCAGCCAGGTCACGATCTCGCGGTCCGTGAGTTCGAGCCCTGCGTCGGGCTCTGGGCTGATGACTCAGAGCCTGGAGCCTGTTTCCGATTCTGCGTCTCCCTCTCTCTCTGCCCCTCCCCCATTCATGCTCTGTCTCTCTCTGTCCCAAAAAATAGATAAACGTTGAAAAAAAAAACAAAAATTAAAATAGTATGCTATAAAATCTCTAATATAAATTAAGGGAAAAATAGAGGAACTAAAATAAATAAGGAACAAAAATCGCATCATAGCAAACATACATCCTAAGGATCAGTAATTACATTAAAAAGTAAATGGAGTAAACACTGTATCAGTCTGACTTCTCCAAAGAAACAAAATCAATATCTATTAAGACACATTTTAAGGAACTGACTCACATGATTGTGAAGACTGAGAAGTTAAAATTTTGTAGAGTATCCTGGCAGGCAACTCAGGAGCTGATGCCACAGTCCTGGTTTTCAGGAAACCTCTTTTTTTGCTCTTAAGAGCTTCAACATGTTGGATGAGGCCTATCTTTAGTACTGAGGATAATCTCCATTATTTAAATCAATTGACTCTAATGTTTACTATTATATAGCAACACCTAGATTGGTGTTTGATTAAATACCTGGGTACTACAGCCTAGCCAAATTAACTACAATTAACTATCACAGTTCTACCCTAGTTAACTTGGCACAAAAATATACTCCTTAAATTATACTTAATCTCCAAATAAAGACAACATTTCTGTTTTACATGATACAAACATCCTGTGAATAACTGATAAAGCACTAACCTCAGGCAAAGTATGTGTTCCTTCCAGTAAGTACAAAGTGCTTACATTTTCATTATAAAAATAGTCCAATGTAATCAATCTGTTACTACTTAGCTGGCTGATTGACCCAGAAAATGGTGCCATATTGACGACTCAGTGTTGGTCTCTGAAGGCAGATTAAGCACCAGTTGCCATAGCCAGGTCAGTGTTGGTGAGTGGTTCCTTGGTTCCTGAGTGCATATATAACTTCCATTCATGACACCATGAATACTTTGTTCTGAGCCCATTGATCAATGACAAAAGTGCCTGGGGGTAAAAGGCTAACTGGTATGCACAGAACACTAGATTAATCAAATCCTTTTCTGCTCAAGTAACACTTTGTTGAACATTCATATGGGACATAAATGACTTCACATTCTTTGCCCAGAGAGGTCTATCTACATAGATCTTTGTGAGATCCTCCTTATCACCAATTTTCTAACCTTGTTCCATTTCTTTTACAGAAATGAATTAGAGACATTTCTTAAGATTCTACCAACTGGAAGGAATTCACCCTTTCAAGGGTGTCCCAGAAAGAGACTATACTGCTACAGTTGTCCATTTTGGGATAGTGCTTACCTATCATACAGAACCATCTATAAGACCTATAAACCAGGCCCAAAGTTTCTTTCTTAGTAATCCGTAAGGAACTCCCTATGAAGACACTAGTATAGGCCAGAAAAAAGAAGATAAGGCAGCAGGAGTGGATACCATGGCTATTTGGGTCATTTCCTCATGTATCTTATTGGTACATTCCAGGCCTACTTGAACCTCACCTATATGAGGTAGGGTTCTATATGATGATGGCATTTTTCTTTTTTTTTTTTAATTTTTTTTAATGTTTATTTATTTTTGAGACAGAGAGAGACAGAGCATGAACGGGGGAGGGGCAGAGAGAGAGGGAGACACAGAATCGGAAGCAGGCTCCAGGCTCTGAGCAATCAGCCCAGAGCCTGATGTGGGGCTCGAACTCACGGACCGCGAGATCGTGACCTGAGCTGAAATCGGACGCTTAACCAACTGAGCCACCCAGGCGCCCCATGGCATGTTTCTAAATACATCCGACTTTATGGTATAATGGGTCATACAACACCCAGTTCACAATAGGCATCTCAGATTTTAAGGTAACTTGGCAGCTTAGGGTTAGACATTCAATCTCTACTAAAGCCCAATAGCAAGTCAAAAGTTGTTTCTCGAAAGGACAGTAGTTATCCACAGAGAAAACCAGGACTTTGCTCCAAAATCCTATGGTTCTGTGCTGTAATTTATCCACAAGGTATTGCCAAAGGCCCACAAACAAAATCCATATTGGACAATGACACTTCAATCATCGTTGGATCTGCTGGGTCATTATGGACCAAGTGAAAGAATATCTTGCATGGCAGCCAAGACATGTTTCTGAGACTTTTCCTGTTCTGTGTCCACTCAAAACTATCAGCTTTTCAGGTCCCTAGGTAAATGGGCAAAAACAACACACTCAGATGATAACTATGCTGCCTCCAAAATCCAAATTGGCCCACTAAGTATTGTGCTTTTGGTTGTAGAAGGGGCCAGATGCAATAACATATCCTTTGTCTAAAAGAATGATCTCAACTTATCCCATACCACTGAATCGTATGGCATACAGAGAGGTCTTTCCCATTAGTCTAGAATATTTGCTACTTCTTGCTCACAAGGTCTAATTACCATAATGTCATCAATGTAATATACTAGTGTGATATCTTACAGGAGGGAAAAGCAGTCAAGATCCCTGTGAACTAAATTATGACATAGGCCTGGAGGGTTGATATAGCACTGCGGCAAGACAGTGAAGGCACATTTCTGCCCTCATGAGCTGAGAGAAAACTGCTTCTGGTGGTCTTTACTAACAGGTATCAAAAAAAATAATCACTTTCCACATCAAAAGTTACATTACATACAAGATAACAGAAGATGTGTTAATTTGCTCTAGCAATAAAGCCAAATCTGTAACAAGAACTTCATTTGGATTCACCACTTGCTTAAGTTTGTGATAATCCAATATCATTCTCTAAGATCTATCTGTTTTCTGCACAGGCCAAATAGGTGAGTGAATTGGGGATGTGGTGGGAATCACCACCTTGGATTCTTCCAAGTTCTTGACAGAGACACTAATCTCTGCAATCCCTCCAGGAATGTAGTGATGGTTTTGGCTTACTATTTTCCTATTCAAAGCCAGTTCTACTGGCTTCTGCTTGTCATTTCCTACCACGAGAGTCCTCAATCCACAAATCAGGGAACCCATCTATGATTTTGCCAATTGCTGAGTTTGTTCATTCTGGCTGTGCATACTGGAACTGGAGACACAACTGCAGGATGGGTTTGGGTAACCCCTGGATACACTGTGAGATGAACTTGAGCTAAAATTCTATTGAGTACCTGAAATTCATTAGTCCTAAGCCTGATTGTTAGATACAGTGATGTTTGGGTCTCCTGACACAGGAGTAGATGGGCAGCTTCCACTGAGCAGAATTTAGTAGTTTCAATGCTTCCTGCTTCATCAGAATTGGCCCAAGGGACTCCATTCCAACTTTCAAGATCCCCCTCACCCCAAATCAATTACCTCATTTAACAACATACATACACTTTGTAAGGCTGAGAAATAAATTGGTATTGCAATTCAGCCATTCACAGAAAAATGGGGATTTATTCAGAAATCTCAGCTTCAAGGCTATGGTAAATAAAGATTTCTTTCAGTGAAGACAGAATTTCACGTCATTTATGTAGAGTTCACAGTGATAATATGAAATCCTGAGATCATCCCTTTTTTCCCCTTACTTTTTTTGGGTACCATTTAAGTTCAGCCAATCAATCTCATTTTACTAGCTAATTTGACAAAAGTGTTCTAATGTATCAAATACAAGGTCACCCAGAACCTTCTCTTTTATAAATATTTGAATGGGAACACCAATGGTGATATTTTGCATACTTTTGCCACATTTATCACAATATATCCATGTACCCTTTACCAGTGGAAACAGAGTCATTATTTCCTTTAAATCTAAGCTGATTAGAGAACCAATTCCAAAAACCCCAGGACCAAGTCAGAAAACATCCTTAAAATTCTATCCCTCTGGAATTACTCTTAGTACCAAACTCTATACCCCACTCCAACCCAAAGGAAGAAGTTAGATAAAGCTTGTGTTTGTGATAAAATGCACAAAATCCATGATGTCAATATATGTGCTATGCAAAACACACACTTTAGACTCAAAGACACATGAGTTGGACATGAAAAATAGATCATATAAACAAGCAGGAAAAAATCTGGAGTTTATTGACAGATATTAGGCAAAACAGACTAAGAAAAAGTTGTTGACTAAACCCAATAAATAGCATTTAAAAGGACTAAAGGGTAATTCTGTCATGAAGACTTAACTCTGAACAACAGAATCCCAAAAAAACCAAACTGGCAGAACTGGAGGGAAGACAAGTAAACATTAATAATTGGAGTACCACACTTCCAATAATGGAAAGAACAGCAAGGCAGCAGATCAACAAGGAAGGAGAAGACACGAACAATGCTACAACCATATAGACCTTACGTTAGATGAAGAAAAAGCCTCAATAAAAATAATTAAAATTATACCACGTGTGTTCTTTGAAGACAATACAATTTATTTAGGTATAAATAAAAGAAGGAAATTTGGGAAAATCACAAATATATAAAGAACCAAGAGGTAAACAATGAAATCAAATGGGAAATTAGAAAATTATTTGAGATGAAAACAAAAACACACCAAAAGTCATAAATACAGCAGAAACGGTGTTCAGAATGAAATTGGTTAAGAAGATCTCTTATCAATGTCCTAAACTTTACTTTTAAGAACTAGGAAAAAAAAAATAAACCAAGAAGATAATATTAGAATGAAAACATATAAAATAGAAAACAAAATTGAGAAACTGAATTGAGAAATCAATGCAACCCAAATTTGATTAAATGTAAAGATGAACAAAATTGACAAAACTTTAGCTAGACTAAGCATAAGAGAGGACTAAATTTACTCAAACCAGAAATAAAAGAGAATATATCACTACTGACTTTATAGAAGTAAAATCAGCATCATCATCTTTCAGAGACTCTTCCAAAAAAGTAGGGAGTTGGGTAGGACATTTCTCAAACCATTACAGGAAGCATGTGTCACCTGATATTAAAAAGAAACATAACATTAAAAAAAGAAACTATGAATAAATATCTCTTTCAGTGGTACCTGCATGACTCAGTTGGTTAAGCAGCCCTGACTGGATTTTGATTCAGGTCATGAGCTCAGGTGGGGGCTCTGCACTAACAGCATGGGGCCTGCTTGGGATTCTCTCTCTCCCTCTTTCTGTCCTTCCACCACTCATGCACACACATCCTTTAGTGCATGTGCTTGCTCTCTCTCTCTCTTAAACTTAAAAATATCTTATAAATGTAGATGCAAAAATTCCCAACAAAATACTAGCAAACCAGTTCAAGCAACATATAAAAAAAGGTTATATGATATGACCAAGTGGGAGTCATTTCTAGAAGGGAAGGTTGATTTAATGCCCCCCCCCGAAAAATCAATACACCATATTAAGAGAATAAAAGACAAAAACATATGATACCCTAGACATAATAAAGTCATTTGACAAAATCCAAAACACTTTCATGATAAAAACACTTTCCAAACCAGAATTAGATGAGAGCTTTCTCAACCTATTAAGGGGCTTCAATAAAAACCAAAAACTAAAATAGCCAACATCATAATTAATGCTGAAAGACTAAATACTTTCTCCCTCATATAAGGAACAAGACAAGGATATCCTTGTACTGAAGATTTTAGTCAGGATAATCAGAATGAAAAAGAAATAGAAGTTCTAGGAATTGGAAAGAAAAAAAAAAACTATCTTCTGTGTTCACATGATATGATCTTTTATTATATAAAAGATCATGCACAAAAAATATAAATATAAAAAATATATTTATAAAATACTTGTAAAAAATAAAATATAAAAACATTTATAAAATATAAATATAAAATATATTAAAAATTAGACTAATAAGCTGTACAACAAATTTGCAAGATACAAGATCAATATATACATTCCATTATATTTCTATGCATTGTTACTGGTAAGTATTCCTTTCCTGAGGTCTGGAGCAGGGTGTCTGCAATCTACAGTCCCTGTGGGTTATATCCGATGGGCTCTGTATTTGTGAATAAAGTTTTATTGGAACACAGTCATGCCCATTGCTTGACATATTGTCTATGGCTTTTTTCCTGTTACAATGATAGAGTTGAGTACCTGTAACAGCGACTTTACGGCCTTCACAGCCTAAAAATTTTTATTATATAAACTTTACGGTAAATGTTTGCTGTCTTGCAGGGTCTAGAGTCTAGCATTTTTCTCTCTCAAAAAGATGACCAATTTGAAATAGCTCCCACTACTGGTCATTTGTAAACTGTTATAATAAAATATATTAAGATATCATCCTAGGTTGGAACTTCATGACTATTTTCTAAAGTAAACCTACATTACTATAATGGTTTTTGTAATGCGCTTATTAATTCTTTTTTTAATTTACTTATCCATGTGCCAAATATTTATTGAATGACTAGTATCTGTCTATGACTTCCTTAAGGGAATCTATGCAAATACATTATTGTTCTTGATTTGATGTTAAAAAATTTGCATTCTAATGGAAAAGACAGGAGAGTAAAACAGTGTGATATGTGTGTGGTAAACATACTCCTAGGGAGGCTGTGGAATTGCAGGGATGTAAATTGATAGAAATCAATTCCTGAACAGAGGTAAGGGGTAAAGAGGTAAGGAGATCTCTTAGATATTAAAAATGAACTGGGGGCGCCTGGGTGGCGCAGTCGGTTAAGCGTCCGACTTCAGCCAGGTCACGATCTCGCGGTCCGTGAGTTCGAGCCCCGCGTCGGGCTCTGGGCTGATGGCTCAGAGCCTGGAGCCTGTTTCCGATTCTGTGTCTCCCTCTCTCTCTGCCCCTCCCCCGTTCATGCTCTGTCTCTCCCCATCTCAAAAATAAATAAAACATTAAAAAAAAAAAATTTAAAAAAAAAAAAAAAAAAATGAACTGAAGGGGCACCTGGGCTGGGCATCCAACTTCAGCTCAGGTAATCATCTCACTGTTCGTGAGTCTGAGCCCCTCATTGGGCTCTGTGCTGACAGCTCAGAGCCTGGAGCCTGCTTCAGAATCTGTGTCTCCCTCTCTCTCTACCCCTCCTCTGCTCATGCTCTCTGTCTCAAAAATAAACATTAAAAATTTTTTAAAAATTAACTGTAATTTGTGAGAACATAAATTATAACAAAAAATGTTTATGTCACATTGCAAATGAGGCTATATTGGAGGCAGAAAATAACTGTGATGGAGGAAATATGAGAAGAGTATAGTCAAGTTCAAGTCCTAAGGAATAGATGAGATAGTGGGAATGTTGGGTTAGGTGAAGAAAAAAATAAGGAATAAAGATAAGGCCTTGTGATGATTATAAATTGGAGATGAAGAAAAAAAGATATTTATGATAACTCAGGTTCTGTTTTTTAACATCTGGTAGTTGACTGTGACTTTATTCACATTGATTAGAAAAGTGCAAGGGGAAAAAAAACAAGCTTTCAGAGACCGAGGAGATGGTTCAAAGGGTCAAATTCAGTCAGAAGATAAGTTCTGGAGAGTTAAGGCATAAAGTTGCAATTATAGTTAACAGTTAAGGATACTATATTTTTAAAAAGACAAAAAAAAAAAAAAAAAACAGGCTTGCAGAATAAGAGCTCAGGTTCTCAGCCTTATTGCAGGATTCCAGAGAAATTGAGTACATGTCTAAGTGGAACTGATGCTTTACACTTGGATTCATTCATTTGTTCAAAACAAATAATGCGCTATACACTACCTAGTGTTAGAGTAGATAAATAGAAACAGAAAAACTATTTTGGCAAAGTAATCCAAGCAAGTAATTACAATAAATTGTGATAAATCTTTCATTTTCGTGTTTAAAAAATGATGTTCTTATTGGTAAACATCCAGAGCTCATATCATCCTTTTGCCCAAAACACTTTTATGGTCCAGGGGTGGGGAGAGTCAGGCCTTTGCAGATTCTTTGATTCTCAGACATAGAAGACCCTCAGTTTTTTGTTTGTTTGTTTTTTGTTTTTTTGTCACTTAACAGGTGGAGAATTCAAAGCCTCTCCTGGTAAGACGAACAATAGTTACTGTTTTAAAGAGAATTTTTCACAGCTGCCAAGTCCACCGCAAAACCATGCCTGTGAACTAAAACTCTGGAGAAATCCCAGAAAAGCACCTATGATGCTTCCAGGCAAAAGTCAAATATGCTCATTCTCAAACCACCAGACCCCAGCAAGACTGCACTGAAAATCTTGAATTCAAAACTTACTCAGCAAACACTTTAGTAAGACCTCATGGATTCTTCGTGCTCGTTTATAGTAACCATGATCATTGGAGGCATTATTTCAATACTCTTTCACTATTATAAATTTCGTATCTATAAGGGCTATAATTAATGGCTTCCCATTGGGCAATAACAATGGGCTTCTAATTGCGATATAACATGTAGACTTGCAGACAATGGCAGAAGGTATATCAGAAAATAGATGTTTTAAAATGTCATTCTCCACCTTTTATTTAAAGACTATTTAAAAGACCGTGCAAACCAAAATTGTTAAGATCTAATACTACTGGATCTCAGAGCCATCTTGAATACTTCCAAAGAAAACCAAGGTTGATGAAAACAATACCATGCCCTCTTATGATGTTTTCTAGGAAGAGTAATTCCTATACTATTTTGATACCTCTGAAAAAGAGAGAAGGGGAAACGGCAGCTAGCTCAAGATGGAAATTTTGGATTGATACCTCAAGATGGAAATTTTGGATTGATACCTGTTTTCACAGTTATTGACTATCAAGAATTTGATCTTGGGATGGAAAAAAAATTAAAAACCAGTAGACCTAAGGTAAGTCTAAGACAAGACAAATTGTAGGCTGCCCTCATTAATGTGTACATGCTCAGAGGCCCTGGAAATCCAGTTAATAACCTTGGGTCAGTGAAGAAGAGAACTCTCCTTGACTTTATAGAGGTCATTTATGTTCATCCCAACTTATTAAGGTGAGAATAATGATCAAACCAAAATTTTCTGCAGTGAAAAGGCTCAAGAACTAAATAGAATAGTCTAGAGTGTGCCTTTTACCCATGTGCAAGCAGAATTGTATTCGTTACATAAATCTTATTAACCAAAACAAGTACCAAAGAAATGTTAACATAGAACGTAATGTACTATCAGCATTATCATACAATATGTAAAAGAAAATTATGCTCACATATATAACATATGTTCAGCTATTTCCAGTTACCAGTATAATTCAAATGAAATTCATAACACCTTATGAACCAGTCAAAACAAATACAAAATCCCTAAGAGACTTATTATATTGTTGTATACTTTTATTACAGGTTTTGCTTTAAATTTCAGAATGTAATGGATTTCTAAAATAGTAGAGAATAGATCTATAATCAAAACACTGGATATAATGATGGGCATCGAAGCTCTTGTCCACTTGAAGGAAAATACACCTAAGAATAATGGGATAAATGGGTAGAAAGAGGGAAAGTTTCTCTATAACCCTAACTCCATACCATTTGAGTATATACCTATTTAAACTACCTGGGAGGCCAGCCCAGCCTAGCTCCCAATAATTGAGGTAGCAAGCCCTAGAGAAATAGATCATAATATACCTTTATTGCCTAACTTTGTCTTTTCAAAGGAACCTATTTAATCGTAGAATAGCCCGTATATAGAAGCCTTTCCCTGGTGAGCATCGGTATAGAAGAGGGAGAGGCTAACTGGGGAAATGTGGATTCCATCACCATTTGTAGGAGGAATGGGGATCTTAAGGGTTTTCATTTTTTAAAACATGTGTACAGATTTCATCGTATCAGTAAAGCCCTTTAATTTCCTTGGCACTATGCAAATAATGATTCCCTTATTCAAATAGAGTCTTCTGTACCCTGAAGCACAGAGCCAACTCAAAAATACGAGGAAGTAAAAATTCAAAGTCCAAATATTGCCCTTGCAGTGTAAATAATGCTAATAATGATAACAACATAGGGTGGTTATTTTTTCTCCTTACGTATACTTTTGATGGCTGTTATTAACCGAGTGTTACTATAATTCATGTATATATGATAAATAGCACACAGTTGAGCCTGTATCTTCACATACTGCTGTTGTGTATATATTATATAAAATATGTATGTACGGATAACCAAACTAAGGTGTAACCATACAATAGATAAGTACTCAGCAATAAAAATGGATAAACTATTGATATGTGAAACAGCATGGATGAACGTCAAAAGCATTATACTAACTGCGGGGCACCTGGGTGGCACAGTTTGACTCCTGATCTCAGTTCAGGCCATGATCTTGTGGTTCTTGAGTTCAAGACCCGCATTGGGCTCAGTGCTGACAGTGTGGAGCTGGCTTGGGATTCTGTCTCTCCTTCTGACTTTCCCCCACTGGTTCGTTTTCTCTCTCTCTCTCTCTCTCTCTCTCTCTCTCTCTCTCTCTCAAAATAAATAAACTTAAAAAAAAGCATTATGCTAATTGAAACACACATACATAACAGACTACATACTGCATGGCTCTGGGCACTTGACATCCTGGAAAATTTAAAACCATACAGTCAAAAATCTCTCAATGGGTGCTGGGAATTTGAGGAGGAAGGAGATGGACTACAAAGGGGTACAAGGACAGTATTGGGGACTGTTACAGAATACATTTGTTAAAATGCATAGAACTGTATATCCAAAAATGAGTTTTATTATATATAAATTATATCTAAATACAGCTGAATAACTTCTAGAAGTTAGGGCACATATCTGTTTTACTTGCTTTAAATATGCAACAGACATATTGAAGTTTTGTAAATGTGCTTGTCAATGATAATGATGCTGATATTGGTGATGATTAGCATCCTCCAAGGCTCACTGGAGAAAACATGGAGGTCTTAATGACAAACCAAAGTTTGTTTTTCCCCACCTGAATATATTATAATTTCAGGGACTTTTTTTTTTTTTTTAGCTAGAATTCAGTAGTGATATAGGCTTGAGTGTACAGCTTTCCTCTCTACAGTTTCCCAGTGGGTCAGAGGTTTCACATTGACACTGCTCCAATGCCTCTGACAGACCCCTCCACCCAACTTGTTTTTGCTTCTAGCAATGTTCACCTTCAAACTAGCCCAAAATTAGTGGAAAAGTTATCGTCGGCTATAAAGAAAAACAGATAAAGAAACCGATCAGCATATAATCATAGGCTTGACAAAATCCCCCAGTTTTTAACAATCTATTTTTAATGTACTCAGAGATTTAGATGTTCTTCTGGGAGTCGTATAGGAATATTCCTCCTTCAAATAGTCTGTCATCCTCCTGACTCAAAATTATAAGCTGGCATATTTTTAAAAATAAGTGGTAATGTTTACAACTTAAGTATTATTTATAAATAATTAATCCTTGTTTAAACTTAGTTTTAGAGCTAGGGGTTTGTAGACGTTTTATTTACAGCAGTTTTTTTCCGTTGAAAGGCCCCACCGTTTTATTTAGTTGGTTCGACTAGATTATATTTACATGCACTTTGGACTTCTATCAGTTAAATGCTGTAACACTACTTCTGTTTATGTCATGATGAAGTGGTTACATTTAAATATTTTTTTATTTGTGGTGCCTGTCCACAAGGTAGACTTGATATTATTGTTTATCCAACTGAAATAATAAATTTAAAGAGGAAGGGGATGAAGTCTGAAAAACAACAACAACAACAACAACAGAGTAGATGGTATCTGAAGAAAGTTATACCATTAGGAGAATACACTAAGATTTTGAGAAGGAGATAGGACACTAAAATCTATAGGCTAAGGAAAATGATCCCTTCCCACTCCTAGAACTAAAAGTGTCTTAAGGTAGATATTAAGCCATATTTTAAAATTCAAAAAATAATTAAAAGAAGTCAAGAAATATGTCAAAGGTCTCAATGTTTTTCACCAAAGGAGGATAACTTCTACATTTATTCATGCATTATATGCCTTCAAATGTGTTTAATTGACTAAAACCAAAAAATATATCAGGACAACAGATCTGTATCTCAATGCATAAGCAGTTAACCCGCCCCTGTCACAAACATGACCAGAACACCTGCTGCATACAAGATGCTCTAATAGCCTGGGTCTTATTGTTAATTAGGTTACAATCAAAATCTTTTACAGTGGAGTGACCTTTAAAGTATGATTTCTGGTGCCCACCAGAGCCATAGAATCAGAAGGTCCTAAATGTGGAGTCAGGGAATTTGAATGTTTTTACCAATTTCTCTACCCCCTTACCAACATATAACAACACACTTAATAACCATGAATAAGCTGATGGTGGTAATCACTGACTTAGTTTTGAAGGTAAATTCTAGTTTTGAAATTCTTCAGATATGTGATAAATGTAACAAAGAAGAGTGCTCTAAGCCAGTGCTTCAGGCCATTTTCTGCCTACAGTTCATTAACTCTCTACTGGCATGATTTATACCATCACATTCATTTAGCCTTTAGTTCCTTTTAGTTAGCCACAATGGACTCCATCTTTTAAACTTTGCTTTTATGACCTATATATCTGCCTATTTGACATTATGTCCAGTTCAGACCACCTACTTTTTCATAAAAGCCACCAAAACCTTAGCATATTGACTGAAGAAAGATAAAAATCAGTGATCTGAGAACAAACATTATTCCTTTATATAAAATACCAAAATTGTGAGCATTCAGGCTTTTTCCCTTCTGTTATTTAGGAAGGCATCCTGATATATACCAGCTGAAAACTTTTAAAACTCTATCCTTTTAATCTTATGCTCTGAGAATGATCTGCAAATTCCAATACCAAATTTATGTTGGCCTTGTAGATGCCAAAGAATTTCTTAGAGATACAATCATTCTGGCACTGAAGTTCTGCAGATGATTCCTTGGAAGAAAATTAAACAAGACAGTTATCTGAACATGTTTAAATTACCTTTTTAGGAATTTTGTTGCACTCAAGGACAGAGTTCTACTTTGAGGGTTTTCTTTAACAATGTGAGAATTTGCAAAAAGGAAAAAAAATTAAATAGAAACTGATACAATCTAAACTCTCATTCTAGAACAGATGTCTGTGCAAATACCAAGCATGAGAGGATGATAGAATGTGGTTTGTTACCCCAAATAAAAAGCACTAAATCATTTAACCCATTTGAGCCTTTTCTCAGTCAGAATATGCAACATAATTTTGATTTTAATGGCTTCAAAATAATTGACATTTTTCCCTGCACACTAGATGTCCAATGAAGGTTTACAAGCAGGCTGTAGCTTTCATAGTCACTCAAGGACCCAGAGTGATGCCCCTCCCCATCTTGACCGATGATTAGAGCAGGAAGTTGGGAATGTAAATTTTGCAATGGCTCTTAAAACTCCTAGAAACACAGGATATCCATTCTTCTGCTCATGTTTCCCTGGAGAAAGTACATCAAGTGGCCCTACCTTTAAAGGGAGCAGAAAAGGGCATTCCTGCCATGTGCTCAAGGAAGAGGAGAATGAATTATGTGCCAAACCGTGAGACCATTACAGAACCAAGGCCATACTTTTCAAGAGTTTGGAGAAAGGCATCACATAATTATAGGCTCTGATGATGACACAGAGACCTAGTGAAACAACAGCCTAGGGAAGTGCTGAGTCACAAGCAAAGAAGCATATGCAATGACCCAAGTCACCTGTGAAAGGGAGGGTAGGTAGAGAGCCTCTTACAATCAAAGCCAGTAAATATGGAAGGATGAGGGCAGATGGAGTAAGCTTAGAAACAGAATGGAAAATGGGACTCGAAGTATTTTTCTCTCCCAATTCATGGTCAAATATAGGAAATTTCTAGGGTGTCTTGGATTTCAAGTGGAGGTATAGTCAGAGCAACTAGACATTGTGTAGGCTCTATTGTAGTACATTTTTATTATCATACCAATGTTATGTAAGCTCAAAACTGTCCAATGGATTTATTAAGTAATTAATGGTGAAAGTAGTCACATTAGCATTCAAAACAAGAATTTAAAATAATGTAGTAGCCACTTCAAAATCAGGATTGGCCATTTTTAGATTTACATTACTTGGCAGTCAAGGTAACGCTGTTTGATCATTGCTACTGAAGTTCAGAGGCTAACATTTATTCCCATCTATGGGATTAGTCCTTCTCCCACCTAGGAAAAAGTAAATGTTGAATGATTGGGGAAGATGAATACCTGTTAATTGTGGTTTTTAACATTTTAATTAATAACTATGCTTCAGGGATCATGCAACAAGATGGGTATGACTAACACTACCCTTAAAATACCATAAAAAATCTCCAAAATAAGGGCATGATATGAAGAATCACCAAGGTCTTTTTTTTTTTTAAGTTTTTCTTTTTTTTTGTTTTTGTTTTTTTTTTTTTTTTTTTTTTGAGACAGAGAGAGACAGAGCATGAACGGGGGAGGGTCAGAGAGAGAGGGAGACACAGAATCGGAAGCAGGCTCCAGGCTCTGAGCCATCAGCCCAGAGCCCGATGCGGGGCTCGAACCCACAGACCGCGAGATCGTGACCTGAGCCGAAGTCGGACACTTAACCGACTGAGCCACCCAGGCGCCCCAAGAATCACCAAGGTCTTAAACAAAAAATTAAAATACTCTCTCCCAGTCTCATTTCTACCTCAAATCCTTTCATTAAACATACAAAGCAGGATAGAATATATCGGTCTTCTTCACTAGACTGAGGACTCATTAGGGCTAGGGATCAGGACTTTTTTCTGGGTTTCCCCAGACCACTTTTTTTTAACATAAAAACAAGCAGTATTTTTTTTTTCTTTTTGTGGCAGGGATATTTATGAAGACTTCTGTGACTTGCCTGGCAAGTAAAATGTGGGTAGAAATTAACATCACATCATTTCTGGGCAGAAACTTTAAGCACCAGTATGGGCTTTACCATATGTCCTTCCCCACTGCCACAATAAATGGTAATGTTCTAGACAGAGATTCTACTAATCTGGATTTCCAAATTAAAATCATGTGGAACAAGGCCTCAACTGACTAGCAATGGACATGAGTGAAAAGTATTCTCTGTTCTTATGAGCAACTAACGTATTAGTATTGCTACCTCAGCATACACTAGCCTAGTCCTGACATATGCGGTACATTCAGAACAAAGCAAAAGGCTTCCAAGAACAACAAAATGCTATTAAGGAAAACAATAGTTGAAATAGAATCCACCAACTAAAGCCTGTGCCTTTTTTTATTTATAGCTCATTTCTGAGACTCAAGTTTAGATTCTGAATATAAGATCTGAAGGTCAGAAAAGTCAGAAAAGTTCAGTCACTTGGTCAATTTCACAAAGGACTTCAAAATCCATGATCTTTCCATTGTCCCATGTGTCATGGAGATTCTTATTTTGCATAAAGGAAAATGGAGATTGGGGAAGTTAATTGGTTACCTCTTCATAACTGAGCTCAACTGACTCCATGCCTGGTGTTAACTCCACTACTATAGTAAGAATACCTTTGTTTTTGGAAAAGGCACTTGATTTTATATTCTAGAAAAGTTATACGGCTGACTTTAAGTTATCCTACGTGCATACCTTCCATTCCCTTATCCTTTCCACCTTCTGTGCATGTGAATTGAAACCTTAGCTCTGCCTCTTAGTAACCATATGAACATAAGTCAAATACCTATAAAGTGGTGACAAATACGTAAGGCCCCAGCACACTCTAAGAAAGAAGACAATTCATAAATTTTTATTTCTGTCCTATGTGTTCTATGTAAGAGTCCGTACTGATGAAGATGAATATAGCCGGGGCACCTGGGTGGCTCAGTTAACCATCTGACTTCAACTCAGGTCATGATCTCAAGGCTATTCATGAGTTCAAGCCCCACGTTGGGCTCTATGCTGGCAGGCAGAGCCCACTTTGGATCCTTGATCTCCCTCTCTCTTTTCCTCCTCAACTTGTACTCTCTCCCTTTCTCTCTCTGAAAAATAAACTTTGGAAAAAAAAGATGAATATAGCCAAAAATATGAGCAGTCACAGTTAGAAATGGGCCTCAAAAAATGTGGGTAAGCATGTATTTTTACTTCCTTTGACACCCATTCATCAAGAAAAGGTATTGCCCTATGACATCAAAGTTGAGAATTAGGCAGATTGGATTAAATATTCTCATGTTAACATTTCAGAGGTGTTGGGGGAAAAGGCAAGAATTCTACTTTCTCTTCTGTATTAAAAAACTAATTAAACTCCAGAAATTTCCTGAATCCACTCCAGGTTAAGGAAGCTGATTGACAGTACTCCAGGGTTTGAGAATACCTGACAGTTAAGTAGAAAAGTCAGGAGTCTGTTTCAGACTGGAGGTTCACAGTCTGTCATTCAGGCTCTACTCAACAGGGCTCAAAGAAAATGAGAGATGCCCTAATGGGTTTTCTGGCCCCTATTGAGATCAAAGGCAGTCGGTAACTTGGCTAGCCTTTCTTCTCTGTCTTTCCCAATCCTCCTGCCCTTCAGATGATTCATCTGAGCCCATAATCAAGGATTTTGGGGGCCTGAGTGAATTTTGCTATAACCCTGAAAAGGAGAAAAAAAAATAGTGCACTTAAAGGGAAAATAGTTATCCTCAAAAGGACATTCAATATCCATATTCTATTAGCAACCTTGCCTACCCTTCTATACATTCTATAATCTGGTAATGGATCTACTTGACATTTATAAAAGACATCTAGGCTGTATCATGTTCTTCCCTCTGGGAGATATTTATAAAATTGCAAGAATGCTTCCTCTCTATCATGTCTAAGAGAATACTAGAAATTACAAGTAGAAGTTATTGTATTATCTATTAATTCTCAGTGAAAAAAATTTTCAGCCCTAATTTTTTTTTTTTTAATATCAGCTTCCTCTAGTATACCATCTGCTTCGTTTGGATGAAACTGGGACTCCGCCATTGCTCTTTGCTGCTATACTCCTAGGTCCTCCCTTTGCTCAGGCTTTTCTTCTCTGAAATGAAGTCAGCACTTCAAACCCTGTAGAAAGTAAATGTATCTGCTATCTAAAGTTTCTTCAGTTTGCAAGCAGAAGATATATGGGTTATTTAATTCCCATTTCTATGCCTACAAAAGTACACTACCATCTTCTACTTGTTCCACAGTAGGAATATATCTGATTTATCTTTTGCTTTTTACACTAAATGGGAAGGCTTCAAGCCAGGTCTTTCATTCTGGAAAATGCTTATCTTTTATTGGAGGAGAATTCTTTTTGTTAATGCTATTCTAAAACTCTCCACCTTGTGAAAACTGGTTCAACTGCTGGCCAGGTTGAGTCAATATAAAGTGGTTACCATGGTGGCTAGTGACTTAATGAAAAAGAATCAGTGGGCTGCATTTTGGACCAGCAAATCAGGTCAGAAAGAAAATAACCTTTCTTTTCTGTAAGCTTCAGTCATTTTAGTTCAGGCCCTGTCTAAAGTCTTTACATCATTCTGAAAGATTCAATTGTCGAGCACTGAAGAATCTATCTATCTTCGCTCTCCTACAAGACTCCTTTATGGACTCCTAGATTCCTGATGAAGCCAGAGGGTTCAATAATTATTATGTCTATATTTTGTTGCTTCCAACAAAATATGAATTGAAATCTAGATTTTTTTCTCCCCTCCCCACCCCTAAGATATTATGGTATGGTTTCTTTCAGGTGGCTAGCTCATTTTGTTTGGTGCTAATGAATCAAGGATTATAAAATCGAACCCAAGTGAATCAGTTAAGTTTGCCTGTGCTTAGAGTTCCAGATACCCTGCACTGAATAAGAATGTAAATGAAGTACCATCAGTGGACAAACAGCCAAAAGTACTTGCTTTCCAGATGGAAGGTTAATAACTTCATTTATATGCATAAAGAGAATCACTAAGATGTTGAAATTTTTCCATGAATAGACAGTCTCAACTCTTCACATAACCTGTACATAGTTCAACACTCTTAAAGCAAGGCACTTTATTTTCTATAATCTTAGAGCTAGAAGTCATCTCAAGAGGTCTTTGGATCTGGCTCCTTGCCTTCCAACAGGTGAATTTGAATTTTATTCATTGCTTAGCTCACTCCTTCTGGAGATGGACAACAACCAGCAAGCCCTTTCTTAGTGCCCTTTAATATTCTTAAAGACAAAGTCATTCCTTTATCTTCTCATTTCATTAATCATAATATGCAATTTTTAGCATTCCAATTACATATTTAATGTATTTATCTTCGTTTTTAGAATATTTTAAATGTTTATTCATTTTTTGAGAGAAAGAGGGCACATGGGAGGGGGGTGGGCAGAGAGGGAGGAAGACACAGAATCCAAAGCAGGCTGCAGGCTCTGAGCTGTCAGCACAAAGCCTGATGCTGGGCTCGAACCCACAGACTGACAGATCATAACCTGAGCCAAAGTTGGCTGCCTAACTGACTGAGCCGCCCAGGTGCCCCTAATTTATCTTTTTTGCCCTGATTTTGTAGAGAGTCACTACAATAAACACAACAATTTTTCTTCCTGACCCGAGTCTACAGTGACCCCATAGAGGATCATGAAATGAACTCTGAAGAAAGTAACTCATTTAAATGTGTTCATTGGATTACTGAAATATATATATATATATATATTTTTTTTTACAAAGAATGGCACCTTAAAGCATTCATCTATTTACATCCCATTATTAGCTTCTCCGAGGATTAGAAGTGGTATCCTTAATAATGTCAACATTTCTTAATGGGACTAGAACCATTTTATATTGCAACTGTTATTCATTTGCTGCAAAGGCATTTCCACCAACAATCATCATTGCCCCATATAATGGGAATAATGTGCCAAACTGGAAACAGTAGAGGGAGATAGCACATGTCCCTTTAAAAAGGGACATCATACATGGCACAGCTGCACTTGATTTAAAGGCTCCCATAGCTAAAATGTTTGCCTGAGAATTGAGTCTTGGGTAAGCATTATTTGCAGAATAAATAAAACAAAGTCCCGATCTGTTAGCCACATAGATAATTTGACCTGTAGTATTACAATGCTATTAAAAAGAAACCTAAACAGCCTGAAAATAAGCCATCAGACAGAAACATTTTAAATAGGACCTAATAAAAAATAGAGAATGTTCCATCTGAGACCAGGAAAAGTAGCAAATTTTAACTTAAAATCAAGGAGTGACCACTGTTGCAGATGGAAAAGAGCATAAGTGTCAGTAACAACTGAAAAAGAACTTTTGACAGAAAATGAAAGATTAAGAAGAATAGAAGAAATATCAGTCACATAAGGGCAAAACCGAGAGTCTGAATGTTCATAATTCCTTCTTTTACCTCCAAAATTAGAGAGCACTACTTCAGGGTTATTCCAGCGAGGGTGAGAGAATCTCCTATGGCTACTCTGCAAGTTAGATTTGCTCTGTTTGCTTTGTTTCACAGGCAGAAATGGGTCTTCTATACCCATAGAGAATGTAGGCTTCATTGTTGTTGGCCAGCTAGTGGGACAACACGGGTCACTAATTAGATTGTTATCTAATCCTCAGTTTGTGTATGGATGCCATTATTCCAATAATGCCAGGGCCATTATTTTTATTACTTTGTTGAGAATTTGGGTGATAAATCTGTAGATGGTTAAGAGCAATCCAGGGCTGTTCCCATTAGTGACATCAATGATTCCTTAAAATCCATTTTTGTGATATTTAATTAAAATCCACATGTCTATCAGTATAGAAAACATTAACTAAATGAAATTGAATTTAAGAAGTCTTCTTTGCAAATAAATCATGGGTCCAGATGTCCACTGGGTAGACAGGAGCAATTAGGCAGAAACTTTAACCTTGACTCTTTGCTCTTAACCCTCAGTGAATCCTTTTGCACTTCCACTGCAGAAGCAATAGCATTTCTTCATGCTCACAAAACTTGCATGCATTTGGATTGCTCAAGTTATTTACATGAAATACACCTTTCATAAAATACAGTGTGTGTGTGGGTGTGCGTGCGTGTGTGTGGTATGAGGAAGGTTGCATTTGTCAAATTCCTATTTATTCTAAATGTTGGATTAAATGTTATCTTTTCACTTTTTTGATTTTTTAATTTTGAATTCCAGTTAACACATGGTGTTCTATTAGCTCCAGGTGTACAATATAGTGATTCAATAATTCCATACATCATTGGGTGCTCATCACGATAAGTACACTCCTTAACACCCATCACCTATTTCACCCATCCCCTATCCCCATCCCTTCTGGTAACCATCACTTTGTTCTCTGTAGTTAAGAGGTCATTTCCTGATTTGTCTTTTTTTTCCTTTGCTTATTTGTTTCTGAAATTCCACATATGAGTGAGATCATATGGTACCTGTCTTTCTCTGACTTATTCCTCTTAGCATTATACTCTTCAGCTCAATGTTGTTGAAAATGGCAAGACTTCATTTTTTAGTGCCTAAATAATATTTAATTGTGTACGTACACACACACACACACACACACACACACACACACACACACACACACACACACATGGCTTCTTCATTCAACTACTGATGGCATCTAAACTGCTTTGACAATTTGGCTATTGTAAATAATGCTGCTATAAACACAGGGGTGCGTGTATCCCTTTGAATTGGTGGTTTTTTTTTTTAATTTGGGGGGTCAATACCCAGTAGTGTGATTACTAGATTGTAGGGTAGTTCTATTTTTTAAATTTTTTGAGGAACCTCCATACTGTCTTCCCAGTGGCTGCACCCGTTTGCATTCCTACCAACCGTGCACACGAGTTCCTTTTCCTCTACATCCTCGCCAATACTTGACATATCTTGTGGGTTTTTTTTAACTCCTTTAGGTGTAAGATTAGGTTGTTTGAGATTTTTCTTTCTTCTTGAGGTAAGCCTGTATTGCTATAAACTGCCCTCTTAGAACTGCTTTTGCTGCATCCCATAAAGGTTTTGGGACCATTATGCTTTAATTTTTGTTTCCATTCACTTTTTTATTCCTTCTTGGATTTCTTAATTGGACCACTCATTGAGTAAATGCTATCTTTTTAAATAAAACTTTCACTGACAGCTAAGTGACCCCAGAGTCCTTTGGACTCTCATAATTTGGTCATTCTTCTAATCTTCAACAGTCATCTAAATACAACATAATTCTTTACAGAGTCCATGGAATGGTTAAGAGCAAAGACAGAATTATTTAATCACCAGTATAATCCTGGATTTTACCACAATATATAGCATATGGGCACCCCCACGTATGTTAGCATGGGCTGAATACATGAATGAGTTTTATCCCAATACTGCCGAGCTAGCCCAACAATTATTACTGGCTCCTGAATATCAAATTGCTAACATGCACTACAGTCTTATAAACAAGATATATTTTCTGTGCTCCTTAGTCTTTTATTCTGAACTACATGTCTTGACCAGCTGTCTTTAAGATGCACATCAGAAACAAGGGATACAGATATCCATCTCATGTCCTGAAGACATGCATATGCATGTATGTGTGTGTACAAACATTTATATGTGTATTCCTTATTTTCTACATAAGGACATATTCAAGTTCATACCCAAATTACCTTGTTAGTGGCCTTCCCTGGTCTCTAATCAAGGTATTTCACATTCCTTTCTCTCTTCTTTGATCTAGTAATGTTTGTTAGCCTGTATTATGTTGTGGTCCTTCTTCTCTAGGTTTTTTTTGACACTAACATCTGAGGCCCCTACAGCAGCTGATTGACCAAATGTCCTTCTGCTTTAAAAGCCTAACTATATATATCAAGTTAAAGTTATTTTTTGGCTAGAACACTATATAGGTGATATTTTGTCCTCATTTTGTCATATTGGGAGACACGTCATGGCAATTTGTGCCATTAGGAGTGATGCTAAATTTAGTCATTCTGATAAGATGTTATCTGACAACTGACCCATTATGAAGGTAAGTTTATTACATTTTTAATAAGTATTTGAGTTGATGCTTTCAGATTAGGATAAACTGATTTTCATTGTCAACATCAATTTTTACAGTAGATGTTATGAAATAATTTTCCTAGTTTTAGCATTACTTCTCTATTTAGGAGTTGATAATTTTCTTGAAGAGTTTTCCCTTTGCTCTGCTTAATTTTTAAGTCTCCTTCCTCCAACAGTAAGATACTATGTCCTCATTAATATGTTTAGACACTTGATCCAAAAAACATATATTTAAGATTGGTACACTAATAGCATCAAGACCAAATCTACACATAATAAAATATCTCTTAATACTTTTTAAGATTAGTAAAGTTCCAAATATGTGCCCAGGGATCTAAATTTTTTCTTTGTACTTATTTGATTTACACTTAGTATTATTTATATTTATATACAGATTTGGTAGGTTTGTCTCCTTTATCCATATGAATATATAAGTGTTTTTTAAATAAATATTAATCTAGTTCAAAATCTCAAAACCATATAAAAAGACCTATATTGAAATCTTATGTTTTATCACTTTATCTTTACTAAACATCCACAGTCTTTTTTCATTAGATTTTATATTATGTGTATAAAATTATCTGGAGATATATACACACATATCCTGCCTGGTACTTAATGTTGTGGCTCATGTAAAATCTTTTATGTAGCTCTCACTTTCTCCAGTGTTTTGGGGTTTTTTTTCCTTTGAAACTACAGTTCCAATATTGCCTCAGTTTGTAACTTGCTGCTGTCAAGTCCAATAACTATGTAATTTCTTTTTGACAGGATAATTTTCCTAGAAGCTCTGAAGACTGTATTTTAAACTCTAATAGTTTTAATAGGGTATATTTTGTAGTCTGTTGCCCTGCATTAATTTTCCCGGTTACATGCTAGATGCTTTAGAGGTGTATTTTTGAACAACCATATTCTAGAGAATTTTCTTTCATTGTAATCATAGCCAATGGATTTATTTTAGGGACTCCAGTTACACGTATGTTGGAAATTCATTGCCTATTTTCTGTATCTTTTCTTCCCATTTTTACTTCATTTCACTTCTAAGGTTGATTTTTCACATCTTTTCTTGATACTGTATTTTTAATCAAGCCTATGGTCTCTTGAACATTTTAAATTTCTAAGAATAAAATCTTTTCACTGTTGAAACTGAGCATTAGCCTCCCCATTTTTTTGGTCCAATTATTACATTTTGAATTTCTGGCACAATATTTGATATTGCTTGCCTTTTTTGTTTGTTTTTACCTCCAAATGTTTCTTTAAGCACATTTGAGTTCACAGACTGGTGCTCAATTTTTTTCTGTTTTAGTTTTTTGGAAGTTGGCAGGGAGAATTTTAAACTAAAATGTTCTCATCCTCATTTTCTGTTTTCTTAGAGTACATTTCCTTGGATGTCATTTTAACTTCTTGTTTTTGAAGTCCTAAATTCCGGACCAGAGTTGTATTTGTATGTGAACTGGTTAAGTGCTTTGGGGGACTTACTAGGAAAATTATCCTGTCTCAAAGAAAATTAGATACTCATTGGACTTCACAGCAACAAGTTTCAGAGTATCCTCTTCTGATATAACAATATTTATAATTTAACCAATATGTAATTTGGGGGAGCTTGGTGGATGGGTCTATGTTACTGTTCCTTCTGATCTTACAATTGATGAAATAGCTCTACTTTCCCTTTCCCACCATGCCTCCAAGGGATTCCTTATATTTCCTGATTACCATCTCTCCTAAAACATGGTAATGAAAGTAACATTCCTTCCTGAAAACAAATGCCCCTTCCTGTTCTTTAAAAAAAAAAAAATTAACGTTTATTTTTGAGAGAGAGCGAGCATGTACACACAGGCAGGGGAGGAGCAGAGAGCGAGGGAAACGCAGAATCTGAAGCAGGTTCCAGGCTATCAGCACAGAACCCCATGTGGGGCTCAAACCCAAGAATGTGGGATCATGTCCTGAGCCAAAGTCAGACCAACTGAACCACCTAGGCACCCCTGCTCCTTCTTGTTCTGTGCATTTTCACATCTTCCTTCTGATTTCCTAGTCGTCAATGCTCAGATATGCCAGGTCTCTGGCATTTCCTTTGCATTCTCTTCATCTGCCTTGAAGTAAGTTTATCTGTGTTTCATCACCCATAGGCTCCCCTATATTCTCTTTTCTGTACTAGGTCTGTTAACACCATTGCAGATTCCTGAGCTGGTTTGGGTGTGTTTGTAGCTCCCTATTTACCTGAGATTTATGAATTTTAACATTCTATGTATCCTAGGTATAGTTAGGCATGGTTAATATTGATACAAACACATTTCAATGAGAAAAGCAAATTGTATATAATGACATTCAACTTTAGGTAGACGTTTTATCTGACAGGAACTGATAACCAAATATTTACCAATTTTAGCACTCATTCAATTCTAGTCTTGAATTAACTGATGATTCCCCAAATGAATTTGAATTCTTATGAAATAATAGGGGAAGTAAATATATGTTGCTATAAAAGCACTGATTAGACCTGGAAAACTTGGAGGTTTGTGTATGGAAGTTTTATGATGAAGTTTTATAATATCCATTCAACAAATACATGGATTTTGTGTGTACCAAGACGCTGTATTTACACTGGTGATACAACTGTTATGACTAAAGAAATGCCCTTCCTTCTTAGAATTTGTATTATCATGAGTAGACATCAAATATCTACAATAGCTGCAGTATAAAACTAAACACTTTGACTAGCATCTCAAATACAAAAATGTAACAAAAAATGATGTATCTGAGTAGATTATTCAGAGGGGGGGGGAAAACCAAAATGGCAAACAACTACAGAAATTCTCAACCTCATTTATATAGAAATAAGTGAATATTTGAATTTTGCTGAAATAACACATTATACTCACCAAAAGGACAAAAATAGAAAGTATACCACTACCACATATTGACAGACAGTGTTAATGGCCATTTAAACTAATAGACCAGTTGTGGAAAGAATCTAGAAGTACTTTGTACAACATAAATATCCCATGACATTGCATTATTATTGTATGTGTATGAATCCAAGAGAGAAATGCATAAGGGTCTTTACTGCATAGTTTCTAGAAGGGACTATATTCAAGGATGGTGTTTGTGGAGAGATGAAGTAGAAGGCAATATCATTGTCCATTAGTAGAGCAATGAGTAAATTAAGTGTGATATACACATAATGTCAAAAGCTATACAGCACTTAGAAACAATAAAATGTTTCTCAATACATGAAAAAGAACAATAATAAACTAAGAACATATAAATTTAATACATTACAAGAATTTCCTATAATGAAGAGTTGAAAGAAGAGGAGATCAGTTATGAAGGGACAAGACAATAGTGTCAGAAAGGAGAGGACTCTTGCAAGGAACAGAAGGGTGACTAACCCAATGCTACACACAGGATCACATCAAAAACCTGAAACATAACAAAACAATATAAAGACAAACTTTGTTCTTGATCAGCCTTTCCTACTTAAGGGCTCATACAAATAATAGTTATTAAAAATCCCATTCCTGGCAGGTCTATGACTTCTGATAGAATAATGATGGTCATTTTCACCATTTTTATTATTTTATTTCTCTCCCAGAATAGCTTTTAAAGCATAAGGATACTTGTTCTTTATTAATTTATCAAACATTTATGCTGACTATATTCACCAGAGAATATAAAAAAATATACAAGTGATGTAAGTGGTAAAAATAAATCCAAGAATTATCAGTGGCTGCTTTTTCTGACATCATTCCCTCAACAATCACATGCACTAATACAAGTGTAGTCCTACCTTCACACACTTCCTTCTTAATGCTGTTTCAATTTCTGATTTCTTATAAATACAGCTACGTGAGTATCTTTTTAAAAATCTTTTAGTATGTGTGGTTGTCCTGTACCAGTTTTTTCTCTTCAAGCATTTAACATTCTATAGATGTTTCTTTCAGTGAAAAATAAAGCCAGTAATTGAAGTTTCCATAAAAATATTTATCCAAAAGTGATGACCTGGAGACACTAAAATCCTGAATTATCTTCTGAATTATTAAGGGAATATTAAATTATATAAAGCTTTTAGTTTGGAAAGGTCAAAAAAAATCCCTTGCTTACCAATTAACAGTGTTTTCTTAAAGTCCAGCTCAAACAATGCTTCACTGGTGAAGACTAACTCATTCTCCAAAATTTTTAAGTAGAATTAAATGTGCATTTTACCCTCATCTTCTATTACTGTTCCCTGGCCTGAAATCAACTTCTTATGCTTCTTAAAAGATTCAAGACTCCCTTCTATGTTCTGTTTGGTGGTGGCGGTAGTAGATGGTTTTGAAGTCTTCTCCCTCTCTGGTAGGTTTGGTCAGTTCCTTTTTAGTTCAGTAATTTTTTTTTTCAAGTTTTGTTGTTGTTCCTTTTAGGATTAATTTGAAATATAACTGTTTGGTGTTAATTTTACAAATACTAATTTTAGTTCTATTCTGTAAAATTCTGGCTTTCCAGTTTGTCATTTAATGTCCCAAGTAAGTTTTTTTGTGTGTGTTTGTTTTGCTCTTAAGTTTCCTCTCTAATCATAATCTACAATATGGTTCCCAAACAGGTGTAATCAGTATCATATGAAGATCTTATTAACTGTATAGATCTCTGAACCTCAACCGATATTTTCTAAGTTAGAATTCTCAGGAATAGATCCTTAAGATGTTAATACATTTCATATTGAAAAAAAAACTGTCAAATTGGTTTCCATACAACACCCAGTACTTATCCCAACAGGTGCCCTCCTCAATGCCCATCACCCACCCTCCCATCCCTCAGTTTGTTCTCAGTTTTTAAGAGTCTCTTATGGTTTGGCTCCCTCCCTCTCTTTTTTTTTTTTTTCTTCCCCTCCCCCCCTGGTCTTCTGTTCAGTTTCTCAGGATCCACATAAGACTGAAAACATATGGTATCTGTCTTTCTCTCTATGACTTGTTTCACTTAGCATAAAACTCTCCAGTTCCATCCATGTTGCTACAAAAGGCCATATTTTATTCTTTATCATTGCCATGTAGTATTCCATTGTGTATATAAACCACAATTTGTTAATTTTTAATAGCCACATGGGACTATCATTTACAATTAGGACTGGGAACTTCTGTCAGCTGTATTTTTATCCAAGAATAATTTTCTTTATCTGTACTATTTTTCTGTGGTTATTTTCTTTCAGCAAAGCAGTCACTTCCTTATTGGGTGCCCAGCTTCTAATTCCCTACTACATAATTCTCTACTTCCAGTGTCACATCATTCTCTGTGCAATACCATGAAATATTGCCTTTCTCCAACACTACCCTAGCCCCAGTTAAGAGGATCCTTGGCATTTGGTGCCCCATTTTAGATAGCCTTGCACTTCACAAAGACTCATACAAAAGTAGCATTTCTAAGAAACACATAGATGTCTCAGGAACTCTGGATCTGGTGTTCATTTCTGGCACAGAACATCCCATAAGCCCAAATACCTACTTTTATATTTAACAGCATCTAGACACCAGGAAACATTTGTTCCTAACCCTTCCCCTACATCCTTAAAAGGAAAGGCAAATACATCCCAATAGCTTGAAGGTTTATGGATAATGGTACCATCAATGTGAAGGAAATCTACTTGTGAGTAATATGAACAATAGAAGCACTTACATAACAGGAAAGAAAAATTCAGTAACTGGATATATCTTTCCAGAGATCAATAATGCAATAGATTCTTGCATATTTATGTGATAGTTGTATGATATTTATATGAAATTGTATCGAGGGCAAGTTTTGTACACACTTTTTGTATTATGTATTTATTATACCCAAAACATCATTGCTCGTCAACAGAATACTAGACCTATATTAAAACTATTAATTTCAATCATGATTGCCATTTGACTTCATGTAATATAAAAAAACATAGCATTACTTTTTCTAGAAATTGTCATTATTAAGACATGTTTCAAGAAAGAATGCAAAATTTTAGTTAATAAGTTATTAGCTTGATTTCTAACTCTTAAATATTTGAGCACAGTTAATGGTGCCTCCATTTACAGTATTGCACCAGGCCCTACAAATAGCAATAATGGGTCTACCCCAACTAACAGTTACAGGAGCTTGCTACTGAAGTAGCTTGCTTCATTTTATTCTTAACCAGTATCATTTTAAGATGCATAGCATCTCATCCACTCACTTTATGTGACATATCAAGTTCAATCATGGCCAACAGTTCTTCTGAGAGTCTGGCAGCCAATGCATGGCAAAGCAGTGTGATGCCATGCTCAAGACCAAATAGAAGGGTTACTTGTCATGACTTTGTTACAGATGGAAAGCGATGTTAGCAGTTCCATTTATTATTGTACCAAAAATATAGTATTTACTTAGTAAGTACTCATTGAGTTGAACCGGACTCATTTTCATTTAAGGTATGACACTGGTAGAAAATCTGAGGGTCTTGCCAAGCAGGAGGTTAACTTTTGATTCAAGATTCATAATTTCTCACATGGGCTATGAAATCACTTTTTAAAACTTCCTTCCTGCCTTTAGTCTTGTCCTCCACAAACTTAACCTTAATGTGCTAGTGTGATAAAATAAATTAGGGAAATGATACTAGAAAGAGTACCATGGAGAGTGTTTGAAGAAGCAACATTATTTTGCTGAGCTCAGCCTGATCAAATGGAAAAGAGATTTCTGGCAGGGGAAATAGCAATGACATGTGATAGTAGACAGGAAAAGGCTTGGCCATGTTCAGGGACCATGAGAGTGACTGTATTGACAAGGCAGAAGAGCAGGACAGCTTACATGGGTTTGGTAGATAGAGACCAGATCAGCAGTATCTCCTTATAGATCATGGTATCTGATTTAATTTAATACAATGAAAAGATATTAATGTTTTAAAACAGAAATGTGACCAAAGTATGATTCACTTTTTAATACCATCGTAGCTTAAGTAAAATCTAGCTAAATAAAACAAATACCACCATTTCAATTTTCTACTGAAAACCTTTCAAAAAGAATTAAATCTTGCCATTTGCAATCATGTGGATGGAGCTAGAGTGTGCATAGATCTGCTTGTGTTTTTTTTCGATACATGTTTTCCTTGTATATACCTGTATCACATTGCTTCTGGATACTCTATCAATGGGAAACATTATCCTTACATTATTGCAAACTAAATTATACATAGGTACATAAACACACACACATGGACTTAATCAAATGATATGATACCCATTACCAAACAATTCAATAACTGAAGAAATTGAAATTTATAGGACTACACTGATTTGCCTAGAAACTAAACTATGGTTCAGTTATGACCCAAATTTGAGAGCTGTAATGAAAATTTCACTTCTTTTTCTGCCTTATGAAGTTTTTTCTCTATGCTTTTGATAAATGAACAAAATCCTTACTAGGCATATCATTATGCCCTGTGAATTTATCAGATTGATTAAGAATCATATTGCCCTTCCTAATTCTGAATAAAGGGACCAAACTTAACAGTTTCAAATGTTTGCATGTTTAAAGACATTAGTTTGTTCAGATCACTATGATTCTTGAGATGCAACTGAGTATGAATGCTTGATTTGCAAAGCTAATTTGACTTTTTTCAAAATCTGGTAGTTACACATTCTAAAATAGGTCAAAAGTTACATGAAATTCACACTGTGAACTAATAATCCTAAAGCAAAGGTCCTATTAGAATAGATTACTTTTTGTAGTTTTTCTCAAAGGTTATAAACCTTCTGGTTTTGTAACACTTTCAACAGACTAAGTAACAGCTATGCAGATAATTACAGCTCATTCATTGCATTTAAATAGAGTTTCAAATGTATGGGTGTTATATTCTTTTACAAGCCCAAAATTACCATGAGGTCTTACACTTAAAAGGAGTTTTACAGTTTAGAAAATACTTTCATATGTACTATTTTACCTTCATGACAATCATCATCCATCACTTCACATGTGTTGAAAAAAACTCAAAAGGGGTAGAAAAATCACTCAGTGCCACTCAGTATATAACCCATTTTGAGACTTAAATTCCATGCAAGTTGCAGCCTATTACATTAGGAGAGGAAATCTTTCCATGACCGAAACTGACAGAGCAGAATCTGAGAGTAGTTTCATGGCCAGTGATGAAATAAAGGTAACTATTATTGCTCTATAATTCTAGTTTTCAAACTTCTTTCACCCTTCAGACAAGACTGTAAGACAACTCTACAACACAGAAGTTAAATATGTCTAACCTGAGGGGTGCCTGGTTGGCTCAGTGGGTTGAGTGTCTGATTCTTGGTTTCGGCTCAGGTCACGGTCTCATGACTTCGTGGGTTTCAAGCCTCTGTGTTGACAGTACAGAGCCTGCTTGGGCTTCTCTCTGCCTCTCCCCTACTCACACTGTCTCTGTTTCTCAAAATAAATAAACTTCAAAAATAAGTGTATCTAATCTGAAGCAGTTCAATAATCAAAATATTATTTATTCCAGCAATAAAAAAAATAGAATGAAATTTTAAAGCTCTAACCCAAGATTATTCATTTAATTTTTATTGGGAACCAACAGTCAGTGGTAAAGGATTCTACTTAATCTTTACTTTAGAAACTGCTATCTTCTCACCTACTGATGTTTTCTTAAAACAAAATCTTTCTTATTCTGTGCAAGAAGTGTTTTTGATATTATAGGGTAATAAAAATATGAATAAAATACTATGATTTCCCAAAGGAATTTAAAAATTATCACGAGACCATTGCATATACAAATGGTACCGTATCTTCTCTAGAAGTAGGACCATATCTAGAAAAAAATACTTTTGTATGATTTATTTTTTTATGAGAACAAGTCATATACAGTTAAAATGGAATTGCGAAAGCTTTGGAAAAGTGAGTACCTTCCTGGACACCAGAAGGCAGACCGCCCTCGGGGAAAAAAGAGATGCTTACACATGAGCTTATATCCTCAGAGGCTTCTAGAAAGCTGGTTTATACATAAGGAAAAGGACAGATTCATCCCTGAAAATCACTGCCAAAAGAAATTAATGTCTACAAATAAAGTTTAAGAAATCCCAATTGGAAATTTAAAAAAGACCATGTAGTGCACATCAAAGCCACTAACTCAGAAAAAGGAGGTGAAAAGAATTCACCAAAGTCCTTAGGGTTTGGGGCTGTTATATATGAAAATGAGGACTATATACTTCAGACATTACAGGGAGGTGAGGGCAGGGAGTGTTGCAGGTGACAATTCTGGTGAGGACTTCAGGAGAAACCTTAATAAAGTATCTGCCAGAGCTAGTAGGAAGCCAAAGGAAAGCAACTTTTTATTGAGTTTATCAGGGGGACTACACAAGGATGAAGAAAAGGCAAAAGTAATTAATAGCTGTGAAAAGTTGTGTTTCCCTTGTCACCTGGTGATCCTGTGAGTAAAGTGAGGGAAGCAACTCATTTTAGATTTCAATTTGTGAGTATGATGCCGATAGTGAACTGGTGTAAGAAACCCTGGTTATCCATAGGCCCTAGAAAATCCTCAGGTGTTTTTGATCTATAGGATCTTGTGATCAATGAATTCAGTGGGGTCTGGGATATCTATTAAGTAAAAAAGAAAATAAACAGGGCTGTAGACTAGAGACAGAAGGACTTCCAATAGTTCTGCTTCCACAGGGAATACTTCAAGGAAAGATGTACCAGGCTTTCACTGACCATCAAAATTTGACTCTTCTATTAGCAGACAATGTCTATCTGGAAAAACATTTATCTTAATGTTATAGACCACTTACTATGGGAAAATCACAATACTAAACACTGTATCTTCTCATTTGAGCTCTTTTTATGATACCAGCTCTGTGAGGTCCTGTATGATCTCCATTTTAAGATCCAAAGATTTACGAACAAATTAATATAGCTCATTAGTGGCCAGAGAAAGATTCAATATTATTATTATCTGGTCCCAAGTTATCTATTCTTAGCTACTACTATAGGCTGGCTTTAAGAAGTCCACATAGGGGCACCTGGGTATCTCAATTGGTTAAGTGTCCATCTCTTGATATGCACTCAGGTCATGATCTTGCAGTCCCGAGATCAAGCTCTGCATTGGGCTCCACGTGTTGAGCACAGGGCCTGGTTGAGATTCTCTTTGTCCCTCCCCTATTCTCTCTCAAAATAAACAAACATACATTTAAAAAAAGTTCATGTCAATATACTGGAAGTTTCCCTTATGCTGAAGAATCACAAGCAAATAATTTTGTATTTGCGTGTGTCTTGTACAGTTTCCCTAAAACCATCACAATATTGGATTCCAGAGAATGAAAAATAGAAAGGTAGTTAGAGAGGGATCAGAAGGCATCTAATCCAGTACTCTCGAGGAATTATTTTACTTCTTTCCACCATTATTTCAGACTTTTCCTGCCTTTGTTTAGAATATTCTCTGAATTATACCCTGAGCCTCCAAATATATTTTTCTATGAAGGAAAAAAAGGGAGGGGAGGAGGAAGAGAACTGAGAAGATAAGGATAAGATATAGTCTAAGCCAACTGACATCATGACATCTATACCTAGGTTAATGGTTTTGACACAATTTCTAGGAGTACCACATTATTTAGTATACATACAATCCAATATTTCCTGTTAGATTTAAGCCAAAGCATCAGCAAATTCTATTCTAATACATATCATCCCAACTAACTCTCCACATAGTCCAATAAGAAGTAGCAGCTTAAAACAAATGCAAGTATTTATTTCTCTGCTTTGCCATACTTGCCTAAGATTTTACAGAAAGCTTTTAAACAAATGTTCCACTTTATAGAGAGAAACTGAAATAACAGGAAGCCTGCAAAGATATATTGAACTGAGACTAATGCCTTAATCAATGGATTGGAAAGATATAGAACAAAAGTACAACTCACAAGTTCCCTTTGTGGTAATTTTGCCTTACTGAATTGATCTGAAACAAAATATATATATATGGTTATTTGGATTGTTCCATCCACTGGATTTTGGCAACAACCAGAGTTGTTTTAGTAAACCAGAGTTTTGTAGCCTGTGGTACCAGAAAAAATAAAATTTGATGATTACTCAAAATGTGACCAACATGTGTATGTCTATACAAAGTTTAACTCCATGTTGTGAAGGAAAGGTCTCAAACCTTAGAAAGCAAGAATGACGTCATTGTAGTGACTACAGAATGAACTTTATAGACTTAGATTCTAAATCAAATCCCCTTAGTAACGGGTTATGTAACAGACTTACTCAATTTTCCTAAGTTACAGCCTTCTCATATGCACAATGGAAACATGTATAGGTATCATACTAAAAATTACATGTCTAAGATACGTGGTATTCAATAAATGGTAGTTTGTTTTAGTTATTTTATATTAGTTATTTAGATATTGTTTTAGTTATTTCGGTATTTTTATTTTACTCTCCCCTTGAGCCCTACTCTCTGCAGTTCCTGGAAACCTACCAGAAGATATAGTAAAGGATAAATGGATTTCTTTTAACCCATGAATACATGAAGCTTTAGATAGATCTCTGCACTGCCATTATGTGCCAAAATCTGGACTATACCCAAGTTTCCTGAAACTAGACTAGTAGTATCTTAGCTACTTCAGAATACCTCTACCAGACAAGTTGTCCTTCTTGCTCTGACATCTCTTAATGGCCTGTGTGACTCCCTCTTCGCTCTTATCGTGTATTTTGGTTATCTTGGTAGCAGTTTTATAGACCTTCATTAGGAACAGAGATTTAACTAATTTTCTGGGTCCTCTAGTAAAGCTCTAGTATTTAAATTCAGGTTGTAGGGGTGCATGGGTGGCACAGTTGGAACATCTGACTCTTGGTTTTGGCTCAGGTAATGACCTTGTGGTTCATGAGCTCGAGCCCTGCATCTGGCTCTGCACTGGCAGCATAGGGCCTGCTTGGGATTCTCTCCCCTTCTCATGCTGTCTCGGTCTCTCTCAAACATAAACAAGTTTTTAAAAAGTCAATTCAGATTGTAAATAGAGAAAGGGCAGGCAGACAAGTAGAAAAGAGATCAGGGAAAACATTAAAACCATTTGCGGTTTGGCCTTTCATTCATAGGAATCACAGAATTATTAGAAAATTGGAGGAAGAGAACACTTAGAGAGGATTTAGTCAAAAACTTTATTTTTGAGTCAACTAAGATTCAGGGAAGTCATATAGTTTGAGAAATACACATATTAACTATAAAAACTGCATTCATTCAATAATGAATACATTGAGCTAGAATGAACCTACAGACTTTGGTGATTTTTTATTACAAACATAGGTCATGGACAATGTGGTTAACAATAGGGTGTCAGTCAGGAAAATATGGCCAGAAATATCATCAATAGGTATAGTGCTAATGAAGTCCTTAAATAAAGTTACAGGAAGGATCCCTAAGAGAAGCTTATCAGACTTTACAGTTTTCTCAGCAATGGTTGGCCCTTTGCTTTGTGCATGGGTATGCACCTGACCAGTCATTACCTGTAGTTTTCTGAAGTTATTCAGACATTTTGATGTATTCCCTTAGATACTGGTAAGTTTCCATGGAGACATTCAATTAATTACCTTGTTTTGTATAAAATAATTACAGTAATATTCTCCAGAATAATTTTTTCTGCTTGCAGAATTGGAGTTGTCATCACTTTAAGAAGTTCATGTTCCTTCCCTATGACTGCAGTAAAACTTCTGACAGTTATACTTGTCTAATGCCTCAAATGCTAGATCAAGTTGTTAGAGGAAAAAAAAAGGAACCGGAGAGAACTACAAAATCTTGTTACACGACCACATCATCATGGCATGTGAGCAAAACATAATGCCTTACATCTGGAGTCACAGAAGCGTGATTAGGGAAAACAGAATTGCAGGGTTTCTTCTCATTTGTATCTTCTAGTTTGTAATTCCTTGGGGTGGTGTATTTTTTGCTACTGCTGTAGCAAATTACAAAAAATTTAGTGGCTTAAAACAACAAAACGTATCATCTTATTAGGTCTGGAGGCCAGAAGTCCCAAACCAGTCGCTGGACCAAAAACAAAATGTCAGCATGTCTGGCTCACTCTGGAGACTGAGGGAGCATTCATTTCCTTGTCTTTTTTGCTTCTAGAGTCTATCTACATTTCTTTTCTCATGACCCCTTTGTCTCATTACTCCAACCTCTTGCTTCTATATTCATATCTTCTACTATTGACTTTTTGCCTCCATCTTATAAGCACATCTGCGATTACATTGGGCTGATCTGTATAATGCAGGATAATATTCCCATTGTAAGAACCTTAAACTCAACCACAGATGCAATGTTCATTTGTCCTGCATGGCAACATTTTTCCAGATTTTAGGAATTAAGACATGGACAACTTTGGAAGGCCCTTAATAGACTCTACAGGTAGCTCTTTCTTTACTACTTACTACTTCACTGAAGGGCCTAGCTCAGGTACACATAGCTGAACAGAAATTTCAGTGATAATCACAGAGAGAAAATCCTTTATAACAAGAAAGCCCAGTAACAGGAGTGAAAACCATGAACAATGGGCTTGGAAGGGAAAAAAAAAGAAAAGATCATTCCAGACTGGGTGACTGATAGGTGACCATAAGTGTCTAAAAACTGGTGACTCTCATAAGTAGCAACAGGAAAGGAGCTTTAGGCTCCCCAATACAGGTAACACTTGTGCTCACATAGGACACGGTTCCTCAATCTCATGCATTTCTCTGTATGGCAGGCTTCTCCCCTACTTTATTTCTCCTCCGTGTGCCCTAGGTTTTTTAGCCTATGCCATGGAGATAATGCACTTGGCTATAGAAACAGCTCCTTTTGCAAGGGTGAAACCTTCCTTCTCATTTTAAGACCAAAATTTTTTCCCCTAATAGATTAGGATAATAAAACAACAGTAACAAATTGAGTGAGTACTCACTAACACTGTTCAGTCTAGGGGAGGAAAAGTACTTGAGATTCAAGGATAATGAGCTGCTAAGCATGGAGGAATGTCAGTATTTTAAACTATTACCCCTACTATTGGTTTCAGATTGCATGTTGCATTTCTATACACCATAATGAATCATAAGAAATTAAGAAAAAAAATCCCATTTAAAATCGCACCAAAAATAAGATGCCTAGGAATAAATCTAAACAAAGAGGTGAAACACTTGTACTCTGGAAAACTATAAAACACTGATAAAAAAGCTAAAGAGGACACAGATAAATGGAAAAAGATCCCATGCTCTTGGATTAGAAGAAAATATTGTTAAAATGTCCATACTACCCAAATCAATCTACACGTTTAATGCAATCCCTATTAAAATACCAACAACATTTTTCACAGAGCTAGAACACACAATCCTAAAATTTGTATGGAAACACAGAAGACCCCAAGTAGCCAAAGCAACCTTAAAAAAAAAAAAAGAAAAGAAAAGCTGGAGACACCACAATTCTGGACTGAAAGTTATATTAGAAAGCTTTAGTAATCAAGACAGTATGATACGGACACAAAAATAGACACATAGATCAACCAGAACAAAGTAGAAGATCCAGAAATAAACCAATAATTGCATGGTCAATCTTAGAGGAGTAATAAATTTACAGTGGGAAAAAGACAGTCTGTTCAATAAATGGTTTTTGGAAAACTGCATTCTTCCCAGCAAAATGCAAAAGGATGAAACTGGATCACTTTACACCATATACAAAAACAATTTAAAAATGGATAAACAATCTAAATGTGAGACCTGAAACCATAAAAATCCTAGAAGAGAACACAGGCAGCAATGTCTGACATTGGCTAGAGGTAGATTCCCTGAGGCGAAGGAAACAGAAGTGAAAATAAACTATTGGGACTACATCAAAATAACAAACTTCTGCACAGCTAAGGAACCAATCAACAAAACTAAAAGGCAATCTACAAAATGGGAGAAGATATTTGCAAATGTCCTATCTGATAAAGGGTAGTATCCAAAATACACAAAGAACTGATAAAACTCAACACTTAGAAAACAAATAATCTAATTAAAAACTGGACAGAAGACAAGAACATAAATTTCTCCAAAGAGTACATCCAGATGGCCAACAGACACATGAAAACATGCTCAACATCACCCATCATCAGGGAAATAAAAGTCAAAACTACACTAAGGTATCTCTCACACCTGTTAGAATGGCTAAAATTCAAAACATAGGGAACAGGTGTTGGCGAGGATGTGGAGAAAAAGGAACCCTCTCACACTGTTGGTGGGAATGCAAAGTGGTGCAGCTACTGTGGATAACAGTATGGAGAATCCTCAAAAGTTAAAAATAAAAATACCTTATGATCCAGCAATCACACTCTTGGATATTTACCCAAAGAATACAAGAACACTAATTCAAAGGGATACATGCACCCCTATGTTTATAGGAGCATTATTTACAATAGCCAAGAGCGGGAAAGCAGCCCAAGTGTCCATCAATTGATGGATGGATAAAGAAGTCCATATACAATGGAAATATATTTGGCCATGAATGGAATGAAATCTCGCCATTTGCAGCAACATGGATAGAGATAAAGAGTACAATGCTAAACAAAGTAAGTCAGGAGAAGACAAATACCGTACGATTTTACTCCTATGTGGAATCGAAGAAGGAAAACAAATGAGCAATGGGAAAAAAAAAAAAGAAACCAAGAAACAGACTCTTAACTATTGAAAACAAACTGATGGTTACCAGAGGGGAGGTTGGTGGGGGGATGGGTTAAATAAGTGATGAGGATTAAGGAATGCACTTGTTGTGATGAGCACTGGGTGATTAAAAACTTAAATAAAACATCAAAAGAGAATATTTTTAACTTCATATTGAATTTTGTAGCATAATTATGAAGAGAATAAATTTTGTAAAAGTATTCTAAGGCTTAATCAATTTTCTCTAGAGTGTATATTAATCCACCTATCTTTAGTTCTGTTTACTCATCTTGATATAAATTCATTCAATCTTTCAAGAAAAACTTACTGTTATCTCTTATGTACTATGCACTCTTCAAGGTATGTGGACAGAGTAATAGATCAAGTAGTCAAAGTCGTGGTTCTTTTTGTGGAAAAGAAAAAAAATCCATGAAAAGAATGTCAATGACATTCTACTTTTTTTTTTTTAATTTTTTTTTTCAACGTTTATTTATTTTTGGGACAGAGAGAGACAGAGCATGAATGGGGGAGGGGCAGAGAGAGAGGGAGACACAGAATCGGAAACAGGCTCCAGGCTCTGAGCCATCAGCCCAGAGCCCGAGGCGGGGCTTGAACTCACGGACCGCGAGATCGTGACCTGGCTGAAGTCGGACGCTTAACCGACTGCGCCACCCAGGCGCCCCTATGACATTCTACTTTTAAAAAAAAGTTGTAAAGCAAATCAAGGGAGTAAAGAGTGACAGTGCTACCATGGGGGTGATTAAGGAAGGCCTCTCTGAGGAGGAAGAGCCCACATTAGTCTCGAAGAAAGGAATCATGCCATGTGAAATACTTGGGAATAAAGTTTTAGGCACAAGAAATAAAGCAAGAGTCCTGAGGCAGGAACAACGTTAATGTATTTAAGAAATACTCAGGAGAATAGTGTGGTTGAAAGAGGGTAAGAAGTAAAAACACATTGAAAGTTAGTTTAAGGAGGTATTCAACGGAGACATAATGTACAGAATTATATAGGGTTGAAAGCTATTGGTAAGAAAATGACATGATTTGATTTAAAAGCATTATAGGGGGGAAAAGTAAACACATGGGTCATCAGTTGAGATAGACTGCAGAAGTCTGACTGGGAGCTGATGGTGCCTTACACTAGAGTTAAGAGATAGGAGTTCTAAAAATTTAGATTCTTTATATTTTTTCAAAGCAGAGACCATGTGGTTTGTCAGATGACTGTACAGAATAGAGAAAGTCAGAGGTCAAAGAGGATTCCTAACATTTTGGTTGTAAAGCACTATTTAAAAATGAAGTCGTATATAAGCTGTAGAATACTGGTGTAGAAGGTTTAGGGGTTGTTTGTTTGTCTTTTTAAATCTGTTTTAGATGTTAGGTTTTAAATGAAGGGTTCATAGTCACCCAAGGGGAAATGTAGCTTTGGGATATATACAAGCCAGGAAATGTGGAGAGGAATTGCGGCTGAAATTCCAAGTTTAGGAGTTACTAACTTATAATGAATCCACCTATTTTCATTTAAAGGGCTTATTTCTTTCTTTCTTTCTTTCTCCACTGCTCACATGCTACTCTACAAACTGCAGATATTCCTATATACTAGAACAATCCACTCTGGTTTCATAAATTTCTTATTCTTTATATTTATTTCATATAACACTATCTACATTTCATTTAGATCGTTCTATCAGAAGTTTGCAACAAGAGAAATGAATCAAAAGACAGATTGGTAAAAACACTGATTCAACATGTAAGAGTGTATTTTAGGGTTAAGTAAATAATGGTTAATCAATTTATCAATGATATTTTCCAGAAATTATGATTTTTGTTTGCCTATAACTTGGTAACTTCAGAAACTGAATATCAATATAAAATAACAACCCACTACCATATAAATATACTAAATTTGTAGATTGAACAGTCTATTCAAAAATATTTACTGGCCCTTTGCTATATGTAGCATCAATCTAAATCCTAGGTATACAATTAAGAATACAGACAAAACTCCCTTCATGAAGTTTACATTCTACTGCAGATCTAGTTTAAAGAAGTAAAAATTAGCTTAAAACATATGTGTGTGTGTGTCTCCATCTCCTTGATGTATACATTCACATATATGTATATGTCTGTATGTACATATACACAGTGTGTGTACGTTATCAAGGAGAAAATATGAAATATTAGGAAGTGGATGCCATTTCTTATGAGGTACCCACAAAGTCTCATTGAATAGGTGACTGCTGAGTAAAGATATGAAAGGAAACAAATTTGAGGCTGAAGATTACATAACCAGAGAGTAATGCCTGCCTGGTTAAACTGCCTAGATATCATCATGAGTCAGATAGATTCCATGTGTTTCCCTAAAAATCCAAATGGCAATTCTTCCTCTAAATTTTAGTTAAGAGGTTATTTATTCCTGAATGAAAAACCATAAACTCTTGTAACCTCAAAATACCCAAACTTCTTGAATTGTGTAGGACCATAATTATGAACATATTAAAAATTCAAATCCTCACACACACACACTCATACACACACACAATCACACCAAGTTTAACAAGTGTCACTGAAATGAAGAAAGAACCAAACTTAACTCAGAGCAGTGTCTTCAGGAAAAAAAAAAGGAATTATTTCTAAATGTGGCTTGGCATTTTAGGAAGTTATGGGAAAGAATAATTACTAGAAGTAATCTTCCCTTTTTACTTAAATCATGGAAATAGCTCATGATATTTGAATTTCTGAGGTGATCATATTTATCCATACATATGTATTATAGGTAAAGTAAATTGTCACTGATGTTAGATATTGCAAACAGAATATATTCCTTCAGTGATCTACTTTCTTTTTTTTTTAATATGAAATTTATTGTCAAATTGGTTTCCATACAACACCCAATCCTCATCTCAACAGGTGCCCTCCTCAATGCCCATCACCCACTTTCCCCTCTTTCCACCCCCCATCAACCCTCAGTTTGTTCTCAGTTTTTAAGAGTCTCTTATGGTTTGCCTCCCTCCCTCTTTTTTTTTTTTTTTTTTTTTCCCTTTCCCTCCCCCTGGTTTTCTGTTAAGTTTCTCAGGATCCACATAAGAGTGAAAACATATGGTATCTGTCTTTCTCTCTAGGACTTACTTCATTTAGCATAACACTCTCCAGTTCCCTCCACATTGCTACAAAAGGCCATATTTCATTCTTTCTCATTGCCACGTAGTACTCCATTGTGTATATAAACCACAATTTCTTTATCCATTCATCAGTTGATGGACTAAATTTAGGCTCTTTCCATAATTTGCCTATTGTTGAAAGTGCTGCTATAAACATTGGGGTACAAGTGCCCGTATGCATCAGAACTCTTGTATCCCTTGGGTAAATTCCTAGCAGTGCTATTGCTGGGTCATAAGGAAGACATCCAGATGGCCAACAGGCACATGAAAAGATGTTCAACGTCACTCCTTATCAGGGAAATACCAATCAAAACCACACTGAGATACCACTTCACACTGGTCAGAGTGGCTAAAATGAACAAATCAGGAGACTATAGATGCTGGAGAGGATGTGGAGAAAGGGGAACCCTCTTGCACTGTTGGTGGGAATGCAAACTGGTGCAGCCACTCTAGAAAACAGTGTGGAGGTTCCTCAAAAAAAAAAAATCAATGAACTACTTTCAACAATACAATAAATCCAATAATGTTTACTGAGTACTTCTAGAATGCAGAGAATTCATAGAAGTTAATACTATTATCTTAAGCACGTTTTTGTATTAGCATTTTGTACTTGCTTTTGTTTGGTAGGTTCTTCCCCCAGGTCTTTGCAAAGGTAGTTACTCAAGTCTCAGCTGCAAAGAGAGGTCCACTTTCACATCATGGCCAAAACAACAGCTTAGCTCAATCTTCCCCTCACTGTTAAGGATTATGATCTGATATTATACTATGTTGTGTAGTATGCTACATTATGTATTTTTTTATGTTGACTGTATTTTATTGATACACTGATTTCTTGATATGTTCATTACACTCCCCAGTAGAAGTGAGCTCCAAGATGACAAATAATCTGTTTACTATTTTGAGTCATGCACCTATCTGGAGTAGTGCCTAGAACATGTAGGAAGTTCAATAAATATTAAATGGATTAATAAATGAAAAGGTCATAGCAAATGTCATCAAAATGCCCATTGTTTAGTAGATCATTTTATGCATGTAGCCTTCAGTTTAAAATAGCTTAGAGTAAGAACAAGAAAAAAAAATCTAAATAGCCTTAAGTTTTACACTGAAAATTAGAATCATAACATTGAAAACCCAGAGAGAAAAACAGTTAACAGGCTCTTGACCAGAACACTTGGCTTTCATCTAATTTTATGTTAGGAAAAAAGGAAAAAGTCAAGTTGTTCAAAGAATCTAGTTGCAGGAATAAAACATTAAACATTAGAAATATTAAATAAAATGGTGACAGTATTATGTTAAAATAACCAGCATAAAAATTAGTTTTAATATTCTAATGTAATTGAAAATGTTAAATATTCCACAATCACATTGTTATTGTCCTTTCCTCACCCTACGAAATTAATAATTCTATATCTACTTGTTCTGCAATAGAGTCCCAAGTGATGTCCAAACAACAATGAAATCATTTCCTTCTAGAACTTTATTAAGTCATGAGGACGAGAAAACAAAAGCATGAGTTAAATACAGACTATAAGTGAATAGGATAAAACTCAAATTTAATACACCAATATGACAATTGAGTTAACATCTTATCATAGGCTGTAATTCATTTCCTCTTTCCAGTTAAAATTCTACCAAAAGTGTCATTCATGGTATAACCCAGTATTATCCAATCTTAAACTTACTGAACTACTAGAAGCCATTCTATTTAGTCTGAAAATATTTTCTCTATTTTAGAATCTATGCCTATTCTACTTGTGTTTCCACAGCAAAAAGTCTTCATTCGCCCTTTCTTCAAAAATTCCAGTGCCTTACTATTTTACAAACAAACTTAATGATTATAAGTAGAAAATTTTCCATCCCTCACCAATATAATCCCCCTGGACACTGGCCTTCCTTGCTTAAAATTTTTCAGTAATCCTTCACTGCCTCTAAAATAAAGTTTAACTTCCTTTCAATCACATAAACATCTAACCACAATCAACCAAATGTTATTACCAACTATGTTAGGTTCTCTGAAAGTACTTTCCAGCAAATCATATATATTATGGAAAAAAAAAATCCTCTCAACACACACCTTCAACCTTTTGCAAAATCGAATTACTTTTCCCATTGCAATCAGTTTTCTTCTTCACGTGTAATTAAGTCTGTTTAGAAACCTGAGTTTTACTCTTTCATAAAACTAGAAAAAATTTCCTAAGGAGGTCTCTATATTCTGAACTCACTTTAACTCATACTTACCTATAATATGACTATTAAAATGTAAATTTAAGTTTTTTTTTTAATTTTTTTTTCAACGTTTATTTATTTTTGGGACAGAGAGAGACAGAGCATGAACGGGGGAGGGGCAGAGAAAGAGGGAGACACAGAATCGGAAACAGGCTCCAGGCTCTGAGCCATCAGCCCAGAGCCCGACGCGGGGCTCCAACTCACGGACCACGAGATCGTGACCTGGCTGAAGTCGGACGCTCAACCGACTGCGCCACACAGGCGCCCCTAAATTTAAGTTCTTTGAAGGGGAAGAAGATGATGGCCTAGGAGGACGCCGGGCTCACGGCATCCTGTGGTTCACTTAGATTCCACCCACACCTGCCTAAATAACCCAGAAAACCACCAGAAGACTAGCAGAAGGGATTCTCCGGAGCCAAGTGTAGACGAGAGGCCCACAGAAGAGGGTAGGAAGGGCAGAGAGGCGGTGTGCACTACACGGACTGGCAGAAGTGAGCTAGGGCAGAGGGACGGCCTGCTGGCCAGCAAAGCCCCCGAGTCTGGCTTGCAAAAACGGAGGGGCCGGATGGAGTGTGTTCTGACAGCAAGCGGGACTTAACATCTGGAAGGTTATAAGTTAACAGCTCTGCTTGGACAGCAGGAGGGGTGGAGAACAACGAGAGGGAGAGTTGTTGAGCCCCTGACGACAGAGCTCAGCTTGGCGGGAAACAAAGGCACTGGCCAGCGCCATCTCCCTCGCCCATCCCCCAGCCAAAATCCCAAAGGGAACCAATTCCTGCCAGGGAACTTGCTTGCACCGGGCAAACACCCAACGCCGTGCTTCTGCGGATCCAACCCTCCGGCAGGTCTGACTCCCTCCTGGTGCCGCAGGTCCCCTCCCGAAGCAGATCTCCAAAGGAAAAGCGAGCTGAGCCTGCTCCCCCCACCCCTACCTCTGTGCACCTTGCCACCTATGTGCACCCTGTGCACCCCAGCTAATATACCAGATCCCCAGCACCACAAGCCTGGCAGTGTGCAAGTAGCCCACAAAGGCCACGCCACCCCACAGCGAATTCCACTCTTAGGAGAGGGGAAGAGAAGGTACACACCAGTCTGACTGTGGCCCCAGCAGTGGTCTGGGGGCAGACATCAGGTCTGACTGTGGCCCCGCCCACCAACGCAAGTTATTCAAGACAGCACAGGGGAAGTGCCCTGCAGTTCTGCACAACTCCAGGGACTATCCAAAATGATGAAATGGAAGAATTCCCCTCAAAAGAATCTCCAGAAGATACCGACAGCTAACGAACTAATCAAAAAGGATTTAAACAATATAACAGAAAGTGAATTTAGAATAATAGTCATAAAATTAATCACTGGGCTTGAAAAGAGTATAGAGGCCAACAGAGAATCTACTGCTACAAAGATCAAGGGACTAAGGGACAGCCAGGAGGAGCTAAAAAATGCTATAAATGAGCTGAAAAATAAAATGGAGACAACCACAGCTTGGATTGAAGAGGCAGAGGAAAGAATAGGTGAACTAGAAAATAAAATTATGGAAAAAGAGGAAGCTGAGAAAAAGAGAGATAAAAAAAATCCAGGAGTATGAGGGGAAAATGAGAGAACTAAGTGATGCACTAAAGAGAATAATCTACGCATTATAATTGGTATTCCAGAGGAGGAAGAGAGAGGGAAAGGTGCTGAAGGTGTACTTGAAGAAATAATCGCTGAGAACTTCCCAGATCTGGGGAAGGAAAAAAGGCATTGAAACCCAAGAGGCACAGAGAACTCCCTTCAGACATAACTTGAATCGATCTTCTGCATGACATATCATAGTGAAACTGGCACTATGATCAAGGATCAAGAGAAAATTCTGAAAGCAGCTAGGGATAAATGTGCTCTAACATATAGAGGGAGACCAGTAAGACTCGTGACAGATCTCTCTACTGAACCTTGGCAGGCCAGAAAGGAATGGCAGGAAATGTTCAATGTGATGAACGGAAAAAATATGCAGCCGAGAATCCTCTATCCAGCAAATCTGTCATTTAGAATAGAAGGAGAGATAAAGGTCTTCCCAAGCAAACAAAAACTGAAGGAATTTGTCACCACTAAACCAGCCCTACAAGAGATCCTAAGGGGGATCCTGAGAGACAAAGTACCAGAGACATCACTACAAGATGAGACCTACAGACATCACAATGACTCTAAACTCATATCTTTCTATAATAAAACTGAATGCAAATGGACTAAATGCACCAACCAAAAGCCAAAGGGTACCAGAATGGATAAAAAAACAAGACCCATCTATTTGCTGTCTACAAGAGACTCATTTTAGACCTGAGGACACCTTCAGATTGAAAATGAGGGGATGGAGAACTATTTATCATGCTACTGGAAGTCAAAAGAAAGCTGGATCAGCCATACTTATATCAGAGAAACTAGACTTTAAATTAAAGGTTGTAATAAGAGATGAAGAAGGGCATTATATAATCATTACAGGTCTATCCATCAGGAAGTGCTAACAATTATAAATGTCTATGCGCCGAATACAGGAGCCCCCAAATACATAAAACAATTACTCACAAACATAAGCAACCTTATTGATAAGAATGTGGTAATTGCAGGGTACTTTAACACTCCACTTACAGAAATGGATAGATCATCTAGACACACATTCAATAAAGAAACAAGGGCCCTGAGTGATACACTGGATCAGATGGACTTGACAGATATATTTAGAACTCTGCATCCCAAAGCAACAGAATATACTTTCTTCTCGAGTGCACATGGAACATTCTCCAAGATAGATCACATACTGGGTCACAAAACAGCCCTTCATAAGTATACAAGAATTGAAATCATACCATGCATACTTTCAGACCACAATGCTATGAAGCTTGAAATCAACCATAGGAAAAAGTCTGGAAAACCTCCAAAAGCATGGAGGTTAAAGAACACCCTACTAACGAATGAGTGGGTCAACCAGGCAATTAGAGAAGAAATTAAAAAATATATGGAAACAAAGGAAAATGAAAATACAACAATCCAAACGCTTTGGGACGCAGCGAAGGCAGTCCTGAGAGAAAAATACATTGCAATCCAGGCCTGTCTCCAGAAACAAGAAAAATCCCAAATACAAAATCTAATAGCACACCTAAAGAAAATAGATGCAGAACAGCAAAGACACCCTAAACCCAGCAGGAGAAGAGAAATAATAAAGATTAGAGCAGAAATAAACAATATAGAATATAAAAAACTGTAGAACAGATCAATGAAACCAAGAGTTGGTTTTTTGAAAAAGTAAAATTGATAAACCTCTAGCCAGGCTTCTCAAAAAGAAAAGGGAGATGACCCAAATAGATAAAATCATGAATGAAAATGGAATTATTACAAACAATACCTCAGAAATACAAGCAATTATCAGGGAATACTATGAAAAACTATACGCCAGAAACTGGACAACCTGGAAGAAATGGACAAATTCCTAAACGCCCACACACTTCCAAAACTCAATCAGGAAAAAATAGAAAGCTTGAACAGACCCATAACCAGCGAAGAAATTGAATCAGTCACCAAAAATCTCCCAACAAATAAGAGTCCAGGACCAGATGGCTTCCCAGGGGAGTTCTACCAGACATTTAAAGCAGAGATAATACCTATCCTTCTCAAACTATTCCAAAAAATAGAAAGGGAAGGAAAACTTCCAGACTCATTCTATGAAGCCAGTATTACTTTGATTCCTAAACCAGACAGAGACCCAGTAAAAAAAGAGAACTACAGGCCAATATCCCTGATGAATATGGATGTAAAAATTCTCAATAAGATACTAGCAAATAAAATTCAACAGCATATAAAAGAATTATTCACCATGATCAAGTGGGATTCATTCCTGGGATGCAGGGCTGGTTCAACATTCACAAATCAATCAACATGATACATCAAATTAATAAAGGAAAAGATAAGAACCATATGATCCTGTCAATTGATGCAGAAAAGGCCTTTGACAAAATTCAGCATCCTTTCTTAATAAAAACCCTTGAGAAAGTCGGGATAGAAGGAACATACTTAAAGATTATAAAAGCCATTTATGAAAAGCCCACAGCTAACATCATCCTCAATGGGGAAAAACTAAGAGCTTTTTCCCTGAAATCAGGAACACGACAGGGATGTCCACTCTACCGCTGTTGTTTAACATAGTGTTGGAAGTTCTAGCATCAGCAATCAGACAACAAAAGGAAATCAAAGGCATCAAAATTGGCAAAGATGAAGTCAACTTTCACTTTTTGCAGATGACATGATATTATACATGGAAAATCCGATAGACTCCACCAAAAGTCTGCTAGAACTGATACATGAATTCAGCAAAGTTGCAGGATACAAAATCAATGTGCATAAATCAGTTGCATTCTTATACACTAACAATGAAGCAACAGAAAGACAAATAAAGAAACTGATCCCATTCACAATTGCACCAAGAAGCATAAAATACCTAGGAATAAATCTAACCAAAGATGTAAAATATCTGTATGCTGAAAACTATAGAAAGCTTATGAAGGAAATTGAAAAGATACAAAGAAATGGAAAAACATTCCATGCTCATGGGTTGGAAGAATAAATATTGTCAAAATGTCAATACTACCCAAAGCTATCTACGCATTCAATGCAATCCCAATCAAAATTGCACCAGCATTCTTCTTGAAACTAGAACAAGCAATCCTAAAATTCATATGGAACCACAAAAGGCCCTGAATAGCCAAAATAATTTTGAAGAAGACCAAAGCATGAGGCATCACAATCCCAGACTTTAGCCTCTACTACAAAGCTGTCATCATCAAGACAGCATGGTATTGGCACAAAAACAGACACATAGACCAATGGAATAGAATAGAAACCCCAGAACTAGACCCACAAACGTATGGCCAACTCATCTTTGACAAAGCAGGAAAGAATATCCAACGGAAAAAAGACAGTCTCTTTAACAAATGGTTCTGGGAGAACTGGAGAGCAACATGCAGAAGGTTGAAACTAGACCACTTTCTCACACCATTCACAAAAATAAACTCAAAATGGATAAAGGACCTGAATGTGAGACAGGAAACCATCAAAACCTTAGAGGAGAAAGCAGGAAAAGACCTCTCTGACCTCAGCCGTAGCAATCTCTTACTCGACACATCCCCAAAGGCAAGGGAATTCAAAGCAAAAATGAACTATTGGGACCTCATGAAGATATAAAGTTTCTGTACAGCAAAGGAAACAATCAACAAAACTAAAAGGCAACCAACGGAATGGGAGAAGATATTTTCAAATGACATATGAGACAAAGGGCTAGTATCCAAAATCTATAAAGAGCTCACCAAACACCACACCCAAAAAACAAATAATCCAGTGAAGAAATGGGCAGAAAACATGAATAGACACTTCTCTAAAGAAGACATCCGGATGGCCAACAGACACATGAAAAGATGCTCAACGTCACTCCTCATCAGGGAAATACAAATCAAAACCACACTCAGATATCACCTCATGCCAGTCAGAGTGGCCAAAATAAACAAATCAGGAGACTATAGATGCTGGAGAGGATGTGGAGAAACGGGAACCCTCTTGCACTGTTGGTGGGAATGCAAATTGGTGCAGCCACTCTGGAAAACAGTGTGGAGGTTCCTCAAAAAATTAAAAATAGACCTACCCTATGACCCAGCAATAGCACTGCTAGGAATTTACCCAAGGGATACAGGAGTACTGATGCATAGGGGCACTTGTACCCCAATGTTTTTAGCAGCACTCTCAACAATAGCCAAATTATGGAAAGAGCCTAAATGTCCATCAACTGAGGAATGGATAAAGAAATTGTGGTTTATATACACAATGGAGTACTACGTGGCAATGAGAAAGAATGAAATATGGCCCTTTTTAGCAACATGGATGGAACTAGAGAGTGTGATGCTAAGTGAAATAAGCCATACAGAGAAAGATAGATACCATATGGTTTCACTCTTATGTGGATCCTGAGAAACTTAACAGGAACCCATGGGGGAGGGGAAGAAAAAAAAAAAAAAAAGAGAGGTTAGAGTAGGAGAGAGCCAAAGCATAAGAGACTTAAAAAATGAGAACAAAGTGAGGGCTGATGGGGGGTGGGAGGGAGGGGAGGGTGGGTGATGGGTATTGAAGAGGGCATCTTTTGTAATGAGCATTGGGTTTGTATGGAAACCAATTTGACAATAAATTTAATTTATTTTTAAAAATGTAAATTGAAGTAAAATTATGAACTCAATTCTTTAGTGACATTAACCACATTTCATTTTCTCAAATGGTCACATGTAGGTAGTGGCTACAATACTGAACATATGGGCCAAGGGGCTGCCTTTTGGGAATGTCAACAGAACTGAAGACTTGAATTTTAGAAAACAAAGGGGTTAGTCAGATACAACAGACTTTATTTCCTAAGTGAGTGGTTGTCCTTTAGAAGGAAGATCTAACTTTGTATCCCCAAAGGTCAAAGCTACTAACTCTAAGAAAATGGATTTTGGCACCATATTAGGAAATGATTTGTACCCGGGCCATAAAAAGTAGAAGACACTTCTTCACAAGCATAAAATGTATGACCATGTGGTAGAAATGTATACAGGAGATTTGAGCCCTCAAAGAGTAGCTGAGTTATGTGACTGTAAGGACGCATCCTACTACTGGTACAGTTAATGTCCTGAACCATCAGTGAAAGTTAGTGTTTCTTTAAATTCCCTAGAGAAAAGTTCTGTGAACACTGCAGTATATACTCCTAAGCCTTTGCTCAGCACTATTGAACTAGAATTTCTGGGACAAAGATCTGATTATCTATGTATTTAAATACATGCCCAAGTGATTCTAATATTCAGAAGAGACTGGGAAACTGAGGTAAGTGATTAAGTATCCAATCCTATCATTAGAGGAAACCTAATAGCACTATTTGTGAAAGGCTAATAAAAAGGCCTATAGCTGCATATGGAAAAATAAGCAAAGTTGAAAAGGTGGAACAAAGAAGAAATGCATTTTAGGAGTCTTGAACTCAGGAATGACTATAGCATATTAATGAACCAATAAGAGATAATGTTGCCTTTTAAAAATACTTAAAGTCTGAAAATAAAAAAATAGACATTTTCTTCCACTAGATGTTTACAATTCCAAAGTATAACTCATGAACATAAAAAATGGCGATGACATCTTCATAGAACACTCCTCAGACCTCTGAAGAAAAGCAGGAGTTACTGGATTGATTTAAGCTTGGGAAGGTAAGAGTATATATACATGGGATCCAATATATATCGTTTTAAGAAGAAACAAAACATTTTTGAATAAATAACATTTTCAAGTGATGAAAACTTGGTTCATGTTAAAGAAACCATGTAGCATTTCCTTAACTGGCATAGAGAAATTTACACAGTGGTTACACAAGATAAGAGGAGTGAAGAAGATATCAGGAACAAGGATAACAGACTAGTATGAATGGCTTTCATTCAGTAAGTATTTATTGAGTAACTACTCTATGCCGAGCACTGCACTGAATGTCAGCAAAGAAGGAATATTTCATTATATCATAGCATTTATGTGCTTCTTAATTTGAAAATGAAATAACAGTAAGTGTTTTTAGGTGATAATTACCGTAATTATGGGGTATGAACATAAGGATGGCAAGCTTTCCTTGAATTCAATCATGTTGTTCTGGCATACCTTTTAGATGCATCTCTTGAACCAGAATTCAATGGTTAGGACCCATAGACTACACAAGAAAATTGAAAGATAAAATACAACAACCACTCAAAAACTTAAGGTTATAAGGTCATTGATATTTCCAAATAGTGTATTATACTCCTACATTATTCAGATTTTCTGGGTTTTTTTTTTTTTTTTTTTTTTTTTTTTTTTTTTTTTTTGCACTTCACCAAGTCCATGCAGGTCTGAATTACATAAAATGATGAACTACAATCTGCATCACTAATATCGATAATGGATCTGAGACATTAGCAGAGAAATGATGCAAGAAGGGGATCAAAGAGGGCCTAGCTATTCCAAAAGAGGCTACCAGCACTTTAAGATTTCCACTTTCCCTTCTACTCACAGGATGCAAAATTAATCTGGAAGAGGATTTAACAGACCCCAAATCATAACACCTAGAAAGTCTTTTTTTATATGCATAAACAGTTCATTAGACATTTTCATTAGAGGCTGAATTCTGTTGTGTCTCTTACACAATTTATTGGTTCAATAAAGTTTTATTTTTAATGTATTATACACTAGGCATTAAGTAAAACATGGGGATATAGAAATTATTAAGACATGCTACCTAGCCTCTGGAATTTCATAATATAAAAATCGAATCGGAAACTAATAACTAGAATACTCATTAATTTTGTAGAAAGTTTGCACTAGGAACCATGCAAGATGTTCTAGATTCAACAGTGAGGTATGGTAAGCAGAATAACAACCCTTCAAAAAGGACTAGGTCATAACCACAAAACCTGTAAATTTGTTACCTTATGTGACAAAAGGAATTTTGTCTTTAAATTAAGGATATGGAATTAAACAGATTATCACAGATTATCCAGGTAGGCTGAGTAGAATCATGTAAGAATCTTAGAAGTAAAAGAAAATGGTCAGAGTTTGAAGATGTCACACTGCTGACTTTGAAGATGGAAGAAGGGGCCATGAACCAAGGAGGGTAAGCAAGCCTCTAAAACCTACAAGGGCAAGGGAATAGATGCTCTCCTAAAACTTCTAGAAAAATAAAATATATAGCCCTGATGACACCTCGATTTTTGCCCAGTAGCATTCATTTCAGATTTCTAACCTCTAGAACTCTAACACAATAAATTTGTGTGGTTTTAAGCCACCATGCTTGTGATAATTTATTACAGCAGTAACAGGAAACCAATATACTCCCTACTAGTTGTTACAAGCAAATAAAACTTGAGAAAAATATGTAAAAAATAAATACTGATAATTCACAATAAGCAGTTACAGTTGTAAGTCACAGTAGTCTTTAGAGAGAATGGGTGTAGTCTTAACTTGATCCTGAAGAATGCCTGCAAGTTTAAAGATTGAAAACAGAGAGTCTTTTCAAACAAGAGCATCTGAAAATGGTCAACAGTGTAAAATACCAGAACTTGAAAAGAAAAAACTTACTGTAAAATTCAGTGTAAGATAAGAGAATGAGCAGAGAAGAAATGTCACATCATTAACTCCAAAAGGCATCCTCAGCTGCAGTTCATGTCAAGGTCTGTACACTGCACAACGTTACAGAGAGTACAATGTGTGTGGTGCACAAGTGGAGCCATGAGGATGCTCTGGCGAACAGGCAGAGGAAGGTTTGTCCCAGGCCGAGAAGGGCACTGAATGCCATCATAATAGTGTGGCTCTGTCCCATACTCACTTGGGTCCTATATGTGAATTATTAGAAAGAAGCATCCTTAATGGATCTAAATTTAGAAAGATAACAGAAATATGAGAAATGTATTGGAAGGTTCTAAGAGTAAAGGCCTAAGCTATAATTTTATAAACATACACATCCAAACTAATCTATTAGAAAAGGTACACAGGAAGTACCATTAAGAATTTAAAGCCCCTTTGGGGTGCCTGGATGGCTCAGTCAGTTGAGCATCTGACTTCTGCTCAGGTCATGATCTCGCAATTTGTGAGCTGGAGTCCCCCCGTTGGGCTCTGTGCTGACAGCTCAGAACCTGGAACCTGCTTCAGATTCTGTGCCTGCCTCTCTCTCTGCTCCTCCCCTGCTTGCTCTATGTCTCTGTCTCTCTCAAAAACTAATAAACACTAAATTTTTTTTTAAAAAAAGAACTTAAAGCCCCTAACCCATGCAGTTTTTACATTGAGTTACTTGGTATTATCCTCTTCAATTCCTAATTAAATGAAACATCAAGGTGGCAGTTAGAAAGTTTTCCTTTCTTAAAACACTTGCGAAGCAAAATAAATTCTAAAGATCTGTTTTGCTTCATATGGAAGGTGAAATTATCAAAATGAAAGCAATAACCGTTTTCTGTGATCTTTATTGACATTTTGTATGGAGAGAAGAAGTCCTATCAAATTGTCAAATTCATACTTCACTGATTCCTCATACTTTAATTTACATTTCTCATTTTTGACCTGCATTGGAACAATTGCCAGATGCTTGCTAGAAAAGTAGAAAAATTCATGAATTAAGCACCAGCTAATGTCTCAGGAATTCAAAGATTTGCTTTGGCCCAATTCCTTAACTCATCTTGTTCTCTTGATCTTAAGAGAAGAACTAACCTCTGTAACCTTACAGGAATAGTCAACACTAACAAGTATATGGCAATAGAGGAATATTTCAATATAATTGTCTTCAGTGCCATTTTTATATCATGTAATCATGAGAATGTAAAGAAGTTGCACTGTTGATTGGATGGCTAATGAACAAGGAGGAAAAACTTGGGGATGAATGCAGATTACCATTTGATTTTGGCATCCATGCATTGGTAGTTTTCCTCAGTATAGGAAAGAATGAGAAGGATACCAAAATATATTAAAGTTACCATACTCTACAAGGGTCTGAAAGAATTTTCTCCATTCTATTTTAAATTCATCTGACCCTTACCAGAATATTGTGCACAATTTATAACTCTTCAAAATATACTGACTTTGAAAATAATTAAATCAACAAATCGTGGAAAATAGGTAAGTGTTGAAAACATCAAAAAAGGAAAACCGATCTAGTAGTTCCCAAAATGTTTTTCATAGAATGTTCACAGAGTTAAGATGAAAAATTAAGCCACGGTGAAATGAGGTTGAGAAGTTCCAAGTAAGAAAGCTAAAACAGGCTTCTTTGCTTTAAAGCTTACAGAGTCATTAATAGGTTAATGAGAAGAAGGCTGGTTTGTGGCAACAAGAAGGCTGGTTTTGTGGCAGTGACTGAATTCATTTCACCACAGAACCTTTTTGTTTTTCCTTTCCTAGCCTTGACAAAGCCATTGTTCCATGGAGTAACATGTGCTGAAAAGTGCTGTTCTGGAGAAGAGCAGGCAATGTTCCAAAAAAACATTTAGAAAGAGAGATGAGGTCAGTTATTAGTGGGTTATTGCTTATGACTCCAAGGATTCAAAGAAGAGTAAATGAGAGTCACTTAAGCAAGAAACATTTAGGTTAGATGAATAGAAACCTTTCTCATAGGGGAGTTGGACTGTTCAAATGGCAGTGCTTGAAGACAGCATATATCGCAGCAAGTGCAAGAAACAATGGAAGATGCAAATTCTCTATTTCTGTTTGTGCAATGAGAATATCAACTGTTGACATTTGAAAAGCTATAGAAACTGATGGGTTATAAATATAAATCCCACTGGAATAAAAGAACATTCACAGTAAGAATTATCAGGAATGAGAATACTCCACTTCAAGAAGTTTGTGGATAAGGGTAATAATATAACACTGTCAAAGAATGAAGAAAGGCAATGGTTTCTCTAAAAGTGATTAATATTTTGTTGAAGGTGATTAAATTTTAGTGTAACTACTGAAAATTGAAGACCTAACATGAGATGCCAAAATTGGTAGCATCAACGTGATGAAAAATATAAGAGAAGGTCAAAATAAACTAAAGTTCTTCCCATGATGCTTTCCTTGGTGAATATAAAGAGACCAAAATGAGTAGAGTAAGAGGTCTTGGAGAAAATAAAGATACTAGTCTTTTTCACAAACCTATTTTAGGAGTCAGTGAATGTAGTACTCCAATCTAAAGATTTAGAAATAAATGGAATTTGAGAGACATCAGAACTCAAGAATTCAGCTCTGTATGAAAACTTTTGGAAAAATCATTACTCTTTAGGAGAATATTTAAATGAAGGATGGTAGAATAAAAGGTAAAGTAAATTATATTTTCAGAAGAAAGCCTATTAAAGTTAAGTCTGCTTATGTTTTTGAGCATGCATTACAAAATTTTTTAAGAATCAAAATTCTAAGGAGTGAAAGAGGGATGAAATACATGATATGAAAATCATTATTTGGAAAGTCTCTAAGAAATCATGACTTTCTCCAAAGGAAAAAAGGGAGAATTCTAATTTGTTGCAAAAAGGCAGAAACAAAAACATTATTTTTTCACTATCATTTTTCTTCAATATCATTCAGAATGTCAAGAAGCTACCAAATATCTCAAGGAATTATAGAATTATAGACTTCTTTAAAATGAGTTTTATGTTTGCAATAAGGAGTTTATAATCAAGTATTTACTTACTAAAAGACCCAGGTCAAAGGTCAATTTCTACAAGGAAAGTTTCTCTCAGTTCTCCTTTGCCCATATACCTCCTCATCCTAAAGCAGAATGAACTACTCCCCTCTAGGATTTCTATACTTTTGACATTGAAAACATGACTTTGAGTTCATTCAATCAGGAAATATGCATTTTGTTTGTCTCATGCACACTGTAAGGCAGAAGCAATTCAAAGTTAAGCAAATCACAGAAATCTATACTCAAGAAGTTCGTACTATTTATTACCTCAACCACTTTCTTACCCTCGGAATATTTTTTTTCCCTAACTGTAGAAGAGAGAAAAAACTATCGTGCCATAGATTATAAGGATTACGTAAATATAAACCACACTAGGCCTAGTCCATAGGAGGTTTTCAACAAAGGTTTCCTTGCTTCCATTTTGGAAGCATTGTATTCCATGTACCCAAACCTTTTATATTGTAGTGAACTATTTCCAGATAGTTTTGTTCATTTTCATTTTGTTTTGCCTGTTTTTCTCCTCTACCAGATAATTTTCATATAGACAAACTAATTTATTCATATCTTTTCTCAGACACATAACTCAACTGCTGGCCAAAAGCTTAAACTTAACACCTATGATTGAAAGTCTAAGAAAGAAAAAAAAGAAGACAATCAGGAAAATGTATAAACAATGGCCATTGTAGAGAACAGATAAAAGTACTTTAGTGGGATAAAGGGTTTCTCAGAAAAACTGGAACATCAATAAACAAAACGTACAACCATTGAAACAGGAGGAAAGAATATATAACTGCTTTACCATTCTGCTTTTCCAGGACAGCTAAAGTAATGATTTTTGTTCTTGCTCCCTCCTGTTTCCATTTAAGAAGGTCAAGTAAATGTCATTACTCTTAGATTTTCCTATTTTCTTTCCATTTATGTTTGCTAACTGCCTCCAAATTTCACAGCATACCTTCATACATGAGGTTCCCTCTACATGGAGTGCCTTTCCCAAATATGTCTATTTAGCAAAGTTATATGCTTTTTTTCATGTACATTAGGAGTTTAAAAATCCTACATCCTATGAGTGCCCAGGTGGTCCGTCGGTTAACCATCTGACTTTGGCTCAGGTCATGATCTTGTGGTTCCTGGGGTTGAGACATGGGGTTCTGTGCTGATAGCTCAGAGACTAGGGCCTGCTTCAGATTCGTTGTCTCCCTCTCTCTCTCTGCCCCTCTTCTGCTGTCATTCTCTCTGAAAATAAAACTTAAAAAAAATCCTACATCCTAGGTGATACTATGTGATGCTTTTTTTTTTTTAAAAGGACGATTTCTTCTACATTCATGTCCTGTCAATACCTCCAATAAAGCAGTTGTATTATCAACTGACAGTGATCTCAATCTATAAGAATGGCTAGATTTGAGTCCTCACAAGACACTTTTCATAGATTGCATCAGTTAATATTCATAGCAATCCTGCATGGAAGGCATTATTTGATGGTGATGATGATTTTTATTATTATTTTTGTTTGTTGACAAGATCACCTAGTAAGTGGTAAACTCAATAAAAGTACAAGGAGGAAAAAAAAAAGACATTCAGAATCTTTGGTATTTGTTTCTCACAGTAAGAAAGACATCTGAATATGTGAAAAGGACCTTATTCTTTATGACCTCATAACTCAACAAGTATATAGTGGAAATACATACACATGTATATGTATTCAGATATAAATATTTTAAAGGCAGACCAGTTTTATAGCTTGTAGATGAAGTAGGATTTCATACTGAGAACATTTTAATCATGGTTTAAAAAAGAAAAAAACATGAAAATAAGTAGGGAAACAAGACTTACAGTTTCTGCTTCAAAATGTAAATTACCTGCAAGTCTTTACTCTCATCTTTACAAGAAAAAAAAAACTAGAAAAACCAATAATTGTCTGTGTACCAATCAGAGAACTGAGGTTGCAGGGCAAACTGCTACCTTGAAATTAGGGTCAGGCATATCCAGAGGGTCACAACCAAGACCTGCTTATCTACAGGAGCTTCTTAGAGCCATTAACAAATACAAACATTTGAATGGTAATTTTGATAGATTCCTAAGACTGAATGTACATGAGCATGAGAGTAAGAAACTCATTGGGGCTGCAGTCTTGGGGGCCGCACAACATTTGTGGAAATTAGCTCCAGAATCCTTTGGGAGCTGAGGGAAGGCCTCCCCAAAATGAACATTTGGGTTAAAAGCAATCAAAACCCAGCAGATTCAGGAAAGGGTCTTTATGCCCCTCAACTGCCTGTGTGTACCAGAAAGAGTAATTAACAGATTCCTCTTCACCTAAAAACATTTATCTGAATAATGGGGCAACCTTTATTTTCTTAACATCTCTTACCTTCCTACTAATGGCCTTTCTCCCCTTTGTATCCTCAGACCCTTGGTTCATATAAGGATAATGTTGCTGGTCTTTGGAACTTCCATATTTGTGTTGACTCCCTGTACATATGTTCTTATTTCTTCTGTTATTCTGTCTCATGTCAATTTGATTCTTTGTGTAACTAAAAGGACCTTGAAGGGTATAATAAATTCTTCCTCCCCAACAACTCCCAATAGATTCTAATGTTGAAGATGCCAAAAGGATCCTCTCATGATGTCAGAGTGGAAGGGTCATCACTGTACAGTATGTGCCAAAGCTTCCTCCACAGGAGAAAGGTGGATGTCATCTTATCCCTCTGAAGGAAGTGCACAATTCCTATTTCAGGCACCTCTAGACTTATCTTACCAAAGGGCAGGGCAGCAGAATGAGCGGGCATTCCCTAAGGGTCAGGTCTTCAAGGAAATGAATGGAAATGCTGCAAGTGTGAAGGGAATTAGGAGAACTAGGAAAAATGGTATACCACTGAGGAAACACTTGTGAAGAACACAGCCCCAAAACCCAGGCCCATTAAAAGATAAGGATTTCGGGGTGCCTGGGTGGCGCAGTCGGTTGAGCGTCCGACTTCAGCCAGGTCATGATCTCGCGGTCCGTGAGTTCCCGCCCCGCGTCAGGCTCTGGGCTGATGGCTCAGAGCCTGGAGCCTGCTTCCGATTCTGTGTCTCCCTCTCTCTCTGCCCCTCCCCTGTTCATGCTCTGTCTCTCTCTGTCTCAAAAATAAATAAACGTTGAAAAAAAATTAAAAAAAAAAGATAAGGATTTCATTTTAAAATTATGGAAAGCTCCCTCTCACCTGCACCTTACTGCCATATCCACAAGTTTCCTATACAATGACTGACAAGCTAATAGTTATTTTATGGATACGATAAATTGACTCTTCAGATCACATGGCGAGGCAAAAGACATGGAAGGAAAATATTCAATATTGAAGAGAACATAGACTATTGAAGAACAAAGTTGGAGAACTGATGCCACAGGACTTCAAGATTTACCATAAACCTACCATAATCAAGGAAGTGTATGGTTTGTCAACCATACTCCAAGAAAAAGAGATTACAGAGAATGCGAGACTGGTTAAGTAAATAGATCAATGGAACTGAATAGAGAAATAGACCCCCATAAATATTGTCAACTGATCTTTGACAAAGGAGAACAGGCAATACAAAGAACAAATGCAGTCTCTTTGACAAAGGATACTGGAACAACTGGACATTCACATGAACAAATAGTTTAAACATAGATCTTACAGAACTACGCAAAAATTTCCTTACAATGGATTATAGACCTAAATATAGAATACAAAACTATAAAATCTCTTGAAGGTAACTCAGGAGAAGACCAAGATCACCTTGGGTATGATGGTGCCTTATTAGATACAACACTAAAGACATAATCCATGCAAGAAATAATTCATAATCAGGGTGCCTGGGTGGCTCAGTTGGTTAAGCGTCCAACTTTGGCTCAGGTCATGATCCCGCGGTTTTTTTTTTAGTTCGAGCCACGCATTGGGCTCTGTGCTAACAGCTCAGAGCCTGGGGCCTCTTTCAGATTCTGTGTCTCCCCTTCTCTCTGCCCCTCCCATGCTCATGCTCTCTCTCTCTCTCTCAATAAAATAAAATGTTAAAAAAAGTAATTCATAAAGCTGGAGTTCAAATTTAAAATTTCTACTTTGCAGATATTATCAGGAGAATTAGACAACAAGACACAGAATTTTTCTTTTGTAAATAAACAAAAAAACCCATCTAACAAAGGACCATTACCCAAAATACACAAAGAACTGAACACTGAGAAAACGTGATCAAAATACAGGCCTGAGACTTTAAATGTCTCAAAACAAGATATACAGATGGCAATAAGTATATGAAAATATGTTCCACATCATATATTAAGAAATGCAAATTAAATTAATGAGAAGTTATACTACCCACCTAATAGAACGGCTGAATTCCAGAACACTGATGACACCAAATGTTACAAGGATGTGAGCAACAGGAATTATCATTTATTGTTGGTGGGAACACAAAATGGCAAAGCTGTTTGGGGGACACTTTGGAGGTTTCTTACAAAACTAAACATGCTCTAACAGAAGATCCAGCAATTATGCTCCTTGGTATTTACCCAAACGAGTTGAAAACTTAAGTCCACATAAGAACTTGCACAAGAATATTGATAGCAGCTGTATTCTTAATTGCCCAAACCTAGGTGCAACCAAGATGTTCTTCAGTAGGTAAATGGACAAATAAACTATGGTACTTCCAGACAGTGGGATATTATTCCAAATCAATGATCACAACACATGAAGTTATTCTAGAGAATGTAGAAAAACTCCATAAACATTTTCATTTTCATGCCCCATTATGACAGTACTGAAGAAATAAAAATCTGTGACCTAACAGGAGCTACTTGATAGAACTATCACCAGAAAGGGGTCAGCAAGTTGTAACCATAACTACAGTCTTTGAGGACCCCTTTGAGGAAGAGAATAAAATAATAACCATAGACCACTGTGTTAAGTTAGATTGACTTATCTTTGCCTTCCATCTAATTTAAAATTACTTAACAAAATATATAAAAGATGTCCTTTAAAATAAGCCCTGTGATGTAACTTGAGAAAGTTAAAAACAAAAATCAAGAAAAATAAAATGAAACCAAGGTTAGTTACTGATACAATAACTGATGTGTACTGATGCAATACACATGTTCTGTGTCAGGCACATTCAGGGATTTGCTTACAAATTACTAATTGCTTACAGTTTAATAACTGCATCTCTGAAACAGTGTGTATATAAGTATATTATAAACCTATGTTTGACAGTCAACTAGCAAAATTCTTGAAAACGATTCTTGTCAGTACATATGAGCCAGCTCCAGCACACCACTAGATTAGTTTGAAGTGCCAAATTTTTCTTTTTAAGTGACAAATCTCTTAAGAGTCTACTCAAACAGGAAGGTACCACCATAAGTGATTGACAATGACTAACCAAAGGTAATTTGCAAGAGTATTTGAAAGTCAAGTACATGCCTAGTATACAGAAATAGGTGATATGTGCTAAATATTTGGATGCAAAAAAAAATAGAAACAAATGTGTTATTGTTAAAGTAAAAATTTATCTTGTGGTTGGCTAGAAGCTTATCTCAGACATCAAGCAGCAACAATTAAAAGTAAGTCACATGGGGGGGGCCTGGAGACTCAGTCAGTTAAATGCCCAACTCTTGATTTCAGCTCAGGTCATGATTTTAGTGTTGGGAGATAGAGCCCAGAGTCCACACCCATCATGGAGGCTGCTTGAGGTTCTCTCTCCCCCTGTCCCTTCTCCACATGACCATGTGCGCTCCCTCTTAAAAAGAAAAAAAAAAAAGTAAGCACATGGAAAAGTGAGGTTTGTTCACCTTTCTTTTTAAAAAAAATTCTATTTCTATTATATTTCTTTTAAAAAAAAAACTTTTTTTAAAACATTTATTCATTTTTTGAGAAACAGAACCTGAATGGCAGAGGGGCAGAGAGACAGAGACAGGCAGACAGACAGACACAGAATCTGAAGCAGGCTCTAGTCTCTGAGCTGTTAGCACAGAGCCTGACCTGGGGCTCATACCTAGGACTACGAGATCATTACCCAAGTCAAAATCAGACGCTTAACCCTGAAGTTGGACGCTTAACCAAGCCACCCAGGCACCACTTCTATTGCTCTTTTGTTCCCTTACTGGAATGGAGTGGTCTCTTCCTTCTGTTTTCCATCCCTTCCTTTTAATCATCCAGATTAATTTTGCGTACTCATTATTGGGTACAATATTGGATAAAATCCTCTAGATTAGTTTGTCCACTTACTATTGGGTACATTGTTAGATAGAAAATAAGAACTAACCTTAAACCCATAAAACTTAAAAAGCAAGTGTCTACTATACCTTGAATAGTACATTTTTCCATTAGAGAAGGGTAAGCCTACAGTCATGCCAAAAATGAAAGTGAGCTAAACACACAGTAGAAAAATTAGACTAGGGTTTTAAAAGTTGTTAAAATCTGGCTCTAGATTAATGTGCCTCTATGTTATGATCTATGGGGAGTTTCGATGGTTTCCATGGTTTTTAATCATAATCTGGCCTATTGTAGCCTCAAGAGCTAGAGAACGATTAACCCTCAAGTCAATGGTAATTTCTCAAAGATAAAAATACCAGAATGTGTTCCATTTTCTATGTCTGAGTCTGCATCAGTTAGTCATTGTTGTGTACCTGCCTCAAAATTTAGTGGCTTCAAAGAACAACCAATTATTTGTCTGAAAATAGATCTGAACTTCTAGTCTGGGATCAGCTAGGCTTTCCTGTGCTGTACATTAAGCAGGAAACTTATTTAGGTACTATCACTTTGGGGACTCAGCTGGCAGAACAAGCCTGACTTGGTCCATGTCACCAATAGTCCTCAAGCAGCTTAGCACACGCTCTTTCATCTTCTAGGTAGGGTTTCAAAGGCTGTGTCAAACTTTTTGAAGTCTCAGCTCAGAACTGGCACAATGATCACTTCCACCATATTTTACTGGCCAAAGCAAGTTCCAAGGACAGCTAGACAACAGGGTGTGGCACTATATTACAATATACCACAGTTCTTAATGGGAAGAGCTATAAAGTGACATTGCAAAAGATGGAGTACCAAAGAGTTGAAGTTTAGCCATTCTTACAATCTACTACAGAGCCCTTAGTAGATGTAAACTTTTCCAGATGTCCTTCCTGGCCAACATTTTAATTGAAACATTAATGCCAAATTAGTACTCTGATAATTAGAGAAGACATCCAAAGACTATTAATTGACCACTGATTAATAAATTAAATTTGGGTGCATGTTTAATGGTTGGCTGTTACTAGGTCATACATAAAAGAAAACAAACACCTGATTCCTAAAATATATTTGATGAGACATAACTGAATTCTTAGCAAGTTATTAAATACAATGGATTGAAAGAATATTTGTTTTCTGATTATAAATATTATGTGATTTGCGTAGGATATTTGGAAATATGTAAAGACAAATTTGCAGTTCTGTGTAGCTCTTAAGTTTTAAAATTATGATGATATAATTAAAATATAGAAGACATCTCCATATAAAGATATTAGACGTGCCTGGATGGCTCAGCCTGTTAAGCATCTGACCCTTGATTTTGGTTCAGGTCATGATCTCACAGTTGGTAGGATAGAGCCCCATGTTGGGCTCTGTGCTGACAGCGTGGAGCCTGCATTGGATGCTGTGTCTCCTTCTATCTCTGCCCCTCCCTTGCTTGCACTTGCTCTCTCGAAATGAACATTTAAAAAAAATAGATATTAATTTGTCAGCCTATGATAATAGCAAATTCTATTAATTCTAGTAGCTATTTAGATTTTCTAGGTTAACAGCTTTTTAGTTGGTACTTTCTTGTTTTCCCTATTTTCAAGTTTTTGTATATCTTTCATTGTCTTACCTAATTGGTTAATAATTTTAGATTCACTCTTATTAATTTTTTTAAACATTTATTGTTTTGAGAGACAGAGCATGAGTGGGGAGGGGCAGAGAGAGAGAGGGAGACACAGAATGCAAAGCAGGCTCCAGGCTCCAAGTTGTCAGCACAGAGCCCGACATAGGGCTCGAATTCATGAACTGAGAGATCATGACCTGAGCTGAAGTTGGTCACTTAAGTACTGAGCCACCCAGGCACCCCACTTCTCTAATTTAAGGAGTAACATTTGATAGTGGAGACCAAATATTTTCCTGATTCTAATGGGAGCATTTCTGGTATTTCACCATAAGTAAATTCCTCATTCAACAAATGTTTACTGAATGCCTACTATATACCATATACTGTCTTTTGAGGCTTGCATACACTACTCTTATGATAAAAAAAAACTTTTCTCTCAATTTTTTTGATGTTTAAAACTGAACACTATATGTACAATTTTAGTTAAAACATTTTTTTGCATTTTCTGAAATTTTCCTCTTTTGCCCACTAATATGATATTTAGGATTTTAAGTAGTTTTTATCATTAAATTTTACTTTTTGAACATGTGAAGTATGCATATAGGTTAAATATAATACTTTACAGCTTTTACAAAAGATGAACAATTAATATTAAGTTAATTAAAAGTAAGACATTCTTCTTTTTCTGTCCCTCAGCCACCCTTTTTTCCTCCAAAGGATATTTACTACGTACCTTTTAAGAAGCATGATTTTTATTTGAACAAATGTCTATGTGAGTGTAAAAGCACACGTACAAACATACACACGCACACACACACCTTACTCTTCAAGGTAACATTAAAAAATATTCTCTCTTGCTGTTTCAATTTACCAGGATGTCTTGGTGATCTTTCCATATCATTACAGACAACGCAGAAACATTTACTTACTTGTTTATCATATGTATAAACTGAAAGTGAATTTAACCTAAGGAGCTTCTTTCTTTACCTATTACAGAACAAAACAGGGAAATATGAAGCCCTACCATTACTACATAGTTCAGGTGATACCCTCACATAGAACCTAAATCATAACCTTAATTCCCATCATACTGTTTGGAAACAGTACCAAAGAAAGAGAAAAATAAGTACACTAAAACATAACGGCTATGGTTTTCACCACTCGAGTCAATCACAGAACCAAAACTGTTAGTTCTAGAACCCATTCTGTATTCTCCTTACCCACTGCCATTACTTTAGGAATTTTTCTTAAAAGAGGGGAACCAAATCTCCATCTCTATAGGACTCAGTCTTACTTGGGTTGTTGTGGTTTCTCAATGACTAACATTACAAGAAAATGGAGCACAAAGAAGAAACCCAGTGAATCATATCAGTTATCAGACAAAAAACTTTATATCCCCTAGTTCAGCAACTATCCACTTTCATGTTGGTGTTCATGATATACCATTCTGGACAGTGTATCAATTCCTTCTTCTACCTGGTTGTAGGTAGTAACATGGAAACAAATAGAAAAGCCTTACATCAGAACCTGGATCTACTACATACCTGTCTTTTGCTCCAAACCACACAAAATAGGCAACCTTACAGGTAATGAGGTAAACTGTGCAAAGCAATTCAGCTCTACTTATGTTAAAATGGCTTTTTCTCTCTGCAACTATTCAATCATGACACAGGCCTGACTCTTAGCTACAAGAGCTAAATAATCCTTTTAATATTTAACACAGAGATGTACTCATTATCCACCTATGACTTGACTTCAGAACTCAAAACTTCGTTTCTAATTCTCATTGTAGAAGTTTCAGTATAAGACTAAGAAACTAGTCTACCCCATAATCATGGTGATTATGGTTGTCACCAGAATGACTGTTAACAACCACTTGCTCTCTCCTTTCCTTGCTTCAATTAGCACTACAATTCAATCCAATATTTATAACTTGTATAACAGCATTGCTGTTATGAGCCCCTTGATTGCCTGTGATCCATTTACCCTTATCATAAAGGTCATTCATATGCCTATCCAAATGGGAATAACTCAGTTTTAGGGTATTATGTATTATGAGGGTTTCTTGAGACCAATTCAGGTGTTAATTACTGTTTTAGAGTACAGACAGGAAGCAGAAAAAAAGGCATACTCAAAAGGGATTCTACCTGTATAACTGCATATTTTTACTATTTCACTGGTCTAACTATACCCAATAATGTTTAGTGATAGTGATCACAATAGTTTATGACTTAAATGAGAACTTAGAGTTTTCATATTTAGCATGATGCTAGCTTTTGAGATAACACTAGATTACTTACACACACATGTATATATACATGTATATATACACATATATATACATATATGTGTATATGTATACATAGTTTTCACATATGCATAGTTTTCATATGTATGCATAGTTTTCATATATATGTATATATATGTGTATATATACATATATATATATATATATATATATATATATATATATGTGGACATATAATCTTCAGTTATTTACCCATTTTTTAAGATTTCTTTTTAGGAGCACCTGGGTGGCTCAATCGGTTAAGTGTCTGACTTCAGCTCAGGTCATGATCTCGTAGTTTGTGGGTCTGAGCCCCGCGTCGGGCTCTGTGCTGACAACTCAGAGCCTAGAGCCTGCTTTGGATTCTGTGTCTCCCTCTCTCTCTGCCCCCCTCCCCCCACCTTTTGCACGGTCTCTGTCTCTCAAAAATAAAAAACATTAAAAAAATTTGTTTGAAGTTTTTTTTTTTTTTTTTTAAACATTTTATTTATTTTTGAGACAGGGAGAGACAGAGCATGAACAGGGGAGGGTCAGAGAGAGGGAGACACAGATTCTGAAACAGGCTCCAGGCTCTGAGCTGTCAGCACAGAGCCCGACGCGGGGCTCGAACCCACGGACCGCGAGATCATGACCTGAGCCGAAGTCGGCCACTTAACCGACTGAGCCACCCAGGTGCCCCTGAAGTTTTTTTTTAAATCATGAATGAAAGCCAAGTTTCAAATGTGTTCTGAACATATTTAGCAATATAATTTATTCTTTATTCTGCTGAAAGTTCTATATATTTTCTTGATTTTTATTTATTGCTTGTTTAGAGATTCATATTTGGATCTTTGATTTTATATAGGACACTGGTTAAACCCCATATTAGAAGTTAAAGTAATTAGCATTCATGTTATTATTCTCTAGGCATTATGTAGATTAATATTTGATCTCTTCTTTGACCAAGTAGTTAACATATTTTTAAAGTCCAAGTGATTGTGTTTGTTTATTCATTAAATAATTTCAAGGGTTCTAATGCATTAAAAATTTGTTTTTACTGTAGCATTATTTTAATGATTTAAATTATTTAAATCATAATTATTTACTAATTATCTAATCTCATCTTCAGTTTCTCCACATGTATTTTCATTATATGTAACACATTTGCTTCAAACAGGTCATTTTCTTTCATACTTGTGCTTCTGGAGGTATTGATCCTTCTAATTCAATGGTTTCTGCCACCTCAACCCAACACACTTCTCATTTCCTTTATATTTTAGTGCCCCGGATTCTATAAAAGTCTTGTATAATGTAGACATTCAGAACAGTTTAACAAAAATGGCAGGATTTAGTTAAGGCAGAATTGTCACTCTGAATAAGTTCATCTTCAGGATTAGCTCTTCGCATTTTTTATTCTTTCACAAAACTAGATCTCTGTTGAAAATAGTTTTCATAATTATCTTATGAAGTGTAATAACTCCATTTTTGCCCCTTGTGTCTATCATCCCCTCATTTATCAATCAGTGATTCATGTGAATATGTTATTTTTCTCTTTCTGATAATTTCCCCATTACACATGGAAAAGGTGCAAACATCTTTGTATATATAGCTTTCTGGTGCTATGTTGTATAGCCTTTCAAATGTGTTCAAGTCTTATTGCCCTCTATTCATCACTTCCAATACTTACCAAATGTATTTATGTAGCAAATATTTGAGAACCAGTTAGAACAGTTTCTAGAACCTAACACTATAGATGAAGCAGTGAATAAAAAAGGCAGGGGGTGGGGAGGTGTGTTCTATGCTCATTCAGTTTATGTACTAGTTGGACTTGGGGGGTTGGAGAAGGAAAAATACATGTTAAGAGACAGTAAAAGAATTGAAAAAATAAATGACAAGAGATAAGGAGTACCAGAAACAGAAGTACAATTTTAATATGGTCAGGAAAAGTCTCTCAGACACTGGGCACAGTGACCTGGAGGAAGTGAGCCCCAGTTTTTGGCTAACTACTCCTTTAAGATTCAACTCTTCTGCTAGTGTTAAACAAACAGCTGACACCTTGCTCCCCTCATGATAGCTTTGGATTTGGTGTCCCATTTATGTGTTGCTCTAGCATTCTGTGTTTATCATTCTCCTGGTGCACACTTGGTAAATTAAGGATAGTTCCGGGTCTGTCAACGTTCATCTGCCAAAATGTCAATCTCTCAAGGTAAGAGAACATAAAATTTCTAACTTTTGTATACTTCTCTTAGCAACGGTGCTTAGTATATGTTTGTTACATTGATTTGACCTAGTTGGACTGGATGTGTTCTAAGCTATTTTACAATTACAGTCAAATCATTTCTCTTGGCTTAGTTTTTTACTTCTGTAAAATAAAAGACATTGTAAGTCTTGCAGAAGCTTAGAGGAGTGGTAAAATTCTGGCATTAAAATAAAGTATTATCTCGGGTGGTCTCCAAACTGCCTTTATGAAAAGTAAAACCTCTCAGGGGAAAATCACTATAAACTTTCTTCATATTATCATTTCTTTTATGTTTAGGATGAAGTTGGTTTTATTTCCAGATCACTGAGCCAAGCAGTAGTACAAAGTGAGTCAGTTTGAATTTTATTCACTGAATTTAAAGATGTCAGTTTACTTATTAAAAATTCATACCCTTTAAGTGCCATTTCTAGTATAGCTGAGTGGTTCCTACAAGACCCAACCTTCTACTATATAAGAGCCCCTCAGAGGAGGGGAAACAACAACCTAAATGCTAGGAAATATGAACAAAAGCAAGCAGATCAATAAGGGAAGTTACACATGGAAAAAGGGAACAGGTGAGATACCAATTCTTAGGTCTTTTAGTGTGAGTATAGCCTGCAGTAGAGGCTACTCTGGCAATAGAACTCCAGTGACAGAAGTTCAGGACAACCAATGCTGCTAAAAAGAGAATCCCAGAAAAGGAATTAACCAGAGAGGATACTACTAAATTCTCCATATCAACTTTGAGTCTCTAACCCTAGAACAGTTGCATGTGTAGTGAAGTTCTTAAAGCTTGGGATAAAATTACCCAAGAGGGGAAGATCAAATAAGGCTACTACTGTTAATTATGCTACTGAAAAAGATAAAAGGGAGAATCTTCAAAGAGCTGTAAAAGAATGATATTTCTATACAGAGGACCAGTTTTTAAATGAATGCTGACTTTAGAAAAATATTAAGTCCAAAAGGCATTAGGGAATTACTAAAGTGATGGAGAGATCGACTATCAAAATGTAATCTCATGTGAAGCAAATATATCCATTGACATTGAAGATAGAATAGATTTGTCATAGTAAAGGTAATAGAGCATTTGTTTCCATTGGAACAACAAAATAGGAAATTCTGAAGCAAGTTCTTTAGGCTGGAAATCAACATCAGAAATGGTAATTATTTCGATAAACATTTTTTATTCTTTTAAAATATTTAGGATCATTTAAAGCACAAAAGGATGATACTGTCTTTCCTCGTTTATAATGTCGTCAGCATAGAAATCTAGCATAAAAAATGAGAATATTGAGAGGGAGGGAGCCAAGATGGCGGAACAGCATGGAAGTTTTTGTGTGTCTTGCATGCATGAAATACAGCCAGACCAACACTAAACCATCCTGCACACCTGGAAAACTGATCTGAGGATTAACACAACAATCTGCACAACCTGAACCACAGAAATCAGTGGAAAGAAACAAAATTCAATTTTCAATTTTTATTAAAAATATTTAATTTTTTTACTGTATTTATTTTTGTGTAATTTTCTTCAAGTTCTATTTTACTTCCATCATTTTATTTTAGTCTACTTCAGTGTTTTCACTTTTTCAAATTTTAAAACGTTTTTTTTTTCTCTTTTTTCTTTTTTTTGAAGAAAAATTTTATTTTTAATTCTTATAAAAATATTTTTAATTTTTTTCTACTATATTCTTTTGTGTAAATTTTTTCAAATTCTATTTTACTCCCATCATTCCAATTTAGTTTATTTCAGTATATTTATTTTTCCAAATTTTCAAATGATTTCTTTCCCTCCTCCCCCACCCTTTCCTCTAATGTATCAAACCACTTTCAACACCCAGACCAAAACACCTAGGATCTAGCATCATTTATTCGATTTTTTTGTGTGTATGCATGTTTAATTTTTAATTTTAATATCTAAGTTTCTTTTAATTTTTTCTACCTCATTAATTCCTTTTCACCCTTCAAAATGACGAAATGAAGGAATTCACCCCAAAAGAAAGAGCAAGAACAAACTACAGCCAGGGACTTAACCAACACAGATACAAGCAAGATGTCTGAATCAGAATTTAGAATCACAATAATAAGAATACCAGCTGGGGTTGAAATAGATTATAGTTCCTTTCCGTGGAGATAAAAGACGTAAAAGCTAATCAAGATGAAATAAAAAATGCCATGAATGAGCTGCAATTTCAAATGGATGCCAAAGCAGCAAGGGTGGATGAGGCACAGAAGCCAATCAGTGATATAGAGGACAAACTTATGGAGAATAATGAAGCAGAAAAAAAGATGGAGATTAATGCAAAGAGCATTATTTAAGAATTAGAGAAATCAGTGACTTATTTAAAAAGATCATCATCAGAATCATAGGGGTCCCAGAAGAGGAAGAGTGAGAAATAGGGGTAGAAGGGTTATGTGAGCAAATCATAGTGGAAAACTTTCCTATCCTGGGGAAAGACACAGACATCAAATCCAGGAAGCAGAGAGGACTCCCATAGATTTAACAAAAACCGACCATCAACGAGGCATATCATAGTCAAATTCACAAAATACACAGACAAGGAAAGCAGCATGAAAGCTGCAAAGGAAAAAAAGTCCTTAACCTACAAGGGAAGACAAATAAAGTTTACAGACCTATCCAAAGAAACTTGGCAGGCCAGAAAGAAGTGGCAGGATATATTCAATGTGCTGAATCAGAAAAATATGCAGCCAAGAATTCTTTATCCAGAAAGGCTGCCATTCAAAATGGAATGAGACATAAAAAGTTTCCCAAATAAAAATTAAAAGTTTGTGACCACTAAACCAGCCCTGCCAGAAAATTTTAAGGGGGACTCTCTGAGGAGAGAAAAGATATACAAACCAAACAAACCAAACAAACCAAAGACCAAAAGCAACAAAGATTAGACAGGACAAGAACACCACCAGAAACTCCAACTCTATAACCAGCATAATGGCAATAAATTCCTATCTTTCAGGACTCACTCTAAACGTCAATGGACTCAATGCTTCAATCAAAAGACATAGGGTAACAGAATGGATAAGAAAACAAGATCCATCTATCTGCTATTTACAAGAGACCCACTTTAGATCTAAAGATACCTTCAGATTGAAAATAAGGGGATGGAGAACCATCTATCATGCTAATGGTCAAAAGAAAGCCGGAGTAGCCATACTTACATCGGACCATCTAGACTTTAAAATAAAGACTGTATCAAGAGATGCAGAAGGGCATTATATCATAATTAAGGGGTCTATGCACCCAGAAGACCTAACGATTGTAAACATTTATGCACCAAATGTGTAAGCACCCAAATACATAAATCAATTAATCATAAACATAAAGAAACTCATTGGTATTAATACCCTAATAGTGGGAGACATCAACACCCCACTCACAACAATGGACAGATAATCTAATCAAAAAACCAACAAGTAAACCATGGCTTTGAATGACACACTGGACCAGATGGACTGAACTGATATATTTGGAACATTTCATCCTAAAGCAACAGAGTATACATTCTTCTCCAATGTATGGAATGTTCTCCAGAATAGACCACATACTGGGACTCAAATCAGCCCTCATCAAGTACAAAAAGATCGAGATCATACCATGCATATTTTCAGAACACAACGCTATGAAACTCGAAATCAACCACAAGAAAAAATTTGGAAAGGTAACAAATACTTGGAGCCTGAAGAACATCCTACTAAAGAAGGAGTGGGCTAACCAAGAAGTTAAAGAGGAAATTAAAAAGTATATGGAAGCCAATGAAAATGATAACACCACAACCTAAAACCTTTGGGATGCAGCAAAGGCGGTCATAAGAGGAAAGTATATAGCAATCCAGGCCTTCCTGAAGAAGGAAGAAAATATTTCAGATACACAACCTAACCTTACGCCTTGAAGAGTGGGAAAAAGGACAGCAAATAAAACCCAAAACCAGCAGAAGACAGTAAATAATAAAGATTAGAGTAGAAATTAATGCTATCAAAACCAACAAACCAACAACAATAACAACAACAACAACAACAGATCAATGAAACCAGAAGCTGGTTTTTTGACAGAATTAACAAAATTACAAACCACTAGCCACGTTGATCAAAAAGAAAAAGGAAAGGACCCAAATAAATAAAATCAAGAATGAAAGAGGAGAGTCACAGCCAACACAACAGAAATAACAATAAGAATATTATGAGCAATTATATGCCAATAAAATGGGCAATCTGGAAAAATGGACAAATTCCTAGAAACATAAACACTACCAAAACTGAAACAGGAAGAAAGAAAATTTGAACAGACCCATAACCAGTAAGGAAATCAAATTAGTAATCAAAAATCTCTCCGCTCCCCCCGCCAAAAAAAAAAAAAAAAAAAAAAAAAAAAAAGTCCAGGGGCAGATGGCTTTCCAGGGGAATTCTACCAAACATTTAAAGGAAGAGTTGACACTGATTCTCTTGAAGCTATTCCAAAAAATAGAAAAGGAAGGAAAACTTCCAAACTCTTGCTATGAAGCCAGCATTACCTTGATTCTAAAACCAGAGACCCCACTAAAAAGGAGAACTATAGACCAATTTCACTGATGAACACAGATGCAAAAATCCTCAACAAGATATTAGCACACCGAATCCAACAATACATTAAAAAAATTACTCATCACGACCAAGCAGGATTTATACCTGGGATGCAGGGCTGGTTCAATATATGCAAAACAATTAACATGATTCATCACATCAATAAAATAAAGGAAAAGAACCATACAATCCTCTCAATAGATGCAGAGAAAGCATTTGACCAAATACAGCAGAGCCTTTCTTGAGAAAAACCCTCAACAAAGTAGGGATAGAAGGATCAGACCTCGAGATCATAAAAACCATATATCAACAACCCAACACCAGTATCATCCTCAATGGTGAAAAACAGAGCTTTCCCCCTAAGGTCAGGAACAAGACAAGGATGTCCACTCTCATCACTGTTATTCAACATAATATTGGAAGTTTTAGCCTCAGCAATCAGACAACACAAAGAAATAAAAGTCATCCAAATCAGCCAGGAGGAGGTCAAACTTTCACTCTTCACAGATGACATGATACTCTATACGGAAAACCCTCAAGATTCCACCAAGAAACTGCTAGAACTGATTCATTAATCCAGCAAAGTTGCAAGACATAAAATCAATGCACAGAAATCATTTGCATTTCTATACACAAACAACGAAGCAACAGAAATTGAAATCAAGGAATCGATCCCATTTACAATTGCACCAGAAACCATAAAATATATAGGAAGAAATTTAACCAAAGAGGTGAAAAACCTATACACTGGAAACTATAGGAAGCTTATGAAAGAAATTGCAGAAGACACAAAAAAATGGAAAAAGATTCCATGCTCCTGGATAGGAAGAACAAATATTGTTAAAATGTCAATACTACCCAAAGCAATCTACATATTCAGTGCAATCCCTATCAAAATAACACCAGCATTCTTCACAGAGCTAGAACAAACAATCATCAAATTTGTATAGAGCCAGAAAAGACCCTTAATAGCAAAAGCAATCTTGAAAAAGAAAACCAAAGCAGGAGCATCAAAATTCTGGACTTCAAACTGTACTACAAAGCTCTGATCATCTAGACAGTATGCTACTGGCACAACTACAGACACTCAGATCAATGGAACAGAATAGAGAACCCAGAAATGGATCCGCAAACATATGGCCAACTAATCTTTGACAAAGCGGGAAAGAATATCCAATGGAATAAAGACAGTCTTTTCAGCAAGAGGTGCTGGGAAAACTGGACAGCGACATGCAGAAGAATGAACCTGGACCACTTTCTTACACCATACACAAAAATAAACTCAAAATGGATGAAAGACCTAAATATAAGATTGGAAGCCATCAAAATCCTCCAGGAGAAAGCAGGCAAAAACCTCTTTGATTTTGGCCCCAGTGAAGGTGCTCAACTCATCTCTGGAGGCAAGGGAAACAAAAGCAAAAATGAACTACTAGGACCTCCTCAAAATAAAAAGCTTCTGCACAGTAAAACTAAAAGGCAACCAACAGAATTGGAGAAGATATTTGCAAATGACTTATGAGATATAGGGCTAGTATCCAAAATCTACAAAGAACTTATCAAACTCAACACCCAAAAAACAAATAATCCAGTGGAGAAATGGGCACAAGACATGAATAGACACTTCTTCAAGGAAGATATCCAGATGGCCAACCGACATGTGAAAAAATGCTCAACATCACTCATTAGAGAAATACCAATCAAAACCACAATGAGATACCACCTTACACCTGTGAGAATGGCTCACATTAACGACTCAGGCAACAACAGATGTTGGCGAGGATGTGGAGAAAGAGGATCTCTTTTGCATTGTTGGTGGGAATGCAAGCTGGTACAGCCACTCTGGAAAACAGTATGGAGGTTCCTCAAAAAGTTAAAAATAGAACTACCCGATGACCCAGCAATTGCACTACTAGGCACTTATCCATGGGATACAGGTGTGCTGTTTCGAAGGGACACATGCACCCTCATGTTTATAGCAGCACTATCAACAATAGCCAAAGTATGGAAACAGCCCAATGTCCATTGATGGATGAATGGATAAAGAAGATGTGGTGGTATATATATATATATATATATATATATATATATATATATATATACACACACACACACACACACACACACACACACACACACACAATGTAATATTGCTCGGCAATCACAAAGAACGAAAGAATGAAATCTTGCCATTTGCAACTACGTGGATGGAACTAGAGGGTATTATGCTAAGTGAAATTAGTCAGAGAAAGACAAAAATCATATGATTTCACTTATATGAGGACTTTAAGAGACAAAACAGATGAACATAAGGGAAAGTAAGAAAAATATAAAAAGAGGGAGAGGGGACAAAACAGAAGAGACTCATAAATATGGAGAACAAACTAAGGGTTACAAGAGGGGTTGTGGGAGGGGGGATGGGCTAAATGGGTAAGGGGCACTAAGGAATCTACTCCTGAAATCATTGTTGCACACTATGCTAATTTGGATGTAATTTTTCAATAATAAACTTAAAAATAAAAATAAATAAAAAATGAGATTATTAAATGAGGCCAATGTTTACAAGGTTAATATATATTTGATAAACTAAAAACTGCAGAGACCATGAAAAATTAGGAATGAAAGGCTTATCACCCAGATCTTATCCCCCAGGCCGACATTAAGAGAATAATACAATACTGTGGACAATTTTATGCCAATAAATTTGCCAGTTAAAATATATATGTGACAACAGCATCATGGTAGCATAAGGTATCCTGAGTTTGTCCCCCAGAAATAAAATATTTGGCATCCATTCACAGACAAAAGTGCCTCTGAGGGAGCTGGAGGATCTGGCACCTTATGTCAAGGACCCAGAACTATCTTGGCCACCCATGCATTGGGAATTGACTGACCAACTTTGGTCCTAGCTGTGCACCCTGGAAGTGGTCTATGAACCAGTTCCAATCTCTTTACCACAGCCCAGAAGTCCCTGGAAAACACTAACTTAGACTGTCACTCATCAGTGAAACAGCTTATGTAGAAGTCCAGATTTCTAGACTGTTAGAGCAAAGAAGTGGGGGGGGGGGGCGGGGGGGAAGCTTGGACACACTGTAGATGTTAAGAGGAATGGTTTTACTTGACATACACTTCACCCTCCCTAAGATGGCATGGGCTGGGAACATGGGAGAAATCACAGGCTAAGGAAGATCTCTCACACAGTTAAGAAATAATATGGAAATTAACACCTGGCTTCCTCATCTGTACAGAGGCTACCGAAGAAGATCATTTCTCTTCTCCATCCAGAGTAACTATAAATGGATTATAGACTTTATACTTTTTATATATTATATTTGCAATTATTGTACTTAAACATACATTTATAAAATGAGCCAGCAAGTCCATTTACCTAGAATTTTTATAAGCTTATTTTTCAAAACTATTTGTGAAACTATTTTTACAGGAGCTTTATTTTTAACAGTCAAAACCCTGAACCAGCTCAGTAACCATCAATAGAAAAATGACTTTGTGGTATATTCATACACTGAAAACCTAACTCAGCATTAAAAAGGAACAAACTACTGACACATTCAGCAACAAGAGTGAATCTCAAAATTTAGAGGTATTTAAGTTACCTAAGCATACATGCTATATAATTTTGATTTTATGAAATTTTAACACAGGCAAAGCTAATTTTTGGTGAGAAAAAAAAATCAAATGTGATTACCTCCAGCTCTGGGATTTGAGGGATTGGGGAAGACTCTGATATAATATACTTCCATGGAGTAAATACTACCACTATGGCCAATGTCAACTACCAACTTAATGTCAAACAGAATTGAGAAATGGCATATGTAATCAGTTCTTCTAAGTGGTTTCTAGCACTCAGTGGAAGATGGGAGAAACTTTCAGAAAATTTTAACATTCTATATTTTGAGATTGGAGTTGCACAGTTGTAGGAATTTGAAAAAACTCTAGCAGCCACAATTACTATATTTGACTTTATGTAAATTTAATGGGAAAAAAAACTTCAAAGTATAGAACTATAGCTAATCATAAACAGCAAGCTAAAATATTTAGGGTAGATTCTACTGACACCTGCAATTTCCTTTGAAATGTATTAAAATATGAATTGATGGCTAGACGGATGAGTAAACAGATGTGATAAAGCATGTCTAACATCAGTGTGATCTGGTTGTGATTATGCATGTTCACTCTAAACTTAATTCTATAACATATTTAGAAATGTAAAAAAAAAAGATCTTCTTTCTCTATTTTCAGCAGTTACAAATTCTATTAAATATATGATGATCTTAAAGGTTACACTAGAGTTCCCAGTTTCTATTTAAAGACAATTTCATATATAATTACTATTTCTTCTAGAAACTTCCACCTCTAGTTTTCTTTGTATTACATATTCAAACCAGAAGCAATTTTCCTAATACATCTAAAATCTACACTACAGCCCCATTTAAAAATCCTCATTAGCTCTCTATAACCTAATTTTTAACCACATAAATGTCACTTGACATTGTGTTAGTTTTCTATTGCTGTTCTAACAAATTGTCATGAAGTTAGTGCCTTAAAACATTATCAATCTATCATCTTATAGTTTTGTGCATCAGAAATCCAAAGCAGGTCTCAGTGTGTTAAGTTCGAAGTATCAGTAGGGCTGTGTTCCTTTCTGGAAGATTATTTTTTTTAAACATTTATTCATTTCTGAGAGGCAGACAGAGCACAAGCAGAGGAAGTGCTGAGAGAGAGGGAGACATAGAATCTGAAGCAGGCTCCAGGCTCTGAGCTGTCAGCACAGTGCCCGATGAGGGACTTGAACCCACGAACCGTGAGATCATGACCTGAGCCTAAATCAGACGCTCAACTGAGTCAGTCACCCAGGCGCCCCATTTTTGGAAGCTCTAAAGGAGAATTTACTTTATAGCCTTTTTCAAGGCATTTTAGAGGTTGCCAGCATTCCTGGGTTCAAGGAGCTTTTCTTTCATATTCGAAGCCAGAAACATCAGGTCTCTCTCTGATCACTTTAAGAACTCATGAGATTGGATTGTATTTATCCAGATAATCCAGGCTCATCGGCCCAGCTCTCAAGTCCTACTTTTCATCACCCCTACAAGATCTTTTTCCTTCTGGTTTATATGCTCAGAGATTGAAGATGAAGACATGTTTGGGAGCCATTTTTTATGCCTACTACACCTTCCACAATCTCCTGCCAATTATAATTACGGGCTTCTTTTTCACCTTACACCTTCATACTCCTTGTGCTCTAGCTTCATCGGATGATTTGCTTATGTCCTCCCTAATCTTGGGTCTTTCAACCCTTTCATTTTACTTGCCTATTCAGAGAGATCTCCCTGGCAATCAACATTTATGATCATCTACCATATACTACCCGGATGCCATGGTCAATTCGGAAGTCTCTTCTTAGAAAGTCACACAGGGTAACATTTTATTAAGGTTTTTAAAAATCAATCTATGTAAAGTAATTTTCTGTTTTATCTTGCACCTTATAGCACTAATCTTAGGTAACTTTGCATTATAGTTATGATACAAGTTTTTTCCTTCCAATACATCTATGCTTCCTTGAATCCTGGTACTCTGATTCTGATGTAAAATAATCCAGGTTTATACTTGAGTCATCCAGAGTAGACACCCAATATACATTAGTTGATTTGAATTGTGTTGAATTACATACAAAGTGAAACATATGTTGTGTCCTGAGCTAGACACAAGGTCTGCAAGGAAGTCTGAGCTATGTTGGCATTGAAGCTTATAATGAAATACAGAGAGAAAGGACTTCTAAAAATAAAATAGAAGGTAGCATATGCTTTGCTCCAAATGAATGATATAAACAATAAGTGTTAAAGAGTTATGATGGCCAGATTTGAAACATCTGTGACTCCCCCCCCCCCCCCACAACTTTGACCCAACTCAACTGGACTGGAAAAAAAAAAATGTTCTATCTAATTCAGAACAGCTGTCTGTCTACACTTAAGCCGTATTAAAATAGCACTTCCAAGAGTTGTTTTTCATCATTTTTCCACAATACGAAATAGTTGACAGGGAAGTGGGTGAGGAAAAAGATAAGAAGAGAAAGAAGATTAGGAAGAGAGTGAACAATAGAGAAACTTTAAGGACCAGATGGGCTATACACTGATATGAAGTCTAAGATTCTTTAGAAGTTTGATATGATGATAATACTCTGATTAAGTTTCTAGCGCTTTGGAATACCACCTCAATTTAAAAACAAGAAGCAAAAATCTGCTAGAAGTTCAAAAAGTTTATTTAATCCTAAAAATGCACGTAAATATTTTGCTAGACACTTCTGTGGGGAAAGTTTTATAAATATTTCAATATCTCATTTCACTATTTGCAAATCAGAAAAACCAGGAGATTTTGGAATTATGTTTTTTCTAATAAATGGTTATATACTACTAGTTGTATTAATTCTTCATGGAAAAACCACTTCAAACCCCATTATTTTCTATTCTAAAGTTAAAAGTGGGGAGGGCTCCCCCTATTTCGCATGAGTACTATTTTATATAAAGCAGGGATCAAAGTTGTAACAATGCTAATTTTTCTGACCCTTAAATTTAAAATATCAAATTTGAATATTGATCACTTTCAGTTTAATTATATATATGGGTATGATGAGACAGAGCAGAATGTGGATGGGCATGCTGATGCTGGCAGCATACAGACCTGGTTCATAATAAACCTCTTGCTTATTTGCTTCTTTTCACCTTCATTTCCTCATCTATAAGTGTATATATTTAACTCACAGTAAAATGAAAGTGTCATGTGTGTGCAATAAGGGCAGCTGTGAACAAGTAGGTCAATAATTTTAGCTTAAAATCGCAACCCAATCTCCACTTACAAGTTGTCATTTAAATTCCATAGTAGCTAAATTTTAAGTTAACACCTGAGGAACAGAATATACTCCTGGATAATGAACACCAAATGGAATGATTCATTTACACATTTTCTCTTCATGACTATAAAATTGCATTTTAATGCTTTGGTCAGCTACAAATAACCCTGTAGTTGACTGAATAAGAAGACTAAGAACATATATAAAACACGCAATACTATACCAGCTTCAAAGTAATAAGAATAATTGTCCTTCAAGAAATAAAATCCGGGGCACCTGGGTGGCTTGTTCAGTTAAGCGTCCGACTTCGGCTCAGGTCATGATCTCACTGTCTGTGAGTTCGAGCCCCGCGTGGGGCTCTGTGCTGACCACTCAGAGCCTGCAGCCTGTTTCAGATTCTGTGTCTCCCTCTCTCTCTCTCTCTCTGACCCTCCCCGTTCATGCTCTGTCTCTGTCTCAAAAATAAATAAACGTTAAAAAATTTTTTTAAAAAAAGAAATAAAATCCTTATTTGTTTATCCCATGCTCCCTGCTTTAAAAAAATTTCAAAAATAGATCACCTCCCCATTAATCTACAACTCTAGTGCTACCAAAAGCTACATTAGGATTTGCATATTAAAATTTTATTTTGTACTCACCATGTCTTATAACTTTAATAGGAAAGTGTATTACAAAGTATGTGTTATATTTTTAATATCCTATATTTTGCCATTAATAGGTACATATGGATCTCTCTAAAGTATAGAAGTATACTAGAAAATGGAAAGACAGTTGAGCATACTTTAATTTTCTTCATGATACTTGATAAAACTAAGTACTGACATTTGTTGCTTTTAAATAGGTTACTGAAACACAAATATTGGAAACATAGACTGGAATTATTCTCCCCACTTTTAGTTCCTTCCACCTTGACCAAATTACTTCACAAATATGTGAAGACACTTTGATTAGTCAGAAAAGAAAATATGTATGTGGAAGAGAAAGAGGTAGTAAGATACAAATATATCAAAAACTATATTTTAATTTCCCAACAATTAAAAACTAAACCTACAAATAATCAAATAAAGAAATGTGGGGCGCCTGGGTGGCGCAGTCGGTTGGGCGTCCGACTTCAGCCAGGTCACGATCTCGCGGTGCGTGAGTTCGAGCCCCAAGTCGGGCTCTGGGCTGATGGCTCAGAGCCTGGAGCCTGTTTCCGATTCTGTGTCTCCCTCTCTCTCTGCCCCTCCCCCGTTCATGCTCTGTCTCTCTCTGTCCCCAAAATAAATAAACGTTGAAAAAAAAATTTAAAAAAAAAAAAAAAAAAAAGAAATGCAAAGCATAACCACAACGAACTTTGCTGTATGTCCCAAATACCAAAGATAGATCTATATCCAAGCTGCTACAACAGCATTTCAGGAAAGTCACTTCCCAAAGGGGGTCAAAATGTGAGGCATCCATTTAGAAACCAAATTTAGTTTGGCCTAGTTTGTGGAATTTTTTGTTGTTTGGTCTTTGCCTTTTTAAATACTTGGATAAGTACAAGATTAGTGTAATTATAATTAAATGGTACTTTTATCCCAAGGACTTCATAAAGGCTATGAAACCTTAAAAGTTTAACCCTCAGGTTGACAGACTATGTAGATAAATTCAAGAGTTTCCCTGAGGAATAGCATGAAGAGATCCCGACTTTTCATGTAAGTCAGACAACTCAGGAACCCTTAGTTCTCTAAAATACCCTTATAAGAATGAACAGAAAGACTTCACACTCCTCAAGGTACAATTGCTATTAAATTCTCAATTTGAGTTAAGAGGAGTTTACTTCCTACTGGGATAAAGTCATTTCCTACTGAGTGAAATCTCCTATAGAATGAACATGCAACTGATGCTAAGGAATTTGGCAACATGGGATTTCTTTAAAAAGTGTTTTATTAATTCCCATTTAATATGCTATTTCAATTCCATTCGTGTTCGTCAATCTTAAGATAAAAAGAAATCACCATTTAATAAAAACTGTCAAAATATCCAGTTCTGTCAAGATGGTGGATTTGTGGATAAAGCATCCACATGTTTTGCATTTGGGGCCTGACTGGCACAATGTGACAGCTGGGGCAGATTTTGTGTAGACAAAGTTAGGGCTTACTGGTTCACCTTAAACTGTATTAAGTTTCCTGTTTCTCTTGACAAGGTTTCTTTTCCAAGACAGGATTTAGAGAAGGTAGGATTATGATTTGCTAGGCTGTGGGATTAGCAGCTAACACAAGAAGAAACAGATGATTTTGCACAAAGTACAAAATGCAGTACTTTTATAGATGAATATACCTGTGGAGAATTATAGGAATATTTGGTGTCGACTTGTTGAGCTCCTAGAAAGCTGAATTTATAGTCTTAGTGGAAGAATGCCTAAACTCTGCCTCAATGCATTTCAAAGAAAGTAATATTGAGGCAGCAAGCATTTTAAACAGCTATTATAACATGTATAGGTTCTACACATAGGGAAGAAGATATGAAGTACAAAAGAGGGAAGACAGGCAAGGCAAATATTTTATCCCTGGTGACTCACCTATAATTAGTAATTAAGCAAAAAAGTAAACATTTTGTAGTATGTTGAGTGTTCACAACACAGGCCTACTCTAAGGAGGATGCTATTAGAGCCTCATCCCACTTAAAGGAAGTATGTTTCTCCTAATTGTTTCTCTTCCATCTTGCCTTAACTAAGTAAAAAGAAGAGAAGCAAAAAAAAAATACAACAAAATTCCACACACTTGTTAATAAATTCACAGTTCAGGATATGGGTCCACTAAGTGAAAGATTTGATAAAATTACAGAACACTTCCCCTCCCCCACAATTTACCTACACACTAACAGAGGTAATATATTACACCTGAAAGATCTCAAAGACTACCTGAGGATGACTTTTTAAGGAAGCCTAGAAGTACAACTCAACTCCTTACCAGACTAACAAAAATCTTTCCAATAAAGGCCTTTTAATCTCAGTTCCAAATACTTGATACAGCATAGCCACCTTTCAACAAGAAATCAATAACAAAGATAGCTGGAAATCCAAAAATGTTGGAGCTTAAACGATATATCCATAAATAATATTGGCCAATATAGAAGTTTCAAGAAAAATACAAGGGATTTGAAACCAAATGACAATAAAAATACACTGTATAAAAATTTGTGAGATACAGTGAAAGCAGTGTTTACAGGGGAATTTTTATCATTTAATACATGTTTTAAAAAAAGATCTAAAAATCAGTAACCTAAGCTAACGTCTTAGAAAATTAGAAAATGAGCAAGTTAAGTTCACAATAAGCAGAGGAAAATAAATAAAAATTAGATCAGAAATCAATGGAATTGAAACAAGAAAAAAAAAGATATTAAAACTAGATATTTGAAAGTGTTAATGAATTTAAAAAAACTAGCCGGTCTAGCCAAAAACAAAAACAAAAGAGAGATGACAAATTACCAAAATCAGAAAAGAAAGAGTCGTCATGGAGGCCTCAAGACACTAGCCAAGAACGTATTGTGTAATCATTCTAATCCAACCATAGGCAATTATCAGGACTTACCTGGCAGGCCTCACTGCGGAAAGCCGTCCTCCCCATGCTGACTTAGCACACAGCCCATACGTTGCTGTGTCAAAAGGAAATTAGTGCATTCAAAGACTCGGACTGCTCTGACTGGCCATGGTCTTATATATAGTTACTTTTTAGCTCAGGTGCCTCACTTCAGAGGCCACTTTTTCAAAGCCTTTCAGCTGAGGCTTTCCTCTGGTGCCTCTACCAAGACTCCCAACTCCCCCTTATGGGGAATGGGGCCTTAAAGACAATCTTCTCTTCTCAAAGACTGAGTATTAAGTGCTTTCATACTCTGAGGCTTCCTCTCACTTCCCCTCCCAGTCTGTGTGACCCAGAATACTGAAGGAGTCCTTTGTTAGGAGCACCCTTGGCATTGAGACAATTCCCACCTGTGTACTAATCCACCTGATCCTTATCTAGCACCATTCCAAGGAGAAAATTGGAAGGTGGAATGGGGAGGAGTTGACACTTTCTCGGGTTTAACCTCTCCCTTATATTATCACAGCAAGTGATTAAAGGCTTGGCTTTTATTGTACTTTCATTTTGGCTTGTCTTGACTACTCTGACACTCAATAACTCAACTCTCTTAAGTTTTATTAAAAAAGAAATGCCATGAACAATGCTACGCCCACAAATATGGTAATATAGATGAAATGAAGCCAATTCCTAGAGGACAAGATCTACCAAAACTTGCAAAAGGATTAATAAGATAATATGAACAGGTCTAAATTTATTAAAGATATTGAATAATTGGTGACCTTCTATAAAAGAAAATACTAGCCTCATGTGGTTTCACTGGTGAGCTCTAGCATACATTTAGGTAAGATATAATACCAATTCAACTCAATCTTTTCCAGAAAAATCTAAGCACATTAGACATTTCCTACCTCACTCAATGAGGTCAGCATTATGCTAATATCAAAGCCTTCTCCCTGGTCTTTGAAAATTCCTGATCCTTGGGATAATCTCTCACAATTTCCAGTTTTGAGAGGAACCCAAGTTAATTCAAGTAGGTAACTGTTACTGTTGCTTTCAATCTCAGCTTAAAGATAATTTCTTCAGAGAAAACTTTCTGACCTCTTCCTCAGAACTCAAATCAAATTTTTCCATGAATCTTTCAGAGTATACCCTTTACTTTACAGCCAAAACATTTATTGCAAATTTCAATGGTATATCATTTTACAGACATTTACTGGATTTTGATATCCATGAAGAAAGAGACCATGCCTATTTGTCCACTGTAGCCACAGTCTTACAATATCTGACATGTAAATGAGTCTCCATAAACATACACTAAATGAACAAATAAGCTATATCAAGCAGAAAATATGACAGAATGGAAATTATGGCAGAGGCTATTTATATACGAAAGACACAAAAATCCACAATGGTCTCAAAGTAAATAATTTAATTGAAAAAAAAATACCAGGAATATTTTATAAATAGATACAATTAACTATGTTCAATAATTTCATTTCAGAAATATTGAAAATAACAAGAAAATATAAAATATCTGAAATAAAAAACTGACCTGTGACAGATGACTCATAGCCATACACATATTTCTTTTGTATTATGTGAATATCAACTATGATACATAGCTAAAAGAGGAGTCCAAATATAGGAACACATTTAATGTGTTAACTTTTGTTTATACACAAGATAGAGCAATGTCCTAAGATGCTTACACATAAGTATAAAATAACAAATTAATGCTGAGGAATATCTTGAGACTAATGAGGGAATAAAGGAGTCAATAAAAGAGAAAATAAGGTATTAGTAACCTGCAGTATCATATCTGGGATTAAAAAAAGGGGTGAGATGTGTATTTATTTATTATGTAGAATAAAAAAAAGAAGAAGAAGAAAAATTGGGGCATGTTCCAAAGTAAATTAATGTTCAGTGTTCCCAAAGGATTGTGTTTATGTGTAACCTAAAAGTAAATATCACAGAAATTAAAAAAAAAATCCAATATGGATGAAAAATGATTTGTAAAAAGTAATCAAGTATATGAGCAGCTCAGATATGAAGTATAAAATATTGGTTATGAGGAACTGCAGGAAAGAGACAAAGGGCACAGTCACAAGTGCAGAATGAAAGGGAAAGCCAGAGTGAGGAATGAATGAAAAATATCACAGGAGGTCAAAATATTATAGACAATGTGTTTCAAGCATATAAAGGACCAGAGGTCACTCTGAAGAAGCCTGCAGAGTAAAAATTATAAGAATAAATTATCGACCAATGAAATAGATATTGCTAAAATATTAAATTAATTCCTTGCTTCCTTGTCTCAGTTTTCACAAAGAAAATAAGGGACAAATGCTAGGAACAGACATTAATTTCCCTTGGGAGAGAAAAGAAATATTACAGGAAATTGTGATCATGCCAGAACAGGTAATCAAAAATAATGGTTGAAACCCCACACACAAAGAATATAAAAACATTCAATAGTCAATGGTCAGGTATCTCTGGATTTTATTGGAGACATCCTAAAGAAAAAAAGTAACACAAAAAGGCAAGAGGAGAAATGAAGAATAAAGTTCCTTTGTAGACAGCCTTTTTCTAAAACCTCCTTAAAGGAGATAGACTACCTTTTTTTTTTTTAATTGGAAAGATAAGAGAGCAGTGTAAAAAGCCCTTTCTCTCCTGAAACCCTCAATTCTATTCACATATAAAATCAGTCACAAACATTTATATAATTATTTATTATGCTGCTTACAAATATATGCACCTGATTTTGGCATTACACAGGAGAAAAGGGATTGGGAATAGATAGGGCTAAGTATTTAATTCTAAACAAGTAAATATAAGTCTGTTTATTACAGCACAAATGAAATGAATAGGATCTCTCTGTCAAAAGTATAGAAAAGCCAACTAAGATCAAAATTTATTTATAAATTATACATTTAAGTTGTTTATTTACTGCTTTTAATTACAACACACAGAAATGAGTAATATGTGTATTCAATTACATAAGAAATTCACCTAGGTACCACATTGGTACCTGGGTTCAAGATGGAATCAACGTAATTTTATATATAAATTCATTCATTCACTCACTCAGTGAATAAATATATGGCCTGCTTTATAAAATCAACTTGTCAGGGGCGCCTGGGTGGCGCAGTCGGTTAAGCGTCCGACTTCAGCCAGGTCACGATCTCGCGGTCCGTGAGTTCGAGCCCCGCGTCGGGCTCTGGGCTGATGGCTCAGAGCCTGGAGCCTGTTTCCGAGTCTGTGTCTCCCTCTCTCTCTGCCCCTCCCCCGTTCATGCTCTGTCTCTCTCTGTCCCAAAAATAAATAAACGTTGAAAAAAAAAAAAAATCAACTTGTCAGTCTTGTGGACAGTAACACAAGTTACAGCCTCTATCTTTAAAAAGTTTATGTTTTTGAGCAAATTCACAGTTGAAATATGGAAGAGTTAGTCGTAGGTAATCTAACAGAATCCTTTATGAAATGTGTGAGACACAAGTGAGGATATTTCCAATTCTGTTTAGAGCAAGAACATCAGAACAGGTGTCATAAGGTGGTTACACCTGATTTAAATTTGTAAGAAGAATAACTGTAGACGGAGATAGGGCTGATGGTGATTTGTGAGGAATATTCTAGGCAGTGCAAGACTTATGGATAAAGTGCATAAAAGTATGAATTAGCACGACACCTTCTAAGAATTTAAAGTAAGTCAGGTAAATTAAAAGAAGCAAAGAAGAGGTGATAAGGGGGCTGAGATGGGAATTACGGGATCAAGCTACAAGGAGTCTTTTATTTTCCTCACCTTTATTTATCATTTTATAATTTGATATTGAAAATAATTAATATTTTGTGATCATTTGTCCTTCATGAAAAATATAGCATAATATTGTATCCCAGAGAGCTTTATGTGGTAAAAGCAAAGATTTTTTTATATGATTTCTCCTTCACTAAAAGTGGTCATTGTTACGGCAAGATTCTACTATGTAATTTTTTTATAAGCAGTCATATTAGTTAATGTATACATCTTACAGATAATTGTTTTTGAGATGAATAGAGAAGTAATGATTTTTTTTTCTTTCTTAAACATCCCCTTCAGAGAAAAGACCAAATAATGTATTAAAGGTCAATATAGATAAAGAATTTTAGAAACAATGAGCTAGTGCCTAGAACATTTACTAGAGGAAGTGTTTAGCCATGTATGTCATCCTTTCCAATATTATCTTTGTCATTTGAATATTGATAAGTTTGCAAAAATATCCCAAAAGGACATCAGAACATCCAGAAATCAATACAATCTGAATGAAACTACCAAACATCTAAGAAAGAAAGGGATAGAGAAGAGGCAGGGAAGGAAGGGAAAGAAAGAAAGAAAGAAAGAAAGAAAGAAAGAAAGAAAGAAAGAAAGAAAGAAAGAAAGAAGGAAGGAAGGAAGGAAGGAAGGAAGGAAGGAAGGAAGGAAGGAAGGAAGGAAGGAAGGAAGGAAAGAAAGAAAGAAAGAATGAATCAGCAGACTTTTTAGTTGCTCCTGTTCGTATTTACATTATTAACTGCCCTAAATATTCAAGAAGCCCTGAATCAAATGACAAGTTCATTTAAACTCGGGGAACATGGACAAAAAAAAAATTCTACTATAAAAAATTTCTGTTCTTTAATGGATCCATTTCTTATCTAGGTTTAAGAGTCTAGACCTAGAAATTTAAAAAATGTAATATCAACACAATTTTCTATAGATTGAAAAAAATGTCAAATTGCAATCAGCTTTTAAATGGAACACTATATTTTACATTGAAAATAATATAACACTGTATGTTAACTACACTGGAATTAAAATAGAAGAAAGAAAGAGAAAGAAAGAAATAAAACCTTATAAACTAATGTTTATTTGGAAAAGAAAATGTGCTATAATGAATAATTTTTTGAATAAGAAAATTGGGAATTAAGCATGGGAAGATTCAGATAGCAAAATATAGAAAAAAATCTATAAATTACAGAATAAACTAATATTTCAAAATGGTATATCACTATATCTGGATTATCTATTGTGGTGTAACTAACAATTCTAATATTAAGGACTTAAACCAACAATTTATCTTTTTTGGTTCTAGGAGTTAAATGGGCTCAGATGAACACTTCTCATTAAAGATCTTCCACGTTACTGCAGTCAGATGTTCACTGGGGTTGCAATTAAAGACTCAACTAGGGTGTAAACTCAACATGGCTTACTCACATGGGTGGCATTTAAAGCTGATGACTGCCTTAAAGCTTAGCTAGGGCCGTCAAATGAAACATCAGCAGTCTTTCCATATTCTTTGTGCTTCTAACAGCAATGCGGCTGGGTTTTGAGAGAGAATTTGTCAAGAGACACAGGAAAAGTTTGCAAAAAATTTTAAGATCTAACCTCTAACACCCCAGAATGTTAAATCCACTGCATTCTGCTGGTCAAGTCAGACATGAGGACCAACCCATATTCTAGTGAAAGGGAATCAGATCCCATCTCTTAAAAGGAAGAATGTCAATACATGGGGGCCCATATTTAATTAAAAGAAAACTGAATGGAGAATCTATTGGGAGACCCAGTCATATATGAGAATATAAAATATTATAAAAATACTATGGGAAAGAAAACAATATTGTCGGAAAGCTTAGAGATGTATTTCTAAAAAAAATAAGTTTGAATACCTAATTACAACAAATACAAGTATAAATTCCCAAAGGTTTAATATTTTCACAATTGTAGAGTATGAAAAACCTTTCTAAGCAACATTTAAAACCTAAAAATCATAAAGAAAATGTTCCACATATTTAAATACATAAAAATAAAAATTCTTTGTTGAAAAACATAAGCAAAAGTAAATATTAAGAAACAAAATTGCACAAAATATTTACACTTATAGAATAAGATTTATACATGTAACATTATTTTATTTAAGAGGCAAAAGTCCCAATTTAAAACTGGACAGTTTGGGGGCGCCTGGGTGGCGCAGTCGGTTAAGCGTCCGACTTCAGCCAGGTCACGATCTCGCGGTCCGTGAGTTCGAGCCCCGCGTCAGGCTCTGGGCTGATGGCTCGGAGCCTGGAGCCTGTTTCCGATTCTGTGTCTCCCTCTCTCTCTCTGCCCCTTCCCCGTTCATGCTCTGTCTCTCTCTGTCCCAAAAATAAATAAACGTTGAAAAAAAAACTGGACAGTTTGCAGAGGAGTGTTCTTATAAAATCATAGTGGATATGGGTCAGCTAGTATTAGTTGAAAATATTTTATATTTTAGGCCCTAAAAGCAGCATTTGAAATTGAATAGTTTAGAAACACATGATTCTATAATCTTGATAAAGATACAAATCTCATATCCTCTATTTTGTTAAAATTTGAAGTATTTAAGTAACTAAGTACTGATACTTCATTTGGTATAAAGTGAATTAAATATTTTTAATTAAATCTGCTTTAATTTACTTATGAACTTGAGTTTTATTTGAAAAATCTTGTGGGGGCCCCTGGGTTGCTCAGTCAGTTAAGCATCTGACTTCGGGCCAGATCATGATCTCACCATTCATAGGTTTGAACCCCACATTGGGCTCTGGGCTGATGGCTCAGAGCCTGGAGCCTGCTGCCTCTCTGTGTCTCCTTCTCTCTCTGTCCCTCTCCCACTTTGTCTGTCTCTTTCTCTCTCTCTCTCTCAAAAATAAATAAACATAAAAAAAGAAAAATCTTGCATTTTTTTCATTTATTTGTGGTATTTCTTCTATCATATACAGATGTCTTTTACTATATAAATTCTTGATATCCGAGATCTCATTTTAGAAAAGCCAAAAGTAAAATATTTTCCAATAAATCTGTATGCATTGCTACTTGAATACTTATGAAAACAAGACAGGAGAAGTAACAATTGATACAACAAAAATACAAAGGCTTATCCTATGAAAATCTATATGTGGACACACTGGACAACCTAGGAGAAATAGGTAAATTCTTAGAAATATGTAATCTTCTAAAATTGAACCAGGGAGGGGCGCCTGGGTGGCTCAGTTGGTTAAGCGTCCGACTTGGGCTCAGGTCATGATCTCGCAGTCCATGAGTTCGAGCCCCGCGTCGGGCTCTGGGCTGATGGCTCAGAGCCTGGAGCCTGTTTCAGATTCTGTGTCTCCCTCTCTCTCTGACCCTCCCCCATTCATGCTCTCTCTCTGTCTCAAAAATAAATAAACAGTAAAAAAAATTAAAAATAAATAAATAAAATAAAATAAAATAAAATTGAACCAGGGAGAAATAGAAAATCTGACTTTGTTACCCATTACAAGTAATAAAATTGAATTGGTAATCCAAACACTACCAAAAAATAAAAGTCCAGGACCAGATAGATTTACAAGTGAATACTATCAGACGTTTAAAGAAGAGTTAATACTGGGCTACCTGCATGGCTCAGTCAGTTGAGCCTCCAGCTTTGGCTCAGGTCATGATCTCATAGTTCAAGTGTTTGAGCCCCACATTGGGCTCTCTGCTGTTAGCATAGAGTCTGCTTCAGGTCCTCTGTTCTTCGCTCTCTCTGCCCCTCCTCTGCTTACTCTCTCTCTCTCAAAAATAAATGAACATTAAGAAAAACATTAAAAAAAAGAGCTAATACCTATTCTCCTCAAACAATCCCAAAAAATAGAGGAGGACTGAAAGCTTCCAAATACATTCTGCAAGGCCAGCATTACTCTGGTAATAAAACCAGACAAAAATACCACAAAGTAAAGAAAGAAAGAAAGAAAGAAAGAAAGAAAGAAAGAAAGAAAGAAAGAAAATAAAACTACAGGCCAAAATCCCTGAAGAAGAAAAGCCTGCAAAAATCCTCAACAGAATATTAGCAAACCGTATACAGCAAAACATTAGATCATTCACCATGGTCACCAGAAATGCAAGAATGGCTCAATATTCCAAAATCAAAGTCATACACCACATCAGCAAAATGAAGGATTATAAACCACAGGATCATCTCCATAGAAGCAGAAAAAGCATTTGACAAGATTCAACATCCATTCATTATAAAAACTCTCAACAAAATGGAACTAGAGGGAACATAACTCAACATAATAAAGACCATACATGAAAACCCACAGCTAACATCACACTTAATGGTGAAAAATTGAGAGCCTTCACTCTAAGGTCAGGAACAACACAAGAATGTTTATCTACCCTTGCCACTTTTATTCAACCTAGTACTGGAAGTCCTAGCCACAGCAATCAGACGAAAAACAAGTAAGAGGCATCCATACTGGTAAAGAAGAAGTTAAACTGTCACTATTTGCAGATGACAAGATACTCTACATACAAAATCCTAAATATTCCACCAATAAACTATTAGAATTGATAAATTAATTCAATAAAGTGCAAGAATACAAAAATAACACTCAGAAATCAGTTGTTTCTATACACAAACAACAAAGTCACAGAAAGAGAAATTTTAAAAACTAATATCATTTACACTTGCACCAAAACAAATAAAATACCAAATAAACTTTACCAAAGGGGTAAAAAAACTTGTACTCTGCAAACTATAAAACACTAATGAATGAAACTGAAGATGACACAAATAAATGGAAAGATATTCCATGATCATGGATTAGAAGAATTAATGTCATTGAAACCTCCATGTTACCCAAAGCAACGTACAGATTCAGTGCAATCCCTATCAATATACCAACAGCACTTTTCACAAAAATAGAACAAATAATACTATAATCTGTATGGATCCACTGAAGACACTGAATAGCCAAAGCAATTCTGAGAGAGAAAAAAGGTGGCGATATCACAATTCCAGATTTCAAGATATATTACCAAGCTGTAGTAATAAAAACAGCATGGTACTGGCGCACACACACACACACACACACACACACACACACATAAAAACTAGATCAATAGAACAGGATAGAGACCCAAAAAATAAACCCTCGATTTTATGGTTAATATCTCTTACAAAGGAGGCAACAATAGACAATAAGGAAAAGACAATCTTTTCAATAAATAGTGCTGAGAAAACTGGATAGCTACATGTAAAAGAATGAAATTGGACTATTTTATAACACCATGTACAAAAATAAACTCTAAATGGATTGAAGACCTAAATGTGAGAACTGAAACAATACATGTTCTAGAAGGGAGCCCAGGCAGTAATTCTCTGACATTAGCCATAGCACCATTTTTCTAGATATGTCTCCTAAGACAAGAGAAACAAAAGCAAAAATAAACTATTGAGACAACATCAAAATGAAAAGCTTTTGCACAGCAAAGGAAACCTTCAACAACACTAAAAGACAACCTACATGATGGGAGAAGATATTTGCAAATGATATATCTGATAAAGGATTAGAATCCAAAATATGTAAAGAACCCATTCAACTCAGCGCCAAAAAAAACCAAATATACAATTAAAAAATGGGCAGAAGACCTGAACAGATACTTTTCTAAAGAAGACATACAATTCTTTCCAAAGAAGACATACAATAGACAAGGAAAAGATGTTCAACATCACTAATCATCAGGGAAACACAAAGCAAAACCACAATGAGATATCACCTCGCACCTGTGAGAATGGCTAAAATCAAAAAGACAAGAAACAAGGGTTGGCAAGGATGTAGAGAAAAAGGGAACTTTTGTGCACTGTTAGCAGAAATATAAAATGATACAGCCACTGTCTAAAACAGTGTGGTGATTCCTCAGAAAATTTACGATAGAAATACCATATGATCCAGTGATTCCACTACTGGGTATTTACTCAGGGAAAATGAAAACACCAACTTGGAAAGATATATGCACCCTTATGTTTATTGCAGCATCATGTACAATAGCTAAAATATGGAAGCAACCTGTCCACTAATAGATAAATAGATAAGAAAAATGTGGTGTATATATACACAAAGGAATATCACACAACTGTCAAAAAGAATGAGTTTGTGCCATTTGAGACAAAATGGACGGACCTAGAGGGAATTATGCTAAGTGAAATAAGTCAGACGGAAAAAGACAAATACCATATGATCTCACTCATAAATGGAATAAAATAATGAATAAACAAACAAAAAGCAGAATCAGAACTATAAATATGGGGAATAAATTGATGGTTGCCAAAGGGGGAGGTTGTGGGGATTGGGAAAAATAGGTGAAGAGGAGAGGGCAATAGAGGCCTCCCATTATAGAATAAGTAAATCATGGAAATAAAAATCACAGTATAAAGAATACAGTTAATGATATTGTAATAGTGATATAATGGTACAGATGGTAGCTCTATTTGTGGTGATCATAGCATAATGTATAAACTTGTCAAACCACTAAGTCGTACATCTGAGAATAATGTAACATTGTAACATTGTATGTCCACCATACTCAAAAAAAAAATGTAGAGGGATGCCTAGGTGGCTCAGCCAATTAAGCATCTGACTCCCGGTTTTGGCTCAGGTCATGATCTCACAGTTTGTGAGATCAAGCCCCACATTGTGCTCTGTGCTGACAGTGCAGAGCCTGCTTGGGATTCATTCTTTCTCCTCCTCTCTCTGCTCCTCTCCCACGTGTGATCTCTGTCTCTCTGTCTCTCTCTCTCAAAATAAATAAATAAAATTAAAAAATTAGAAACTAAGCAAATTAGGTAGTTTGGTACACTATACTTATACTTAAGTATAGTTAAAATATATAATTAAGAGCACAGTGAGATTTCAGTGAAAATAACAGACTCATGTAAAAGTTGTAGAATATTTTCACAAAAATGTTTTAAAACCATTAAATCACTGTAATACTTGAAAAACTAAAAAAGAATATAGGATGCATGCAACCAACAATGGAATACTTGTTTACAAATACATACAATAAAAATCTTATATAAATGAAAGAAAACATAGACCAATCCACAATTATAGTTGGAGATCTGAATCTTCTTAGGAATTAGCTGAACAAGTAGACAGAAATCACTACATAGAAGATCTGAACAGCACTATGAAATAAGTTGACTAAACAGACATTTATAGAAACCAAGAAAAGTAGAATACATATTGTTTTCAAGGGTACATGGTAAACTCATCAAGATACATCATATTTGGGCCATAAACAAATTTCACTACTTTTAAAAGAACTGAAATCTTATGAAATATGTCTGGGACCACAATGGAATTAACTAAATCTCAGTAACAGGAATATATGTAAGAAATTTCGAAATATTTGGGAATTTAAAAGAAACATGCTATAAATGATCCATGGTCAAATAAAAAGATACATTAGGAAATATTTTGAGTTAAATGGAAATAAAAATACAATATATCAGAATTTGTGGGATTTGTCTAAAGCATTGCTTACAGTGAAGTCTATAGCACTGCATGCTTATGCTAGAAAAGATTAAATGTCTCAGATAAGGTACCTAAACTTTCAACTTGAAATACTAGAAAAATCAGGTAAAATTAAATTCAAAGCAAGCAGAAAGAAGAAAATAATAGAAAGTAGAAATGATAAAGAAATCATTGAAGCAAAACCTTTTTTTTAAATCAGCAAATTAATAAATCTGGTTATAGTGAACAAGAAAAAAAAAAGAACAGATACAAATATCCAATATTAGGATGGAGTACATATCACTAAAGATTCCATTGACATTAAAGTATAATATGAAAACATTATGAACAACTTTATGCCCATTAATTCATCTGGACAACTTCCTGAAACACAAAATTCCAATGCTCATTCAAGAAGACATTTATAACTTGGACAGTTATATATCTACTAAAGTAGGTATCATCTTAAGATTCTCCAATAAAGAAAAAAAAGAAGCCCAATGGGGCTTCTGCCAAATTCTACTAAACAATTAAGGACAATATAATACCAACTACAAGTAAAATTAAATAAGGGAACATTTTTGAACTTATTGTTCAATGCTGTCATTATCTTAATATTAAAGGTAATTATATAACAGAGATATTACAGAAGATATTACAGATCAATGTCATTCATTGTTATGGACACAAAAGTCCTCATTAAAATATTTGCAAATCCAATCCCACAAAAATGAAAAGAATAGCACTCTGCATAGCCAAGTAGGTAAAGGGCAGTTATTAAAGGAATGTATGTTTGGTTAAAAATTGAAAACCAGTAAGTACAATTTACCTTATCAACAGACTAAAGTGGAAAAACCAATTGAAAATCTAAAATATGCAGAAAAGGGGCGCCTAGGTGGTCAGTCGGTTAAGTGTCCAACTTCAGCTCAGGTCATGAGCTTGGGCCCTGCATCAGGCTCCATGCTGACAGCTCAGAGCCTGGATGGTGCCTGGTACAGATTCTATGTCTATCTCTCTCTGCCCCTCCCCTACTCAAACTCTATGTCTTTCTCTCTCTCAAAAACAAATAAACATTAAAAAATATTTAAAATATGCAAAAAAGTTATTGATGAAATTCAACAACTATTCATGATAAAAACTCAAAGCAAACTAGAAATAGAAAGGAACTTACTAATCCTAATAAAACATCTACAAAAACTATTGTGAATATCATATTTAATGGTTTAAAAATTGGTTGCTCTCCTCTTAAGATTGGGAACAAGGAACGGATGTGCACCCTATCAGTCCTATTTAGCATCATACTAGATGTCCTAGCCAGTCAGAGAAAAAAGAATAAAAATAAATAAACGTCATATATATTGTAAAGGAAGAAATCAAATTATCTGATTATCTACATGGATTTTCCCAAAAAGTCTATAAGAATTAAAGTTAATGGAACTAAAAAGTGAATTTAGTAAGAATGCAGGATACAAGATCAATAATAAAAATCAGTAATACTTCTACATGCAGGCAACGAACAATTGGAAATAATTTTTTAAAGTAAAATCTAAAATATCACTGAAACCATGCAATGTTTACATATACAATCTGCTTCTCACAAATGCATTGAACAAACTATAGTTATGAAAGTTTATATACTATTATGAAATTTTGGATTCAGGAAATCTGTAATGTTGAAATGACAAAAAATAACCAACCATCTCTTGATATCAAACTTGCCTTGTAATAGAGACACTTCTCATAGCGATGGTAGAGTAATTAATCAATAACAGCCATGCAGCAGCAAATGCCAGAGGAAAAAAGCAACCTGTTTATGGATATCATGGATGTCACAAGATGAAATATTAGCTCTAGACTCAGTGGTTAGATTTCAAATGCAAAATGCCATGGGAAAGATAAAGAATTTGCGTGAACTTACACTTAGAGTAAATTACTTATATACTTTTTTCACTAAGAATATACTTCAAGATAGAATGACTATAAAGCACAAGTCCATAAGGAGCTGCTAAGGAAGGTAGCTGGTCATGAAGAAGGGGTAAGTCTCAGTTACTGGTCTCTCAAAGATTTCTAAAGACATGCTACCTATTTTAATATTATGCCTAGAAAGTCTTATTTAAAATAACATACAATTATGAATTGATACCTCAATAAAAGACAGAATAAATGTGCACATTAAAAATTATCAGAGGGGCACCTGGGTGGTTCAGGTGGTTAAGCGTTTGATTCTTGATTTAGGCTCAGGTCATGATATCACAGTTAGTGAGTTTGAACCTGCATCTGGCTCCACACTGAATAGCTTGGAAACTGCTTGGAATTCTGTCTCTCCCTCCCTCTCCTTCTGTCCCTCGCTGCCACACATGCACATTCATGTACTCGAAAGAAAGAAAGAAAGAAAGAGAGAGAGAGAGAGAGAGAGAGAGAGAGAAAGAAAGAAAGAAAGAAAGGAAAGAAGAAAGAAAGAAAGAAAGAACGAACTTTAAAACAATTATCAAGAGGGGCACCTGGGTGGTGCAGTTGGTTAAGCATCCAATTTCAGTTCAGGTCAGGTTTGTGAGTTCCAGTCACACATCAGACTTTCTGCTGTCAGCACAGAGCCCATTTCAGATCCTCTGTCTCCCTCTCTCTCTGCCTCTCTCTCAAAAATAAATAAACATTAAAAAAATTAATTAATTAAATAACTATCAGAGCTCTTAACTGAGAAGTCTGCCTTTTAATCTCCACCTTCATTAGATCCTACCCATTCCATCTATAGTTAACATATAAAATCCACAATGAATGCTGTTACTTCATATGTAATTCCGTACAGAAGATCTATAGTGAGCTCTCATAACAAGATATAAAATTCTTCAAAATTAGATACCAATTTAATTTCCCAGATGTGTTACACGTTTGGCCCCTTCCACTTTGCTTTCCATCCCTCAACTATCTGTGGACTCATCAATACCTCCTTTGCCATGTTTTACTGCATGCCTGGACATTATTTACTTGTCCATGCATCCATGGACACTAAGCGTTCTTTCTTGGAATGCTCATCACTCTTTTCTCCGACCAAGTAAAACTGATTCCTCCATAAGCCACAGTTCAAAATTGTCCTTCTTGGTGGAAATTTTATAAACAATCGCTCTATCTTTGCTATTTTAATTGTTTGTTCATAATTCTATTGTAATGCCTACAGAATTTCCATATACTTAATTATTGACATTTCTTTTTTTCTCCTTATCCAATGACATTTATATTTGCTCAAGTAAGGGGAGAATCTATGCCATATTAATCTTTGTAAACTTACTATCTAACACAATGTATGTAACCTGGTAAATGTTGAATAAATTATTGTTACATTAGTTAAATAGAATAAATCACATATTCTGAGCACTTAGTGTAAAATCTATTTTCAAATACATGGTAAATATGACTACATTTGCAGTCATTAGTCACTAGTATGTACTAATAACTAGGTATCTTCCAATATAAGCGATTTCACAGTTATAGTTCATCTAATGTTAACTACACATTAGATAATAGCATTAGATCAGATCTTTAGTTTCTATTCAACACTAAACTCAAGAAGAATATCTTTATCATCAGCTTTTAGTTCTGGGCTTCATGCTTCCTGTGTACAGGCACCATCACTTACTTGTACTTGTATCCTCAGAGTTTAGTGGTTTTTATTGATTACAGGCAATTAAGTGTTTTCACATTTTAATTTAAACCAAATGTAAATATATTTCTGAGTAGTCGTTTCTAAAGCTGAGTCAGCATAGACTTGAGTGAATTCCAAGCCCATTTTCCTACATGGTTGGCTATGTCAGCTTTTTCAGTCCTAAGAGTATCTGTATAATTGTTGGTTTAATTTTTTAAAAAAAATGAAGACAAGGAAAAATGATATACCACAGTTAGTATACTATTCTACTTATAGATAATTCACAGTTATTATTTGCTATTTCAGTAAAAATGGCAAGCAAATATTCTACTGGCATTTCTAGCTTCCAATCTTGCATTGCAAGGAACATTATGACAAAACATAAGCCCAGATAAAGTGATGTCAGCACAAATGACAGATAAGTTGACACAAAAATTCTGAAATCCTTCAACCAAAAAACTGATAACCAAACTTTTGTAAAATAAAAATTTATACTAGAATCTGTAAAGAATAATTTTTAAAAGTAAAACTACCATTAAATAAATGTATAATTACCATAAATTATATTTAAGTTTATAAAACAATGAGGGAACCAAAACTATGTCACCACTAGATTACAGGGGAATCCAAAGAGCAGACACACATGCAGGCAATCAGGAATACTGAAAATAATTTACTTAATAAATGCAAAATTGGTCAATATCCACAGAGCAATAATCAACTGCTTTCACTGGATAATCTGCATTTCTGTAAGTAAAAATCCGTTGCACTGTTACCAGTTTTCTGTCTTATAGAGTTGTAAAATAGCATAAGACAATGAAAAGTGGAGATAATCTGGAAGAATGCGCTAGACAGAACACCCAGTATACTTTTTTTGTCATTTTAAAATCACTCACGTATTTTCTTGGAAAGGTGTCTATAATACCATTTAGACTAATCCTACACTTACTATCACACATATTTGTTTATGATTAAATAATGTATGTATATTCCTAAAAGGCCATCTATTACATGGTCGCATGTATATTGACATGGATTTCAGGAATACTCATGAGAAGATTTCAGAATATTCAGTATAAAAGAGAAAATTTTGAGAGCAACTAGAAATAGTTCCAAATTTTATGCCATAATTCCGTTTAAAAGAACTGGACTGTTTCACATTTGATGTGATAACATTGTGTGTAAAATTCTTGGCAATATGAGATCAATTTCTAAATCATTTCAAATCGGAAAACAGGTCTTTACTTTTACCCAAGAAAAAAGGCAATTACTGCTTTCATACCATCCTGCAATCTAAGATTTGAGATGATCTTGTAAGAGCATTTAACATTTTTTGTGATATGTGTTGACAGGTGGTCACCCGTCTGTGCTTAGAAATGTTTTACAAAATAGAACTGGAAAGGAAGTAGATCAAGATAATGAATTGGTTATGAAAAAGTTTCATGTCTTAAACACAAACAGTTAACATATTTCCATCAATCTCAAGGGGAAAAAATCATGCCTGCAATAAAAAGAAAATATAAGATTTGCCAAGAAACATTGACGAGTACTTATGTAATTGCTTGGGAAAAGGGCCACTGAGTTGGAGAGCACGATAAAAAGAACTGTGGTGCTTGGGAGGAATCCAGCCCAACAGCCCAGCAGCTGTACATCTTGTACAATCTGTTGCTGATTATTAGTGATGGAAAGCCAGGTATAATCATTGGTGTCCATTGTTATGAACACATGAATCAAAATTACAACAGCTTTTTTATTATTGACACAAAGTGGGATATGGCTTTCTAAAGCCATCTTGATGCTCATTAGTATTCAAAGAATCATGTATCAATAAATTAAGGCTACATTTACACATGTTGTTCCCTAGTAAAAGGCACAGCTATATAATACCCAGAGACAACTTAAGTTTGAATTTTAAACCAGCTATGAAAAGATTTTCCAATACTTAGGAATTGACCATTATACTTACATAATAGATTCTTATTAGGTTGGAATAAAGACTGATAAAACCTATGTGCAGAGTTAGAAAAATGTTGAGACACAGGGATGGAGGTAGAGAGCTAAGGAATCCCTTCAGGCTCATTCCAGGGAAGGGTTTCAACTTTTTTAACACCCAAGATTCACACACATACCAACATATTAGGTAACAGAACCTCTACAAAGGTCAGATTATATGCATGGGTAAAATGCTGAGAGTAAAAAAAAAAAGCCTGAGAAAAATCATATTTGTATGATTTGCTGTTTACAGCAAATATATTTTTGCTATTTACAGCAAAGTGGGTGATCTCAGAATCCAGCCAAACCTAGCATTCGGTATACTATATACAGGAAGCATATAAAGGGAAGAAAAAGCTAACACAACAGAAACTGAAAAAGACATCTGTCTAAATTTTGTACCAGGTTCAGATTGAATAGCTCTCCTGTAGGACTCCTGCTACCTAAGCGTAACACACAGAGACAAACGAATGCTCCTGTCACAAATCATGAAAGTCAAAAGTAGAAGCCATGAGAACATCGAACTACACTTGACCAAGCATTAGATCATCTAAAAGATCATACTCCAAAAGGAGGCTAGATGGGAGTACTGGCCCTTTGGGAACAAGGAGGGAGAGTAACAAGAACAAAGTTCTATGTTGAAGTATTCTAAGGCAGAAGTACTACCCAAAGCTGGACAGAAGCAATGCCAACTCCTCTCAAAGGAAAGAGCTCTCACTCCTTTGTGTCCCAAGCAACCAAAAGTGTGAGTTAATGGCTACTCAGCTCTCATCTCCATCTGGAAATAAAACAGTAGATACACATTTTTTCTCAGAAGAAAATCCGCAGAAATCTCTCCCAATGTAGAAACTGAATTTCATAAAGCTAAAGATGAACAATCAGCAGAAACAAATGAAGGACCAATTTAAAATACCCCTTGATGATTCCCAGAAGCACCTGGATGAAGGTAAATTTTCAAGGGACAAGGTTTCTTAAATGAGGGATAGGGGCATGAAGTTATTAAGATTTGTAAATTAAAATTTAATATAGATTTGTCTTGACTTAGAGTCTGGTAAATCCTGGGAGATGGAGAATATGTCTTGGACAATTACTTTTGGACATTTCGGAGAAAAACTACATTTAACATTGCAATCTAACAATTATGTCTGCTTGAAATTGAAATCTCTGGAGACTAAACTGTCCATTCCCTGAATGGACGAATGTCCTACAGTAGAAAATGGAAGTGAAACCAGCTGCTTAATCAATAATAAATATTAAATGCCCACTGGGTGCAATGCAACTTTACTTAAAAATTAAAACACTATATTGAACATAACACATGGCTGAGGTCACAGTGCTTTATCAAAGGGTGGGACGTTAAAGATGTGTTGTTGATACTGGTTTGCCATTCTGCTGTAAGAAAATAGAAAACTGGACAAAATATATGGGGGGGAAATTGTTTATAGGCATTGTTCAACAGTTATCACAGGAGTCTGATTCCTCAGAGAAGAGGAAAAATAAAATGGACTCTACAAAGGCTCTGGTTTTATGCCATAATTCACTTTCCTGAGTGTAGTACAGGGAGGAGGAACACACAAAAAACACAGCGAGTTTGCTGAATTACCAAGACCTAAGTTGCGGTTTAGTGAGGTTAAAAGGGCTGGAGGGATTATACAGAGGAAGAGCATGGACAATCTGCATAAGGGACAACAGGAATCGGTCAAACACTAAACAGTGCTATGTAAAGTACCTGGCGGGGCGCCTGGTGGTTCAGTCGGTTAAGCTTCCGACTCTTGATTTCCGCTCAGGTCATCATCTCACGGTTCATGAGTTTGAGCTCCGTGTCGGGCTCTGTGCTGGAGCCTGTTTGGTATTCTGTCTCTCTCTCTCTTTGCCCCTCCCATGCTTTCTCTCTGTATCTCTATCAAAATAATAAAAATAAACTTAAAAAAAAAAAGAGTAAAGCACCTGGAGCTTTACTGATAAGAGAACTACCAGACAGAGGTAGCGAACAATTCAAAGAGCATACAAAAGTCTGGAATTGTTCAAGTCTAACCAATCAGAATGGACAGAGCTTATTGCATATCAAAAAAACATCTGACAGAGATCTTAAATGGTAAGACCTTAGTATTAGGGCTAAAATTGTCCTAGAAAAAAGGTTATTGTACACCTGACCAAACCAACTAAAAACAAGGCACAAAAGCATTCAAGCTAATCTACAAATAAAAAATTACCCCAACATCAACACTCTTCAAATAAAGGCAGAAAAAAATCAGACTCTCAAAATTATAACTTTAACAATATTTATTTTTTAAAGGTTTTTTAATGTTTATTTTACAGACAGAGAGAGAGAGAGAGAACAAGCAGGGGAGGGGCAGAGAATCAGGGAGACACAGAATCTGAAGAAGGCTCCAGGCTCTGAGCTGACAGCACAGAACCCAACACAGGGCTTGAACCCATAAACTGTGAGATCATGACCTGAGCCAATGTCGGTGGCTTAACTGACTGAGCTACCCAGGCGCCCTTGATCTCACACATCTTGACAAAACTATGCAAACCATAAGATAGTGGAATGGCATCTGACATTAGCATGTGAATTAGTTGTGCTAAATGGATCAGGAGAGATTGTAGATTTATTCTAGAAGATTTACACATATTGCTGTGAAAAAAAAATGTCCCTTTGTCTGCATTCTCCGAATATTAAATCTGTTATCACAGACATACATACACATGCACACATGGGGAGTGTACATTATGGAAACAAAAATGAAATTCCACATGTTTAATCCTCATTGAAGCACATCAAGGTCAGGTGTGCCCCTGTACATGACCTTCTCAAAGGAAGGGTGCTCTGACTTTTCTTTCACAGTTCTGGTTACTCACTTTTGCATCCGAAGAAAACACAGAAGAAATGAGAACCAGAAAGAGTACATTATTACTTGTTCTTCCCATGGGACTCATTATTCAAGGAGGTAGGTCTTTCCAGAGACACTCTGAAAGCAACGTGACTATTTTAAGGAAAATATCAAGCATTGCCTAAATATACATCATACCTCAAGCTATGTGCACAGGTTACAGGGATGAGGCACATCCTCCCCACTTTTTGCCATACTACATTTTTTGGATTCTTAGAAGGCAAATTGAATAGTCAGCATTTTAAGCACCTACTGTATTCTGGGCAGTGTTGCTGGCATCTGAAATGAGCTATAATGAACAGCTATGCATGTCATGAGCTGTAAAAGGACATTTCTTCAAGATGGAGAACTGCAGCTGAAATCCCTGGTATGAGTTTTATCAACCAGGAGGAAGAGGCATGTTCTTTTCTTATTTCCATATCCTGAGTACATCTATTTCAAATCTGTTTTGTCTTGGGAGTGTCCCCTTTTCTTGTTCACATAAAGACACTAAATGTACTAATAATGACCCTAGTTAGCATGGGTCAATTAATGTATGAATCCATTGTTCATATTGTTTTGACACTCAGTAGGTGATTCTCTGTTTTAGTTCTGTTTACAAAGCCTGGAAATCAGGCAGTGGATGTATCTTCCAAGAGGGTTTTGTAACAGAGAGCTCATCTAACAACATTTAAGTATGATTAACACAGAATTGTACAAGAGAAATTTATGTATATTTCCCCACTCTACATCCCACAGCAATAATCAGTTAAGAGCCTACCAAAGGGGTATTTATAAATTTCAATAGTTGGAAGATTTTCTTAAACTCAGGTCTTTATGAAGGCAACAGAGAGACTTTTGTAAGAATTACTGAACTTAATTATGCAAAGAAAATTCTACATGGAATCCTACTTGGGGGAAAATATATATATATATATATATATATATATATATATATATATATATATGTTGCAATCTAGTAATTAGTCAGGACTTAATACTGTCCAAGGGATTACAAGAAGGAAGGGGATCTTGGGTCTGCCAAGTCACTGGGTGTCCTGATGGAGTAAAAGAGTCAAGGCCCATCTTTGCCCTATTATGTTCAAGGGAACTTTGCTGGAACCATCATCCAGAGATCAGCCACTACAGTGGCTTTTGCTGCATCCTGCACCACTGCCTTTTAAACCCATAAAGCTAGCAATGAAAACATGGAAAACTGAGTCTAGATGCTTCAACTGGCTCTAGACTTCTGTATCTATAATCCTGCTTGCCAGTAGAGACACCAAGTGGAAATTGGCTTTCACCTTGCCTTCCTACTTGCCTTTTAAATTTCATCAGTACATCTAATTAGTAAATCTGATTCACATCCAGATTCATAGCCCTGAAAGTCTGGGAACAAAGTGTTTTTTTTTTCTTCTTTTATTAATGTTTGTTATTTTGATCTTTACAATTAGAAAGGAAGGGTAATACATGTGACAAGAGCCAGTCTACAGTTGTCTATCACATTTAGTATCCTGAATTACATAAGCTGAGGAGCAGTATATAAAACAAAACACAAAAGGGTTTCAATATACATACAATCTGTGTTGTTAAGTGAATAGTTTCAACTTAGTTTGGATCACCTTATATATTCTCATATTCTTCTCATTAATCACTATTTGAATATAGGCTACAATCAGCTGACTCCTTCTTTTCTTGGTCAGAACTGTCACTATTAACCACTTTATATTCTCTATTTGTCTTTAGTTGTTTGTTGTTGTTTTTTCATTTTATCCAAAGTTTACTTTGAAATTAATAGATGCCTGCAGTAGGCTTTGGTTAGCTAGACCGTGTTCTGCGTGGTACTGCTATTTGCTCATTTACAGACTAAGCACTGTGACCCTACACAGGTATACTTCCTTTTCACCAGCTGCTACAGTAAGATTAAATGTTCTGTGTTTGGTGATGGAGGACACGGGAAACCAAGAATGCGCTTCTTCAAAAGATTTGCTTCCGAAAACTCCCCAACGTCACCCAGAGTGGATGTTTACCTTATTTAATTTTGATCTAACTTGTCACAAATTTCCCACTTTGCAGTTTCAATCTCCTATAAACATAAAACACATACATTTCTTAATTTTTTTTCCTGTTACAACATAACCCATCTTTCCTCATTGAGTCCTCTGAGGAGGGAGTATTATGATGAAAAAGAATATCAGAAGATTAAAAAGACCAGATCTCCTCAGTGATGGTAGCCTGAGATAGCCTGTGGGAAGTACATTGCTAGGTGGAGGAAGAAAAAGCATTGGATTCAGAGGTGAGTCCAGTCTGGTGCTTACCTGGAGGTTGGCTCTCCTTTTGTTCCCATCAGAAACTGATACCTTCAAGGGCTCTTTGTTCAGGCACATAATTATATATCTCTCTGGGTGAGGTTCTGGAATAATTACATGCATTTATTCCATCAGAGCAATACTCTTGCATTGCTTTGGGCAACCCTTCAAGTAGCAATTATAAAGATTAAAAGTGAAATAAAAGAACTCTTTTATTTTGAGAAATGTATTTAGTGGGTAGTATTACCCAACATTTCAAACATTTCTGAATACTCATGATGCAAGAAACTAACATGTTTAATCTACTTCTCCTTAGAAAACCTATTCTTTTCCATTTAGTTTGCTATAGTATGATTGCCCTTTCATATTTAGTTCTAAGTGTTATAGGAGAACAATACAGAGGCAGGAATTATATTCAGTGAACTGATTTCAAATACAGCCTAGATTTCTGAATATATTTTTAAAGTGAGCCTATTTCTGAGTTAGCCAATGAGTGTGTGTGGGGTGGGGGGCATGTGGCATGTAATCTTTATTTTTTTCTCCTTTTTTTTTGTCTTGCCAGTACATCATGAAAGTTGCTTGTTGCTATTTTCTGATGTCTACACATCATGGTTCTGTGGAAACAGCCTTCAGAAACAACAACAATATTTTCTTTTGCAATCAAACCATCTATGTTAAATTGTATTTCTCACCCATTTCCACATCTCCAGTGCTGAATCAGGTGGGGGAGAGCTGCTGCATTATGACAGAGGCTCGTGTCAGCACCACTGTCCCTCAGGAAAATCCTATGGACACAAGACAGCTTCATAAAAAGAAGGGTACTCTCAGTTTGGGAAGTTCTCCAGTAATTCAATGAAGTTAGTAAGTGTTCTCTGGAATCTGAGCTATAGTGATGAACTGGCAAGTAAGTTACTTGCTTATTACTAAGACAATCAAGAATTTATCTAGAAGTGGTGATTTACAAAGCAAATTAGGGCTACTTGTGTTTTGTTTTCATTGATTTCAGTGGAAGTGAGGGCTGCCACATGAAACCTGTTCCTGGATTTGAGTTCAGAGCCTCAAACCCTAAAGTAATCCCAGAGAAATCACTTGTTTTATGTAAGTTATTCAAATTTCCAAATATCCTAAACATGTCATTTATTGCAAAAGGAAAAAAAAAAAACAACTCTGCTAGAGAGTTGGATCCAGAATTGTGCATTGCATGTCTCTTTATTCTTTTTTTTTAATGTTTATTTATTTTTGAGAGAGAGAGAGAGAGAGAGAGAGAGAGAGAGAGAGAGAGTGGGGGAGGGGCAGAGAGGGAGACACAAAATCTGAAGCAGGCTCCAGGCTCTGAGCTGTCAGCACAGAGCCCAACACAGAGCTTAAACCCACAAACCGCAAGATGATGACCCGAGCTGAAGTCGGCCACGCAGGAGCCACATCTCTTTATTCTTTTAATCTAAATCTAAATTTTTGAAAATATTTTTTTTTAAAAATAAATGTCATTTCAGTATAATTACAGATTTATGGTAGTTACGAAGATAGGATTGAGAGTTCTCATATGTCCTGTACCCACTTTTCCTTATTGAGATCTCACATAAGTGTGATAGACTTGATGTATTAGTGCATATTGACACATTATTATCAACTAGATGTCCATACACTTTAAGACTTCGTTAGGTTTTACCTAATGTCCCTTTCCTACCCCAGGATATCTTCCAGGATAAAACATTACAATTAGCTATCATTTCTCCTTAGACTTCTCTAAATTATAACAGTTTCTCAGGCTTACTGTATTTTTGATGGCCCTGATCATTTTGAAGATAATGGTCGGATATTTTGCAGAGTCCTTCAGGTTGAGTCTATCTAATGTTTTTGTCTAACTACACTGATGCTATGGGTATTTTAGAGGAGAACCAAAGGCAAAGCTACATTACATAATATTGGGAGTACATATTACATAACAATATGAATAATCACTGGTGATATTAACCTTGATCACTGGCTAAGATACTGTTTGTAAGATCTCTCCACTATAAGAGTATAAAACTATAAAGTGACTCCCATGTACACTCACACACATTCACACATGCACACAGTTTTTATATGGTTTTTTTTTGGAAAGATTTCCTGGGCATAACCCATACTTAAGAAGAAAGTTATACCGATGGTCCCTGACTTATGACTTAACAATGGTTCACCTTACAATGGTGCTAAAAGATACACATTCAGTAGCACAGGTGAATGTGCTAAAGAGTCTGCATCCAGTACTTTGAATTTTGGGCTAGTGATATGTGATGTAATCCTTTCTTGTGATGCTGGACGGTGGCAGTGAGACACATCTCCCAGTCAGCTACATGACCACAAGAGTATGCTAACAACAAGAGTATGACCACAACTCATATGCTAACAACAATTCTGTACCTGCACAACCATTCTATTTTCTACTTTCAGTACAATATTCAATAAATTACATAAAATATTTAACACTGTATTATAAAATTATTAGAGATGATTTTGCCCAACTGCAGGCTAATGTAAGTGTTCAGAGCATGGTTAAGGTAGGTTAGGTTAACCTATCATGTTTGGTAGGTTAAACGTATTAAATACATTTTCATCTTAGGATATTTTCAATTTACAAAGGGTTTATCAGGGCATAACCTTACCATAAGCCCAGGAAGATCTGTATTGCACCTCCTTGAGGGCAGAGTATTTACATATATTATTTGGAGTTCTCCTATACAGAGATTTGTCTACTCTCCCCATGCATTTATTTATTTAACCATTCATTTATACTGGCATGAATTCATGAATATTTACTTTTACTTTTGGTTATTATCTAATGCTATATTATTTATTTTGTTGCTTAAAAGTTTTGCCTTTGGCTACTGGGAGCTCTTTTGGTTGCCTCTTGTGTCCATTTGATACATCTTTATCACTGCATATTTTCACTGTTTGTAAAATAATTTCCAGGCTTATCTTGAATATTCCCTGGTCCGGCACTTGACTCAACCTTTCCTTAAAGAGCCCTGGTTTTTATTATTTTGTTTTGTTTAATTCGAGAGTGGTAAACCTTAACATTTTTGAGTATAGGCCACTTGTTTTGTAGAGTGGCCCTTAATTTGGACTCATGTGATATTTCCTCATGATTATATTCAGACTATGCCTTTTCACTGGAGTTGGTACTCCAGTGAAGTGCTATTGTGTTCTTCTCAATATATAATATTGGAAGGCACATGATATGGTTTGTTCCATTATTGGCCATGTTAACTCTGATCACTAAGTTAGTTTGTGCCAGATTTCTCCATTAAGAGTCATTATTTGGGGAGACACTTTGAGATCATATAAAGAAACTATTTCTCATCAAACTTGTATACCTTAATTTTAATGTATATTGAGGATCCTTGCCTGAATCTATAAATACTATGTAATCTTGCCAGTTCTTTTCTCAGGAAGCCCTGGTTACAGTTAGTGGAGAATGGTATATAGAAAACAAGATAAAGGCATCATCAGGTGTACTCACTGCTACTAGGATGTGACTGTTTATACGCTCTTTCCAGAGACAGAAGTAGCATACACAATCTATATAAAATTTCCTTTCTTATTATAGTTAAAAGCCAATTAGTCATAAATGTGGAAGAAATAATGGAATAATAAAATCACCATTTTTTTGAACCTTCATAGTAATAATTGAACAGGCAAGGAACATCAATGGAAGTTAACAAGGGACAACATTTGATGACAGAAAGGAAGGAGATAGATAGATAGATACATAGATAAATAGACACACATATGTACTATAAAAGATACTACCATATACTATGTATATGTACATTTAAATTTTAAGTGCCCATCTGTATATATTGAAATTCATACCAATTGCTTCAATCAGTGTCAAAGGATTTATTCTAGTTTTCCTGTCTATATTTGTCACTTCTATCTCCAAACTGAGAAACCTGATTCCTTTATCCACAGTATAGTTATTTATACAGTCCTAGAACGCACAGAGTATTTCAGAAATTTTAACCCAAATATGGAGAAAAACAACATTGCTAACAAAGTTCTCTATAATTATCATATATCCAGCAGGCAGTTTTGTAGCTAAAATACTGTTTTCAAATGCTGGATAGCTCTTTTTTTTTCCTTTCCTTCAGTGTAGTTATGTTATTAATAAGAAATACAGCTAGCTTCATTTGTTTCTGTTCATATTACAAGTTTTTCTTCCTTTTCTTTATTGATTTTAATATTTGTTTTATGTTCAGATCCCTTTTAAAATTATACATACTTATCAAGCAATTTTAGTTTTAAATCTATTTTGATCTAGTTTTTAAGTTGGTATCCTAAAGAGTCTAGGGCTTTAAAATTGATGACAATGAACTCATGGGGCCAAACTTTGGATAAAAAAGGGGGAAAAAAAGGTAATAGTTACAGCAAAACAACTTAACACCAAGTTCAAGCTGAATTGGGACTGAGATGTGTCCTATATATTTACTTGACACAATGACTTAAGATTTCTCTCATATCAAGGAGAAATGCTTATACAAGGAATTTCAGCTCATAATTTAGATTTCCTCTAAATTACATACTTCTAAAAATCATCAGATACACAACAAGTCTGATTTTATATCTAGAAAATGTAGAATAATGTATTGCTTTGCTTTAATTTCAAGTCTTGGGAGAAAATTTTAGAGATTCAGCTGAAGAAATTACTACTGCCTTCTTAGAAACTTTAAATCATTTCTTACTACTCACAAAACTGTCTTTCACTCAAGTAAAGGAATATTTTATTGACCAAACTCATTACAGCTTGTGTCCATTAATATATTTTCTTCCAAAATTCAGAATCTTGTTCTCAAAATTACATGCATTATTTTTCCCCTAAGGCTGCAATTTTAAAAGAAAAATAATTTATCCTATCTTCCCACTGAAAAACTAATATGAAGCTTTGGCCTAAATTGATGCAGTAGGATCGAAATTAGATACAGCAGACACTTTAATAGAATCTTAAAGAAACTTTCAGTATCTTCCAATCAAAACATTTCCATTCTAGAGATAAGGAAAATGGAAAACAAGGCTTAGGAAGTTTAGATGGTATACTCAATACCACATACACAGGGATAAAGCTATTGTTGAAACACCATTATAACAACTCCCTATATAGTGTTTTGTTCATTAATTGACATACTGTTAAACATTTAAAGGAAGCACTTGAAGAGTTTATGGAGCCTACATCTCTTGATGTCACCACAATGAAATAAATACACACACAGACACACTGAAACATTTTTAACACGATCTACTTTAAAGGCAGAAGAATGAATCAGGATACCTCAAGAAGGAAAAGAAATTTATCATATGACCTTTTCATTTCCCCTTAGAATTGAACGCAATTAAATTTATAAAATAGGCTCTTCATACCTACTTATCAGGAATGACAAAAAGCCATTAAATAAATATATTTATTTAAACATAATTAATGCAGCAACGCTTTTTTCCTCAAAATTGGAGCAGATATTGGGGGATAAATTAGCTTTCCTTTTAAAAACTAACTTGATCCTAAACTGATAATTCAATATTGCCTAATGTTCCCATGCCTCAATTTCATCATCTGTAAAATGAAGTTTCTATAAAGAAAAATTTTTAAATACATAGGTAATATTTTCAGTCTAATGCCTACTGTATTGTCAGAGCTTATTAAACTTGGTCTTTTTTCTATTCCCCCATTCCACCCATAAACATTTATACAGAGAGCACCGTGTTTTAATGTTTAGTTTTGAGGAGGGAAGGGCTCCTGAGATCTTCTAGACAGGATGTATTGACACATCCATCAAATATCAAACCAAGGAGAAAAAAGGGTCAATAATACATTCATCTTTTAAAAAAAGAAGGAGAAGATGATGACTTTGGAAATTACAGACTTGCCAATTTAGCTTTGCTATGAGAAACCATAGCGAACTACATAATTTACAGGAAATGTAACAACACCTTTGAGATAATGCCAGGACATTGTTGGTTTAAAAGAAACAGGGAAGACCTTGGAAAATTCAAAAGTATGGTCTATGAAGAAATTCAAGTTACTATTTTAATGTTCCTGGGAATTTATGTTGCTCAGTCCACTATTATTTCTAAGAAAGGAATTTATGTTGCTCAGTCCATATTATTTCTAAGAAAGGAAGGAGGGAACGAGAATAGTTGGTGGGAGAATGTCAATAAGGCAGAAAGAGAAGGCAAGAAGGCAGGGGGAAGAACAGAGGAAGGTTCTCTGACATGGCTTAGCAAGCTTTTAAATAATGGAATAATGGTTATTTAAGTCATAGCAAAGCCAGGGAAATGAAACAAGGGAATACGGAGCAATTTATTGAATATTTCCTGTCAGCCACTATGCCAAGCAGGAAATAACTCAATGTAACCTATTTAGGCTTTGTGCCATACCTAATAGAACATCACTACTGCAACCAAAGACATTTGAGAAGAAACTTATATCTTTATAGCAGTTTCTGCAGAAAAAAGAAGAAAATATTTTTTTATTATTACACTGCACAATTCAGAAGTACATGCTCCCCTTCTTGTTCTCCATGTAGGTTACAAATGCAGTAGTTAATCAAAAACTCTCATCCTAAATCCCAGATCCCCTTAAAACTGCTCAAAAACTCAGTCCACATAGATTTTTTTTTCTTTTTCTTCTAGGTCAATCTTTGTTATACAAGCCAACGTGTATAAGATTATTTGATTAAAGCCTGGGCTACGCCTCCCCCACTCCCCCCAATCTCTCAGCTCAACAACAGGGACCATTTCAGATTTACCTTCAAAACATATGAAAAAATATGTTCATCTCATCATTTATGTGTTTATTTGTTTCTTTTGTATCCACTGGCTATGATGGATATTCCAATAGGGAACTCATCTGTTTGTTCCCTGCTGCATCTCCAAAGTCTAGCACAATGTCCAGTGTGAGTCAAAAGATGTTTGTCACACGAAGAACTTTAAGTTATCCTCTGTTCCTTATTTTTTGGTTTCTATACCAGAAAATAAGGAAATGATGACTCTGGGATATAGCCAGAAATGAAAACCCTTTTTCCTTGAAGAGGTCTTATGGCAGAAAGAGGTGAAGACAGATCCCCCAGAAAATTATAAACACTTATTTTGTCAAAAAAGTTCATAAATGTGAATTGGTGAAATTACTGTTTGCTAATTACTGTTTGCTAATTACTGTTAGCATTGTCTATATCTCATCACCCTCTAGAAAGTTATAATAGTTCATAAGAGGCAAGATATTCATATATCACATTTTCTTATAAACATGAAAAAAGTATGAATAAGACAGCATTTTAATTTACTATGTTTGATTTGAAACCGTACAACAGTTTGTGTTAATGTCAAATGAGCTACACATTCAACAAAAGTACTAAATGCTGACTGCTAAAGATTATTATATGTTAGAGTATTCAGAAGAGCCAAATGAAATAGGTGATTATCTCAATATGTCATACTAAACGCTACTCTGATGATGTTACTAAAAACAGTTTCTTTTATATTTTGTGGCATGTTATTTAAAGCACTCTCTCCTATTACCATTGTTCTTTATATCATATACAATTGATACTTGTTATTTAATGCTGCTGGCTGAGAATAATAATAACATTGCATGCAAGCTCAATTCCTATATTCACTATTGAATAATTATGTGTTGGGCAGTTACAATATAAAGCCACTGTTCACATATTTATTTCAAAGCAGTAATGAAAATAGAACTAGCCTCTATACTCATGCAGCTCACATACATTGGGGGAAATATTTAACAAAAATAAATAAGTACATGAGATCATTATTTCTTATGCCATGGTACATGCAGGAAATAAACTGCATGTACCTTGAATAGAGTACCTTGGAGTGGTAATTTAGTGATACTAGTGTGTGATGGCATTCTTAAACAAATACACTTATTTGATATCTTAGAAGGGGAATGGATTAGCCTGGTACACTGCTGTGGGAAGAGATTTTTAGGTAAAAGAAAGACAAATGCAAAGTCCCAGATATAGAAAAAGGCTTAGTTGTCTGAGAGAAGGAAAGGAAGCTGATATGACCAGAGAGTAATGATCCAATTGTGGAACGCTGTGACATAAGTCTGAAGAAGTAGAAAAAAATTGGAAAGTCATGAAAACATATTAGATTTTATTCAAAGGGGAATGTAATGCAATTGTAGAATTTTGTGCACAAACGAAACAGAGAAGTAACATAATAAGATTAGTGATTTCAAAGATCATCTGGGCTGTTGGAGAGTGGGTTCCAGTCAGGACAGAGGGAAATGCAAAACACAGTTAGGAGACACCTGATTGCAAGAGACCAGAAATGAAATGAAAGTGACCTGGACTAAGATGGGGCACTGGGGATTGGCAGTTGTGATGGCTTAGAACTATCAGGGCCCACCTATGGTCATCTTCACCCAATGACCATGGTGGCTACACAAGATGGGGGAGAATATATGCTAAGGGAACAATCATGATGTCCACTATAGCATAAGAAAGTTTCAGACAAAGGAAAAGAGAGTAAGTTATTCCAAAAGACAAAACAATGATCCTTGGCTGGAAGATACAGGGATTTTTGTATCAATATTAGTATATAGAAATTTATAACTGTTTTACAAGGTAGGAGCACCTATCAATATCTTATCAGGTACTAGTCTTCAATGGAGCACAGTTATATAGAGTAGGCTGTAATTCTGAGGTGCAATAAACAAATGGTTTTACTTTCCAAATCTGAGATTCTATAAAGACAACGTGTAATAGTTTTTCATCACAAATGGAGTCACATTGCATGTCTGAGAGGCCGGAAAGTTAAGAGAGTTGCAACATTTAACTAGTTATCTAAATATTTTTCACACACCAGGGGCTCCTGGGTAGCTCAGTTGGTTAAGCATCTAACTCCTGATTTTGATTCAGGTCATGGTCTCCAGGTTTGTTGAGTTCAGCCCTTCATCAGGCTCTGCACTGACAGTATGGAGCCTGCTTGGGATTTTCTCCCTCTCTGTCTCTGCCCCTACCCCATTCTAGCACATTCCCTCTCTCTCTCAAAATAAATAAATAAACTATAAATATTTTTACATACCAATCAATATAATCTTTGTCAATAATTTATGGAATATGCAGTGTATTTGCCCCTTCTGTTGAGTTAAGTCTACCATGTACCTGCTATTGGTGAAATTTTTGCTATTGAGTCTTGAATAACTTGTGGCCACAAATTCTACATAGGAAGTACATGTGTAAGTTTCTTTTGATGACACATCTCATCTGAATATACAAAATTTCCTTGCCAATAGTCAAGATTAATGATCTAGGTTAGAAGACACTGAATCCATACCCCTCCACACACTTTGCTCTGTTTAATGACCTTACACTTTGTAACTCCTGCCCTGTCTCTCAAGTTTATGCCAATGATTATAAGAGAGTATAGAAGAATTAGCAGAAGTCTAGCACTACAAAATCATGATTCTTGTCTCCTGACAAGTGAGCCATAAGAGCCATCTTAAAATTGAAGAACATTTTATAGTTTTAACATGAGATGATGCATTCCCCTTATTTCCATGCTATTCTGCCAGTGTCTGAAGTAATTAACCAGAGATCTGAATCCAAGCCTCACAAGTTATAATTAGCATGTACTCAATGATTTAAAGTATCCATTTATTTTTTCATGTATTCACACATCAAATCTGCAAAGTGATAAGAGACTATTTTGCAATTTTACCAATGAGGACACAAAAGATTAAAAAAGATAATAAACTTTCCCTAGACCAAAAAGGAGTTTTATCTCTCCCATAAGGAAAATCTTTTGCTCCCAAAAGGAGACTGATGTAGGATTGTGTAGCCTGAAAATAATTCAAACTATTAATACAATATGAGGTATGAAATATGAATATTCATCAATGAGAAGGCAGAAAAATAATTTTTAAAATTAAAAGATTGGTAAATATCACAACAAAGTCCACAATAGTAAATGACATTTTCAGTAGTTACTCTTGATACACTTCTCTAATACACTTCTGCATTTTTCTGATTATTTGATCATGTGTCCATATGACAAAGATCACAATGATTTCTCACATGTAAATTAAAAGGTAATTTTTATGTTTTTGACCAAAGTGACTTATTGATAACTTAGATGTTTACATCCCATGGCAGAAAGGAAATCCTTTGCCTATTAGCATTCCCGAGGTATAGAAGGAAGTAGGCATCTTGGAGCTGGCAAAAGGGGAAATAAGAGTAGACTTGATACATAGTTGAAATTTACAAAACACACACTCACATACACACAATAGACAAATTTACATACATTATTACAATTTAGCCTAACAAACTGGAAGGGATTACTATTTTCTCCATTTGATAGATTAGGAAACTGGAGCTCAGAAATATCAAGCAATTTGCCAAAATTCACAAGATATGGTGGATTCAAGTCCATGTTTCCTGACTAAAACTCTCATGCTTATCCATATACCATTCTGTTGTATCTTGATGTGAACTCAATTAAAAGGAATTGGGAGCACTGTATTTGTAAGAAGTATAATGAAGCACCCAACTTCTTATATCTCAAATATTCAAGTCTTTCTTTAGTTCTTATAGCCTATGCTTTTGCACCACAAATGAGGTAAGATTACCACGTATGTTCTCTTTCATAGGCAAGACTTGATTTCTATACCATTTTGGCTACCATTTGTCCTTTTTCTCATAGTCTGTCATTTGGACTTTTCCTGCAGTGACTTTTATCTTTGACAGAAAGAACAAGCATATTCTCTGTATTCTCAAATAACCTAGATTCACATTCCTAGGGAATTTAAAGTTCCCCAAAAGAATCCATTTGATAGAAATGTGGCAAATTTGGCACCTTTTAAAATACCTCTTTCATGTTTACTAATTAACTACAGCCAGAGCTATGCTCAATAATAACCACATGCTTAAATACAAAAAAAAAAAAAAAAAAGAGGGATGGAAGAAGGGAGTGAAGGAAGGAGGAAGGGAGGAAGAAAGAAAGAGAGAGGGACAGAGAGAAACAGAGAAAGAAATGTTTTCTGTTGGTAAGATAGAAGTCACCATGCACATAAGTCAAAAGTCTAGGAAACCCACCAAGGAGGGAAACAATTTTTATTTTTATTTTTATTTTTTTATTTTTTTAAAATGTTTATTTATTTTTGAGAGAGAGAGAGAGAGAAAGTGCAAGCAGGGAAGGGGAAGAAAGAGAGGGAGACACAGAATCTGAAATAGGTTCCAGGCTCTGAGCCCAACGCCAGGCTCAAACCCATGAACTGTGAGATCATGACCTGAGCCGAAGTCGGACACTTAACTGACTGAACCACCCAGGTGTCCTCAAGGGAAACAATTTTTAGAAGTAAACTCTAAAACTGTATACTTTTCAAGACAATATTTATATTAAATAATTCTAAATAGATAATTTCATAAATCATTATATTTAGATAAATCCTTTTTTCTTAAAGTGGTTTTAGGATTTCTAAAGGAAAACTCCTTGAAGTGTGCTTTACAAAATGCCTTCATTTTCAATTTTATTAAGTTTTAGCTCTTCTCACATTTTTTTTTAATTTTTTTTCAACGTTTATTTATTTTTGGGACAGAGAGAGACAGAGCATGAACGGGGGAGGGGCAGAGAGAGAGGGAGACACAGAATCAGAAACAGCATCCAGGCTCTGAGCCATCAGCCCAGAGCCCGACACGGGGCTGGAACTCACGGACCGCGAGATCGTGACCTGGCTTAAGTCAGACGCTTAACCGACTGCGCCACCCAGGCGCCCCGGCTCTTCTCACATTTTGATTTGCTCCTGTATACACAATTGCTGCTTTCTATATCATTTAAAGCTGAAGGTCCCTCTAGGGGATTATCTTCACTGACTACAAAAGAGTCTTAAGTACTAGTAAATTATTTTTCTATCAGTATTCAATAGCCCTAAAAAACATGAATGCTTTGGAGCTACTGAAATTTTAAGAATTATGTCTAACTTTAACAAGTAAGAGAAAAACAGTTTAACAAAAATCATAGTTGTTGTTTAAATCAATATGGTATACCATGAATATAAGGTCAAAAACAAAAACAAAAACAAAACACCTTAGCCAAAAAAAAAAATGATGAAAACAAAACATCATGCGAGCAAGATGAAAAAAAGGAATTATTTGCCTTTAAAATATTTTATTCCATGGGCAATGGAGAGTCATGGAACCTTGTTGAGAAAAGGGGTTACACTGTCATATCTGTTATTTAGGAATACAATTAGAAGGAATTTGTAGCAGGATGAGAACTGGGGAGAGGTGGGAAAATTAGGAGCTTATAACTGATTTGATAAAGACAAAGAACTCAACAGATTAAAAAATATATACTGTGGCCTCAGTTTGCTTAGCTTCTTGAATCAAGACTTGTGTATCTTTCACTAAAATTTGGAATATGTTCTACCATTGTTCTTTCAATTATTATTTTTTAAACCCTGTTCTGTCTTTTCTCGTATTCTGGACTGCCAATTACACACATATTAGACCTTTGATTAGATATTACTGAATATCTATCTGAGTCTAGATTTCTTTCCTTTTAAAACTTTTGCTTTCCTTTTCTCTCTGTTTCTGGTTTAAATTAAATGATTTTTATTCATGTCTTCAAGCTCATTGATTTTTCCTTTGTCATATTTATTAAGTTATTAGTCTCATCCATTAAAAATTTTATTACAGATACTATAGTTTTTCAGTTGTAGAATTTTCATTTTATTTTTGATATTTTCCATTTATTTGCCACAATTTTCTTTTTTTTTCATACAATGACAGCACAGTTTCCTTTATACCATTAAGCATGCCTATTTTTTCTGCTTTAAAATACTTGCTGCTAGGGCACGTGGGTACCTCAGTCAGTTAAGCGTCTGACTCTTGATTTCGGCTCAAGTCATGATCTCAGGGTTTGTGAGTTCAAGCCCAGCATCAGTCTCTGCACTGAAAGTGCAAAGTCTGCTTGGGATTCTCTCTCTCTCCCTCTCCCTCTCTCTCTTCCCCTTCCCCATGAGTGCTCTTTCTTTCTCTCAAAATTAATAAATAAACTTAAAAAAATACTTACTGCTAATTCCAACATCTTGGTCACCTCAGGGTCACATTTTTTTCTTCTTCATATGCATAGTAATTTGGATGATAATTTGTACAACATGGAAGTTACATAGTAGAGATTCTGGATTCTGTCATGTTCTACCTGTTTGATCTCTTGTTGTATGATTGGCAATCAAGCTGTTTAAACTCAAGTTACAAACTCTTACTTGAATATCTGCTCAAATCTTCACTCATTATTTTTATTCTTTTAATTAAACATTTTTTTTAGCGTTTGCTTTTGACAGAGTGCGAATGAGGGAGAGGCAGAGAGAGAGGAAGACACAGAATCTGAAGCAGGCTCCAGGTTCCATGCTGTCAGCACAGAGTCCGACACGGGGCTCAAACCCACAAACCATGATATCATGACCTGAGCTGAAGTCAGACGTGCAACCAACGGAGCCAACCAGGTACCCCTCATTATTTTTATTCCTATATAGGCTACAATTTGCTGTCCCGTGCATACATAATTTTTGGCAATCCTAAAATTTGCAAAATCTGCCCAAACTTTAGTATATGAGTTACAGTGACTCCCTTATGGGACTTCTTTCTCACTTTCTAGCCACTTCTGATGGTCCAAGTTCTGTTTTTTGGGTCTTCAGTCCTAAAAGACCATAGTTTTTCCATTGGGAAGGTAGAGCCCTGTGCATTTCTGACTATGATTTTGCCCTAAAGATAAGAACCAGAAAAACAGGAAAAATCTTTTGCCTCATTCCTCTTCTAAATTGACTCCTCTTTGAGTATGCCCGATTTCATTCTACATGCCTTCAGAAATTTTTTTATTGTTTTTTTATTTTTGCATTTGTCCAAGGAAAGTGTGGGATTTTTGTAATTTTACTTGGTCCTCTTGTTGATATATAGTGATTTTATCACATATGTGTACCTGTTATGATTTAGGTGACTACCATTACCTCAAGCTCGTAGAATTCCTCCACCAAGGGTATGTTTTCCCACGACAACACTAAACTGCAGCCAAACGAATCTGTATGTTTGCTGCTTTGCTACCAAAATCATGCTGACATTATGTATCCCCTATATTGCATAAACAACCAGAAATAACCTGATTCTTTTGGTAAGTAACAAAAAGGTAATACAAACGATGTAGCTTTTGTTCTTTAACATACTTCAGTTGGAAACCTGACTCCAGTGCTCAGTGGTGTGCTTTCACAGTTATACAAGCTTTCTAAGTCTTAGTTCTCATAATTATAAGATAGGAACAGTTATACTTTTCTGATAAAAACATATAATTCATGTACAACAGTAATGAATATATGAACTACTCTCTTCTTAACTATATACATAATGAAACAATTTCTGTGAAATGAGGTTAATGCACAGGTCACTTGTTAGGTCAAAACCAGGTTTAGAATCCTAATCTCCTAACCCATATCTGATGCTTTTCAGAGATTCATATTATTTTTTTAGATTATTAGACACTTATTGAACTCTGGAAAGAGCTGACACTTTGATTTTCAAGCTTTTACATGCTATCATTTTTGTAAATTAAAAAAAAAAATGTCTGTGACTCTTGGGGCACCTGGGTGGCTCAGTTGTTTAAACATCTGCCTTTGGCTCAGGTCACGATCTCATACTTCATGGTTTCAAGCCCCACACTGGGCTCTGTGTTGACAGCTCAGAGCCTGGAGCCTACTTCAGATTCTGTGTCTCCCTCTCTCTTTACCCTTCCATCCCCAAATAAATAAACATTAAAAAAAAAGAAAGAAAGAAAAACTTCTGTATCTCTCAATGACAGTATTAGTAAAGTCAAATCATGCCTCAGTGTTGTAGGAATAGAAATTAAAGCTTAATACATATAAAGCATCTGGATCATTACTGGTACATAATAATACTGGTTTACTTTATTGAATTTCTGTATAAGTCTTTATAAATATTTGCAAAGTGGTTTTCATTGCCCTGTCCCTAACTGGATACTTATATTAATTGTGTTGTGATTAATATCATGATTCTCCCACCAAGGTTATATCATATACCATATTCTATTTGTAAGTCCTGTAAATTATATGGCTCTGAAGCAAATAGGTGAGCAATACCCTAGGATGTTTTTTTTTCCACATAGACATTCTCTTCTCTTTCTGCCACTTAATGCATGTAATAGTGTTATTACAATGAACTCAAATTTTACCCAACCCTGCTTAAAACCAGCATTTACAAATATGCCCTCCCTCTGGCAGTGACATCTATTAAAAGCAGACACAAGAATAGCTGAGGCATACCACTTTTCATGTTTCATAAACAGTAGACAGGTATGGCTGTCAAAGGATTTAAATGTATTCCCAAGGGCAATCTTCTTCTGGGTAAAAGTTGTGTTTTCTTAACTCCTCAAAAGTTTTCTCATTTGTCCCCACCATCAAAAAAACAATTTACATTGAGGTCAAGCTGATGCTACAAGACAAGTCACAACACTGTCTGAGATTTTCATTTCAGGCTGCCTCTCCAATTTAAACTCTAAGTGCTAGATTTGGAGCTTCAGGTATAACCTACTGTTTTTTCACCTGAGAGTGTCCTTTAAAACAAAAGAAACATACAAAGATTTTATATTTCTTTTCCTTATTTTAAAAGAAGAAAATCTCAGTTTTACAGGATAACTCTCTTTCACAAGCAGAAAACCTTCACATTTAAAATATCAAGTTGAGGTGCCTGGGGGCTCAGTTGGTTAAGCGCATGACTTGGACTCGGGTCATGGGTTCGATCCACGGGTCATGGGTCTCACATTTCATGGGTTTGAGCCCTGCGTCGGGCTCTGTGCTGATAGCTCAGAGACTGGAGCCTGCTTCTGATTCTGTGTCTCCCTCTCTCTCTCTGCCCCTCCTTTGCTCACCTTCTCTCTCTCTCAAAATAAATGAATTTCAGATACACATACAGATGATTATAAAGTATATAAAATAAAATAATTTACTTAAATAATACAGATAAAGTCTGAAGACAGAATAGATAATCTCACAAAGTAGAGAGCATGCAAAGAAATGGAGAAAGAAGAGCTGTGCAAATAGTAATGTTTGTGTTCAAAAGGATCCCCATTCATACATTGCATTTTGCATAGTTAGTAAGAAGATGCATTTCTCTTAGGGTCATTTAATTCAAAGAAAAAAAACGGCAAAAAATATTAATGGGAATTCATTTTTTTTTTTTTTTTTTTTTTTAGTAATCAAGGAAATACCAATTGAAAAAACAATGAAATATCATTCCATAACTAATGTTTTTGGGAAAGTTAAGAATCTGATCAGTTCCAATTATTGGTGAGGATTTTAATTAAAGGGAATTTTCCTGCATTGCTGGTTGGAAATTACGTTGCTATAATCACTTTCATGTATAGATTTTCATTAACTAGCAAATTAGAGATTCACACTCTTGATAAAGCATTTCAATTAACAATAATATATCCCAGAGAAACCCACACATACAAACTCTTGCATATATTTCCTATGTTTTACTCTTACTGGGCTTAATGTGGGATTTATTTAAAATTATTATTTCAGGGGCACCTGGGTGGCTCAGTCGGTTAAGCGGCCAATTTCGGCTCAGGTCATGATCTCGCGGTCCGTGAGTTCGAGCCCCACGTCGGGCTCTGTGCTGATGGCTCAGAGCCTGGAGCCTGTTTCGGATTCTGTGTCTCCCTCTCTCTGACCCTCCCCCGTTCATGCTTGGTCTCTCTCTGTCTCAAAAATAAATAAACGTTAAAAAATTATTTAAAAAAATAAAATAAAATTATTATTTTAATATTTTAAATATGTTATACATTATATAAACATATGATAAATTTATATTTTTAAATATTTGATGCAGTGTTACATATATTTTATTATTTCCAAATATTAGGGGAAATAATAAATTTTGACTTAATAAGAAATAATAATATAAAGATATATTTCATTGCTAAATTCTATGCAAATAAATTTTTAAATCTGGGTTAAAAAGAATAATTTACTGTAAAAAGACTATTACAAAAAATGCCTCCAGAAAAACCAAAAATCTGTACAAATTGCTTAGAGTAATTAAAATAGCTAACTTCTCCAAAGGAAGCACCAGGCCCAGATCAGCTCCTTTAGGAATGGTGGAACTTTTTCATCTTAGAAAATCTCCTGGTATCATTACCATATCAACAAATCAGAGGAGAAAATAAGATGACCAACTACCTAAATAACTCTCAAAATCCATTTGATAAAATAAAAAAGCCATTCTTGGGGAGCACCAAGAAGAAACAGACAGATATTTCCTTCCATGCAAAAACACAGACATTAACTCATAGTTAAAAAAGGAAAGAAGGCTCACCAGAAATATTTACGTTATTGTTTTTCTAAAAAAAGGAAGATAAAAGATACTCATTAAGCAATCTTTTTTTTAGGGCACCTGGATGGCTTAGTGGGTTAAGCATCCAATTCTTGATGTCGGTTCAGGTCATGATCTCATGGTGTGTGAGACTGAGCCCCACATTGGGCCACGTGCTGCTTGGGGTTCTCTCTTTCCCTCTCTCCCTGCCCCTCCCCACTGTGCATGTGTGTGTATGCACACTTTCTCAAAAATAAATACACATTTTTAAAAAGTATATTTTTTTTCAGGGCGCCTGGGTGGCTCAGTCAGTTGAGCGTCTGACTTCAGCTCAGGTCAGGATCTCATAGTTGGTGGGTTCAAGCCCTGCATCGGGCTCTGTGCTGACAGCTCAGAGCCTGGAGCCTGCTTCTGATTCTGTGTCTCCCCTCTCTCTGCCCATCCCCTGCTCTCCCTATCTCTCTGTCTCTCTCTTTCAATAATAATAAAAATAATAATAATAATAATAATACATTAAAAAATGGTTTTGGGGTGCCTGGGTGGCTCAATCAGTTAAGTGTCTGACTTCGACTCAGGTCATGATCTCGTATCTTGTGAGTTCAAGCCCCGCATGGGGCTCTGTTTTGACAGCTCAGAGCCTGGGGCCTGCTTCGGATTCTGTGTCTCCCTCTCTCTCTCTGCCCCTCCCCCACTCATGCTCTGTCTCTCTCTCTCTGTCAAAAATAAATAAAAACATTTTTAAAAAGTATATTTTTTCATGGTGTCTGGAATTATTAGTTCATGCAATTAACAAGAAAAAATAAGAGAATATAAATAGGAGCAAAGGAAAGAAACTTTTTTTTTTTGGCAAAGTATACAGGATTATATTATTGTATACATAAACTAGAGGAATCTTCTAAAAAATTGTTAGTAATATGTTAACTCAGTAAGATACAGAAATTAACAAACTTCATAATACAAACCAGAACCAGTCAGAATTTATAAACTAAAAAGTCCATATATAATTGCCTGTAAAATTAAATACAATAAAATTAAAAACATAGGAGTAAAATAACAAAGATACCGGATATCTATGAAAAAATAAATAAGCAGTTAATGTTACTGAGAGTACCAAAAAGAGCACTAAGCAGAAAGTTTTACCACATTCTTGTATAGGAAGACACAACCTCATAAATATTTAAAATCTACCCAAGTTAATTTATAAATCTACTTGACCCAAAATAAATATCAAAAGAGGCTTTTCTGAGAGGATTAGATAAGTAGTTTCTACAGTTCAAATGGTAGTATTAATGTGTAATAAAAGCCAGACTAATTCAGAAGGAGAACAGTAATGAGGGGGAACTATGTAAAATAGGTATTTAAATGTTATTATAAAGTATAAAGTTAAAATAGTTAAAATGGTGATGTTAATATATGGATAAACCAATCAGTACAACAGAATGGAAAGTCCAGAGTTATGATGGAATATATAATAGAACTAGAATATGACAAACATACCAGATAATTTGGTAAACCCACTTTATTTCTAAAAACATTTATACAACTTGGAAAATGTCTTTAAAAAAACTAAAAATGGAGTGGGGTACCTGGGTGGCTCAGTTGGTTGAGCATCTAACTCTTGATTTTGGCTCAGGTCATGATCTCATGAGCACAGAGCCTGCTTGAGATTCTCTGTCTCCATCTCTCTCTGCCTGTCCCCAGCTCATTCTCTCAATCTCTCTCCTCTTTCAAGATAAATAAACTTAAAAAATTTTTAAGTAAAAATGGAGTGATAAAAAATATGTAAAAATAAACTCATATTGGAATATATATTGAAACTTAGTAGGGAATCCATACTAATATTAGCTAATGATATAGAGTAGCTGAATGATCTCAAGCTGAGGATGGTCTATTTAATGTGACATTAATCTCAAAACAATACATTAGAAAATTAGATTTGTAAACTGAATTCATAATAATAAAAATATGCATGATAAAAGGCAACTTAAATCAAAACACAAACATGGGAAACATGCAAATCCATACATGACAAAGGAGAGATGTATATGCATATGTGAGGGAATATCTGATAAAATACCCATATAAAAATGGAACAAGAAAACAGGAAAAATGTCTGAAGATGATAACCAGCAGAAAAAGGGATGTAAAGGGCTCTTAAATAATTGGAAAGACAATCAATCTTTCTCATAGTACAAGAAATCCAAATTTTAAACACTTCAGTGTTCTTTTTTTTTTTTTTTTTTTTTTTTTACTTTACCTGATTGTTAATGATCAAACAGTTGTTAAAATATTACAAGGGTGATTATGTTAGGGAAAGGAACTCTCATGCATTTCTCATGGGTATATAAATTAGAATAACATCTATCTATCAAGGGCAATTTGACAGGATTTATAATTTAAAAATGCATTCACTCTTTAAACTGCCAATTCCAATTATAGATATGTGTCCTTCAGTGGTAATCATGCATGGGAAATGGCAGAACATTGCTGTAAAATAAAAAATTGGGAAACAACCAAAGTGCCCATCAATAACAAGGTGCTTAAATAATTTATGGTATAGTCACAATGTGTTACTGTACAGCTGTAAAAACAAGTGGAGAAGCCCATATGGGACAACCTTCAAAATGTATTTTAAGTGAATTCTAAGTGAATAAACAAAAGTGCAGAATGGTGAATATAACATGCGATAGTTTCTTTTTGTAAAAAGTTATATACATATAGTGTGCATGTGTGTGTGTGTGTGTGTGTGTGTGTGTGTGTAGAGAAAGAGAGAATATATGAGAAATTATTTTTGTAAGAATATATGAAGAACTACATAATTGGATGCAAAGAGGAAAACAGTGGCTGGGAGGGAGAATTTCACAAGCATATTCTCTAATGTTTTCTGAATACTTTTAAGCAAGTGAGTGTTTTATCTATTAAATATTAAGTAAATGATTTGTTTATTAAATGCACAAATAAAATTTATAAGATGAAAGAAGAAGGCAGGAAGGAGAGAAGAAAAGGAAGAGGGAAAGGAGAAAGAGCGAAGGAGGGAGGAAGGCTGTTAATTCTCAACCTCTAGAGTTCTAGAGTGAATTTGAAACCTGGCCCCCTCCTTAAAGGGGGGGCAAGGAGAGACCCGAGAAAGAAGTAAGGCACTCCAGCTTGGTACATTGGCAGGTGTAATAAGCAAGGGAACTGACTCAGTTAGAGGCTGGTTTGGGCAGCTCCAAGACAAGTAGATCTTGCCATCCACCCAGTCAGAATCCTAAAAGTTTATATAGTGGCCTTAACAGGGTTTAGCCATGAAATAACAGAAAAACAGGAGAAATATATGAAGATGATGGTTAACAGAAAAAAAGAGGTTTAAAGGGCCCTTACATAATTGGAAAGATGATCAATCTTTTTCATAATAAAAGAAATCTCAGCACCCGCCCACCCAGAATCTTAGAAGTTTATTACAGAGGCCTTGACAGGGTTGAGGAATGTATTTTGCCCAGATGGTTTCAACAACACATTGCTCAAGGCTGTATCAAGTAGTCCCCACTGCTGAGTGGAGCATACATTCCAAGGACAGGGAAGGGGCTGAGGAGCCTCTGATTGCCAAGGATAGCTCAAGGGTCAACCTGCAGTTGCATCGTCTTGATGACCTCCTTCAACATAAGGAAAGAAGGAGGTAGGAAAAAAGGCTTGCATTTATAGCTTCAACTCTATATAAGATAAAGGGGCTGCTGAAGCTGAATGTGTACTCAGATTATTATGACTTTGATCTGTCAAATTCAGATACATATAAATAATGGAGGGTTTAGAGAATTTCATCTTGCATTTGCAAAGCCAAATCCCAACCATGTTTTGTAAACAGCTTTTTGGTCTAGAAAACATTTGCAGACATGCTTATCTTTCTTAGGTAGTTACTACTTTTTTCTGTTTTTAAGATAATTAACTAGAACCTCAGAAATGCCAAGTGACAAAATATGAAGTACAGTAGTTTTTAGTTCAAAGTGTTCTGAATTTATATCCCATGCTCATTACAAACTACCCCATTTTCATAAATATGGAAAACTTTGTTTTCTTGATCTCCCCCTAGCCCCTGTACCATAACAATTTGAGGCAAACCTTAGGCTTTATAGGTAAAGGGGTGCATAAGGGAATGAATGCATGAATGAACGGAACAACTGTTGATTCAAGGGGTTTCAAGAAACAGAAATTAAAAATCGAAATATGCTAAATGTAGGAACAACTTTAAACTTAAAACTAAGTCTGTTGAGCAATATAATCTTTCTGGAGGTCAATTAATTTTTTTTTTAACGTTTATTTATTTTTGAGACAGAGAGAGACAGAGCATGAACAGGGGAGGGGCAGAGAGAGAGGGAGACACAGAATCGGAAACAGGCTCCAGGCTCTGAGCTGCCAGCACAGAGCCCGACACGGGGCTCGAACTCACGGACCATGAGATCATGACCTGAGCCGAAGTCGGACGCTTAACCGACCGAGCCACCCAGGTGCCCCTCTGGAGGTCAATTAAACCACTACAAAAGTCTTAACATGAATGAATATGCTCATCCAGCAATTTTACTTCCAGAGATTATTCCTAAGAAAATAACAAATGGACAAAACACATGTATGACTGTATTTATTATCCATGCTACTTACAAAATGCATGGAAAGATTATTTTAATAGAACAGATTAAGATTCACTACCAAAAGAAAATGTCTGAAGGAATATTTTTGTTTGTTTGTTTGGCTTTTTTCTTTTAACCTAAACTTCTTTTCACACTCATTAAAATGCTCGCCAAATATACCTTTGGACTTGGACTTGGACTCCTTCAAAGTGGCCAAGAGCTCAACACTAGGTATCTACTTAGTCTTAGAGTACCTCACAGTTTAATGCATTTGAGCTGATATCAGTGTTTATTCAGAGCCAGATGCAATGCTCTCTTGGTAGCCCAAAGATTTAATTGGAATCAGTCACTGTATTTAAGAGAATCATGACTCTCCCTTTTGAGTCTTTTTTAAGATCAAAGTGTCATTGGCCCTGCTTTCAAGTTCAATGCCTAAAGACCTCACTATCAATTAAAAGATTCTCACTCCAAACCCACTAGAGCCCTGCATTATGTTCCTGAAGCATACATCTAAGGAGATTCCTAAGACTTACAGATTTAGTGTTCTAAAATAGCCACTCGTTCTGGCAGAATCCTTTCCCCTCTCTCTCCACGAGCAAATTGGAAAAAAATCCTCCTGATACTCAGAGTTATCAGAAACCTTAAAAAGAAAATCAACATTTTTGTGCCGGATAGAGTGTCCTGTAATTGTGATTCAAGCCTTTATCCTTCTAAGATCCTGGTGATCATGGCCTGTGTCTCATATTTCCCCTATCTTTTGTTCATAAATACAACTTTTTAAGAGTCAAATTTCACATATTGTGTGGTGTCAGTACCAGCGATGAAGACTACTGCTGGAGAATAAATACAGAAGCAAGTTAATAGTGTTTACTCTGAAAGCAAGAACCAGAATCAAATATCAAATTCATGGTTGCAATGCACATGATTTTTTATATTTTTTACATGCCCCATTAAATCTATATTAAAATAAAGCTAAGTGATAGTTTGTTCTTTATTATGTGATGGTCCAATATGGGGTTCTTTCATAGCTATGTCACATGGGCCCTTCAGATATAATAACAAACCCAACAGATTGCTAATTGAGAACTTAGTTCAATAATTAGAAGGAGCAGCAAAGTGTATAGAAAATAAAAAAAGCAGATTCTGTCCTTGGGAATTGTGAAATGACTGAGCTCATTTTCTTCCATCGTTAAACGAGAGTGTCTTACCTTGACAAATTAAACTGGGACTAACAGACACCGTGTGATCAATGGGATCGAAATGAGTGACATTCAATCACATCATGCATTATTATACGTACATTTTAATAAGATGAAGGATGGCCTTGCAGCACAGGCAAGGCACAAGAAATCACCTTCTTTTTTTTTTTTTTTTTTTTACAAATTGTCAATTTCTTGAAAAGAGAGCATACTAAGGAGCTGAAGTACCAACTCTTTGCTCTGCTTCGCTTACATAAAAGAGCCAGTTCACCTAGTCTGTGATAGCAAGTGGTAGCTTTAATCTTAGACACATTGAGTCCCATTGACTAAGGCAAATTATCTAAAGGTGAACATAACATCTCAGAAACCTGACCCAAAGTAAAAATATTTCGCTTTTTACATACATATGATTTTTGAGTGTTTTTGCCTCCAAAAACCTGTGGAGCAACCTCTCATTTGTAAGTATATAAAGAAAAAAGAATACTTATTTTTCTTGAAAATAAGATAACATAATATGGAATACTCCATATTTTTCTTGTAAATAATTAAAGATATTCATAAATCTTACTTTCCATTGTGTATTTCTTATATCAATTAGTACATATTTGACCTAAAAGACTAGATCAGAATTTAGACAAATAAAAAGTTCAACTAGTAAATGCTGCTTAGATTTTGTTTCTTTTCTCAAAGCAGATACATATCAATAGCCAAAATACCTTTGTTACTTTTCTTCATTCCTCAAAGTCAGACAATGTGTCAGTGGTATAATGTTTCAGTCTGCTAAATTTTATAATGAAAGAAATTCATTTTCCTGTGTAAGGAGTAAACTGAGATTAAATATTTTATAACTTTTGCCATGTTGTAGTGACAAAAGTTCTCATTCCATATTCCCAGTTACTTAAGAGTCCTAGTATTAAAGCCATATATTTTATCTATAAGGAATTAGTCTCTTTCCCCAATTGCTTTGTTGGATTTTAAAACCATATTTAACAAATAAACATAGAAAAGTATGAAATAAAATTCCATTAATTACAAGGAAATCAGTATGAAAAGTCTGGAATTTACAGATGGTTAAGATGCCTGACTGAATTCACAGGCAATACAAATTGGCTGCAGATGGTGAGGAAACTGGTCCAGAACTTAAGAGTTCATACCATTTTTGTTTTTATTTTTATGTTTTAAAGTCCATTTCCCAAACTATTATTTTGACAGGCAAAGTCCTCTCATATGAACTAGATGTTAGGACTTTTGCATTTTATAATTTCATAAAATTCATTTTTTTTTTATCTACAGAAAGATTACACTGGACATTATTATCACCTGGTGACTTGATACTGTTTATGCTTCTTCAAAAAACTTATTAGTTGTAGCCATCATTTGCTTCTGAAATCAGGAGTTCCAAATTCAACCTGGGATTGAACTAATCCATTAAGATTTGACAATAAATATGCTTAGTATCACTAAGAATAACAAAAAGGAAAATAGCCTATCCAAAACATCAGGATTAAAAATATATATTAAATATAATTAGCACAATATTTAAACAAAATATTAATATCAAATAATAACCTAGGATTAAGAAAATTTATATTGACTAAAACAGCCTTTATCTGAGCCTGATCCCAAACAGATGAAGCTAAACTGAAAAGTTCTAAAATTTGTCAAGTTTCTACCAATGTGTATATCTGAATGAAAACAAATATTCAGGCAAGCGTCTCAAAACTCTACATTATAAACATTAAAGCTAGAATAAAATATAACAAAAGAAATATAGTAGTTAGTTGAAAATGTGGACTCTGGAATTGAGTCCTTGGGTTTATATCCTGGTTGTACAACTTACTAAATATATGTGAACTTGAGTATATTTTTTAAATGCATTGTGGCCTAGTTTCCCCAATTTTAAAATGGGTATATCAGTCAAGATCTTAGTTGACATAACACAACTCACATTAGCTAACTAAAGCAGAAAGGTATTTACTAAAGCAGGGTAATTTATTAAAGCAGGTATTTATTAAGGCAAACATTTTTCTCTTTGAGCCATGAATAAATATTTTAGACCTTGGGGCCAGATGGTCTCTGTTGAAAACACTCAAGCCTGACGTTTTAGCAAAAGCAGCCATAGAAAATGTATAAATAAAGAGGAATGACTCTGTTCCAATCTTCATTTACAAAAACTGGAAATACCAACCTCTGTCTTCAAAAGATATCACACATCTCACAGACTCTTAAAGATTTCAGAGGTACAGATGTGTAACCAGAGATATGAAGGCAGCTCAAATGGCAAAAACCACTGAGCCACTGTTTTCACATACAAGATCCCACCACCACTGCCCTCCAAAAGCACAACTTACAGTATTAGACAATGAGCACACACAAGACACTATTATCAGGACCTTACCACTGTTATACGATATTTTAATTGTTCTCTACCTCTTTGCCAGAAAAATGGAGTCAACTGAACACCTCCTACCTCACACTACCCTCTTCTATGAGTGCATTTAATGGGAGAAAAATAGGTCATAAGATGTAAAAAAGGCTCAGAAAGCAAATTTTTAGATTCATAATTTTCTTGGAAAATTATGATTTGTGATGGAAATATTACCAAAATGTAATAAAAGTATTTAAAATATACTCAGCCAAAAAATAACAAAGATAAATTATATAGATAGATATAAAAAGAATATACCAGGGCACCTGGGTGGCTCAGTTGGTTAAGTGTCTGATTTCAGCTCAGGCCATGATCTCACCGTCTGTGAGTTCAAGCCCCATGTCAAGTTCTGTGCTGATAGCTCAGAGCCTGGAGCCTGCTTTGGATTCTGTGTCTCCCTCTCTCTTTCTCTCTGTACCTCCCCCACTCATGCTCTGTCTCTCTCTCAAAAATAAAATAAAAAAAAAATTAAAAAAAAAAAGAATATACCTTATGGTATTGTTGTGATAATTAAACATCATACATATATGTCATTCAAAACAACGCCTGGCATCATTTTATTTCAAACTGGAGAACTTCTTTAGCATTTCTTATAAGCAGATCTAATGGTAATGAACCCTCTAAGCTTTTGTTTATCTGGGAAAATTTTTCTCTCTCTTTCATTTTTGAAGGACAGTTTTTCTAGGTATAATATTACTGGTTAAGGAGTTTTTTGCCTGTTTTTTTTTCAGAACTTTGAATATATCTTCCCACAATTTTCTGGGGTGCATGGTTTCTGCTGAAAAATCCACAATTTTATGGGTGTTCTCTATGTGGTAATTCATTTTTCTCTTTTTCCTTTTTCTTTCTTTTCTTTCTTTCTTCCTTTGTTTCCTTTTTTTTTAAGAAAGAGAGAAAGAGTGAAAGTCAGAGAGAAGGGCAGAGAGAGAGAGAAAGAGAATCTCAAGCAGGATCCATGCTCAGTGCATAGCCCCATGCGGGTCTCAAGCCCACGACCCTAGGATCATGACCTGAGCCAAAATCAAGAGTCAGCCACACAACTGACTGAGCCACTCAGGTGCCCCAATAATTCATTTTTCTATTGCTACTTTCAAAATTCTACCTTTGACTTTTGATAATTCAATTACAATGTGTCTCAATGTCGATTTCTTTGAATTCATCATATTTTATGTTGAAACTCATTGGTAAAAGTAAGTATATAGATAAATAGAGAATACTGTTTTATTATAATGGTAGGGGTAGATCACTTTATTCTAGTATAGAAGTTAAAAGACAAAAGTACTAAAAACAGCTATCACTGAAAATATGATAAAAGATATACAATATGAATAAATAAAAATTATGGCAACAGTAACAGACTATGCATAGGAGGAAGAAGTTAGAGTTGTTACCATTTTATTCATTTATTTATCTTGTTTTAGATAGAGAGCATATGTGGAGGCGAGCAGGGGAGGGAAAAAGGGAGAGGGAAAGAGAATCTCAAGCAGGCTCCAGGACCAGTGCAGAGCCCAGCTCAGAGCTAGATCTCACAAACCATGACCTGAGTCAAAATCAAGGGTTGGATGCTGACCCAACCAAGCCATCTAGGTATCTATGAGTTGTTATGGGTAATTCCTATTTAATGTAATTCCCAAGGTAACCACAAACACAAAAATATGCACATAGAAGTTACACAGGTGCACAAACACACAAAGGGAACCAAAGCTTATCAATACAACAAATCAATGAAATACAAAAGAAGACCTTAAGAGAGAGAGAGAGAGAGAAAAAAAAAAAAAAACAAATAAAAGAACTACAAGACTAACAGGAAACAACATAATGGCAATAGTAAATCCTTCTCTATCAATAATTACTTTAAAATGGTTTAAACTTCCCATTCAAAAGACATAAGAGTGCCATTCATGACAATACAGATGGACCTAGAGGGTATTATGCTATGTGAAATAAGTCAGATAGAGAAAAAGAAATACCATGTGATTTCATTTGTATGTAGATATTACAAAAATAAATAAACTTAAATAAATTTATATGCAGAATCTAAAAAGTAAGCACACAAGCAAGCAAACAATAACAACCACAACAACTGCAGAAACAGACTCATAAATACAGAGTACAAACCAGTGTTGGCCAGAGGGACAGGGGTGGGAGGATGGGTGAAATAAGTGAAGAGGATTAGAGGTACGAACTTTCAGTTATAACATAAAGAAATTGTGTGGATGTAAAATACAACACAGGGAATACAGTCAATAATATTATAATAACTTTTGTATGGTAGAGACGGTAGCTACACTTGTAGTGAGCATTTCCCAATGTAAATAACCACCAAATCACTATGTTGTACAACTAAAACTGATATGATGTTGCATGTCAACTATACTTTAAAAAGTATACTGTATTTTAAAATATTTTTAATGTTTTGTTTTGTTTTGTTTTGTTTTTTGAGAGAGAGAGAGCAAGCTGGGGAGGAGCAGAGAGACAGAGAGAGAGACACAGAAACTGAAGCAGGCTCCAGGCTCTGAGCTGTCAGCACAGAGCCCAATACAGGACTCAAACTCACGAACTGCACGGTCATGACCTGAGCCAAAGCCAGATGCCTAACCGACTGAGTCACCTAGGCACCCCTAAAAAGTATACTATATTTTAAAAAGTATTTACTGAATAGGGGAGTCTGGGTGGCTGAGTCAGTTGAGTGTCTGACTCAATTTTGGCTCAGGTCATGATCCCAGGTTCATGGGATCAAGCCCTGCAGCAGGCTCTGTGCTAAGTATGGATCCTGCTTGAGATTCTCTCTCTTCTGTGCCCCTCTCCCCAACTCATGCTCTCTCTAAAATACATTAATTAATTAATTAAAACATTACTAAATATATGTATATTTAAATTAATTTAAAAAGATAATTTTAAACCATAGCACAATAAAAAAAGTGAAATAAAAGGAATTGAGTAGAATTGCATGCACTGACCTAGAAGATCTTCAGAATTTATTACTATGTGAAAAAAATTGGATAAAATATGTATACTATGAAAAAACATAGGGGCGTCTGGGTGGCGCAGTTGGTTAAGCATCCAACTTCAGCCAGGTCACGATCTCGCAGTCCTTGAGTTCGAGCCCCGCGTCGGGCTCTGGGCTGATGGCTCAGAGCCTGGAGCCTGTTTCCGATTCTGTGTCTCCCTCTCTCTCTGCCCCTCCCCCGTTCATGCTCTGTCTCTCTCTGTCCCAAAAATAAATAAACGTTGAAAAAAAAAAAAAAGAAAAAGAAAAAACATAGTGTGACTGAACAGATTTTTAAGAGACACAATTGTCTGCTTTCTATAAAAACTCACTTTAAATTTAAGGATATTCATAGTCTGGAAGTGAAGGGATGGTAAAGGATATTACATACATAAAAGAGAGCAGGGCTGGTTTTACTGATATCACATAAAATGAACTTTACATCAATAACTGTTACGAGAGATAAAGAAAAACATAATATAATGATAAAATGGTCAATCCACCATGAAGACATAATTAAAAATATATATACAGCCAACATCAGAGCACCTAAATCTATGGAGCAAAAATTAATATAACTGAACATTGATAGAACTAAAACTACACTAATAGAACTGAATTTATTTCCATTCAAGTAGAAATAGATAGCAATACCACAATGGTAGGGTATTTTGATACCCCACTTTCAACAATGAATAGAACATCAGCCAGAAAATCAATAAGGAAACAAAGGACTTAACACTGTAGACAAAATGGACCTAAAGGCATATACAGAACATCCTACCCTACAGCAGCAGAATATAAATTCTTTTCAAGTGAACATAGATACTTCCTCAGGATAAGTCATATGTTAGGTCACAAAACACATCTGAATAAGTTCAAGAAGACTGATGTCATACCAACTATCTTTTCTGAGATCCGAGTCAAGATGGCAGAGAAGTAGAAGTACCAGAATTTCCCCGGTCCCTCAAACACAGCAATATTGAGGTCAGAACACTTGGAATTCTAGGAATCCAGGCTACAGAGGGACAGAAACATCTTTAGGGAGTGGACAGAGACAGCTTGGTGGAACAGAGGTGCATGTTTGCAAATTGGGAGAGATAAAATGGAGATGGTGTAGGCATGGAGGAAGGGGGGGAGCCCATCAAACGAGGAGTGTGGAAGTGTGGGGTCATTTTTGGATAAGAGGCAAAACCTCTTTGGACTATGGTCCGGAGAATGAAGAATAAGAAGAGAGCCAGTTTATACTTTGCGAACAGCCTCAGGAGTGAAGATCAGAGATTTCAGGGTTGACGACTATCTCTGGACCAGAGCTGCTGCTGGTGTGCATGCCTGGGAGGGAGTGGAGCCAACCCCAGGCTTGGTAGTCATCTCAGAGGTGCACTGGGAGAAAGCAGTCCCCTCCCTTGAGCACTCTTGGAAGAGGGTTTATTGACCTTCCAACAACAGGACTGCAGACACCAGCCAGAGGCCCTTTGTCAACTGGGTGGAGAGGTGCTATTCCATAATTAGGTCCCTGTGGAACAGGATCCTTTAAGACATTGGGTTTTGAATCCCAGTGAATGCTTAGGAGTGCTTGGGAGAGACTGTGGAGCAGGGCAAACCCACTGTCCACGCTGCTCTGGGAGGGCTTTCTGAACAGCGTGGTTTGGGACACCCAGTCTGGAGAGGAGAGATAGGGGTGTCACCATTTTCCTCCCCATCACCAACATAGTGGGGCTTCAGGTAAAAGGACAGCAGCCCCCACTGGAGGCAGGACCCATTTACACCAAACCCCGCCCCTCCATGGGTGGTAACTATTTATCTACTAAAGCTGAACTGACACTGACCTAATAAGACAGCCTCTCCTCCAGATCAGCACAGCCACAGGTTCCAAGAGACCAACAGACAACTGTCCTGCAGTTTTCCTTATATTTTCTGGTTTGATTTTTGGTCAATTCTTATTATATAATTTTTCTTTCTTTCTTTTCTCCCTTCTGGTTGTTTGTTTGTTTAAGCAGGCATTTTTACCCTTTTTTTTTTTTTACACCTTTTCTGTATCTCCTTCTTCTACATTTCCCTTTCTCTCTCTATGGATTAAGCCCTATAGTTTCTTTGAATCTCTGCCTGGTCTTCTTTTCTGCACCTATCATTTCTCTCTCTGTTTGGGATAAGGTTTCTTTTTCTTCCCTTTTTCTCCTCTTTTCCAGGTTCACTTCAATAAACAAATCAAAACACACCTGGTGGACAGTCCAATCCACTACTAAAGTAGTGAGATAAAGCAGCTAAAGACAACAACAACAGAGTCCATGTAACACACTTGAAAAATACTTCCTGAAGGGCCAGGCCCTGGACAGTGTGTAACCCCTTTTTTAATATAGTATTACTTTCAGGTGCAGGACATATAACAAGTTATTAAAACACATAAAGGGCAGAAAGCTAGCCATAATGATGAAATAGAGGAATTCTACTCAAAAGAAATTCCAGGAAGAAATGACAGCCAGAGAATTGCTCAAGACAGATATAAACAATATATCTGATCAAGAATTTAGAATAATAGTCACAAGACTAATATCTTGCCTTGAAAAAAGCAGAGAAGACAGCAGAGAATCTATTGCTGTGGAGATCAAGGACCTAAGAAATAGTCACAATGATTAAGAAATGTTGTAAATGAGATGCAAAATAAACTATATGCAGTAACAGCAAGGATGGGAGAAGCAGAGGAGAAAACAGGTGAAATAGAAAATAAAATTACATAAAATGATGAAGCTAAGAATAAGAGGGAAAAGAAATTACTAGACCATGAGGGGAGAATTAGAGTCCTAAGTAATTCAATGAAATGAAATAAAATCCATATCATACGAGATCCAGAAGAAGAGAGAGAAAGGGGCAGCAGGTTTATTTAAAGAAATTATAATTAAGAATTTCCATAATATGGGAAAGGAAACAGGCACAGGAGGCACACAGAACTCCCTTCAAAATCAACAAAAACAGGTCAACACCATGACATATCATAGTGAAACTAGTAAAATACAAAGAGAAAGAGAGCATTCTGAAAGCAGCTAAGGACAAACAGCCCTTAACATACAAGTGTAGACACATAAGGGTAGTAGCAGATCTGTCCACTGAAACTTGGCAGGCCAGAAGGGAGTGGAAGTAATTATTCAATGTGCTGAATAGGAAAAATATGCAAGCAAAAATCCTTTATCCAGCAAGGCTGACATTTAGAATATAAGGAGAGATAAAGGCTTTCCCAGATGAACAAAAACTAAAGGAGTTCAAGACCACTAAACCAGCGCTGCAGGAGATCCTAAGGTGGACTCGATGAGTGGAAAGCTTAAAAGACTACAAAGGACCAGAGACATCAACAAAAGCACAAAACCTACAGATAACACAATGACACCAAACCCATATCTTTCAATAATAACTCTGAATGTAAATGGACTAAATACCCCAATTAAAAAACAAGATCCATCTATGTGCTGTATACAAGGGATTCATTTTAGACCTGAGGACACCTTCAGATTGAAAGTGAAGGGATGGAGAAACATCTATCATACTATGGGTGTCAAAAGAAAGCTAGAGTAGCCATACTTGTATCAGAAAAACTATATTTTAAAACAAAGGCTGTAACAAGAGATGAAAAACTGCATTATATCATAATTAAGGGGTCTATCCATCAAGACGAGCTAACAATTGTAAATGTTTTTGCCCCAAGTGGCAACACCCAAATATATGAATTAATATATCACAAACATAAATAAATGTATAGATAACAACACTGTGATTGTAGGGGACATTAATACTATACTTACAACAATGGACAGATCATGTAGACAAAAAAATCAGTGAGGAAACAACAGCTCTGAATGACACATTGGACCAGATGGACTTAACTGATATATTCAGATCTTTTCATCCAAAAGCAGCAGAATACACATTATTCTCAAGTGCACATGGAACATTCTCCAAAATACATCACATACTGGGTCACAAAACAGTCCTCAACAAATATAAAAGGATTGAGAACAAACCATGCATATTTTCAGATCATAACGCTATGAAACTTGAAATCAACCACAAGAAAAAAAATTGGAAAGCCCCCAAATACATGAAGGTTAAAGAACATCCTACTAAAGAATGAGTGGGTCAACCAGGAAATTAAAGAAGAAATTAAAAAATATATAGAAGCAAATGAAAATACAACAGCCCAAACCCTTTGGGATGCAACAAAGGAAGTCCTAAGAAAAAAATATATCACAATCCAGGCCTATTTCAAGAAGCAAGAAAAATACCAAATACAGAACCTAATCTCACACCTAAAGGAACTAGAAACAGAGCAGCAAAGAAACCCCAAAACCAGCAGAAAAAGAGAAATAATAAAGATTAGAGCAGAAATAAACAATACAGAATCCAAAAAACAGTAGAACACATCAATAAATCTAAGAGCTGTTTTTTTGAAAGAATAAACAAAATTGATAAACCCCTAGCCAGACTTCTCAAAAATAAAAGAGAGAGGAATCAAATAGACAACATCATGAATGAAAGAGGAGAGATCACAACCAACACCACAGTAATACAAACAATTATTAGAGAATACTACGAAACAAACTGGACAATCTGGAAAAACTGGAAAAATTCCTAGATACCCACACACTACCAAAACACAAACAGGAGAATATAGAAAATTTGAACAAGCCCATAACCAATGAAGAAATTGAATCTGCTACCAACAAATAAGAGCCGTGGGCCAGATGGCTTCTCAGGGGAATTCTAACAGACATTTAAAGCAGAGTTAATACCCATCCTTCTCACACTGTTCCAAATAATAGAAACAGGAGGAAAGCTTACAGAATCATTCTATGAAGCCAGCATTACCTTGATTCTCAAACCAGACAAAGACCCCACTACAAAGGAGAATTACAGGCCAATATCCTTGATGAACATGGATGTGAAAATTTTCAACAAGATATTAGCAAATCAAACTCAATGGTATATTAAAAGAATTATTCGCCTTAATCAAGTGGGATTCATTCCTGGGCTGCAGGGCTGGTTCAATATTCACAAATCAATGTGATATATCATATTAATAGAAGAAAGGATAAGAACCATATGATCCTGTCAATACATGCAGAAAAAACATTTGACAAAATACAACATCCTTTCTTAATAAAAACCCTCAAGAAAGTCAGGATAGAAGGATCATACCTTAACATCATAAAGGCCATATATGAAAGGCCCCTAGCTAATATAATCCTCAATGGGGAAAAACTGAGAGCTTTCCTCTTGAGATCAGGAACACAACAGGGATGTTGACTTTCATTTCCATTGTTTAACATAGTGTTGGAAGTCCTAGCCTACACAATCAGACAACAAAATGAAATCAAAGGCATCTAAATTGTCAAAGAAGTCAAGCTTTCACTTTTCTCAGATGATACGATACTCCAGATGAAAAATCCAAACATTCCACCAAAAAAACTGCTAGAACTGCTACATGAATTCAGCAAAATCTCAGGATATAAAATCAAAGTGCAGAAATCGGTTGCATTTCTATACACCAATAATGAAGCAACAGAAAGAGGTACCAAGGAATCAGTCCCATTTACAATTTCACCAAGAACCACAAAATATCTAGGAATACAGGTAACCAAAGAGATAAAATATCTGTATGCTAAAAACTATAGAAAGATTATCAAAGAAATTGAAGAAGACATAAAGAAATGGAAAAACATTCCGTGCTCATGGAATGGAAGAACAAATAGTTAAAATGTCGATACTACCCAAAGCAATCTACACATTCAATGCAATTCCATTCAAAATACCACCAGCTATTTTCTATTTATATATTCTTCACAGAGCTAGAACAATCCTAAAACTTGTAAAGAACCACAAAATACCCCAAATAGCCAAAATAATGTTGAAAAAGAAAACCAGAGCTGGAAACATCACAATCCCAGACTTTAGCCTATACTACAAAACTGTAATCATCAAGACAGTATGGTATTGACACAAAAACAGACACAGATCAATGGAAAAGAATATAGAACCCAGAATTGGACCCACAAATGTTTGGCCTACTAATCTTCAACAAATCAGGAAAGAATGTCCAATGGAAAAAAAGACAGTCTGTTTAGCAAATGGTTCTGGGAGAAACTGGACAGCAACCTGCAGAAGAATGAAACTGGACTTACACCATAGTCAAAAATAAATTCAAAATGGATGAAATACTTAAATGTGAGACAGGAAATCATCAAAATCCTAGAGAAGAAAACAGGCAACAACCTCTTTGACTTCAGCCACAGCAACTTCTTATTTGACACATCTTCAAAGGCAAGGGAAATAAAAGCAAAAATGAATTATTGGGACCTTATCAAGATAAAAAACCTTCTGCACAGCAACGGAAACAATCAGCAAAATTAAAAGGCAGCCAATGGAATGGGAGAAGATATTTGTAGATGACATATCAAATAAAAGGTGAGTATCCAAAATCTATAAAGAACTTACTAAACTCAACACCTGAGAAACAAATAATCTACTGTAGAAATGGGCAGAAGACATGAATAGACACTTTTCCAAAGAAGACAGCCAGATGGCTAAGAGACACATGAAAAGATGCTCAACATCACTCATCATCAAGGGAATACAAATCAAAACCACACTGAGATACCATCTCATACTGTCAGTGTGGCCAAAATTAATAACTCAGGAACAGATGTTGGTGAGGATGTGGAGGAAGGGGAACCCTCTTGCACTGTTGGTGGGAATGCAAACTGGTGCAGCCATTCTGGAAGATAGTGTGGAGGTTCCTCAAAAAATTAAAAATAGAATTACTCTATGACCCAGCAACAGCACTACCAGGAATTTATCCAAAGGATACAGGAGTGCTGATTCATAGGGGCACATGTACCCCAATTTATAGCAGTGCTATTAACAATAGCCAAATTATGTAAAGAGCCCAAATGTCCATCAACTGATGAATGGATAAAGAAGATGTGGTGTATACATCTATATACATATATACACACACACAATGGAATACTACCTGGCAATGAAAAAGAATTAAATCTTGCCATTTGCAACACCATGGATGGAACTGGAGGGTATTATTCTAAGTGAAATAAGTCAGTCAGAGAAAGACACCATATGTTTTCAGTCATATGTGGAACTTGAGAAACTTAACAGAAGAGCATGAGGGAAGGGAAGGGGAAAAAAAAGTTACAAACAGAGAGGGAGGCAAATCATGAGAGACTCTTAAATACAAAGAACAAACTGAGGGTAATGTGGGTGAGGGCGTGGGAGGTGGGAAAAATGTGTGATGGGCATTGAGGAGGGCACTTGTTGGGATGAGCACTGGGTATTGTATGTAAGTGATGAATCATGGGAATCTACTCCTGAAGCCAAGGTCACACTGTATACAGTGTATGTTAGCTAACTTGACAATAAATTAATGTTACATAAATAAATAAATAAATAAATAAATAAATAAATAAGTCTGAATGAAAATAAAATTTAAAAAACAATCTTTTCTAAACACAACAGACTGAAACTAGAAAGTGACAGAAGAAACAGTGAAAATTTTACAAATGTGTGAATTTTAAACATTACACTCCTGAACGTCCACTAGGGCAAAAAAAAAAAAAAAAAAATTGAAAAGGAAACTATAAAATTCCTTGGAACAAATGAAAATGAAAACATAACATACCAAAACTTAAAGGGATGCAACAAAGCAGTACTAAGAAGTTCATAGCAATAAATGTTTACATTTAAAAAAGGGAATCTCTGGGTGCCTGGGTCGCTCAGTTGGTTAAGCACCCAACTCTTGATTCCAGCTCAGGTATGATCTCATGGTTCATGAGATCAAGCCTCACATACCTGGGATTCTCTTTCTCCCTCTCTGCCCCTGCCCCACTCATGCTTTTCTTTTCCTCCCTCTTTCTCTCTTTCTCAAAATAAATAAATAAACTTTAAAAAAAGTAAATAAAATAAAAAGGAAGAGCTCCAATGAACAATCCATCCTTGCATCCCAGGAACTTAAAAAAGGGCAAAGTAAGCAGAAATAAGAAAATCAAAGATTAGGATAGAAATAAAGAAATAGAAAATAGAAAGATAATAGGAAAATATAGTTTGATTTATGAAAAGATAAACAAAATCTATAAACCATTAAACTAAGAAAGAAGACTCAAACAAAACCAGTATGAGGGAAGATACACTACAACTGGTGGTAGAAGGGGGGAAAAAAAGTATAAGACACTACATTAAACAATTATACACCAGCAAACTACATAATCCAGAAGAAATGGATACATTCCAAGAAATATATAAGCTACTAAGACTAAATTGGGAAGAAATAGAAAGTCTAAACAGACTCATAACTACCATGGAGATTGAATCCTCAATCAAAAGTTTTTCTACAAAGAAAAGGTCAGGATTAGATGGCTTCACTGGTGAATTCTACCAAATATTTAAAGAAGAATTAATACCAATCCTTCCCAAAGGCTTCCAAAAAATCAAAGAGGCGGAAACACCTCCAAATTCATGAGGCCACATTATCCTGATACAAAAGCAAAGACAACTGGGGTGTCTGGGTAGCTCAGTCGGTTAAGCGTTCGACTTTGGCTCAGGTCATGATATTGCCATGCGTGAGTTCAAGCCCCACATTGGGCTCTGTGCCGACAGTTTGGATCCTGGAGCCTGCTTCAGATTCTGTGTCCCCTCTCTCTCTGGCCCTTCCCCTCTCGAACTCTGTCTCTCTCTCTCAAAAATAAATAAACATTAAAAAAAAAAAGCAAAGACAACGCAAAAAAGAAAGTGACAAACTAGTAACCTGATTTATATATGAAAAAAATCTCCACAAATTAGCAAACACACTCCAATAGCACATTAAAAGGGTTACACACCACATCCAAATGGGATTTATCCCTGAAGTGCAAGGCTGGTTTGCCTTATGAAAATCAATGTGATACAACACATTAATAGAATAAAAGATTAAAAAACACCATCATTTCAAGAGATGAAGAAAAATCATTTGACATAATTCAACATCTTTTCATGATAAAATTCTCAACAAACTAAGAGTTGAAAGTATGTATCTCAGTTTAACAAATGCCATTCAGGAAAAGCCCAAAGCAAACATTATAATCAATGGTGAAAAAAATTAAATGTTTCCCTCTCAGATATTAGGAAAGACATACCCACTCTTGTCATTTCTATTGAACAGATCATTGGAATTCCTAGTCAGAAATATTAGGTGAGAAAAATTGTAAAAAGTATCCAAATCAGAGAGAAGAAGTAAATTGTTCCTGTTTGCAGACAACAGGATCTTAAACATAGAAAACCCAAAAGACTCCATTAAAAGAAAAAAAAAAAACACTGTTATAACTAATAAATAAATCTAGTAAAGTTACAAGATACAAAATCAAATACAAAAATCAGTTTCATTTCTATACGCTAATAGTACACTATCTGAAAATGAAATTAGGAAAACAACCCTATTTACAAAAGCACCAAAAAGAATAAAATACTTACAAATCAATTTAACTAAAGAAGTGACTTGCATACTGAGAACTACAAAAAACACTGAAGAAAGAAATTTAAAAAGATACAAATAGAAAGACATCCTGTGCTCATGGATAGATTCGATATTATTAAGATGTCCATACTACCCACAGTAATCTACACATTCAATGCAATCCTTACCAAATTCCCGTAGTACTTTTTACAGAAGTGGAAAAAAACAATTCTATAATTCAAAAGTAACCATGAGACCATAAAGAGCCAAACAGTTCTGAGGAAAAAGAAAACACAATGCTAGAGGCATCATACTTCCTGTTTCGTTTTTGTTTTCAAAATTTTAATTAAATTCATTAGTAACATACATTGCAATATTGGTTTCAGGAGTAGAATTTAGTGATTCATCACGTACGTACAACACTCAGTACACATCATAACAAGCACACTCATTAATACCCATCACCCATCTGTCCCATCTTCCACCCACTTCCCTCAGTTTGTTCTCTATCTTTAAGAGTCTCTTATGGTTTGTTTCCCTCTCTCTTTCAAAATATATTTCAAAATTACAATGATCAAAATAGTGTCATACTACATAAAGACAGATATGAAAACAAAAAGAACAGAATATAGAGCCCAGAAATAAAACAATACACATATGGTCAACTAATCTTTGACAAGGGTATCAAGAAGACAATGGGGAAAGGACAGTCTCTTCAATAAAAAGTGCTGGGAAACTGGATATCAGCATGCAAAAGAATAAACCTGGACCTGTATCTTACACCACTCATAAAAGTTAACTTGAAATGGATTCAAGATTTAAATGTAAGACCTGAAACCATAAAAAAGCATAGGGAAAAATTTCCCTGACGCTGGTCTTGACAATGATTTTTTTGGATGTGACAACAAAAGTACAGATAACAAAAGCAAAAATAAACAAACGAGAACCACGATGCTGCACAACACTGTACCTATAGTCAATAATACTGTACACTTAAAAAATTAAGAGGGTAGATCTCATTTTAAGTACTCTTACTATGATAAGATAAATTTTTAAAAACAATGTTTGGTCCTTTATGCTTATTAATAATTAGATATTAATTCCAAAAATGTTATGGTTCACATTTTTGTTTTAAAAGTTAACAAAACCTGGGGAGCCTGCGTGGCTCAGACGGTTGAGCGTCTCACTCTTGATTTCGGCTCAGGTCATGATCTCATGGTCATGAGACTGAACCCTGCCTCAGGCTCCATGATGAGCATGGAGTCTACTTGAAGTTCTCTCTCTCCCTCTCTCTCTCTGCCCCTCCCCTGCTCATGCATGCTGTCTCTCTCAAAATAGATATTTTTTTAAAAAATAATAAAAATAAATATAAAAATTAGTAAAACTCAACCAACATCTCATGGCATCATTATATATATATATATATATATATATATATATATATATATATATACACACATAAATATACATATGTAAATATGTAAAATCCACTGCATCTTCAAGATGAATGCAGCCTGGACCAAATGTAATGTGTTCTGAGAAAATAATTACTCTCTATATCCCTTCCTCTCCCAGACTCACATACAGTTTTCTCTAGCCCATGTATCTGCTGTAAAGATAGACGGAAAGACTAGATATTTAGAAATGATACCTATTATCTTTCAAAAATTTGAAGACAATTGAGAACCATGAAAAAAACTTATAATTAAAAAGAATCCACAAAGAAACAACTAGAAGAGATCCTGTTGGGAGAGCTGAGGCTCTGTGTATTCCAACCCTTATCTTGGTATTAATGTTTCCACATTTCTTTTTCCCTGCTTTATGTTACACCCCTTTTTCTTGATTTTGGATTGTTAGTGGATTTCATCAGTCTTACTCTACCTTCTTGACTTTACCTTGTTATTCCTCTGCTCAATATCCTCCAAAGAATTTTTACACCTCACTCAAAGTAAAAGATAAAGCCTTTGTGATGACCAATAGGGTCCTACATAGTATTCTGGGCAGGTCACCTCTCAGATGTCATCTGCTACTGCTTCTGCTGGCTCATTCCACTCTAGCCACACTGGCCAATTCACCATTCTCCAGCATCCAAGGCATTTCTGCCTCAGAGTCCTTTGCACTTCCAGCTTCTTTACATGCAACATTCTTCCCACATCACTCCCACATTTCCTTCCGAGATGTAACTGAATATCATTTCACTTTTTTATATTTCTCGTAGTTTCATCCCCTTTACCATTTTTTTCTTTTTAACTCTTTACCCCTTATCATCACTATCATTTCTTTCCCCTCTCCCTAACTAGAATGAAAGCCTTACAAAAGCAGGGATTTTTGCCTAGTTCATTTCCCCTTGAATCTCCTAGAAATGTGCCTGGCACAGAGTAGATCCTCAAGAAGCATTCATTGAACACATTAAGGACTATAAGAGTGCTTATCTTTCAGCTTCTGAATTTAACTCATTTTCCTGAGGACTGATGCTTTGGTCTCTCTTTAGTCTCTTGAGTGTTTTGTAATTTAGCCTGCTTTAATGTAAGTCTCTAACCTACCAATTTTATTAACTTTTCCACTCTTTTCTCCCAGTAGTCCATTGGACCTCTGGTGATATATGATATGCTCCAAAAACACCACACTGGTATTTAATCTGAGGATAGGTGGATAGACAGACTTGTTCCTATCTCTTTATCATCATCCCTAATAATTTTCCACTTCATTATAGACATTTTTCTGTTCTTCAGGAGATTCTAGATCTGGGAAGATGTAGTAACTACGAGGAATATATGAATCCAAATGCACTGACAATGATTATGTATGTTATATCTCATGTAATTGAAGCTGCAATATTAAAAAGTGATTTCAAGGGGTGCCTGGGTGGCTCAGTCGGTTAAGTGTCTAACTTCAGCTCAGGTCATGATCTTGCAGTTCTCAAACTCATGCCTCACATTGGGCTCTGTGCTGATAGCTCACAGCCTGGAGCCTCAGATTCTGTGTGTCTCTCCCCCTCTTCCCCTCACGCACTCACACTGTCTTTCAGTCCCTCAAAAATGAATAAACTTAAAAAATTTTTTTAAGTGATTTCATGAGGAAACTGAAACTCAAGACTTTAAACTGCTGATTTCCATACATCAAGTTATGTGGCAGAGATCATCCATGCTGTTTCCATCATACCACACTGCCTCTCTTACAATAGAAATTAGACCAAAATCAAACCTCACAAATATTCACAAATGCACAGACAGCAGAGTTAAAATGTTATGGCATCTGGTTTTACATCAGTCAATGGAAATTGAGCAAAATCATTATGGGTTGCCTTTTCCATTTTATTTTCAAGCCATTTTAAATTAATAGGCAAGAGAGATGGCCTTCCTAGCATAAGAAGCTGCATATTACACATGGGTAAAATTAAATTTCTTTGAAACATCAGCCCAAGGTTGTTTTCCAAAGTGCTGCCATGCGGTCCCATCAATCTGCACATTTGTCATAAAACACTTGAGATCAATATTTGAAATGTATTAATGGACTCCCTAAAGTGAACCTCCTCAAATTCTCAGGATGAGTCTGCAGACAGGAAGAAAACATTTTCCTTTCAATCGCAAAAAATGCAACAATAGTCTCCAAATGTGTTCATTTGTTCCCACCTCCTTCAAAGAGAACATAGTCGCTTTCACCATCCTAGGAAGAGATTCCTTAGGAAAGGACATATTGGAAGAGAGGGGCTGGAAGGATGCAACCAAGCGTGTCTGCAGAGAGAGAAAGAAAACAAAAGAGTAGCAAAAGCAAAGGGGGCTTGCTGATCCCAGCTGTCAACAGCGTCATTCCAAAACCGTTAGGGGAAGACTGGGGACAGATTTCTGAACACTTGAGGGACCCAGCAGGACTACACAGCAAATGGAAACATCATGCTATTTTTACTTTTTTGGCCTTTATTTTTGTGAGAGCCATTTTCTCCCAACTGTAATTTTCAATTTGAAATCCTTTGAAATTTCTGCCACAGCACTTTTTTTTGATATAAATGACATAACCAGGAGATACTGGGTAATTTTTACCACACAGTAGCCTCTGTGATTCAAGGTGATTTGATTTTTCCCTAAGCAGTGAATTTAAACTTTTTTTAAAAATTTAAGTCCTGTTTGAAAGAAATGAAATGACTTAAAATCTATTTTCACTCTTTCTAAAACAACTTCAGACAAATTTCTGTACCCCAAAATGACAGACAGCCAATTTAGATTTCTCACAATATATATTCAGAAGTAACTGTAACCAAGGCTATATGGAGCCCAGAGTGGCAATTAAAACAAGAAAGGATAGTCATACCTTGATTTCCATTTCCTGGTAAACTAAAGGGTCTGCTCAGACATGCAGCTTTATATTACAGCTGCAACCACCCACTTTAGATTGTCTCATTTAGTTTGTCTACTGTGTCGTTCACATCTCATTCCTTTAGGCATCAATCACACTCATGAGCTTTGAGTTCTCTGGTGAAGTTCCTACAATTCTTTACCTTTTTTAAAGAATGTTTTTAAATGTTTATTAAATGTTTATTCATTTATTTTGAAAAAGAGAGAGAGCACCCAAGTGAGCAGGGGGCAGGGAGGAGGAGCAGAGACAAGGGGAGAGACAATCCCAAGAAGACTCAGCACTGGCAGCTCAGAGCCCCACGTGGCACTCTATCTCATGAACTGTGAGATCGTGACTTGAGCCGATACCAGGAGTTGGACGCTTAACCAACTGAGCCAGCCGGGAGCCACAGTTCTATTCCCTGAGCTCCTCCTCCAGCACTCCGGCCAAAGCCCATGAGTACTGTATCCAGAGGAGCTGTGTATTCTCATTCACCTTTGTCTCCAGCTTTCAAAACTGCTAAATACCTTTGCTGACTGATCCTCTCCCTGTCACAATGTATGCCTCTACCCTCTTCCACAACTGGCATTTTATACACACTGTCCAGACTGAAAATGCATGTTTTTATGCAAGTACACTTATTACAGAATAGGATGAAACAAAAGGACACTGAACACAAAACTAGAAAACTTGTGTTTTTTTGTCATTCGCTGAAAGTTGGACCTAATAACCCAATCTCTCTGAATTTCATCCTACCCATCCTATATGGGAATGAGAATAATCCTACCCTTGAGACAAGGGTTCAATCAGTATCAAATGAGGAGTATGTGTTAGTGCTAGTGGATATGGAGGAGCACACGGGGGGAGAATGCCCTCTTCCATCATTTTAGGAAACGAAAACACTGAAATGCTTAATTATTTTGCATGTATATTTGTAAATATTAGAATTAAAATTATATATAGATAGATACACACACACTCATCCATCTCTCTGTCATATCTGTATTTTTTAAGAGAGAATAATAACTATCAAGTGTTTTTCCAGATGGCACAATTAATCAACATGTCTACATTTGTCTTATTCCCACAATTGCAGGGCTGATTAGTCAAGACTTGATGGCGTAGAAGCCAAAGCAGTCACCCAATTGGATGTCTTACAAGTCTGCTGTGCCTCAGAGTAAGAGTTTTGACCCTGAAATCCTGGGTCTAGGGGCACCTGGGATATGACATAAAATTTTCTTAAGCCATACATGTCCAATTTTTCTGTATAAATTAAATCTAATAATAAACCTGTCAGCTGCATTTCCAACCTCCTAAAAAAAAAAAAAAAAAACTTTTCAAAAGAAATCTATGGTATAGTGCTTTTACTGGTGGGGACAAGTAACTCATTTACTACTGTAGCCAAAATGGCAAGTGAGGATAATATACAATACTTAGAAATAAATAGGGTGGCTTATAGGAAAGAGATTTGTACTTAATAATTTGGCCAGAAAAAAAAAAAAAAAAACTAAAGAGTTTGAGATTAGTGGGTTTGTGTGTTTCAGTGTTTTTGTGTTTTGTCCCTGCAGACCATTGAGGTGCTGAGTCGAGTTAGTTTGCTGGTCTAAAATGTGTTTTCTTTAGCCTCTGTGGCAGTGTTGTTTTGTTTGCAGCTTTTTGTCTTTTCTAAAGTCTGTGCTAACACTGTATGACTTTATCCAAATGTTGTCACCATGAGAACACTGGGTTTAATACACAGAAATATAACAAGGCTTCCAAAGGAGGAGGAAATGGGGAAATACAGTCATATATTAAGAGTCGAACTATAAGTGGCACCTGGGTGGCTCAGTGGGTTGAGTGTCAGGCTTCAGCTCAGGTCATGATCTCACGGTTTGGGAGTTCAAGCCCCACATCAGGCTCACTGCTGTCAGTGAAGAGCCCACTTCGGATCCTGTGTTCCCCTTATGATCCTCTGTCCCCCTTCCTTGATCCCTTTACTGCTTGTGCTGTCTCAAAAATAAATAAACATTAAAAAGAAATAGAGTTAAACTATAAAACCCAGCGCTGAACAGCTCACAGCAGATGTGCAAGATGACCTTCAGGAGTCAGAATGTTTCATCGGCATGAAAAGATTGACTAACATATATATTAACACAAATCTAAAGAAAACAATGCGTAACTTAAAAAGATTGTTGGTCAGCTCTGGAAAAAATAAAAGGGGAGGCATGGTGACAAATATTGGCATGGTCCATGCCTGCATACACCTGGTGTCTAGGAAAAGTCACCTTAGTTAAGTCTTTAACTATGACAGTCCAATCATCTTCACTATGAGACTGCACACATAACAGGTACATACTTGGTATAGGTTAGGCATGGTTCTAAATATTTCATATGATGCATTATTTAATATGAAGTAGGTAACTATCACCACCCCCATTTTACTAATGAACCCATCAAGGTTTAGAGGAGTTCAATAATTTCTCTAGGGCTTCAGAGCTAGTAATTGTTCAGGCTGAGATTTGATAGCTGAATCAGAGGGCTTCTGCACTATACTATATTATTTAAATTTTGCCCAATGCCACTTAATTTTCATCTAGTCTTCTAGTTCTCACTCTATGTTTATCAAATAATTTTGTAACTACTTTTTGGCTTGGAATGTCTTTATTTTCGATATAAATAGTCCAGCTTTCACTATGGTTACATATCTAGGGTAAATTAATGGAACTGACACCATGGTTTCATACACCAATCACAAGAGCTTGGTTACTGAGAGGCTCTAGGGACAGACGAGTTGCTTCTCAGTAGATAACAAAACTGGGTTCTTAGGACTGCATGTTTGCCAAATGATGATCTAATAATTTAATTAAGGCAAGCAATCTGCCAAGAGAAGAAAATCAGGTATAAGAAATAAAACAAGGGGCACCTGAGCGGCTCAGCCAGTTAAGCATCTGAGTTCCGCTCAGGTCAGGATCTCACCACAGGGTTCCAGCCCCCCTCCCCCCGTAAGGCTCTGTGCTGACAACTCAGAGCCTGGAGCCAGCTTCAGATTCTGTGTCCCCCCCCCCCCCCCCCGCTCCTCTCCTGCTCACGCTCTCAATCTCTCTCTCAAAAATGAATAAGCATTAACAAAAAAAGAAAGAAACCAAGAAATGACTTAAGTGTTCAGTTTTGAATCAGAAAGTTGGGATGAAAGGGAAGATAGAGGTCTAACTAGGCAGAGCATAGAAGAAAAGCAGATCTAGAGGCTGAAGACTACCCAAGATAGTCTCCTGCGTAAAGCACTCACTTTGAATTTTTGTTTTGTTCAAACCGTAACATGGTCATGCATGACCTGGTACGCTGTCTTGCTGTGCGGCGTGGACCTGCTCAACGCCTACCTGCCACGCTGCGGCAAGCTGTCGGACCTTTCCCAGCACCACGCTCCCAGCCGGCCTGCAGAGCTTTCTTGCACCGCTCCAGGGGCTCTTGGCCTATGGCCCCTACGCCACGTGGTGCTCAAAGAGGTGCACTTCTTCAAGCTTCAGGGGCCGTTCTCGCTGCTCAGCGACCCCCTAGCTCAATCTGCGTAAAATATGCCTGGCGTGCAGCTCTGTGGCCCGTGCTGCGCATGCGCAAACCGCAGTCAAGGCGCTGGTGCCTGACACGGGCATTGTGTTGGGCATTGTGTGTGGAGGCCCACCGGCGCCTGAGCGTGTTGCGTGGGGTGTGCTACAGCCACGTGAGCGTCGCCCCGGCTGCCACGTGCAAGGCGCTGCCTTTGATGTGTCCTGACAGGAAAGATCCTGCCTACAGAAATAAACATACTAATTAATCTGTGCGGAGAAGAACAAAAAAACCAACATAAAGGAGTAACATAGTATAAAGGAGAATGTTTTGGTTGGATCTCATTGAAATAATTGGCTCTACCCCTAAAATATAACTACATTAGTATAAAACATGGGACTGGTAGCTGGTAAAGCCTTAGGAGTAACCCTGCAGACTCAGAGGAGAGGAAAATTCATTGGGAAGCACAGTTTTAATTCCTGGGATGTTTGATGGGAGAGACAAGAAGAGGACTCTGAGGAAATGGATTGAAGAGTCTTTCTAATATTTCTCAGCCAAGAAAGACATTCAGTTTTTCTGCCTTTAGCCATGAATGGCTACATAGAACAGCAAGCCATTGCAGGCTTTGCCCAATATATTCATGGGAATTCTCAAGCATTTATTTTTCATTTCTTGCATTTTATGCGTTGGTAGGTTAACGATTAGAAACAAAAGTAAGAGTACTGTGAACAATAAAAATAAAATCTATGAGTAATATACACTTGAAAAACAGTGTCCAATCACTCTTAGGATTGAACGTTGGACACTTGCAGGGAGCCCATGAGCTTCTAGAGATGGCTAGATTTGGTTATATGCCAGGAAAGAAAAGAGAAAAGGAACATTCATTCTCCACTGGATGGAAATAAGATCACTGGGCAATGAACTCAGAATAAACACAAAAATGTGCTCTTTTTACATATTACATAACCTCCATTATTTATCATGGGGATCAGGTTATGATGCGTTGGTAGAGCACAGACCAGGAGGGAAAGCTTCTTTAAACTACTATGTGAGGGGTGCCTGGGTGGCTCAGTCGGTTAAGCGTCTGACTTTGGCTCAGGTCATGATCTCACGGTCTGTGAGTTCGAGCCCCGTGTCGGGCTCTGTGCTGACAGCTCAGAGCCTGGAGCCTGCTTAGGATTCTGTGTCTCCCTCTCTGTCTCTCAGCCTCCCCCATTCATGCTCAGTCTCTCTCTGTCTCAAAACTAAATAAACATTAAAAAAAAAAATTAAACTACTGTGTGAAGTGTGGTTCTGTTGGCAGGGGCAGCTGTATAACAGATGAGAGCTGACTTGTGTTAATTGCTTGGGGTATCACATCAGCTACACAAATGACACACAGTAAATGCACAAAATGAAACAACTGTAACTAGGGGGTGGTCAAAGATACTCTCAGTTCCAATTCTGCTACCAACATGACATAGGGCTTTATGTAAGTAACCCCACCATTGTTCATCCAGGTAGGAATGTTACACATTATAACAATGTGTAAGAACATAAGAAACAGGGGCTCCTGGGTGGCGCAGTCGGTTAAGCGTCCGACTTCAGCCAGGTCACGATCTCGCGGTCCGTGGGTTCGAGCCCCGCGTCGGGCTCTGGGCTGATGGCTCAGAGCCTGGAGCCCGTTTCCGATTCTGTGTCTCCCTCTCTCTGCCCCTCCCCCGTTCATGCTCTGTCTCTCTCTGTCCCAAAAATAAATAACCGTTGAAAAAAAAAAATTTTAAGAACAGAAGAAACAAATGTCTCTATCAGAAGCCATTAAGTTAGGTGCTGTAGGGCACTCCAAAAAACAAAGACAAAGAAAATAAGCAAAGAAAAATGGTGTTATTCTAGAAGTCTACAGTTATGAAAATTCAGCTAGTAGATGTTTAGAACAGAAGATATATATGTGTGTGCACGTGTATATGTATATCTTTATATAAGCATGGAGCTCTAAGCAGAACATTTGGAATGAATAATGGGAAATAAGGATAAAAATTTTAGATATCACATGTGAAGGTTTTCTCTGATTTCATTCATTTTACCACAGGTTCAATAGTGTTTTTTTTTAAATTTTCCTTTTTATTGTTATGATTATATATAGTGGTAGCATTAGTATTTTCAAGGAAGTAGATTGAACAATTAGTTTACAATACAACTGAATTCATTTTCAAAAGGCAGAGCACTTCTGGTTTTTACAGAGAACAGATGATCCAAAGCCTCATTTTCAATAGTGTGCTCATACTTGTCTTTTCCACATGCATTAGGTTAGACCCTATACTAAGTCCAATACTGCACTACAAAGTATATATCATAAAATTTCAAAATGTATAGGCATTGTGATATAGTTTTCACTTTCAAATTTGTTGTTTTGGAAAGTAAGGCATAAACAACCTTGTTGTCTTAAAGCGTAATTTACGTGAGTTAAGAAAATGACTACAGCCCACTGTTTTATAACTTCCATTAGATGTCTTTAAACATGATGAAAGGGTCTTACACATGAGTACAAGTATCAGGCAGTTTTGCATTGAAAGAGTTATTTTTTATTATTCACTTACTAAAACAAATGCATTTGAAACATAGAGGAGCTATACAGCTCTGCTATAGTATCAGTGAGATGGATATTTCCCAGACATTCTAATTACAAAAAACAAAACAAAAACAAACAAAAAAACCTACATTTCTTTGTTCTGAGCATGGTAATGGAAAGTTGATGCCAATTTTTCCAGCTGAAATCTGCAAGTAGCAGCTTAGATGAGAAACTAGCAAGTGACTTTTCAAATTTAGTACTGAGCCAGACAGCAAAGAGCCCTATAAACAGTAGTTTATCTTTAGACACATTTTGTATTTATCCTGGTATATGATCTCTGCCAGGCTCTGACTCCAATGACCAGGAACATTGCATATCTGAAAATACATGTGGAAAACGGTCTTTTAAATGATTAACACATTTTCTAAGAGTGTTAAAGCTGGCCAGAGAAACAGGCCGGGTATATGGAAGTTTCCAGCCTGGGCAGGTAGGTCTTACTCATTGGGATTGGTGGAGAAATTTATAATGCTACTGAGAGTTGCTTGGAGAAGTGTCCTGCCTCTCCACTTTAACTTCTATATTTACATTATATATTCTTCTTTTATTATTGAGGCAACTTCTTTTAGAAAGGAGCTATAAAAGTGAATATTGCTATGTCAGTCCTATTTTATCTTGCTATTTGACTCTAGGCTTATTCCTCAATGTTCCACATCTCTGAATTTTCATATTAAGAGCTCTGCCTCAAGTTGGTTGGGAGCATTAGATGATCAGATGCAGAGAAATAATCTAGAACAATGTCGCAGAGAATAGGTAGTCATTGAATATGGGCCTCTGCTATCCGCTTGTACTTTTCTGCTTTGAAATTTCCGGGAGGTAGCACAGGTTTTCTACTGTGGCCTTTCTAGAGGGAAACGTGGTTCCTTGCCTTACATATTCAACCATTAGTCGACCTATTCTTTTCTGTGTTATCCAGGTGACAACATGCAAACGAGCAGCAATAAAGCATCCTTTGTGAAAGCATATTGGATACATATAAACAGCACTTTGGATCCACCTCTGAAGTTTCATTCCAGCAGAGTTTCAGAAAGTAAGTGACAAACATCCTCTATTGAGTCAAACAGAGGCTTTCAGAAGAAGAGAAACTGTAAGATTAGAGAGGAAAACTTGCAGTCTAGCACCTGAACCCAAATAGAAAAAAAAAATGGGGGTAATGATAAATAAAACTGTTCTTAAAGGTGTTTGACATCTACTCTTCATGTCTTAAGAATCCACAGTAACAAGAGAGCAGAATGGCTGTCAGGAACTGGGGATGAGAAAAATGGGGAGATGTCAGTCGAAGGGGACAAACTTCCAGTTATAAAATAAAAAAGTTCTTGGCATCTACTATACAACAGGGTGCCTATAGTGAACCATACTCTAGTATACACTTGAAAGTTACTAAGAAAGTATATTTTAAATATGCTCACAACACACTCAAGAAATGGGGGGCGCCTGGTGGCTCAGTTGGTTAAGCGTCCGACTTCGGCTCAGGTCACGATCTCACGGTCCGTGAGTTCGAGCTCCGCGTCGGGTTCTGGGCTGATGGCTCAGAGCCTGGAGCCTGTTTCAGATTCTGTGTCTCCCTCTCTCTGCCCCTCCCCCATTCATGCTCTGTCTCTCTCTGTCTCAAAAATAAATAAACGTTAAAAAAAATTAAAAAAAAAAAAAAGAAATGGTAATTATGTGATGGGATGGAGGTGTTAGCTGACCTTATTTGGGGATCATTTCCCTGATATATATGTGTATCACAGTATCAAACTATGACCTTCTACACTTTAAGCTTACACAAGGTGATATGTCAATTATGTCTCAATAAAGCCATTAAGAAAAAGAATTCACAGTTGGATTAGTACTTATAATTTATCCAAATTAAAAATACTTAGATAATCTATCAATGAGATGTATAGGCATTTTCCAAGAAGCAAAACTTACTAAACCTCTTTAAAATACCTTCCTGGAATATTGCTTTATCAAATACCATGGACCTTATAAATTCCTAGTTGATTGGCCAAAGAACCTGGACACAGTGTGTGAAGATAGGACAAAGAATTAACAATCTTAATACTTAACATATATGGAGTTGAAGAGAACCAAGTGTACTTTCTCATAATATTACCATATATATCTTAATTTTCATAGCCCCAGTAGAAGGAAGTTTTATTTTACTCCCATTTAATGGATAAGGCCCTTGAGACTCAGAGGATTTCAGTATTTTTCCACCTTTATTGAGAAATAATTGACATACATCAGTGTATGTGTTTAAGGTATACAGCATGATGGTATATGATTTACATATATTGGGAAATGGTTACCATAGTAAGTTTAGTTAACAGGCATGATCCCCTAGAGTTACAGTAAAAAGAAAAGAAAAATTCTTTTTGTTATGAGAAAGAACTCCTAGAATCAACTCTCTTAACAACTTCCCTACATATCATGCACTAGTGTTAACTAGTGTATGATCATGTGTAAAATCATCATGTTGTATGTTATATCCCTAACTACTTATTTACCTTATAACTAGATGTTTGTACCTTTTGACCACTTTCCTCCAAATTTTGGTATTTTTATCAGGCCACATAAGTAGAGGAGACTGGAATTAAAATAATGTTTGTATAATTTACTGTTCTTTGAACTTTCTCTATAAACAAAAGGCTATTTTTTTTTTTTAATTTAACTTTATCACTCAGTGTCCTTTGTGATAGCCTCAGTATCAACTTCATGTTCACACACAAAAAAATCCCACAGGTCCTCATGACTGAGAGGAGGAGACTAAAGCCATGCTCTGGGATCTAACCCTAGCTTGATCATGGCAGATGTGGTCTGGATTTTTACACAATGTAGAAGAGAAAAAGTGAGAAAAGATAAATAGCTCCCCCTGTTGAAAGCTTCACTCATAAACGTTTTCATCTCTTCTGTCCATTGCTATACCCACAAAGCTGTCTCATACTTTAGTGCCTACGCATGGTTCTTTTCTTCCACTGTATTTAGTATCTTCCATTTTCTATTACAGGAACTCTAGCTGTCCTCTAATAGTCACTAGAGCATTATCTGGAGTCTTCCCTATTCCTTCTGGACTCTTATTAACCAAAAAGTCCTGCTTCTTTACGCTAGAATTTTATCACATCTTTATTATAGAACTTTGTACATTGTAATCCACCTGCTTGCGTATTTATATGTCTGCTTCCCTTCTCTATTCAAATTAACCTGAGAAATAATTTTGCAACACATAATACTACTTCTAAGATATGGGAAAACAATCATGATATATGAAGCATACATAATTCAAATTGGACGCCGTCTAGAGAAAACACAGCAAAATATTTACAATTCCAACCACTGAATAGTGGGATTTGGGTGACACTTTCCTTTTTGCTTATCTGTTTTTCTAATTTTTCAGCACTAATTATATTATTTGCATACTAAAAGTGAGAGATAGTTGAGATGTTTACATTATTTTAGTCACTGATCAAATTCTGTATGAAAAACCATATTCTACTTTAACTCATTAACTCAAATAATAAGGAATAAAGAGAAACTTTGACACAATGTAATGTGAGGGAAGAATAGAAATTAGTACCTAGGAAAGAAAAGATTAGGCTTTGTAAAACGGTCAAAGAATAACAGATTTTTTAATAACTGAGATTATTCAACCAGAGAGAAATTGCTATTGACTAATTATATAAAAGATAAAGACATATAATTTATGATCACTAATGGTTGTCCATCTCTATGGAGGAGTAAATATATAAAAAAAAAAAAAAAAGAAGGAAAAGAAGGCAAGGAAAGGAATGGAAAGGGGAAGGGAGGGAAGGGGAAAGGAGGGGAGGGGAAAGGAGGAAAGGCAAGGGAAGGGGAGGGAAGGGAAGGGGAGGAAGGAAGGAAGGAGGGAAGGAAGGAAGGAAGGAAAGAGAGAAAGAAAGAAAGAAAGAAAGAAAGAAAGAAAGAAAGAAAGAAAAAGAGAGACTGAAACTCAAGCAGAAGGGAATTAAACAACATATAAGGCAGAATTTTCTGACAGTGAAACCTGTTAAGTACTATAACAGATTACTAATGGAATAAGGAAATATTTATTAAGGCCTTATAAAACCAGTCTGGAATAATTTCCAAATTGCCATGTGTGTAGACAGGGGGATGCTTAAGTTGACTTTTAAAGGTCCTTTGGAGCGCTTTGCTTTTACAGTATGATGGATTTTATAGGAATAATACCTATTTCTCATATGACACTAAGTGATTCATTCAAGACTTTCCAGAAGCCCAAAAGCCCTATCCCTAGTCCTCTACTGACATGCAGTTTTTATTTTCTAAATCTCCAAGGTGGAAAATAGATTTCTTAAATGTAGGTACTGGGATTTTAACAATCTCTTAAAGCTCTTACATTTTGAATTCCCAACTCAGATCAAATTCATTTTATGCTCTACTAAATGCATATCATCTCTGAAAAGCAATTTTTCCTCTTTACAATCTAACCTTTACTCTTCCTTTCACTTTTACTCCCCTACTAGCAAGATAAGTTTTAGTATAAGATGTATTTTAGATGCTGGTTTCTTATTAATTTAGACTGTGACAGAAAATGTACTGTCATTTACAGAAAGGGAAATTGAGAAGATGAGTAATTAGATATCAAGAAGATCTCAAATTTACTTCACACTATCTAAATTGTTATTCTTCCTTATGATTAAGTAATATCCAAAACTGAATTGTTGATACTATTTCCCCAGTTTAATTAGCATTGCCTTGATTGACTAATGCACAATTTTATTTTTTCTCATAATATGAATTCCTCTTGAAGAAAACATCTCTCAAAAGGCTTAAGAGCTCTTACCCTTCAATTGCTCAATAATAATATCCTTTTGTTAGCTACCTTTGTTGTTTCAGGATCCTTGGAATGTAAAATACATGGGAAAAAAAGAGAATTTTAAAAATGGGTAAACACTGTAACATTCTTTTTAGAAAAAAATGTTTTAACTCTCTTATCTCAATCTACTCAAACTTAGAGTAGATACAGTACTAACTTTATCCCCTCGGTAGCTGACATTATTAAAAAAGAAAAAGTGCTTTGTCATTTATTCTTTCAAGGTGAAATAGGAGTAGAGATTAGGAGAACTATTTTCCTAAATTTTAATTCAGAAATCACAATTTTAATGGAAACCATTTTTTCATTCATAATCTTTATTCTTCTAAGAACCAATATAGCAGGTATTAGATATGTCATTGTATCTTTATCATAGCTAATTATTTTCCATATTTACAAACTGTATGCAGGGAATCATTTGAACAGACTAACAATAGAGTCCTGATTATTTCTTGAATAAAAAGGATTAGGCACTGTGCTTAGACATGAGGATACACTAGAGAAAACAAAGCCAAGGAGGTATGAAAAAGACATACAGACAAGAAAATAGGAAACTACAATCGACCCTTAAACAACATGGGTTGTTTCAACTGTGAGTGTCCAATTACATATGGGTTTTTTATAGTGCTATAAATGTATTTTCTCTTCCTTATGATTTTCTTTTTTTTTATAGAGGTATAGTTTACACACGATGTTACATTAGTTTCAGGTGTACAACATAGTGATTCAAAAAGTCTATACATTATGCTATCCTCCTCACAAGTGTAATTATTATCTGTCCCCATTTAACACTATTGCAGTATCATTGACTATATTCCCTATGAAGTACCCTTCATCCCCATGACATATTCATTCCATAACTGGAAGTCTATATCTCCCACTCCCCTTCACCCATTTTGCCCATCTCTCCACCAACCTTCCTTCTGACAACAATCATCAGATTGTTCTCTGTATTAATGGGTCTGTTTCTGCTTTGTGTTTGTTTGTTTCATTTTTTTAGGCTCCATATATAAGTGAAATCATATGGTATTTGTCTTTGTTTGACTTACTTATTTAGCATAACACCCTTTAAATTCATCTTTCTTATAATTTTATTAATAACATTTTTTTCTCTAGCTTACTTTATAAGAATATAGTATATATTCTTTCTAAGAATATAGTATATAATACATATATGAATTGTGTGTTAATGAACTATGTTCTCAGTAAGGCTCTTGGGGAGTGGTTAAGTTTTTAAGGAGTCAAAAGTTACACGCAAATTTTCCACCGCATGGGGGTCAGCATTCCTAACGCCCCTGCTGTTTAAGGAACAACCATATAACATGATGTGGTAAGGTCAGGGTACAGTATACTTCTATGAAGCATCCAAGAGCCTATATTTGAGATATGTTCTTACAGGTAATAAAAGTATATTGAGACCCAAAAAATAAGAGCCAATAATGCAAAAAAGGCAAGGGAATGTGGAAAGCAGGAGAGTGAAACTCCACCAAAAGAGCAAGAGTGGAGGGAAGACTGCAGGTGGCTGTGTGTGAATTCCCAAAACCACCCTGGACCAGCAGCATTGGTATCAGCTGGGAACAATGCATTAGATATGCAAATTCTGCAGCCCCATCCCAGATCAAATGAATTAGAAATTCTCTGTTTGGAGCCCATCAATCTGTATTTTAACGACCACCCCATGTCATTCTAATGGCAGGTAAAGGGTGAAAACCACTGAGTAAGAGGAACTGAAATTCAAATGGCAAGATTGTATGGAATTAAAAATGCAATATGATTAGCCTTGCAAACTGAGAGATAAGAACCAGAAAAATTATGACCTTATTTATCACACCAGGACAATGATGACTCGCAGCCATTCATTCCCATCACTTCCTGGGAGGAGCTCTCCCTATCCACCCTATCTAAAGCAGCCCATTGGCCACTTTTTCTCACAAAACAAGTTTTGTATTTGTGTCACAGAACTTATCACTATCTTACACTTTATTTCTTTACTTCTGTATGTCTTCATTCACTGAGATATAAGATCCCTGGGGGCAGAGCCTTTGTCTGTCTTGTTCTATATTGAATTTCGAATGCTTTAGAACATTACTTAGTATGTAGTAGATACTCAATAAATGTTGAATGAATGGATCAATGTATAAGTCACTAGGGATGGAGAGGTCAGAAAGAGAGAGCCAGGTCCTGATCTCATGGAGCTTATTTTCTGGTTCACATGACTACATTTGCATTTAGATAGCATTTGGATTACTGTAGGATAACTGGGGGGAAACCAGAGAAAGGAAAACTAATTCAGATGCTGTTGCTGCCATCAGTGTCAGAGGTAATGGTAACCTCTCATAGAGAAATGCCAATGGGAGGTGGGAAGAAATAGATGAAGTTATAACATATTCAGGAGATGGGATCAGGAGTCATCTGTGATTGATAAAATGTCAGAAGGAGTCAAGGGATGAAGGGGTGAATTCTGGCTTAAGCCACTGAAAGACCTCTGTCGAGAAAAGGAACAGAGAAGAAAAGGCAAGCAGGGTTGCAAATTTGTATGGGGTATACTTATAATAAAAAGTTATTTATTTTTTATTAGAAATTCAAATTCAACTAGATGTCTTGTATTTTTATTTGATAATAAAGTACAGCACAAAATTAAATAAGAGCTAGGTGAAATTACATGTACTAATCAACACAAATGCCTTGTTAAACAAATCTAAATGATAAACTGAACACTGAAAACATTAAACTCAAGTTATTCAATGATTTCATTCACTAACAAAAGGAAATTGGGTTGCCTTAAATTCCTAAGAATTATGCACCTGCATACTTTTTACATAGGAGACGAGGAATACCTAGAGAATTATTTTTGTTACTTAATATTTTAAAACAATCACTTGTATGTACATGGAAGGTAGATGAAGAGGATTGAAAGAGTTTGCAAGACACCCTACTGTCTAAGTGTAGATACTGCTAAACTAGTTTCCACAGTTTGACTATCCTCCCTCAACAAATGGGTTTTTATTACAGCAAGGTCCTTAGGAGGAAGACCATTAAGGCAAAGGAAACAGATTGATGCTATTGTGATTATGGTTATATAAACCTTTATATTCATTTAATACTAGTACTTTACAATTTTGAAAACATTTTCCCATGCATTTGACCTTATTTAAGGATTCCAGAAACTCAAGAGGTCATTGGGATTTTTCTCCATTTGAACACATGAGGGACTGGAGATTCTTTGAGATTTGATGGTTTTTCCAGAGATCACATCTCTAAAAAGTAGAAGAGATGACACTCACTGCTCTGACAATAAGTTCAGAATTCATCTCAAGGCAAGGTTAAAGGGAAAAAAGTAACATAAAATTAACGATATGGGTACCCATGGAGATGTGTGTTCCTCGTGCAATCATATGTTTATCTGAATACATGTCTCCAAAAACTTACGCAGCAAGGTGGCTATGGTGAAATGGTTTCACAGAATTGTTTCTAAGATACTACAGAGGTGATACTCAGGGTGCAAGCATTATTTCTTTACCAGTTGCTGAGTGATGGTGGTACACCATTAACCTACCAGACTAGTCACTAGTAACTATTAACTTGAATGTCTGAAGCAGAGTTAATGACAGTAGAAGCTGTCATTGCTGAAAGCTGACACGGACAGGACAGTGGCTGGAAATGATCATTCAAGGAGTCATCACAAGCTGGAAAAGCTGAAGAAAACTGTTGGAACACCTCATCTGGGCAGACGGTACAAACAGCCGATGGAGTTGCAGGCAAAGGAAGCCTAATTTTTGATCATTACTGCCTACTGACCATTCTGGTGACTGTGTCAGTTTTGAGGAAAAGAATCACCCTCTCTGTTTACCAGAGTGAAAGTAGACATCATCAATCTACTGTTATGTCTCTCAAGGAGTGAGAGTAAAATTACCCACTCTGTGATGAGGTAGTTTTGAAGACCTGTATTTCCAGCAGAAGGATCATGACCCAGGTCTATAGGAAACCAAGACAGAGCCCAACATCTGTAGGCCCTTAAAATCCATCTCTGCCCTGAGACCTTAGATTCTCTTTCCTCCAGTGATAAATGAAGGGATAGGTTGGACCAGGTCGTTTTTAAATATTTTGAAAAGACTTAAAGCTTCTGTAAGTTCCCCAACAGTCAATTTCCAGGCACGAGTTGAGGCAAGTGCAGATGAGTCCAAGTCTGCCCCTTCTCAAATTAGATCAGCTCTTCCATATCCACATAAGGATTTAGCATGTGAATTTGTTTGAAGTTTATTTCCTGTGGATATAAAATTTGAAAATACCTAGACTACATCACCTCCAACTTTTCTTCTGTCTTGAGAATCTGCATTCACCAGCAGGAAGGTTATTCTGGTCTATTTCCAAAATCCTCCAAGTTCAGAATGCCAGTACATTCTGCCACGTTTCATCCTTCTCACTCTTCACTGCCTCCCCTACTCTCCCTCTTTCTTTCTTTCTTTCTTTCTTTCTTTCTTTCTTTCTTTCTTTCTTTCTTTCTTTCTTTCTTTCATTTCTTTTTTTTGCCCATCCCCCTCTCCCAGGTTTTCCCAGCGGCTGTAAATTCTATCATTAGTTCTTGACTGTGCATTTGCTTGGCATTTGTCTGCCATTCCCAAATCGACCTCAGGTTTGTAGGAAAGGCTCCAGCTGGAAAAATAAGCTTCCTGTTCAGGCCCATCCTGTTTCTAATCTGCTGCTGTTGTAAGAAATTCCCTTCAGGGATTTCTTTACTTCCTATTGCTTTGCCTATGCTGCTATAAACCTCACAAATATTAATCTCTCCTGGTCCCCATTTTCCCTTACTGCCTTTTTTTTTTTTTAGTCTAAAATGCCTGCCAGTACTTTTCACACTTCATCATGTCTCCAAGAATACTGGCCCTAGGTCAGAGCCAGAGGCTGCAACTTGACAAACTGTGTTGCAAGGTGGTTTTCCCTCCACACTGTCTACAGCTGTCATCTTCTTTCGAGTCCCCAAACTGCAAATTAGCCAGCATTGGCAGGGGATCATGGGATTTTGTAATTCCTATTCATTAAACAAAGGAAAAGAAGGTTATAGCTTCTCCCCTCCCCCTGTCCATTTCTAGGAAAATAATTAACCCATAAATCTACATTCTTTATTGTTTTCTCTTGATGAGATTTTGATTCCTCAAAATGGAAACCACAATAGAGGAGCTGAGAAGTCTGTTTCTCGAAGAAAACTTATTTACAAATAACACTTTGACTGTAAGAATTGTGTATTGCTCTTTCACAGAAAACATATCTGCTGCACCAATATGGTTTAATATTTAAATTTTCCTTTGGGTGATTGTGGTAACTGTGGTGACTCCAGGGCAGAGAGAAGTGTGGGATCTCTTTATTTAAAGGAAAAGCAATCTAAATTTCTCTAGCATATTGTCAAGCTAAAAAAAAGTTAAAAGCACAATTTTCTGTATTCTAGACATTTAAAATCAAGGCTGAGACCATTGATACTTAGGGATGGCATTTTTTTTGTTTTGTTTTAAAGTTTATTTATTTTGAGAGGGGAGGGGTAGAGAGAAAATGGGAGAGAGAGAGAGTCCCAAGCAGGCTCCATGTTATGACTGCAGAGCCCAATGGGGCTCAAATTCACGAACTGTGAGATCATGATCTGAGTGGAAATCAAGAGGAGGACACTCAACCAACTGAGCCACCCAGGAGCCCCTGCACTTTGTTTTACAAACTCATGTGGAATAATCTCTAGAAATTTCTGACATTAGAATATGATTGGCATTCTCTTTCATTTTTGAGTAAAACTGGAAATGTTTTTTTTCAAAGTCTGTAATAGCCAATATTTAAGTAGTTATTCTAAGTGTTCTGTTTCCTAGAACTTTTGCCATAATCAGTCTTAAAATAAGTTTGCCATAAGTTTTCACAATGAGACTTTTACATATTCTCATCCCATAGGAATACTGAAAATTTATAAAATATCTATTGAGTTACTACCATGTGCTAAGAAATGTACTAGGTACTTGGGATGCAATATTGACATCATTGTACACTCATGAGTTATTAAGATATTAAATGAGCATTACAAAAAAAGTCCTCTAAGTTAATTTGTCTGAATTTTATAATTTCTCAATCTAGTGTTTGAGAAGGAAAAAATAGAATGAACTTGTGTTTATTACATTTTATCCATGAGTATGGAAAGGTAAATACTTCTATATTTTGAATGATGATCTACACCATATCTAAAACTGAAAAAAATACCTAGGTCTTCAAATCCTAAAAAATATACATAAAGTCTAGAACTATAAGTCACATATAAAGTGTGAACAGTTAAACACTCTTATATGTTATTTTTGCTTTTATGTGGCTATAATTTAGGTTCAGACAAGTCTTTTAAAAATAAAACATCAGTCAAAAATTACATACTGCTCCCCATTACAACTGATGCTTAAAGAAAATGTGTGTAACCTTCAGTGAAAGCCAAGGAAAAGTTGATGGAAAATGGATAATTTGAACACAAAAATGGAAAGATAGATAGATAGATAGATAGATAGATAGACAGACAGATAAAATGCTAACGGACAAAAGAAAATGCACTCTGTGCTTCTAACCAAAGATACACTGTAGGTGTATAATTAAGACTCTAAAATTAGGATTTGACTGCGTGGCTCTGCTTTATGAACTGAGTGATGGTAAATCTATTAACATCTGTTGGCTTAATTTTTCTCATCAGCAAAATGGAGATAATATTGATATATACTTCATAATGTTATAAAGATTAAGTATGAATGTGTATATGAGAGGAATGTTTAAACTATAAACTGCAATAGTTATTTTTGGTACTTTTACCTTCATCACATAATCAGATTGCCACCAGAATTCTGTGACCTGAAAATTACCCAGCTAGCAGTGAGACTATTACAAGGCCACAACATATGTTACTATACTTCATCTTTCATAACGCTCACCAGGGTAAGTGATTATCATCTCCATCAACCACTATTTTCTAAGGGCAAGTGACATAGCTTTTTGGCACACAGCAGGAATCTCATAATCAAAGTTCATGCTTGCAAAAACTGTAACCAGTTAAACAAATGTATGGTGAATGAGTGAATGATGCATCTCTTTGTCTACCCACTACTTCGAGGGACTTTAATTAGACAAAGCTGATTGGTTCTTAAGGCTAGACCCTTTTTAGGGCAGAGAAGAGAGGGTTGTTTTATAAAACTGTCCACAGTGATCTAAATAAAAAGCAGAGTGGTTTGGAAATTGAAATAAAGGCTGAAACACTATCAATTTAACCCACTGTGTCTAAGCTTGTCGGGGACACTGCTGAGATCACACCTGGTTGTGAGGCCTCAGTTAAAAAAAATGTATATATATATAGTATAGTATCTGGTTTCAAAAGTCTGAAAACAGAAGAGATTTATGAAGACAGATATATATATGTGTGTGTGTGTGTATATATATATATATATATATATATATAAATTACTTTTACGATATCATATTTGGGAAGACTGGATTTTGCTGTATGTCTAACCCAATACTTTTTACTTTGCTGGGCTCTGCAGAGCTGTGATTAAGCTTTGGATGCTTACCAAGCTTTGTTACCATTCTACAACTTTTGAAGTTCATTTATCTGTGTCACATTACAATAGCTAATATTTTATATATCTAGAACACTGGCATGAACGTGAGATTTTCAGACTTATAAAATGGGAAGTTCAACAGGTTGAACACCCAACTATTAGAGAACCTGTTTAGGTTTGACATCAGGAACATCTTCCAGAAAGACGAGGAAGCCTCGTATGGGCAATGTAATCTTGCGACACAAATTCAAATTTGTTGACGTATGCTTTATAGTATGCTTTCTTTGTGTCACAATTCTCAGGTTAACTGCATACCAGCTATGGGGGATGCAGAATAAAATATAAGTATTTTTCTTAAAATATTTCCTCTTATATCATGGAGATTAGATCTGTGGGTATAATGCTAACATTAGGACATAAATGATTATTGAGCAACAAATGCTAGGATGCACATGCACTGCAACGTACCTCCGTAGATATACCTGTGGATAGGTCACAAAAATAGTTAAAATAATGCAGGAAGTTTGGGTGGCTTAGTCGGTTAAACTTCCAACTCTTGATTTCCACTCAGGTCAGAATCTCACAGTTCTATTCATGGGATTGAGCCCCATGTGGGGCTCTGTGCTGTTAACATAGAGAATCCTGCTTGGGATTCTCTCTCCCCTCTCTCTTTGCCCTCCCCAGCTTGTGCACACAAGCACTCTCTCTTATACACACAAAATAAACTTAAAAAAATAAAAATAATGCAGAAATAAAGAGTAAACTATGAAAACATTAATAAAGAAAATTACAGTAAGAAAGGCACCTAGAAAGGAAAATGTGTTGCTGTTGCTACTGAAGATTTAAAATAAGAAAAAATAAAATTTTTCCAAGGATAAAACTCAGAATGTATGAAAATAAACATGGTTAATCTCATAGTTTGTGAGTTCGAGCCCCACGTTGGGCTCTGTGCTGACAGTTCAGAGCCTGGAGCCTGCTTAGGATTCTGTGTCTCCCTCTCTCACTCTGCCCCTCATCTGCTCACACTCTTCCTCTCTCTCTCAAAAATACATAAACATTAAAAAAAAAAGAAATTTAAAAAATAAATATGGTAAGATGATTTTAATATCTAAAGTTAATTCAGCAATTACGTGTGAGGGTCTGACATCAGAAGAAAGAAGAAATCAGACATCTTATTAAAAATAAATGTTTACGTTAGGGCATCTGGGTGGGTCAGACAGTTAAGCATCCCACTCAAAATTTCAGCTCAGGTCGTGATCTCACAGTTCATGAGTTCCAGCCCTGCATCAGGCTCCATGCTGGCAGTGTAGAGCCTGCTTGGGATTTTCTCTCTCTCCCTCATCCTGTCCCTCTCCAGCTTGTTCTCTCTCTTAAAGTGAATAAATAAACTTAAAACAAAATAAAAGTTTTCTTCTATGGGGTTAGATAAACTTATTCAATTATATATTTAATGAGCATTTATTTTGTCTGAGTATGGTTCCACAAGACAAAACAATAAATAGAGCTAAAGTTCTATAACAAGAAATAGAGTGCTAAACAAGCAAGCAATGAAATAATTTTTTTAAAAAATTAGATAAAGATACTTTGAAATAAAATAAAGTGGGATTCCATGATAGAGCAACTGGGTTGGGAATTGGAAACATATTAAAGCGAACAGAAAAGGTCCCTCCTGAGGACCTGAGACCTTAATGACCAGAAGGAAGCACAGTGAAAATGTCTGGGAGAGTTAAAGGTACCATCAAGATTAAAGACCCTAAAGTAAAATAAACATGCATATTTGGAGACCAAAATGACCAATGCTGATGAAGCACAGAGAGCAAGTGAGTGGTCCAAGGTGACATTGAAGAGGTAGGGAGAAAGTAGGCCTCTCAGAGTCTGAGAAGACTTCTCAGGGTCTGAGAAGAGGCTTAAGTTTCAATTCTACCCAGCATAACAACATTAGACAGGTTTAGGCCAATGGCATGATCTAATAGATATTTTAAATAAAATCACTTTAGCCACTGGTGTATAGCAGAGGGAGACCCATTAGGAGGCCAACAGATCAAGAGACTAACTAGTAATCGGGGACAGAGGTATCAATGACATGAATAAGGGTGGTATGATACAGACAGAGGAAATGGGTAAATTAAAAACATATTTTGGAGATAGAGTTGCCAGGCCAACTGCTGAGGGGAGGGAGGTTGGAGAAAAGAGAAATCAAGGATCATTTCCTGGTTTGGGTTGAGCACCTGGGTGGATGGTTGTGGAATTCATTGCTATAGGTGGAAGGAAAGAGGGGCAGTAAAATGTCCTGTCTGAGACACGTGAAACAAAAGACTCTCTGTCTCAAAATAGGTGTTAAGAAAATGAATGAGAAAAATAAATCTTAAAAGAGATATTTGTGAGGAAAGAACAGGGACTCACTCATCATATCTCTTTTGGAAAAATGAGGTAATTCTCCATAAAACATTCATTTGAAACAAATTTCTGTTTAGATGCTGATGTTCATCTAGAATCTGTGTAGATGGGGGAATTCTCTCTCTTAAATGTAGCTTTCATAAAAATAAAATGAGCTATTTCTAAGCCATCTTCTATGACTAGTGTGACAACCATGTAATTTAAAATGATATAATATATTTGCAGAATCCAGTACAATACTTTACTTTTTTTGAGAATGGCAATAGGAATATTTTTAGAGCTTAGTTGCATATTTGGTATGCAAATAATTTCTCATCAATGGCAACCTAAGTATGTATTTTAGATTTAAGAATAGGAAGATTTCCTAAAATACCAATGCTTCTTGGCATAAAGTTTCCTTATTTGATATGTTGAGCAAAGTTTTATGAAGAACAGTTCATAAATATTTTTAAATGACTTCTGTCTATTTGCACTGAGTACTTTTCATAATATCTCTACATTCAATGATTCAACTTTAATAACAGACTTGATGTTAAATAGTTGCATGAAAATGATGCATTTTAACATAACTTCTCATTCTACATGCTTGATTTTGTCAAGTGTATTTTCCCTTTATTAAAGTATATTCCCTTCTGATTATATCCTCATGGGAAAATGCAAAAGAAATGTCTTTCTATCAATTAGATGATTTTGTACTTTCATACCTGAAATCAGGATTGTGTTCAACTCTTCTTTCAATCTGAAAATACATATGGCTAAATCCCACTCAGCACACGATGACACACAGTTTCACCTGCATAACAAAGGCCCCTAAAGGTTATGTAATGAGGAGTGAAAATGATAATTTGATTCTTCCACTGATACCAATATACTTCATTAAGTGTAATAGAAAGGCCATGCCCAGTGGTTGCTCAACTAGATTGTTAGGAAAGGAATACAAAGTAGCTCTTTTGTATCTAAAATGCCACCTGGCTGAATGATTACAAAATGGTGTCATATAAGAACGCACATGACTCACACTGCATATCTTCACTTTCCAATGCATAAGTTCAAGAAACAAATTATTGACCTCCTGGATAAGCAGTTGTATTGTAAAATTACATATAAAGATATTTAATGAATTTAAACATTAGAGTTATTTTCAATGCTATTTTACTTTGAGTCCATTTTGGGAAGGTGAATAATAATGTGAATGAAATAGCACTCTGTACATTTGAGTATTTCATCCCTTTAGGAGCAGTAAATAGTTTTTCAAGACCCAGAAAATAATAAATTTTATTGTAACCTCTGCAAAGTTGGCTAATTTGTTTTTTCTCATAGAGATTTCTTTTTTTTTTTTTTTAATTTTTTTTTTTTCAACGTTTATTTATTTTTAGGACAGAGAGAGACAGAGCATGAACGGGGGAGGGGCAGAGAGAGAGGGAGACACAGAATCGGAAACAGGCTCCAGGCTCTGAGCCATCAGCCCAGAGCCTGACGCGGGGCTCGAACTCACGGACCGCGAGATCGTGACCTGGCTGAAGTCGGACGCTTAACCGACTGCGCCACCCAGGCGCCCCTCTCATAGAGATTTCAAATTTAGCTGTCAACATTCATTTCTTTCCTGATGCATGGACTTACTGTATGCATACATATGTGTATCACTATATAGATGTTGATATGTATTTAATACCAAATTAATATTTCAGGCACACTGCAATTTAGAAAGTAAGAAAATGTTCAAAAAGCAATCAGTATTACTCTTTTAACTTCACTCCCTTCTGGTCTTTTCCTCAACACAAGAGGTCTATCTACCCTGCTTTTGTTTCATATAGCTCTTAACCAAATTCACAATTTTACAGACCTTAACAACTACTTAATGAGTCATCAGAACCTATGTTCACTAAATTTCAAGTATAATAGCAAATAATCATTAGCAATCAAATAAAAAATTAATTGCTATGTTGGATTTAGAAATATTTTCTCATTATCAAGTTAAATCACATTAAACACTGAAAAATTTTCAAAATTAGCAAAGATTATGGAAAATTTAGGTATTTTTAGCGTGCAAAGATAATCATTATTAATCTTATGTTGCATTACTCTTTAGTAAAAATTAGATCAAACTATAAATTATGTTTGTAACATATTTGAACTTGAAACAATTACTGTAAATAGATGTGTATGTCATTAAACATTCATCTATAATAAATTGGTTATATTCTATTCCATTTTGAGGAAGGATAAACCTTTAAACAAAAATAAATAATTTAAATAATACTCTAAAGTTAGATATGTAGATTGTTTCTATTTTTCAATTTTTACACTTTTCTGCAATGAATAGCCTTGTCTATATCCTTGCCCATACTCATTACTATTTCTCATGATTAATCTTAAAAGGTGGCCAGGGGTTGTCAAATACTTAAGACTTCTGAAACATATTGTCAAAATGCTCTCTGAAAAGTTTGCACCAATTTACAGTCCTGTCAGCAATATATAAAAGTATCTATTTTTATGGCATTGCATTTAATAAATTACAAACATTCAGGGAAACTAGAAAATAGACTAAAATTCCATCAAAATGCATCAGGTTTTGTTTTGTTTTGTTTTGTTTCAAATTGGCATATATTTGTAGCTTCATGGAAATGCAGCTCATCATTTTCTTTTGTGTTTGTGAAATTAAACTGTGACCCTTGAAAAATGAACACATATACAAATAGTATTTTTTACTTATTTCTTCGACTTTAGTAACCTATAGGGTGTAGTTTTGTGTTGGATCCCATGTTCTTAGTTTTGTATTGCAGTAAGAGATACCAGATATAGTTTTTAATTTGGGGAAATCAATGTCTATTCTCTAGGGAATAATACTTTATAATACTGTACATTTGTGGTCATTCTTATTTTTGTTAGATATTCTGTTTCTTAAAGATTCATAGTAGGAAAGCTTGCCAAGTTTGGCAATATACTGGCTTTCAGCCTGTAGTATAATGCAACATCAATATAAAATCAACTACCTCTGATTTAACAATTTCAAGATAATTTCAGTCTTCATGTCCATTTCCTGAGAAAGCTTAGAATTTAGCAATTAGAGAACCAAAATTTTCTTTCCTTCATGGATTTGGTGGCTAGGATAATTTACATTTAATAAAACACTGAAGTTGGAAATAATTATCTGGTTCATCTGCTCCAGTCTCCGAACTAATGAAGGCATCTTTCCAACAGATAGTCATTGGTTTTTGCTTTATAGACTTCAGGGTACAGGTCTTTTATCTCCTTGGTTAACTTTATTCCTAGAGTATTTTATTATTCTTGATGCAATTATAAATGGGACTTTTTTTTTTTTTTTTAGTTTCTCTTTCTGTTGCTTCATTATTAGCATATAGAAGTGCAATGGATTTCTGCACATTGATTTTGTATCCTGCAACCTTACTGAATTTATTTAGCAGCTCTAGTAGTTTTTTGGTGGAATCTTTAAGGTTTTCTAAAATCTAAATTTCTAAAATCTAAAGATTTTTTTCTATTTGCATCATGTTATCTGCAAATAGTGGAAGTTTTGCTTCTTCCTTGCCTATTTGCATGCCTTTTATTCCTTTTTTCTTTTCTGATTGCTGTGGCTAGCACTTCCAGTACCATGTGGAATAAAAGTGGTAAGAGTGGACCTCTTTGTTTTGTTCCTGACCTTAGAAGAAAAGCTGTCAGTTTTTTCCAAGTATGATGTTGGCTGTGAGTTTTTCATATATGGCCTTTATAATGTTGAGGTACATTCCCTCTAAACATACTTTATTGAGGGTATTTATCATAAATGGATATTGTACTTTGTCAAATTCCTTTTCTGTGAACTTGCTTCCTTTTAGCATCCATCAGATCATATTATTTTCTCTTCCACATGATAGAATTTTAGATATCACAAAGTACCTATATTGTATCCTCTTCAGTCTTTTTTGTTTAGACATATTTTCTTCATTTCTTTCTATACCTTCTCACATGATATGTTTCTTCAGTTCTTCTATATCACCTTTTGGTGGAAACTTTATATTAGCTCACTAAGTCTTCATTAATAGGGGAATGGGGATAAGATCATAGAAGATCTGGGCCCACTGTGCTTTATGTTGAATCAAGACTGTCCATAGTGTTGTCCTCAAGCCTAAACATGGCAATTCAAACTAGAATGTATCCAGTGGAGAGGTATCTGCACTAAAGCTGAGTAAATAATCTGGATTTTCTGCATTACCAATTAATCAATATGGTCCCTTGTAGCTAAGATGGGTGTCTGTATTTCACATACAGAAATAGTGAACACAATATTGGGAGTATATGCCAGTATAATTGAGAAATATTTGTCTCATGTGAAAACAAGTGTTGCTCTACAAAGAAGGCAGATGACTGGATCTGGTCAGTAGTATTTCAGCAATCACTTCTTTTCATTAAGTCTTCACACTTTATCAGTACTAAGGTGGGGAGGTAGATACTACATTAGAAACTCTAACCCATGAATTTAAAAATCTTAAGATGCATTGTTCTTGTAAGAGAACGTGTAGTTTCATCATGACAGACCTTTCTTCTTTCAACTGCCCTGTAACCTTGATGCCAGACAATACTTCCTAAAACCCTTTCCCAACCATTACATTTCTCCTCTAAAAGGTTATAATGGTCAATGGGTCACCATTTAGTACTGGATATAATTTGAAATGTCTCATTTTGATGCAAATTAAGGCAATTGATTTAATTGAGATTGTTACCTGATCTGAAAATAGCAAGATTATCTTGGATAGTCCTAGGGAGCTCAACGTAATCCTAAGGGTTCTTAAGTAAGCGGCCAGTCAGAGGGAGACTTGGCTACCGAAGGAAATCAGAGAGAGATAATATTGCTGGCTTGGAAGGTGGGGAAAAAGAATACAAGCCACGAAATGTGACTGCACACTAGGAACTGGGTAAGACCTGGAAATGGATCTCCTCTAAAGCCTCAATGAGGAATGAAACAATGCAGATACTTTAATTTTATCCCACTGACACCCGTGTCAGTCTTCTAACCCAGAGAACTGAAGGGTGATAAATATTTGTTGTTTTCAGCCATCAAGTTTATGATAATTTGTTAAGGTAGCTGTACAAATCTAAAACACAGAGGAAAACTGATTTAGTCACTAGATAAACTGGAAAGCTTTTTGCTTCTAATAACTTCTTATTATATCATATGGATTTTGTTAAAATGCCTTATACACATTTATGTATACTTGTATGCATACATATGTGTGTATACACACGCGCACACACACACACACACACATATATATATATGTGGGACCCAAGGAATTTAACAAAAATCCCCTACCCCTGGACAAGCAGAGCAAGACTAACTCCATTTTGTGCTACACCCACCATCTCATGTATAACACCCACATGACCTACTTACTGCTTAAGACACTCCCCCACCCTAGTCAAGCCGCTGAGCACACCCTTACTGGAAACTGGCTCCTATAGGAATGTGGAACCCCTAACCGCCAAAGAATGTAAACCCCGCCTTTTGCCCGCCAAACTTGCATGCCAGTTCTGACCAGAGTGATAGGCTAGTTCAAACAGTTACTATAGGGTAAATTGTAATTCAGTTGGCCACCTGCGTGTGGACTGACATGACTATGCAACTTTCTGTGTGTGTTACAATCTCATTGGCCACTGACCCCTATAAAACTGCTACGCCTCTTAACCTAGGGGTCCAAGTCCCTGCTCCGCTGTGTCGGGTATACTTTGGCCCAAGCTCGAGCTTGTAAATAAACCCTTGTGCATTTGCATCGGTATCGGCTCCTTGGTGGTCTCTCGGATTCGAAATCGGGGGCATTACAGTATATATATATACTTACACACACACACACACACACACACACACACACACACACATACACACACAATCATGGCCTCCAGATACTCACCTGGTGTCTCATACACATAGAAAAGCACAAAAATATGTTATTAAGCTTGCTTGAAGCTCCTGCAGGTGAGATTTAGTGGAAGTGTCATCTAAGTTATATAGAAGCTCAGCAAAGAGAACAGGAAAGAGTACTCTCATAAAGGGGAAAAAGAACCAAGCCATAGAGGGACAAACTAGCAATATTATGGGTAGAAGAACAATCAAAACATACAGTGTATGTCATCAAGCATCCAGAGACCAAGCTTGGATGAAACAGAGGCTGAATTATATAGAATCTATATCATACTAGACTTTATCCTACAGGTCATTAACTTCATTATTCAGACTTATAAACATTTGATGTTTTTATTGCTATTCAGAGACATGCAAACTCCATACCATAGACTGCAAGTTTTGGATGATATGACTATTTTCTTTTCCCAATTTTGACTGCCATCACTCTCACCCTTATTCATTGTGTCCTGGTCTTTGTGGCAATGTTTTGTTCTTTGACCATGCCAAACTCTTTTCCATCAGGGGTCTTTGCGAATACTGTTCCCTGTGCTTGGGATGTTCTACTCCACCACAACCAGCCCCCAACTCATACACACATACATGCATTTCCCATGGCTAGCTCTTTCTCTTGTGTTAATGTAGGTTTATATGTAGTCATACAAACCTATGACTCTCCCTGTTCAAGATATTCCTTGAATGCATCTAGACTAAGTTTCCATGTCCTTTTGTTATTTTCAGTCTAAGCATTTTGTCTCCTTCACATACACCATTTATTAACATTGGTATTTTATTATGTATTTGCCTGTTTAGGATATATACATCCTCTTCATCACTTCCCCATAATAAAAATTTAATGAGGGTAGGGTAATCATATTTTTCTTTTCTTGTACTGTTGCAATCTTAACACCCTCAACAGTGCCTGGTACATACTAGTTAGCTAATAAGTATGTATTGAATTAATTAATTGATTAATCAGTGTTAGGCAATTTGATCAGATATTTGTTTAAGATAAATGTGATGATCAAGGAAAGAGGATTTTATGTTTTTCTGGGCTAATTTTTCTGAGCTTCACATAAAGTGAAGGAGGACTGAACTAGGCCCTTGATGATAGGAAAACAAAGGAAGGGCAGATTTTAGAAAGAATGAAGACTGCTATGATTGATAATTATGAGGATGTGGCACCCAGGAAGAGTGCTATATTGAATGAGAGGATTCTAAGCACAAGGTAAATATGATGTGTGGCAATGCAGTAATATGTTTGAGCAAAGCTAATGTATCTGTGTACACGTTGAGGATTAAAATGCATACAATTATCAAAGGATAGTCAAACATATATTTAGATTTATAATTTTGAAACTCAGAGAGAGGTCATGGGTACATAGTGATTTGGAATTTTTCACCTACAAATGATTATTAAAATCATAAAAGTGATTAAGGGCTTCAAGAAAGGAAATGTAAGTGGAAAGATCAGAGGGGAAGGGGATGTACTTAGGGGCAGATGAAAGGAGACCTTAAAATAGAAAAATGAGAAATTATGATTAGCAGATACTATTCTAAAGGTCAAGGGAGATGAGTGTTTAAACAGTGAAGCAGTGGTTGTTAAATAAAAGCCAGAATGACTGAAAAGTTATCTGATGTACCCCTCTGCCCCCTTATTGATATGATAAAATAAAAAACCAAAGCAATCACATATTTTGTCTCAAACTACCCTAGGTTTAGAAACAATCTGATATTTGGTAACCTCTTTCTTTTCTTCTTTCTTTCTTTCTTCCTTCCTTCCTTTCTTTCTTTCTTGTGGGAACTGCTTAGAAGCAGAGGCACAAAGACCAGGCCAAGTGGAAGGGTGGGGAAGGGTACTAGAATGCTTGTTTTATCTTCTGACCCCTTACAAGGTTAGCAGTCTCAACTTGTAGGTAATCTAATCATGATCATGATAGCTTTATGATAGGGATATGATAGGATTATCTTATTATAAAAATGTTATCATTGCCAGTAATTCTGATGATTGTATTTAGAGATGAGGGTCCTGCACATTTCCAACCCTGTAATTTTATGCAAATCTTATGATCACTAAAGAATAGCTTTACCATGTGCTTTGCACTCCTCACCTCTGACTTGGACCCAGCCATTTAACTTCTGGCATTTTCTGTTTGATGCCTTGTCTATTTGCATGCTTAGAGGTCAGCAACTTCTCCCTAGCATACAGCTTTGGTCTTATTGAGGTAAATCATTCAGCTCCATCAATGAAATTGTCATCTCTACCCAAAGATTTCTAAGTCAAGAGAATACATGTCAAAACAAAACAAACAAAAAGCAAACCCTCTAAACTGTATAATTAAAAACAGAGGGAGAAAAAGTCTTCACTGTTTCCTCTTAATAGCCTAATCCTATTATATAGCTTTTGAGACAGGACCCATGAGAAAAGCTGAAGCACTTAATACCATTTTAGTGTGAATGCTTAAAATAGACAAATGTGTTAAAAGTCAAATAGGGAACATTTTCTTTAAAATTCAAATGCCAGGCCCCAATTTCAAATTTCATGATAACCCCAGGAATACTCTGATTGGCATTAATTACTCATACAGGGCAATGGGTGAGTGGTATCCACTGGGTTCAAACCTTTGAGCTGCAGAGTCCAATCTGTTATCCAGTGATAACAGATAGAGTCTTTCAAAGAACACATTGACCCCTGGCCTATGGATATATTGTGGCCTGACTCATTCCTCACAGATTCGTGTTGCTGGAGTCATTATGAGTGACATATCACAGTCCAGGTCAAGAAGCTTTTGTCAAATAACTCTTGGAAAGGACTCAGGATTTCTAATACTCCCAGTTCAGATATAAAGGGTTCATTAGGAATGATTATGTAAAAGCTTTCAGCTCCCTTTCCTCAGTTGGTGATGACCATTATGTCTAACCTTAATAAGTATTTTAAATAACAATGGGATCTCATGTTCTTTTAAAAGGTCTTGCAGAGTTTTTCTCTCCTCTACTTTAGTCCCACTGCAGCACATCATGGATTATAACCTGGATTTCTCTTGTCGATGTTGCCATTGCTCAAGCACAGGGTTGGATTATAACCTGGAATATTCTCCTCTGCACTGACATCATTCCAGAACAGACATGGATCATTACCAAAGCATCCTCACTAACTTTTAGGATTCTAGATCTCTTCTTCGGTCCATTGTGTCATTTCTGTCTACCCACCTTATGGTACAGATTCCATGGGAGCACTACCTTAATGAATTCCCACAGTCCCTAGCATTGTGAATTCTACAAAGTAGATACTCAAGTACTCTTAGGTTCAGTTGCTAATGATTTATTAATGATTTAAATATGTTGTAATGTATAAATATAGTGTATCATTGAATTAGTCCAAGTTTTTATAATGCTGAATTCAGGATACTACAGGTACAGTTTGACTAAGTCAAGTCACAGACCATCTCGATAAGGATACTGAATATTATCTAATGTCCCACCAAAGTATACATTTTTTCATCACCTCACCGTCAAATGTTTGACCAGTGTCAAGGAAAACCAGTCACATGGACAACTCAAATGTCCACTGATACTCTCTTCCCCCAAGCTAAGAAATTTGCATTTCTTGTACGTTTTCTGTTATTCAGCACTCTGTTAAATGTTTTCTTCAGAATTTGGAAATGTAGCCAAACACCTATTGCAAATAGTCAAATTGCTAAGATCTACCAAAGGAAAATGCTTTCATTTTTATAAGCTCATTGCGGGGGGGGGGGGGGGGGGGGGAGGGTGGAAAAAGACTCTTAAAATCATGCATTGCTTCCTGCTTTGTAGAAAACTAAAGAGCCATTCTTCATCTACAGGAAAAATAAATTTTGTGATAGGGACACAGCATAAGATCTTATTTATAGACATACAAACATGAAATAATAAATGTGACTTTGATGAATAATTTTCTTTCTGCTCCAGAAAGTTATCAAATAAATATATTTTATATTAATATTTGAAAAAAATCAAGATACTTATGACTCCCCTACACTCCTTGAACATCTTTGAGTTAGTTATACTACCCAATACCACCTTAAATTATGCTCTGTGAGCTATAAATGAGGAAGATAGAGAATTGAGTAGTTCCTACATGTCTGCCTAAATGCTTTATATGATTTGATATTTTAATTCTTGTGAAACCCTTCAGATTTGAGTTACTATTACTATCATCTTCTTGTTACCTAAAAGTAAAGAAAACCATTAGCAAGTTTGGTAGATTGCTATGGGTTACACAGCTAATAAGTGAAGGAGTAGGAAGTAGATGAGAGCAGTTATAATAGGGGGTCTAGACTCTGTGCTTTATTAATTAATTAGTCAGCTACTTGTTTGACCCTAAGGAATCAGGCCTGATTAGCTAAATGTATCTAACAGAAAACGACATTACATGTACTGCTTTGAATAAAGGGAGAGGAATATTAATTTGCTTTGGACATCTTGATTTCAAGGTTTCAATGTGCATCAGGTTAGTTTTGTCAGTTTAACAAATACAAATACATGACATCAGTTTACTCTGAATTTCCAATAAATAGTGAGTAATTTTTTTAGCATACATATGCCTTATGCAATATTTGTTACATTCTTATATATTTAAAAATTATTAACTGGGTGTCCAATAGTTTACCTGGCAACTCAACATCAAAATTAATATATCTGATAAATAATTATATACGAGCTCCAATGGCCTGGGAAGAATTAAGATTGCAAATATAAAGTTGGGAGTCACCAATGGTCACTAAGTTTTATACATGTTATAGAGTTCTCGGGCTATAGAAAGGCAATAAGTACAAGCCATGAATAGATGAAATTGTGAATCAAAACATATAATCAAAGAAAGGAAGCAGTTAGAGAAACATTGATTTTTTGGGGGAAAACATTTTTAAGGGGTGAGACATGGCCACAGAGTCAGAAGAAGGAAAGACACAAGGTTCAAGGCATAACCAGAGTTGATGCTATATAAAATCTAGAGAGCATGTTGGTAAAAGCCAAATGCTTTGTAATATTAATGAGGATGAAGTCCAAGAAGTCATTACGCTTGGAGTTTATGTACTATGGTAAACTGTTGCCTGAAGAGAGTAGCTTATTGTACAGCTATAACCAAAATATTTCTTTTTTTTAATTTTTTTTTAATGTTTATTTATTTTGAGAGACAGAGAGAGACAGAGTGTGAGCAGGGGAGGGGCAGAGAGAGAGAGAGAAAGACACAGAATCTGAAGAGGCTCCAGGCTGTCAGCACAGAGCCTGACGCGGGGCTCAAACTCACAAGCCTTGAGATCATGACCTGAGCCGAAGTCAGACGCTTAACCGACTGAGCCACCCAGGCGCCCCATAACCAAAATATTTCAATAACACCGAGCACTCTTTCTTTTCTGTCCATAAATAAAGCAACCATGGGATCCTCTATCTGAATGTATAGGTGGAGACTTGCAGAAAGTCAAGGACACAGATCAAGTGATTTAAAAATGATTATCCTAGAAGCAAATATTTGAGATTGGTTTCCTTTGTTTCATTTTAATGCAGAAAGACAGACATTAATTATAACTACTAAAAGTTAAAGAAGGTCTAGTGACTGTGCAGAAACCTAAATTTTATTGGTAACAGTGTTCTGCTGTGGCATTGCAAATTATCACAAAAGGAGAAGCTTTAAACAATTCACATTTATTACTTCATAATTCCCGTAGGTCATAAGTTCTGTATGGCTTAACTGATCTCTCTGCTCAGGGTCTCACACTGAAGGAGTCTGCCACCAGAATCTTTTCTGGAAGATCTGGGGACAGTTCCAATTCTGAGCTCATTCAGGTTGTTGGCATACTTTGGTCCCTTGAGGTCATAGGCCTGAAGCCCTGCTTACCTGACTATTGACCAGAGGCTGCTCTCATCTCCTGCAGGCTGCTAGCTATTCCTTGCCAAGGGTCTTTTCAGAAAGTCATGGCTGACAATGTTGAATTGTCAATCGAATCCACTTCACGCACCAACTCCCTTTGTCTTCTTCTGCTTCCAACTACAGAAAACTCTGTAAGATCAACTGACTTGGGACTTATGTCTGCAAAGTCCCTTCACAGCAGTACCTAAATCAATGTTTGATTGAGTAACTAGGCAATGGGATCTTAGGGGATTGAAGAGATCTATAGAATTTGCCTATCACCTTATCCATCCAGTTTTAATTATCTAGAATTAAAGGCACCGGCAACTGAAAACAAAAGACTGTTAAGCACTGTTAGGTACCCAAAAAACATTACTTTGTGTAATTTTTACAGTATCTCTAAGAGGTATTTATTATTATTATGAGCTAAAGAAGTCTGGCTCCGAATGATTATATAACTTACTCAGGTCACTCTGACCTTTGGCAGACCTTTGGCAGTTCCATAATACGACACAATCACAAACATGCCAGTAGTTTTTAATCCACTTTCAAATTCTAATTCTGAAACCATGAGTAAGAATGACGTAGGGGGTAAACTATAGTCACACCCAATATCAAGATCCTTTACTTTTTTACACAGTGGTGACACCAGATAATAATAATAATACTGGGTACCTATTATGATAATTGTAATTTTAACTTCTCCATTCCCAAGTAGAACATTAATTTCATGAAGGCAGGGGCTTTCTCTAATAAAACACAGCAGGTTAGAATCAACTGGAAGCTTCAGGGTAGGTTTAGTATGTTGGGAAAGAGGAAAGGATTTACTTTTTCTTCAGAAAAGTCATGGTGCTATCATGAAAGATTTAAAAAGGGAAACAACAGAAACTGTATATTAATGGACAATATATATATGTTAAGTAAGTTAATTCCAATATTCTTGTGTCCTGAGAATTTCACTTTAAATGCAACAGTGGTTGACACAGCTCACCAAGTAATATCAAGTTACACCATACCTGAGACATTCTCCAATCACAAAGAATAGAACAAGATTGCATAAGTGGCTACTTATACATAATCTCTCATTTAAATTAGAGAAGGCAGGGAATTGTTGAAAAAGTAATCATTACTGTTTTGTGTTATAAATAAAAATAATATAGTGTTGGAACGTTACAGGACAGATTGTCACATAAGTTCAGATTTTCATAAATACGTTTTGTGTTCAGGAGATGGCTTTACATTTTAGTAAAATCCATGAAACTGTAAACCATACTATAGATCAACTAGTTGTTGAACTATTGCAAAATCATTGTTTGCCTCAAGAATAAAATCCAAAACAAGATGCATTAAAACATCCAACCTCCACTGTATGCTAATGAAGGTAAGATGATAATCTCTGTTTTCACTAACATCATAGTTGATAATTATAGATTATGTATGATGTACCCAGATGTAAGACTAGAAATGTGTACCTGTGCATGTGCATATGTGCATGTGTGTCATACAAACCTCATATCCACTACATGAGGTCAGTACTATTAGCATTCTCATTTTACAACTGAGGGAACTGAAGCTAAGAACATTTAAGTAACTGGCTCACGTTACACAGCTAGTAAACAGTGGAATTAATTTTAAAATCACAAGGAATTCTGTTAAAAAAGTGTTTTGGGGCATCTGGGTGGTTCAGTCAGTTGAGCGTCCCACTTCACCTCAGGTCATGATGTCACAGTTGCTGAGTTCTAGCCCCACATTGGGCTCGCTGATGTCAGCAAGGAGCCCGTTTAGGATCCTGTGTCCCCTCTCTCTGTGCCTCTCCCCCACTCATGCTTTCTCTCTCTCTCTCTCGAGAAAAAAAAAAAAAAGTTTCATATACCATCCTTTTCATAGCAGATGGAGCTTTTTCACAATTATTGTTTTTAGCAATATTTATAGCTCAGAAAAGACAGTTTGAAAAACGTACATATATATGTATTCACAGTATTCAGGCATGGGCATATTTCTGCATTTCTCCTTTGTTTACCACATTTATAAGGTATTCTATGCTTCTTTTAAGGTACTGAAAGTAGGTCTGCTTTATGACAGTCTACTAGTAGCATAAATAAGAATGTTGTGCAAGCAGTTTTTAATATTTTTCCCAGACTGTTATATATAACATAATCATAGAATGCTCACTGTTTACAAGGATGAATATGCTGATTCACGGTTTAGTTTACTCAGTAGACATGCACTGAGCACTTTCAGTGACATAAGCCCTACACAGGTCCTCTAACCTCAGTGCAGCTAAGTGTCTAGTAAGAGGTCAGAAAGATTTATAAATTACTTTGCATACTTGGCAAAAGTAAAATAGATCACCGAAGAAGGAGCACTGAGCTCTAATTGTGTTTATTGTGGATGTCAGATGATGTCTCAGCTAGGTCTTGAAGAATTTCAATAGTTGATGAAGAACATTCCAGGTAGAGGAGAAAATCCATGCTAAAGCACAGAAATTAGTTAAAAACAAGTTGTTCATGGAATAATAGATAGTTTCTTTTTTCTAATATATGAAAGTCAGAGACAATAAAACTAAAAGAATCAGGTGTACCAAAATTGGGGAGAGCTTCAAATATCAGAGTTTGTCTGACATTTACATATATTCTTCTACTGTATAATGAGAATAAACCTCTTTCCAGTGGGAAAATAGGTAATCACATAAATGTTTCACAAAGGTAAGTCCAGATAGTATGTAGAAAACAGACTGAAGAGAAATTGAATGTAAGAAGATTAGGCGGCAAGTATCAACAAGTATCTTTTATGGGTGCCTGGGTGACTCAGTCGGTTAAGCATCCATTTCCAGGTTTCGGCTCAGGTGATGATCTCACGGTTCATGGGATAGAGCCCTGTATTGGGCTTTGCACTGACAGCTCAGAGTCTGCTTGAGATCTCTCTCTCCCTCTCTCTCTGCCCCTCCCCCATTCATGTGCCCACATGCTCTCTCTCTCTCAGAAAATAAATAATAAATAAATAAATAAACTTTAAAAAAATTTAAAAGGTATCTCTTATCATTCATGTGATCTATGCATCTATTAGTTTTCCCATTTGCAGATGAATATATAGAGGATTAAAGAGTTTGAGTGCATACATACCTTAAAAGCCAAGTCTAGTACAGGTAAGCAATAGGGTGTGCCAAATATTTGACAAAAATGCATTGTTGGGGACATTGTTTCAATTAAGAATTTAAAAAAAATATTCTTTGGTGATTAATGAACATGGCCATCATTGATTAGTGTGGCAGAACAATTTAGTTCTCTCATAAAAACTACTATCCCACCAGAATATACCATGGGAGACTGTTGTCATAACTTCTGTGTATGTATTAAATAAAGGGAAAGGAAGAAGTATGTCACCTAAAATTAACTTCTAAATTTTTTCATAGGTCATTTGATCATTTTAATTTCCGAGTTTCTGACACCAACAGCAATTTCCTGAAGATCATTCATGTGTCACTGCATTAGTTGAGAAAGTAGAAGCATATAACACTTCAGTGGACAGTGGCAAAGAGAAATTGACCTGTGAAATCCTACACTAGAGCTATTGCACTCCGTCAAAAATAGCTTAGGCTAAGTGATTCTTAAATGCGCCAAAACTTCTTGGCCATTTCCCTTTATGTTGCAAAATCCCTCAGCCTACTTGAGTTGCCTTGGAGCAGAGTCAAAGGAAAACGAAGTTTTCAACCCAAGAGTCATTGAAATCAGATAAGTGCATCTTCTGGTCCATCTTACACTGCTACTACATCATCACTAGCCAGACTTATGCGCCTCATGGTCATAAGAGTGATTTCGTGACTTTGGCACATGGGGACATATTCCAAAACTTCAGGGTCCACTTCACCATTTCTTATTATGAACATTTGCCAATATCCCCAAACCAGAAAATACTTCTTCACTAAAACCAAGTAAAAGAATTTCTGAATCCAGAAATTGTCTGATAAAGACACTCAGGAATGAGGGATTTAAACACAATCATTTCTCTATTTCCATATAGTAATCCTTATACCCTAACTAACAGTTCTTGTATTTTTCTTAAGAAGTAGTGGCCTATTCATTATATTCACAAGATACCTACAAACATCAGAGGGACACTAAGAATATAGGCTTTAGAGATGCAACTACTTTACTTATAGGTAAGAACACCATAGCTTACAGAGTTAAAGAACATATTTAGGGCGAACATATTTAGTTGCTTAGCATGGAAACTTAAATAAAATCCAGACTCACTTTCTTTTAAGTCAATTTTGACTTTCAAGAAGAACTCAAATAGGTCAGTGGTTCTCAAAGTGTGGTCCCTGGAACAACAACATCAGTATCACTTGGGAACCTGGAAGTGCAATCAATTGCTTAGGCTCATTTCAGAAAGTGATGGTAACTGATGGAAGTGACAGAAGATGGTATCTGGCAATATGCGATTTAAAATATCTCCTTATAAAATGCACATTAAGGTTTCAGAACTACTGAAATAAGTAGAGTACATTTAGATTCTGTGAAAATATGAATGACATCTACAACACCAGCCAAAATACAAAATATTGATTTTAATAGAAATATTAGTCTGCCTTCTATCATCCTAATTTAAGCTCTCATGGCCTCTCATCTGGACTAGTTTAGAAGTCTCCTAGCAGGTGTTCCTATCTCTAATCTTTATGCCATCTACACTGCCTGTGTAGACTTATGAATTTATTTTTTATGCACAAACCTGATGACATCATCATTCCTGCTTAAAATCCTTCTTGCATATCACAACACTTATTCACCCCAAACAGGCAAATTATTCAGGCCTACATCCAAAACATTCCACAGTTTTGGCCTTTTCTATCTCCAGCCATATTTCTTACAACATTATCATGTGGGTTTATCAACTTCAAGAGAATGATTATAACGCAAACTCATTTTTCTCTTAAACAAAGTCTGCAGAAAAGACAATCACTGGAAATAGTTATGGCTATTGAAAACAAAAGCCCTTGGAGACTGTAATGACTAGGAGACAAAGTGGCAATGAATCTTGGGCTAGGATGGCCATTCACACCAAGCTGTCTGCTTTTTAGGTGTCAGTTTGCTGATCTTCAATGATGCTCATAAACCCAGCTGCCTGATGCTCCTCTCATCTTACTACCTCATGGAAGCAATCCACCCAGCTGTGGTACAGCTTTCTGTGGGCTCATCAAGCTTATTTTAGCTGGAAAATTGACAGGAAAAACTCGCCCATACCCTCGACCATTTGCTCAAGAAGGCACAGACCAAGCAGTGCTATATGAGGAATCACACCCAGAAAATGATCTCTAGAAAATAATATGACGATAAGATGCATATAAATGGGTGATATGCAGAGAGTTGGCATATCTCTGGATTGCAGAAGGCTGGGACAGTTGCAGGGAAAGTTAAAGGAAAATAGTCGATTGTTCATGTTAGCACTGAATGAAAACAACGGGATTGGAATTAAAGCTTCTCTATTCATATCATGTGCAGATTGAGCAGTAGCAGGCTGATAATCTTAACCAATGAGTCAATTAGTTAAGGACATTCATTTATTCATTTTCAACTAAAACTTAAGTATCTCTCAAATGTCGGAGGCAGTGGTAGGCAATAAGATAGAGAGGTGATTAAGACCTAGTCCTCTCTCTCAAGACAGTCAAATTCCAGGGAGAAGGAAAAATAAGTAGATTACAATTCAATGGGCTGTGTGTGAAAGTAGAGAATTGTACAAAATGCTATGAAAGCACAGAGCAGAAGGGAAATTAACTGCATGGAAAGTCAGAAAAGTATTCAGAGAGAAGGTAGCATTTAGCCCAGCCCTATATAACTTGGAGTTTAATTTTTATTAAATTTACTTTGAATAGGTGATATATTCAAAAAACTTAAAAATATATAAAATAATACACCGTGAAATATACACATATACACATATATATACACATATACATGTATACACGTACATATATTCCAGTATTTCTTTATGCCAATATAAACAAATACTATAATTTGCATGTATATTTTATATTTCTCCATTTCCTCCACAAACAGTAAAATAATATACAAAGTGCTTTGAGATGATTTATTTTAATTAGAAATATATCCTAAAATTTTTGTCCAATATCAGTTACCTTATATGGCAAAAGGTAAAAAATTCCCTCTATTCCTAGTTTTCTGAGTCCTTATCATGAAAGGGTATTAAATTATGTCAATTTCTTTCCTGCATCAATTAGCATAATCATATGGCATTTTCCTTTATTCTGTTATTATGATGTATTAAAATGATTTTCTTATGGTGAAGCACTCTTGTATTCCTAGGATAAATCTCACTTGGACATAGTGAGTAATCTTTCTAATATGTTGCTATATTCAATTTGCTAATTTTGTTGAGAATTTTTGCATCTGTAGTCACAATTTCTATCGAAATGCATTTCTTCCTTGTGATGTCATTTCTGGTTTTGATATCAGAATGACACTATTCTTACAGAATAAGGAAATGTTCTCTCAATTATTCTGAAAAGTTTGAAATGGGTGTGGTTAATTCTTCTTTAAATGTTGAGTAGAATTCCCCAGTGAAGTAATATTTTCCAGGTCTTTTCTTTGTTGGGAGATTTTTTTACTACTCTTTTAAATCTTTACTTCTTATAGGTCTGTTTGTGTAGTCTCTTTGGGTTTTACCATATTCAGAATTCATTAAGCTTCTTGGATTCACAGATTTATAACTTACATCAAATTTGGGAAGTTTTTAGCTGTTATAGCTCAAATATATATATTTTTTGCCCCCCATTGCTGGGACTCCCACAATGCATATGTTGATCTGATTGATGATTTCCTAGGTATCTTCAGCTCTGTTCACTTTTCTTCCTATTCTTGAGACTCAATACTATCAATTGTCCTGTCTTCAGGTTCACTGATACTTTATTCTGCTTCTGTAGATCTGTTTTTTTTTTTTTTTAATTTTTTTTTTCAACGTTTATTTTTGGGACAGAGAGAGACAGAGCATGAACAGGGGAGGGGCAGAGAGAGAGGGAGACACAGAATTGGAAACAGGCTCCAGGCTCTGAGCCATCAGCCCAGAGCCCGACGCGGGGCTCAAACTCACGGACCGCGAGATCGTGACCTGGCTGAAGTCAGACGCTTAACCGACTGCGCCACCCAGGCGCCCCTGTAGATCTGTTTTTGATTCTTTGGACTGTACTTTCATTTCAGTTATTGTACTTTATGCTCCAGATTTTTTTTTGGTTTCTCTTTAAAATTTTCTGTTGTTTTTAATACTGTCTTGTATTATCATTTTGTTCACATATGGTTTTCCTGTCTCTGTTCATGTCTTCCTTTAGGTCTTTGAGTAACTTCAAGACAGTTGTTTTATTTATTTTTTTTATTTTTTTCAGTTTGTTTATTTATTTTGAGAGAGAGAGGGAGAACACAAAGGAAGGGCAGAGAAAGAGAGAGAGAGAGAGAGAGGGAAAGAGAGAATGAATCCCAAGCAGGCTCCATGCTGTCAGCAGAAAGCCGGATGTGGGGCTCAAACTCACAAACCGTGAGATCATGACCTGAGCCAAAATCAGATGCTTAACCAACTGAGAAACCCTGGTGCTCCAAGACCGTTGTTTTAAAGTCTTTGTATCGTGTATATGATGTCTACCTCCTCAAATATGTTTTATGTCCATTTATTTTATTCCTTTGAGTGAGCCATACTTTCCTGTTTTTTTTAAATACTTTGTGATTTTTTCTCTTTGTTAAAACCAGACACTTGGATCTTATAATGCAGTAACTCTAGAAATCAGATTCTTGCTTTCCCCAAGGTCTACTGTTCATTGTTGTTGTTGTAGGGTGTCTTTGTGCCAATAATCAGTCTCAGGTTATAGTTTAAGATCTCAGGTCGTTCCTGACCCTGTGTCTTTCCCTGGACATGTGAGGTGGCTTTCTAAATTCCCCCAAATAGATAATTATTTTAATGTTCCCCCCCCAAACTGAGGTTCCTTTAAGTCTTGTAGAAGCTGCTTCAGCCAGTGGGGTTTGGAAGCATGGTGGCTAGGCTGCTCATTAGCATCTTAACAGAAGTAAAAATCCACTATCAGAACACAGGACCTGCTATCCAGTGGGCAAAGTTGTCATTGCTCACCCTCGCTCATGACAGAACTCCTCCAGGGGGCTGAGGAGTTGGAAAGGGTAGCTACCCTGACACTAATGGATGAAAGGGACTGAAATTAATAGCAATTTACCATCAAAGCTTTAGTATGGAGGCTACAAATGTTCAAACTCCAGAATTCCAAAATGGTCACTTCAGACAATTTCTGACGGTACAATTGCTGTTCAGATGGAAAGATGGATTCTTGGTTCTTCCTACTCCATCATCTTCTCAAATGTCCCTTTCTTTATAAGTAATTTTAATGTGTTTTACTCTGTACTCCATTTTGTTTTTTATGAAAATTAATTGAATATTCCTGTGGAAGTATCTGAAGACAGACTACTTTTCATTCTTATATTAATTGTGTCTGCTTGTGTGTATGTGTGTGTGTGTACACAAAAGAATCATTATTTAAAGTTAATTTTATAAGGGGGTGTCTCAGGGTTATTCTTCATTAGATAACTCTCCTTGTAAAACAGCATTTCCTTTTAGTTTTTGTCTTCTTTAATGTCATGATTTTATAAATAACTATATTTTCAAAATCTGTTCTTTTTTTTATTTGTCTTTTTGCGGTACTCCAATCTTGTACATATTGGATCTCCAATACCTACTCTTCATATCATTTCCTCCTAATCTTTTTTTAATATTGTTTTTTATGATTCTATTTCCCTTTATCTCATAAGCAACCTCTTTCTCCCTTTGCCACAGTTTCTATATTGTCTATTTTTCCTTGACTTCCTTATATTTAATTTTTATTTCCAAAAGGTGTTTTTCTCTTTCTTTTTTTCCTATATAAGTTTCTTACTTTCTCCTGTAAGCAAGGCACTGCATTCATGGTGTCTGCATATCTCTCTACTTAATTTCTTACATTTATTGTATGTTATTTTACAGTGACCATTAATTATTTACATTTATTAACACGGATTTATATTTTCCTCTTTATAGTAACATTTTTTGTTACTACTATAAAAAACAAAGAAAAATACAAATATATATCTGTAATCATGGGGGTGGTGTTATTTCACTTATTTTTCTGTTGTTAGGATTTCTTCTTTGATGTCATAGTCACAAACTAATTTTTTAAAATATGGTTCTTCTGGGTAGCTAGGACTCCTCTTCCTCTCAGAAACTTAATGAGTATAGGGGGACTTCTACCTTTAGCCCTGAGTTCTCCTACTGTTCACCACTACCAGAGAATATATCTACTATTTCCCAAGATAACCCCACTACTTTCCAAAGGGGTGTTTTTGTTTCTGCTTTGGACACATTTCTAATTTTCACTCATATAGTTTCTTCTTCTGTTGTTGTTGTTGTTGTTGTTGTTGTTGTTCTTCTTCTTCTTCTTCTTCTTCTTCTTCTTCTTTCTTCTTCTTCTTCTTTACCTGCTGTCTCCCCTCCCACAATTGCACCCAATTTGCCCATAGTCCTAGTTATAGAAGTTTCTTCTTTCTTTAGCATCCTGGTCTCTTTTATTTCTCCTTCCCATTTGCCAACAAGATTCACTGGCTTCTCTACAGAGCAATTATTCTGTGTTCCAAATCAACTTTCTTATTCTTTGAAGTGTTCAGAAAATCTAAATCTCTGTCACTATCAGAATTCTCTCATACTACAAGGTGCTTTGGTGACCATTTGGTATTATTTCAGCATATCTTGTTGAATTCCCAATGCCCCTAGTTCCACATACTTAACGAGATGTTGAATGAGGCATATATTACTTTCTGCAAGAGGAAAGCTTTTTGGAGATATTAAGAATTTTATATTTTCTTTATATCATTGTATTTTTACCACAATGTGGTAAAAATAAAGGTATAATTAGGATGTAAACATTGATAGATTTAATGACAAAGATATTTTACCTTTACAATTTGTCAACAGACTTAAGGAAAAAGAGATCTAAAAAGGTATTTAGGCATTTAAACATTTGAATTTTTTTATTTTTAAATTTTTTATTTTTTAATGTTTATTTATTTTTGAGACAGAGACAGAGCATGAATGGGGGAGGGTCAGAGAGAGAGGGAGACACAGAATCCGAAACAGGCTCCAGGCTCTGAGCTGTCAGCACAGAGCCCGACGTGGGGCTCGAACTCACAGACCGTGAGATCATGACCTGAGCCGAAGTCGGATGCTTAACCGACTGAGCCACCCAGGAGCTCCACATTGGAATTTTTAAGCATAAGAATTTTAACAAAATATTTCCTGTAGTAGTGAAAAATTGAAAACAACCTGAAAATTACAAAAGACTACTTCATTATGTAGCAAAGAACTTCTATTGTAATGCATATAAAACAAAACCATGTGTAGAATATGCTCACAATTTTACTAAATGTTCACTTATCTCCAGTAATACGTGAAAATGATCTGAGATTACAGATGATTTTTGTTTTTTCTCTTAAAGTATTTTCTAAAAGTTTTATTACACACATGTATTACTCTTAAAAATGTAAAAAAAAAAAACCAACCCAGAGATGATTAGAGATTAATTTTTAAAGACAGTCATTATATGTGCTACCAAACATGACTTATATCTTGGGTAGAGTGATAAAACAAAGGCTATTTAGAGTCACTTTTTCATGTATTATTTCACTCAAAAGCACAAGGACCTAGGGGGAAAAAAACACTAATTTTCATATTTTGTGTATATCGCATGCATAGTGAACATGTACATTTCTGTAATGCAGAAATATTTATAGGGATGTGGAAATGGTTACATAAAACATGCCTCTTTTATACCTGAGGCAGATATATAGTTTCCCTTCCTGTTCTTGATACATTTATGTTTCCTTCCATTTATATAGTATCTTAGGATGGAAGTACATTGGGAGTCAGTGCTCAAAGTCATGTGCACGCTTAGGTGTTGTAAAGAGAGGTGAAGCAGGCACCAGATTGCAGATGCAAAGTAGAGCTATATAAAAGAGCAAAACATGTGATTATGGTGTGCTGTGTGAAAGACTGAAGAGAAAATTCCATCTGGAGAAGGGCAACTTGAAGACGGTATAGAAAGGGCAATCTCATGAGTTCAGTTGACTGTAAAATCTGAGGCTTTAAAAGGGAAGGTTAAACAAGAGTTTAACCAATTTGATTTCAGAATCAAACAAAATGAGGGTGTGTGTTACATTTTCTAAAGGGCTTGATATATACTATTTTTCTTTTTATTTATGTGAGAGAAGGCTTCAAACTTCAAATAGCAGTTTCAGCATCTCTACAGGAGACCATTATACTGAGGAGCAGGGCTAAAGATGTCTGTTGGAAAAACAAATTATAATCAAGGCAAAAAGCTCAATAGAATAGGAAATAAATAAACCAAAGGGTATCTTCCTCAAAGTATCTTTAAATATTTTTTGAAGGAATCAGGATTGCAGTAGGATTTTCTCAGCACAGACACTGAGCAAGCTTTTAATGGCAGTTGCGATATTCAATAATTATCTTAAACATGCTCTGCAGATAACTTGCTCATCCCATAAAAAGTGCAAACCTCCTTGTGCTATAACTTATGATGATATCACACTATAGGTCAACTTCTATGTACACAGTTCAGTAGCTTGAATATGAATACTATTGCAGTTATAAAAAATGCCATTGCTCTTATAAAGGAATACATTTTAAACAATAATTTGGATGTTGCCTATGGTGTATTCAGGTCAATTTCCTGCTGGTTTCTAGTTTCAGGACAATTTCCTGGAGACTTCAAATTTTTAGCACTTTCAAGATACCATTTCTTTGGGCAACGAGAGAAATGGAGGAGAAAAATGGTACTTATTACAAGAGCAATCATGAATGCTCAGGTACAATTGAAAAGCATAGCATGAAACAAGACTATGATTACATCAAAGTATGGTAAGATTTATGTGTTGTTGAGGCTCTTGCTTAAGTACTGGATGCAGTATCATGACATATTTTACTGTCTTGTAAATGACATGATTTACTACATGAGTTTTCTGTCAGCACAATTTTTATTTATTGACTGCAATGTCAGAAATGCCACATGAGGCAAAAAGTCATCCACAACAAATAATGATTATATTTTTCTAAAATGATACAAACATTAGCTCTTGGTTGAACAATGATGTTATGTTGTTTCTCACTGCAGTTTCTGTCTTCACTTTTTAAATAGATAAATAAGGTCAATTTCACTCTTCCTTCCCCTCTGCTGCAGCAAGTAGGATCATTGCTTTTTTTGCTTATTCTGCTTTCCAGGTGTTCACAAGATGTTTCTATCTACTTTCAATGCACAATGGATTAGATTATTTTATATCCTTCATATATGGTGTTACTTACCAGGTAGAGAATCTGGTGTGTTGGCCTCTTACCTTTATAAAACTCAGAAAAGATAGCATTACATACAGAAACGCTCACAAGGTAGTGAACAGCCACTACGGTTCTCCAGCCACTTTGCCAGAATACTCTATGTGACCTTGATAAATCCCCTGCTAATTTCAAGCCACATTTTTCTAATGTGTGAATTGAGAGCAGTTAATGAAACTGTCTCTAAGGTCCTTGGAAGTTCTAGAACCTTTGATTCTAATTTAAATTTATTTGATTCTCTTTCTTATCAATAAAGTAAACAGAGAAATTTAGGTTTTTTACTTTAGTTTGTATTGCAAAACATATTTTTATTGCCATAAGTAAGCTTTTCTTTCGGAGCAAACGCAAATGAAAGTATCACATCTCTTTTAGTTATTATTTATGTGGGATAACAAGCAGTAAAAAAAACATGAATAATTTTAGATATTGAGATTTGGTTTTAGAATATAATTATCTTTTGATCTGTTGACACTACAAATAAGGAGGAAGAGAAGAAATTAAGAAGCTCTTTTACCAGGCTGAATTATTTTTATCTGGGTCACAACAGTGTAATGGTTCAAAGCACCTCATTCCTCATTTGACATAAAAATTTTGAAGATACTATAAAACCTCTCTCTTTTCTTTCTTCTTTCTTTATGTATCTATTTCTATTTAAAAAAAAAAACAGTCTAGGGGTGCCTGGGTGGCTCAGTCGGTTGAGCATCCAACTTCAGCTCAGGTCATGATCTCCCCGTCTGTGGGTTCGAGCCCCGCACTGGGGTCTGTGCTGACAGCGCAGAGCCTGGAGCCTGCTTCAGATTTTGTCTCCCTCTCTCTCTGCCCTTCCCTGCTCATGCTCTTTCTCTCTGTCAAAAATAAATAAAAATTTTTAAAAATAAATTAAAAAAAAACAGTCTGGAGAAATAGAACAGGAGCAGGAATGCTAAAGCGGGGTGGGTAACAGGACACAGTAAGAAGGGTTCTGCTATGTCTAATCACCACCATCCTGTAAACTCTGCTCATGGCTACTCCCCCAACCCCCATGCCCTCTCTTGCCCCAGGTAATTTGTATTGACCATCAGACTCGTGCTTTTGAGAGTAAAAATTACAAAAATGGAAGGATCACCTGCTTCCTTAACTTATCCCAAATTCATATCATCTCCATTCTTTCTAAAAGGGCTTATGAGTTGCAGCACATGGCCATCTTTAAAACAAACATATTTAGGGCTTGATGTTCACATAGTTACAAAATGTTGTCACTGACAGCAATCTCTGGGGACATGGGTCTATCTTCGTGTGGATTAAGTTCTGAGTCTTCTTGCAACTCACCTGATTGGTGCCGCATGCCCTGTAGTAGCCTATAAAAGCAATCTTTATCTCTGGAAAAATAAATAAATAAATCTGTTCATCACCTTGTGCCCGAAAACACACACACACATTTCCACACACACACATTTCCACACACACACAGACACACACGCACGGAATCTCAAGCAAACATTTAGCTTTCAGAAGTTTGTGATTTGCACAACCCAGTCCAGGGCCCAGCCTGCTTTATTGCATTCCCTTATAGCAAAGTTGAAAAAAAAAATTGCTGTGACTCCCTCTTTCCAATCCCCTTCCCCTCAGTCTCTCAAATAAAGTGTCAGCTCCTAATCTTACATCACAACTGCTCCTGTCAAGCTCCCTTTAACCAAATACTTAAAAGTCGATGAAAATAATTTTTCTTTATATGAAATACATATTATTTTTCTATCCAGTTGCAATCATTTGTACACTGGCAGAGGAAGGAAGGAGAAAGAGCAACTAACCAATAAGTATATGTATGAAGAGAAACCGTTAACATACATATAATTTAAAACATTGATTACTCACACGAATACAGAAAAAAGAACACCACTAGAAATTTTTTGGAAGAGTCCAAAGGCTGTGTTTTCCTTCAAACTTACGGCTTATGGAAACTGGAGTTGTCAGTATCTCCATGCCAAATATAAATGAAAGGAAAAAAAAATCAAGTAGACATTTTCTGTATTACATATGAATTACTTGGTTGCTGTATGTTTTATCACTAGGGATTGCCATCTTAAGAATTAACATACTTGGGGGGCGCCTGGGTGGCGCAGTCGGTTAAGCGTCCGACTTCAGCCAGGTCACGATCTCGCGGTCCGTGAGTTCGAGCCCCGCGTCGGGCTCTGGGCTGATGGCTCAGAGCCTGGAGCCTGTTTCCGATTCTGTGTCTCCCTCTCTCTCTGCCCTTCCCCCATTCATGCTCTGTCTCTCTCTGTCCCAAAAATAAAAATAAACGTTGAAAAAAAAATTAAAAAAAAAAAAAGAATTAACATACTTGCCTCTTGATAGACTGGATAAGAAAAAAAAAACAAGATAAGGAAGATAGCTTTGTCTTCTTTGATATTTCCAGTATAATTATCCACACTCTAAAACAAAGGGAAGTGAATTAGAGAACCATCTGTCATTGGAAGCAAATTAATGCTCTTACAAAAGCAACAAAACCCTTACTTCTTGAGTCACCTCCTTGTCATACAAAAAAGTTTTAAGTGAAAACAATGCCCAGGCACATATGTATACATATTATATTACATGTATACACACACACACACACACACACACACACACACACACACTGTATATTTTTAGATATGTATTGGCATAAGAACAATCAATGAAAAAGAATAGAGATACCAGAAATAAATCCACACATATATGGTCAATTAAGTTTTGACAAAGAAGCCAAGAAAATAAAATGGGGGAAGGACTGTCTAGACAATAAATGATATTGGGAAAGCTGGACAGCCAAATGCAAAAGAATGATATTGGACCTCCATCTTATACCACTCAAAAAAAATCAACCTATAATCGATTAAAGACTTGAACATAAGACCTAAAGCCATAAAAATTCTAGAAGAAAACATAGGGAATAAACCCCTTGACATTTATTGAAAGGCAACTTACTGAATGGGAGAAAATATTTGCAAGTCACATATCACATAAAGGACTAATATATAAAATATATAAATAACTTGTACTGTTTGACAGAAAACAATCCAATTTAAAAATCATTAGAGAAGCTGAATAGACATTTTTCCAAAGAAGACATACAAATGGTATCAGGTGCATGAAGGATGTTGTATTATCATTTATCATCAGGGAAATACAAATCAAAACCACAGTGAGATATCATCTCACACTTGTTAAAATGGTTTCCTATAAAAAAAAATTAACAAGTGTTGGCAAGGTTGTAAAGAAAAGGAAACTTGTGCACTGTTAATGGGAATGTAAATTGGTTCAATCCCATGGAAAACATACTAGACAGTCTTCAAAAAATGTTTTTCTTTTTAATTAAAACTAGAACTACCATATGACCTAGCAATTCTAGTTCTCCCTATATGCCCAAATGAAATTAAAACAGGATATCAAATAGGTATCTTCACTTCCACATTCATTGCAGCATTATTCACAATAGCCAGGACATGGAAACAATTTAAACATCTATCAATGGATGAATGGATACAGGCATGACCTAGATGGAATATTATTCAGCCATGAGAAAGAAGGAAATCCTGCCTTTGTGACATAAATGGAACTTGAGGGCATTATGCTAAGTGAAATAAGCCAGGTAAAAAAAAGACAAGTATTAGGGCACCTGGGTGGCTCAGCCAGTTAAGTGTCTGACTCTTGATTTTGACTCAAGTCATTATCTCTGTGTTTGTGAGATCAAGCCCTACGTTGGTTGGCCTCTGCACTGACAGCACAGAGCCTGCTTAGGATTCTCTCTCTCAATCTCTCTCTCTCTCTCAAAAAAAAAAAAAAATTTTTTAAAAAAGACAAATACTACCTGGTATCACCTGTATGTAGAATCTAAAAAATAAAAATAAATTAAATAGATTAAAAAGTCAAACTTCTAGAAACAGAATAGAAAAATGGTTGCCAGGGGTTGAGTTTGGGGTGTGTGAATGGGGACATATTGGTAAAATGGTACAAAATTTCAGCTATAAGATGAATAAGGTCTGAGGATATAATGTAAAATATAGTAAGTATAATTGATAATGCTGTATTAAATAATTGATATGTGCTTAGAACTTCTTTCATCAAAAATGATAAATATGTGAGGTGATGGATATCTTAATTAGCTAGATGGGAAAATCTTTTCATAATGTATGTGTATATCAAATCACCACAATGTACACTTTAAATACCTTAGAATTTTATAATCCATTATACCTTGATGAGGCTGAAATTTTAATAAAAGAATTATTTCATACAATTATTTACATATTTGCAAAATTTGATGAGACATAATCCTTTAACAATACAAATAGATAGCAGGAACAGTTCTATATCAATTAAATTAAATAAACTTATAAAAACTGTCTACCAATAAATCTATAAGTCCTTATATCATAACCATTTTGCCAAACATTTAAGGAAGAAAGGATACCAATGCTATACAAACTCCTCCAAAAGAGAACAGGAAAGTCCACTTCGCAATTAATTGCTTAAAGTCATCATTACCCTGTTACCAGTAATAGACAGATATATGACAAGTTAAGAAAACTACATACTAATATGCCTAATGAAGATAGATGTGAAAATTCTCAAGTAAATACTATCAAATCTAATTTAGCAATATATAAAGTACTTAATATGTCATGACAAAATGGATTCTTGTTGGTTAGGGATAAGACTCTTTTTTTTTTTAAATTTTTTTTCAACGTTTATTTATTTTTTTGGGACAGAGAGAGACAGAGCATGAACGGGGGAGGGGCAGAGAGAAAGGGAGACACAGAATCAGAAACAGGCTCCAGGCTCTGAGCCATCAGCCCAGAGCCCGACGCGGGGCTCGAACTCACGGACCGCGAGATCGTGACCTGGCTGAAGTCGGCCGCCTAACCGACTGCGCCACCCAGGCGCCCCAAGGATAAGACTCTTGATTTCAACTCAGGTCATGATTTCAGGGTCATGAAATTGAGCCCCAGGTCAGGCGCTGGACTGAACATGGAGCCTGCTTAGGATTCTCTCTCTCCCTCATTCTCTGCCCTTTTCCCCTCTATAAATAAATAAATAAATAAATAAATAAATAAATAAATAGTTAAAATCAATTATGTTTGGACTATGTAATTCCCATATTGACAGACTAAAGGATAAAGCAATTTGACTATTTGAATAGATGCAGTAAATACATTTGCCAAAACTCAATATCCATTCTTAATAAAATCTCTGTTGAAGGGAGCATCCACAATCTAATAAAGGATCTGTACAAAAAAGACCCATAAATGGTATCATACTTAATGGTAAAAGACTAAATCTCCCAAAGATTAAAACTAAGGCAAAGATATCTGCCCTTACCTATAGTATAACTGAATGTTATTTATATTAGTACCAAAATTATGTAATTATTATGTATAGACTATTACCAAAGAAAAAATGTGTATTTTGAAAACTGTAGAACATTGACAAAGAAATCAAAGACCTAAATACATAAAGCTATATACCATGTTCATAAACCGTAAGTTTGAAAAAATTATTGTCAATTCCCTATCTCCAAACTGATTTGCAGATATAGTGTAATTCCAATAAAAATCACACCAGGATTTGTTTTGTAGAAGTTAGCAAACTGATACTAATATTTATGAAAGGCAGGAAAAACTGGAGGAGCAAAGCTGGAGAGCACACTCCACTTTAAGAGTTTCTGTTAAGTTACAGTAGTCAGGCCACTGCGGTGTGGGTGAAACAACACATACAGACCAATGGAACAGAACAGAGTTCAGAAATACACCCAAACATATATTAATTTTCAACAGGATGCAAAAGCTATTCAACGATAAACAGTCATTTCAAAAGAATGTTCTAAAAACACTAGACATGCACGTGCTAAAAAAAAAAATAAGCTTGAATCCTGTGACAGGAAGGATTTTGTTTCATTTATTTCCTTCCCAGTGTCATGCCTATGAGTATGTAACATTACATGAGAAAAAGGAAGCGGTGTTGTAAATGGAATTAAAGTTGCTAATCAGCTGGCCTTAAAATATGAGGACTATCATGGATTATCCAGATGGGCCCAATGTAATCACATGGGAAATAGAAGCCAGAAGATTTAGTTGAGAAAGTGCTAAGATGGAGGAAGAGGAAGAAACAATTAGACATATGAACAAATGGTCATTGTATATGGAAAAAAAGAGAAAAATACAACACAGCATAAGGACAGAAGAACAAAAATGGAAAATATACCCCTCTGCTACCATATCCCAATCCTCATGTAATAACTTTCACTCTTTTGGTCAATATACCTGAACTTGGACTCTACTAGTCAGTTAGGTTCCACTTTGTTCAAATGTGTATATAAAACATTATCTGGCAGCAGTTTTTCATTTTGTATTTTAGCTGAGAATTATTAAATCTTTATTATAGAATAAGCACCATATATATTTTTAAAACGCTTATCTAAAATTTTCCTCTATCATTCAGCGCTGACAAGATTATGTTTAAAAGAAAGGCATGACAATTTTATGTTTCTGCATTAAAATTCTTGGGCTCCACACTTGAATGAATTCCAATATAAGGTCTTCCCATGTGGTGCCAAATTCTCTCTCCATGTTCACTTTTAAAAACCCTATATCCTTATCTCAAGTCACGTGGGAAATGTTTCTGGCTTCCATAACATAACATGGCTTTTGAAGTGATATACTTACTGAAAAAAAAAACCTACTTACAGAAATTATTCTTCTGGGAAATTCATATCCATTCTTCAAGATCCAAATCAAATATCACCTTACTATGTAAACTCAAGGAAAATTAAGTCTTGCTTCTGTGCTTTCACAGTGTTCTCTTCCTCTATGCTATTTATTATATAATATCTCAATTGTATGTTTATATATCTCATTTCTGTAATTTATCATGTTTTTCTAAGGCAAAGACCATGATGTATTTCCAGTGCTGTTCATATAGTAAGTACTCAGGAAATGTTGAATGAATGATCAACTAATAGTCAAACTAATACAAAACATAACCATCACTCTCTCTAATATGTGATGAAGTCTTGGACGGTATTTACCTTTCACTTATAACTGTAGCTTTCCTCTTATTTTGAATAAATAAGTCTGCCTCTCAATTATTTATAGATCTTTGTGAATATATTCTCTTTTCCAGTAATTAAATAAAAACATTAAAAAAATCTATCGGAAAAATACCTCACTTTCATCAATGGTTGGCTTAGTGGAAAAGGTATTAGCATTAGAAGATTTTTAGGAGGCGGTTTCTTCAGGCCAACATATTATTTTTCCTAATAAACCAACTATTTCTGGAGAAAGTTATATCATAGTATTCAAGAGGAACACTTATAACAGATAAAGTCCAAAAAACTGTGTCTATCAGGCAGCTTCTAAAATTAAAATATACTTTTAAAATCTACTTATGTCTAGGGAAAAAGAAATACACTCTGCAGCTCAATGGTGAAGAATTTGATGAAATAGAAAATAAATTTTTAATGAAGAAATTTAGATAAGTGTGTCAATTCATAAAGCATAACAGCTCATTGAGTCTATGAATGATGAAAAATGGAGATTTATTATTGGCTATTAAGCAAATATCTTAGCAATGCCATGAATGCATGGCCTTAGTTCTCATCCTGCCTGAAATGACCACGTGAATTCAGGGATTTATTACTCTTCATGTATAACTTTCTTACTTCTGAGCACTTTTTCTGCTGACACAGTACTATTTATTAGTCAAAAGTTACAATTTTTCAAAACTGCAATTTGATTAGTTCTATTTGACAGATACTGTAATTCATTGGGAGGAAACTATAGCATATAAGACTAACCATTTGCAAAAGCACAAAGTTATGGAAATTGGATACATCTTTCTGATCAGTAGAAAGCTAAGTGAACTCCTGAAAAGAGCCATAAACATTTATGACTCTGTTTAAGGCAGTAGTTTCTAGACTTTTGTGATCCATGAACTGCTTAAAGACCTTTCTTCAGGACCAACTGAAAAATAGATACTGGCATCTGACAAATTGAGATAAAAATAATCACCTTTATAATTGATTAAACTGATAATACTAGAGAATATGACTACACTTGTTGGCTAAGTTGACTTGACAACACTTATTCATAAATGAGATAGATTCATTTGTTCAACTGAGGGCAGGCTTCCTCCTTTGAGAAACTGTACCTTCAAAATCACACCAAAAAGGAATTATGTACAATGTGTTTTGAGCATAGGTGGTCCCCCAAACAGAGGTGAAAAGGTACGCACAGTTTCTTCTCCCAAACTCAAAAAGAAATCATTCTTCCTTTCCTGGGTAGAGGATCCAAGAGATCAGCTGTGTTGCTTTAGGGAAGATTTTCCCACATAGTAGCCAGAGAAATGGAAGACACTAACCCTTACTTTTTGTATTTCTATATAAAGATACTGAAAACAGCAATCTACTATTAATATGGTAAGAGGGGAAAAGTTCCTGGAATCTGATTCCTGAGTTCCTGTCAGTCTTTCCCAGAATCTTCAGATTTGTACCTTATTATACCTGACTATTATGTACCCCACGCTGGTATCTCCTGTTCACATCTAAACTGTTTCCGCTCACCCCAAGTCACCTGGATATCCACAAGGATGCAAATCCTAAATCTGATCTGGTACTTCTCATATTATGTGTGAGGAAGGATGAGTTTTTAATCTCAATTTGTAGCTGATGATTAATTTTGTGAAATGCAATCGATATTAATTATCATAAAAATGACGAAATGCTTGAATGTCTTGTCAATTTCAAATTGCTATAATAGTTTCTAAATGTATACTTTAATTTCTATCCTTCATTGGTTGTGTTCCAGCTCTGATTCTCAAACTTTGAGCCAGCCTTGCATACCTGGAATAAATCCCACTTGATTGTGGTGTATAATTCTTTTTATACATTGTTGGATTCAATTTGCTAATATTTTTTGAGGATTTTTGCATCTATGTTCATTAGAAATATTAACCTGTTGTTTATTTCTAAAGTTTTGTCTGGTTTTGCTGTTAGGGCAATAATGTTGGTCTCATACACTGAGTTAGGAAGTACTCCTTCTGCCTCTATGTTCTGAAAAAATTGTAGAGAATTGGCATAATTTCTTAAACATTTGGTAGAATTCATCAAGGAACCCATCCAACCTGGTTCTTTTTTGTATTGAAAGTTATTAATTGTAGGTTCAACTTCTTTACTAAATATAGGACTACTAAGATTGTCTACTTGTATGGGTTTTGCCAGATTATGTCATTCAAATAATTGGTCCATTTCATGTAGGTTATCAAATTTGTGGTCAAAGACCTGTTCATAGCATTCCTTCTTTTATCCTTTTAACGTTAATGGGATCTGTAGTGATGTTCCTTCTTTCACTTCTAATATTAATAATTTGTGTCTTTTCTGGTTAAAGGCTCATCAATTTTACTGATCTTTTCAAAGAGACATCTTTTGATGTCATTGATTTTCTTTGTTGATTTCTTGTTTTTGATTTCATTGATTTTTCTCTAGTTCATATAATTTTTCTTTTTCTTACTTTGGATTTAATTTACTCTTATTTTCGTTTCCTAAGGTGTGACCTTATAGTGTTGATTTTAGATCTTTCTATTTTCTAATATATGTAGTCAATAAATTTTTCTCTAAGCAGTGCTTTTGCTACACCCTACAAATTTGGATAAATTGTGTTTTCAGTTTCATTAAATTTACTTTTACAATTCTCCTGAGATTTCTTCTTTGACCCATGTGATATTTAGAGTTTTGTTGTTTAATCATCACAAATTTTGGTACTTTCCAGCTATTTTTTCTGTTATTGGTTTTTAGTTTCATTCCATTGTGGTGTGAAAGTAGATGATATATTATTTCTATTCTTTTAAATTTACTTAAGTGTGTTTTATGGCTCACAGTGTGACTTATCTTGCCCCATATAAGATTGAGAAGAATGTGTATTCTCCTGTTGTTTAATGAAGTAATCTGCATATATTAATTATGTCCAGTTGATTGATGGTGTTGTTGAGGTCAACTATGTCTTTACTAATTTTCTGCCTGTTAGGTTCATCCATTTATGGTAGAGGGGTGTTGAAATCTCCAATTATAATAGTGAATTCATCTATTTCACCTACAGTTCTATTCTTTTTTGCCTATCAGTTTTTGCCTCACATCTTTTGACATTCTGTTGTTAAGCAAATGCACATTAGGAATTGTTAGGTCTTCTTGTACCCCTTTATCATTATAAATGCCCAGGTGAGTTGTGATTCTCTATATCTGTCAGTCTCTATAATTTTGAGGGCAGTAGTTGGCCTTGGAAGACCTTCTTCTTCTTTTTTTTTTAATGTTTATTTACTTTTGAGAGAGAGAGAAAGAGCGGGGAGAGGGGCAGAGAGAGAGAGGGAGACACAGAATCCGCAGCAGGCTCCAGGCTCCACACTGTCAGCACAGGGTCCTGGTGCAGGGTTCGAACTCAGGAGCTACAAGATCATGACCTGAGCCGAAGTCAGACACTTAACTGACTGAGCCACCCAGGTGCTCCTGGAAGATCTTTTCTTACGGATCTAAGAGTAGTTGTTAATTTTTCAGTTTGTTCAGCTTTTTACTTGCTGTTAAGACTTCCAAGCCTCTTCTATGCCATAACAGGAAAAAACAAGACATTTTTTTTATGAGAAATAATAGAAAAAGTTAGTTACACAAAGGCTGAAGAGTAAAACAATAAAAGAAACATTGAAGAAACAAACAATGATTACAGGAAGTAGCTAATAGTCCTAGGCCTGAAGATACAAAGAGAAGAGTTTAGTTGGGGCTCTCAGAACCTAGGAATTCAAAGAAGAGATACTGCACATCTGGATTTGGACTTCTAAAACAAAGCCACTGCCCGGAGTGGCTTATACCCCTGAGAAAACTCAATGAATCTGACTTTAAAATTATCAAAAGAAATAGAAGCTCGTCCCAAATGCCAAGGAAACAGCCATTGCTGAGGTGATACAGGAACAGAAAAAAAGGAAAAAGGAATTCCTTGTCTCCACATCCTGTCTAACAGTTTCTGTCTAGTGTCCCCCACCCATTGATATGAACTAATGTGAAGCATCTGGTAAAGAATGATTCTTATTCTTTGGAGGCCAAGAGTTGCCTAGGAGAGGGTATAAGAATAGACCTGAAGCTGAGAGAAAATTGAAGCATAGGATCTAGCTTTATTTTGTCCAGACATCTACCCAATGATCCAATATATTCTACTTAGGAGTCCATCCCCCACTATATTTTTTTTAAATATGAATTTATCATATACTAAATTTCTATCCAGTATTTGACTCTTTTTCTGAACTTTTTGTATGGTTCCACTTGTTTGATTTTTTTAATGTATCAGCACCACCACATTGAGGCAATAATTAAGGTAGTAATTATATTGAGGATTTATAAAGGTCTTTTTTTGGGGCGCCTGGGTGGCTCAGTTGGTTAAGCGGCCGACTTCGGCTCAGGTCATGATCTCGCGGTCCATGAGTTCGAGCCCCGCGTCAGGCTCTGTGCTGACAGCTGAGAGCCTGGAGCCTGTTTCAGATTCTGTGTCTCCCTCTCTCTGACCCTCCCCTGTTCATGCTCTGTCTCTCCCTGTCTCAAAAATAAATAAAACGTTAAAAAAATTAAAAAAAAATAAAGGTCTTTTTTTATTTAAAAATTTTTTTCGTTTATTTATTTTTGAGAGACAGAGAGAGACAGTGTGAGCAGGAGAAGAGCAGAATGAGAGGGAGACGCAGAATATGAAGTGGGCTCCAGGCTCTGAGCTGTCAGCACAGAGCCTAAAATGGGGCTTGAACTCACAAACTGTTAAGATCATGACCTGAGCCGAGGTCGGACACTTAACCGAGTGAGCCACCCAGGCGCCCCTATAAAGATCTTTTTTTAATGCAGGTGTTCTCAAGGTTTCTGTTCTTATTAGAATACTCTTATCTTCTACTCTCCCTTGGTGATTAAAAATATACCCATGGTTTCAACTACTACTTGTGAACTGGTAACTGGCAAAAATATATCACTAACACAGGCATTCCCTAAAAATTTCATATATTAAACTTCCTACTAAACATTTCATCATGGATATCTCACAAAGTCCCTCAGTCTTTAGAAGTTAAACCTAAATAAATGACCTGAACAAATCATTATCTTTTTTATCTCAACCACTTTATATTTTACACATATTCTTCCTCTTGAATCATTATTCTTAGTGAGGGATAAAACTGCTCGACTGGATCAAAATAGAAACTAGGAATCATACTATTCTCCTCCTCCTTCATTATACCCAGATCAGTTCTAATCATGTTCCACATCCCATAGATTTACATCTTAAGTATCTAATACCCTCATATACCTCCATTGTTGCTTATCATGCACTGAAATAACATTCCAGAAGGTGTCCATACCTCCAGGGTTGTGTACTGAAAATCATTATTCTACATAGCTTGCAGACTGATCATTTTTACTGGGAAATCTGATCATGCTTGGTTTGCTTCAAATCCGTCAATAACCTACCACTACCTTCAGGTTAAGATCTTATCTCCTAGGTGTAATGCATAATCTCATTTTCTGACCTATGCACATATTTCTAATTTAATTACTCATTATTTACCCCACATGTCTGCAATTCACTTGAGCTGGTTTTCTTTTTCCATGTACTTTCTCCCCTTGCTTATTGCATTACTTTTGTGACATAAATCAGACACAAGTTAATACAAACTTGTCTTCAAGACCAGGTAGAGTTCACAAAGTCACTGTATTTCCTATGAGTTTTATGATGATAAAATATACATAACATTTACCATTTAAACAATTTTTAAGTATATAGTTCAGTGGCATTAAGTACATTTACATTGTTGTGCAGCTCTCAACACTATCTATCTACACTGCTTTCTTCATCTTCTTAAACAGAAACTCAAACTCCCATTCTCCCCCCATCCCAGCCCTGGCAAACACCATTCTACTTTGTGTCTCTACGAATTTGACCATTCTATATGCCTCATATCAGTGAATCATATACTATTTTTCCTTTTGTGACAGACTTATTACACTTAACGTAATGTTCTTAAAGTTCAGCCATGTTGTAGCGGGTGTCAGAATTCCCTCTATAAGGATGAATAACATTCCACTGTTAGTATATACCACATTTTGTCTATCCATTCTTCTATTGGTGGACACATGGGTTATTTCCAATTGTGGGCTATTGCAAGTAATGCTACCAGAAACATGGATGTACAAGTAGCTGTTTGAGTCTTTGCTCTAATTTTATGAGTACATACCCAAAGATGGAATTTTATTACTAAATCTATTTTTAACTTTTTAAAGAATCTCCATACTGTTTTCCATAGTAGCTGCATCATTATGCATTCCCATCAACAATGTATGAGAATTTCCATTTCTCCACATCCTTGCTAACATCTGTCATTCCTGTTTTTGTTTTCATTGTTGTTTAGTTTTTGATAATAGCCATCCTAATGGGTGGTGAAGTGGAATTTCATTGTGCATCTCCCTATAGATAGTGTGCATCTCTTCGTGCACTGATTAGCCAGCCATTTGTATATCTTCCTTGGAGAAATTTCTATTCAAGTATTTTGCCCATTTTAAAATATGGTTGTTTTGCTTTGTTTTGTTGTTTCTAGTAGAGTTGTGGGAGTTATTTATATATTCTATATATTAACTCTTTAATTAGATATATGGTTTGTAAATATATTCTTTCATTCTATGAGGCGCTTTTTCACAATGTTGTTAGTATCCTTTGATGTGCAAAAGGTTTTAATTTTTATGTAGTCTAATTTTTCTATTATTTTTTCTTTTGTGCCTGTGTTTTTGGTGTCATATCCAAGAAGAAAGACCTTCACTAATTTGCAGGGCACGTTCTGAGCTTTGACATGAGTCCATGGTGAAGGCAAAAGGTTTTTCCCAGGCCTTTTCTAACCATGTGTCCATTCTGGGCCTGTGTATATGCTTTTTATCAGCACTCTGGTATACACTGCTGCTTTTAATGTCTTAATTTCCTTAGTGTTCTCATATCTGCTTCTTCTTGGGGCTTTAGCTATTCTATTGTTTTTCCTTATCAATAATCTCTTGCCCCAGGTATCTCTAGGTCTCTAGCCTTCATGCAGTTTTCACTAAGTGTGCCCTTAGCAGCCAGAGTCTTCTCCCAGACTGAGATCTCATTTGTGCCACATTTGGCGCTAAGCTATGAAACATAGAGATCAATCAGGCAGCCCACACACAGGTGAGAATACTGCAGATCAGCTTGTGCAAGGGAACTAGGAAACTGCTGCTTCCCTCAATGTATCCCATGCCCTGCAGGGGACAGCATGGAGCAAGGGTGAACACAAATGCCACAAAATTTCCCACCACCCTGTATGTAACACTTTCTTGATTGAGTGTTCACTTGTCTGCTGCAGATCCCTGACTGATTTCTTGAGTTTCTACAAAGTTACATTAGACAGTCTCTAGCTGTTTGTTTGATATTCCATGGGGGCGGAGAGCCTGGGGCTTCCCAGTTTGTCATCTTGCTTCAGGTTCTCCTATCAGTTTTTTTTACTATCTGCATCCACAACCTCCTGGACCATAGAGAAGAGGTTATAAATGATTATCAGATAAAGGGTAAAGGAGTTAGGAATGTGTAGTAGCAACAGGATTAGAGTAACTGATCCAATGGATATTGGCTTCCCAGTAGGTACCTATAAAGTCCAAGTTTCATAATGAACTCTTGTTTGATATAATTTATCATGATTTTATTGGGAATACAATTCAAATGGTGACAAATGATTGCTATTGATGACGTCTTCCGTAAAGTTTCCAAAGGCTAGAGTCATCAGGGAACATATTTTTTTCGAATGTTTCAATAGACACAGTGTTGGTCATCTAACAGGAAATGCAAGTTTTGTGGCCAAATGGAGAGGTTTTTCAGCCTACCTCCCACCCACCCAATAATACCAATATAGGCAGTTGCCTATTTCACTTATGGATGAATATGTTCATGGAAACTAGAAAGAACCAGATGCAGAGATCCATTTGGATAATAAATGCAAATGAAAGAAGAGGTAAGGACACTTTCTTCTATCCCTGCCCTCCCAGAATCAGAGAACATGATGTCATGTGTCTAATCAATGATGACCTTTACTGCCCATAAGAGAAGGCTGTGGTCACTAATGGCAGATGTCCATTAACTTGTTGTGACTCACTTGAGAAAATCAATCTGAAAATAGAGGATATAACTCTATATTAAAAGGATGCTATTCAGGAACCACTACTATTTGTAAGAGTTATAATCTTCGTATTTCCCCACAAGGTTCATAGCTTAAAGGTGATTTTTATCTTGGTTGAGTGGAGCCAAGAAGAACAATTAGAAAACTAATTGGATCTAAATAGCCAAAATTGCACAAGTCATCCAAGGGAAAAAGGAAAAACAGAATCCCTATACCAATTGCTCTTCAAATGCATTGTTAATTACTTTTCCAGTATCTACATTATGAACTGGAAATAATGAGTTACACTTGATTTATATATACATATATATACTGAATGTATATCATGTAGTATATTTTTATAAATGTATATATCATGATATATATATTATATGTGCATAGTTATAGATATAGATAGATATACATATAGATAAATAGAATGAAGAATAAATACGGGTAATATTCAAAATATTTAGCAATCAGTCATATAGGCATACAGCAATTAGAATGGACACTGATAATTGCATTGGAGAAGGGTTATGGAAGATCCCTATTGACTATTACTCTTTTAAATGATAAATCCTTCTTGGGAAGGTTGTGAAGGAAGCAGGAGGACCCATAAGTGACTTGGAGGCAGTAGTGTGGAAACATTTCAATATTTCAAAAACAAGCACTGTCAAACGGAGTACTGGCTGAATGTATACACCTATATTACAAGCCATTCCTTTTGGTACCATCACAAATAAGGTTGAATACATTCCATATGTTTAAATATATAGTGCTATATTGAATATTTTGTAACAACTTACTAGACTGGCAGATAGGCTTATGACCCCCACTTTAGAGAGAGAAATTTAAAGGGGGGAAACTATTTGCTTGAGGTGACATTTTTTTTAGTGCTTTGTATTGTCATGCATGACTGCAGTTGTAGGGAGCAGCCTTCCTGTATATGCATTGTGAGAAAGTCTGTTAACCTTTCCTTGGTTAACTCTGCCAAGCCTTAAAGATGATTTAATTTAGCAAAATTATCACTAGACAAAGAATTACAGTATCTGACCACTAGCTTTCACCTGTGTCACACATTGCCTGCTTTGCTGTGATTAAGTCATTTGACCTTTTTGAAACTCAACTAGCATGTACTATCATGATTATATTAGATTTTGTCACATTGAGTTCCTTACTCTTTGTGGAGGAATCCCAAGATAGGAAGAAGGCAAAGCTTTATCTCCTTCTACAGAAGTCAACTAAGGAGGATAACACCTTTCTCAAAACTCCAGAAATTAAAATACAGGGCCAACTGGATGTTCCCTCCCAGATTTTAAAGCTTGAAAACTTCATACAAAGGCATAGCATTCTACAAGAGATTATTTTGAAAGATATAAATGACACAATTGAAAATTCAGTGCTGTGGTCCTCTGTGCTCGGATTCAACAGTGTCCAGAATCATTGCACCAAATTCCTAGGTTGAAAAGCAATTGACAGTGCTGTGGTGGCATCCTAAAGTGAATATTCAAATAGCAAAGCTGGGCTCCCCTTTAGTTTCTGCCTGAACCAATTCTCCAGCTTTCTAATTAATTCCTTGTGCAGCTTGATACAATTTCACACAACTACTTTTCTTTAAGTTAAAGAGAAGTACTTTGCATTATAAGCTACCAAGAATGAGACTAATAAAACCAGTGTCAGTACCAAATTTCATGGAAATGGTTAAATTGGATTGGTTAGCTGGTCCACTTAAGATGAAGGCAGTGAAAATTCAACGGGCTCTACATGAGTCAGCCCTTAGTATGCAATGGAAAAACATCTAATACAATTATCAGTGTGGACATCAGAATGAAGTATCCAGAAAAGTCAAAGCTTTAGAGAATAGTCCTTCAAGGGCATGAGGAAAATAAGAACTGTGGTGGTGATGGGTGGGTCTATTTCCAATGGTATTTAGACAGATTAGAAAGAATATCAAACTCATACTCTTAAATGCACTGCACATGAAAATTGAATCATATGGACTTTCAATCATTGTACTAATACATCACTTATTTCCTGGAGAGGCATGATTAAGAGAGCTGAAAGGCAAATGCAAAAGTTTGACCCTGCATGTGGAGAACTTAAATTTCAGTTAAATTCACAAGGGATTTATTAGGGGGAAAATGAAATATCTTTTTCAAGAATTGTAATGAAAAGATTAGAAGGAATTTGGAAGACTCTAAATATTTCCAAAGCCTTTATCACCTGAAAGTTCCATACAAGCTGAAGCATTCCGCCTTTGTCTGATAAGGTTATTTTAGCCACTTTGAAGACTCTATGGTCCTCTTTCCGAGAGATTTACTATGTAAAGACTAAATGCCAAATGGGAGAATTCTTCCCAAAATAAAAAATAAAAAAGGTCATGGCCAGGGCTCTAATCAAAAATGATATAAGGGATCCAGAAATGAAAGCAACAATCATAAGGATACTAGCCACACTTGAGAAAAGCATGGAAGACATCAGGGAGACCCTTACTACAAAGATAAAACATCTGAAAAACAATCAGGCCAAAATGAAAAATGCAATAACCAACATTTGAAACCAACTGTATATAATGACCACAAGGATGGGTACAGAAGATAGAATTATGGAAAATAAGGAAGCTGCACACAAGACAGAAAATTTTTGGATCATGGAAGTAGACTTAGGGGACAGTGGCTCCATCAAACATAATATTGGTATGAAAGAAATCCCATAATAAAAGAGAGAAAAGGGGCAGAAGGTTTATTTGAGGAAATTATAGCTGAAAACTTCCCTAAGCTGGAGAAGGAAATAGACATCCAAATCCAGGAGGCACAGAGAACTCCCATTAAAATCGACAACAGCAGACCGATGCCAAGACCTATTAGAGCTAAATTTGCAAAATATAGTGGTAAAGAACAAAATTCTAAAAGCAGCTAGACAAAAGAAGTCCTTAACTTATAAGGGAAGGTTAATAATAAGGTTAGCAGTAGATCTCTCCACAGAAACTTGGCAGGCTAGAAGGGAGTGGCATGATATATTCAATGTGCTGAATGGGAAAAATATGCAGAATACTCTATCTGGCAAGGCTGTCATTCAGAATAGAAGGAGAGATAAGAGTTTCCCAGACAAACCAAAACTAAAGGAGTTTGTGTCCACTAAACCAGCCCTGCAAGAAATACTAGAGGGGACTCTCTGAGTGGGAAGAAAAGACCCAAAGTGACAAAGACTAGGCAGGGACAGAGAAAACCTCCAGAAACAACAGATAATAAAACGGCACTAAATGCATATCTATCAATAATTTCTCCGAATGCAAATGGTCTAAATGCTTCAATCAAAAGACATAGGGTGTCAGATTTTATATATATATATCAAGACCCACCTATATGCTGCCTACAAGAGACTCATTTTAGACCTAAAGACACCTGCAGATTGAAAGTGAGAGGATGGAGACAAACTAGATTTTAAACCAAAGACTGTAATGAGACCAATATTCTTTAGGCCCATTTATATCTCTTCACTGACCACAGATACATACCCACCATGTAAATCCTAGAGACTAATTATGAAATAAAGCCTGGGATATGAAGATTTACATAACACCACAAAAATTAAGACTTCATTTATTTGTGTATATCAAAAGCTGGAGATTATTTATGAGAAATGACTTTCATAGTTTTAAACCAACAAGGAAAGAATGTAAATTTAGGTTGTGCTGAAATTATTGACATGTATGCACTTAAAAAGTTGGTGTGAGAACTTGAGTGGCTGGGCAGTTTTCAATTATTTATTCCTTGGTTGGTTGCCTGAAGCTGGCTTCAAAATTAGTCCATGTAAACTGAATTTGAATGCTAGAAGTCTCTTTATAAGATTTATAGTAAGGGGCCCAGTCAATATATATTTATTAAATGCTTACTCTGTAGCCAGCACTCTTCTCGGTGCTGGCCAAACTGTAGTGAACAAAAAAAAAATCATCTCTGCTCACATGGAGCTTATAATTTTGCCAGCAGACACAAACGATAAACAGACTCAAAATAAAAATATATTGGGTAATGATAAGCCCCACAAGGAAACTGGAATGAGGTTTAGTGAGTTCTGGTAGAAGGATTAACTTATCCCATCCCACCTTAGAAAGAGTAATGTGGTAGTCCCTGCTGAAACAGTAAAGAGAAACCGGTGCCTGATTTTTGAAGGGATCACAGAAATTATTGTTACCAAAGATTCAGGAATATGGATTCATATAAATACTAGGCTGTGATCCGGGCAGGAGATAGATGAAGCATCCAGGGTGTCAGGCAATAAGTAAGACTTAATTAAGTGGTAATTTAATTATGGCTACTATTCCAGATACTGCCTCTTTTCTGAGTAAATGAAAGTAATCTCTGACACAAGCTGCACCACTCTTTTGGGGGGCATTTTCTTACTCCACAATAATGAAGAACATTTAAGTCGGTTCCCTTGACAGAGTACACAGTTCTTCTTTGATTCTTTGCCACAATTTTACCTACAGAGATCTTGACCACTTCACCATTCAGTGAACATCATTGTCTGGCATTACACTGATTTATCATGCATTCCAAAAGGAAAAAGTAGAATCTAAATGTTTGAGTAAAATTGATGTACCTAGAGGGTAAGAATGATCTGTTACATATATAAGAAGTGGTCAAGCGTTTTGTTGAGAGTATAAAGTTCTGGGTCAATGGAGTGAAGGCTGTTGTTGACCCACCCAAATCCCTGTTAGCAGTCAGGTGTCCTCATCAACAAGTGCTCTGAGGGTTGACCACTAATAGCTTGCAGATGGACCCTCATCCTGAGAATTTCTCTCACTTGTTTGAAGTTTCCTTAGCATAATCATTGAGGCAGTTGAGAAATGCTGCTGAGGTTATGCCCTACCCAAGGTGTAGTCTATAGACAATGACTGACTGATATGGAGGTACCAAAGGTGACTCCTTTTGCCTCAAAGTGACATAATTCTGTGGTACCACTTATGCTCCAGTTGGAGGCTAAATCTCAACTGAAGCCGGGACTTTGCTGATCCTGCTTTCCACACTGTCTCAATAAATCACTGGCACATAAATACTTAGCTCAGGCTCTGCTTCCAAGGAACCCAGACCTAAGACAATTATGTTGTAATATCACCTATAAAGTAAACAGCAATTACTCATCTTCAACTGAAATTTATGTTAGCAATGCTCTATTTACTAATCCATGACTTTGGGTGAGTATACTTTAGAAAAACTTTCTTTGAAATGGCTTAAAAGATAAAAAAAATCTTTACTTAACTCTAAAACTTATATAATAATATTAATGCATGATTAAAAGTACCTTTACATATATTACCTCATTTGACCTTCACAACATCCCTGAAGGATTGGGAAGGAAAATATCATCACCTACATTTTATGGGTAAGGAAATTAAAACAATGAAGATCCTGGAAATCTACGAGATGTCTTATCTAAGACCACAATAGAAGATCAATGCCAGAATTGTGGGTATATTATAGGTTTTCAATTTCCTAAGCAATGTATTCTTCATTCTATGTCTGTCTTCCAGGTAATAATTTACTATATGAAATCTAATCAGAATATTTTAGTGCACACACAAACACTACTGGAGTAGGTCCACTTATTCACATGTGGAACAGGTAGGTGGATGTCTTGACTATATAGCTCATAATGCAACAACTAAGTTTGCTTTTATGACACCGCCAGCACAATTCATTTTCTGAATAGCTAAAATCATTTTCACGTTGCTGAAGTTGTAAGTCATTCTGTAAATGCATGCCAACCTTAAAATTCTACCTTGCCAAAGCTCCTCTATTAGAAGTGAAAGTATGTGCATTCCAAACTTCATGATAATATTTCGGTAACAATGCTGATAAATTCAAATTTTCACAGTGGTTATGTAATTACTTAAGATAGGAAGGAGTTATCTGATAAATCCTCCATTGATTTATCTTATACTTCTGGGACTTTTAAGTTTAACTCTTCAATTTTATTTTTTAATGTTTATTTTGAGAGAGAGTAAGAGAGAGACAGAGCTTGTGTGTGTGTGTGTGTGTGTGTGTGTGTGTGTGTGTGTGTGCGCGCGCGCGCATGCGCGCGTGCGCAAGTGAGGATGGGGCAGAGAGAGGAGAGAGCTGTCAGCACAGAGCCCAATATGGGGTTCAATCCCATAAACCAAACCAAGAGATCATGACCTGAGCTGAAATCAAGAGTCAGATGCTTACTGAACCGAGCCACTCAGGCATCCCTTAACTCCTCAACTTTAAATCAATGGAAATGAGAATGCTTCTTATAGAAGATGTGATTCTAAAGTGGAAAGATGCCTGTGTTCATTTGTTCTCAACTAGTAATTATTGGGGGCTTTCAATGTTTCAAATAGGAATTAAGATATGTTATTTGTTATAAAAATTTATTCCTTCTCTTAATTAGCAAGCCAATAATATTTAGCTTTCCTTTTTATGTTCCTAAACAAAATTATTGCGGCAAATATTTTCTGAAGAAAATGAAACATCTATTCAACTTCCTATGGCCCTATCATCCTTACAGGCTATCAATGATATAGAATGTTCTGCATTTCCCAGGCCCATATGGACTTGGCAAACACATGAGGATCCAATGCCAGGGTGCTGAAACATTCTTATTAGACAGCATGGCTTCTCTAAAGCAGATGCCATGTGTCCCCTTCTGATTGGTCATCACTATAGATTTAATGATGCTTTCCATAGGGCAGCATGAAAACAGTTATTAAAATGGTTGTCAATTTTCACTAGTTGCTCTTGACTTACAGGGGTGACAAGCCACACCAAGTAAGTAGAAGTTCAGCATTTATTTATAAAGGTCTAAGCTGACACCAACACTTTTAATCACTTACAGGAGTTGAACTCGTGCTTTAGGTGGTTGAATATTGAGTCTATTCTAACATAAATAAGTTATAAATCCATTGTTCTCTTCAACAATGCTAAAATCCAGAGTACAGAACCAATAAGAGCCACAACCATACCTAGTGAAGGAAAGCCATTCCATTAACTTACTTCTAGATTTCAAGTTCTCAAGGAATCCTATTAGTTACAAACAAAAGACAATATACATGTAAGGGGAATATTTTAGATTTACACACACAATCAGAAATGCATCCAATGTCACCATATGCATCCATCTGTTACTAATTAATTGTTTATTGGGGCACCTGGGTGGCTCAGTTGGCTAAGTGTCTGACTTCAGCTCAGGTCATGATCTCATGGCTTATGAGTCTGAGCCCCATGTTGGGTTCTGTGCTGACAGCTCAGAGCCTGGAGCCTGCCTTGGATTCTGTGTTTCCCTGTCTGTCTGCCCCTTCCCCACTCTCTGTATCTCCCTCTCTCTCTGCCCCTCCCCTGCTCGTGGTTTGTCTCTCTCTCTCTCTTTCAAAAATAAATAAACATTAAAAAAATTTTAATTAATTGTTTATTCACTTGGGGAAGTTGAATTGAAGGCATCAACTATAAATCAAAGTAATTAATAATTGCAATATTGTTTCCACTATATAGTACATATTTTTAAATGCTGAATATAAGCAATACTTTTGGTGAAATACTGACATTTCAGTATCCAATCAGGAATGGAGATCAGATCCTTCCAAAGAGGTCAGGCATGTCCAAAATACAGTCTTGTGCCACAGCTGCTACTGCTATTCGGAAAGGACAGGCAGGGACCTTCAACTCTGACCCAGGCATCATAATGGCTCTCCTGGACTAACCGCTGCCTCCATCCTCCTCCTCACCTAAAATGCCACTAGCTCTGGGAAGGGACCATGATAACGAGAACTGATAAAAAGTTCAGCATTTGCTATAGAGAGGCCCTTGGAATGGGAGTAAAGAGAATGACCAGGAAAGATTATGGAAGACCTTGAGGCAACACCCTTCTTTCTCTATTAAAGGTAAGGGGTGGTCTTGGAAGTGGAAGTGGGGAGGCAGTTCCCACAGGGCTGGAAGCACCCCCTCTCAACTCATAGAGACCAGCCTAGCAAAACAGGGCACAACTGCCCACCAGCACCCTCTCCATACCTAACACTGTACTGCTCACCTACCACCAAGACCATGTAAGCTGATTGCTCTGCCAATTCTTGGAGACCCAGAAGTCTCTTTTCATCTGTGCACCCTGTATTCCCTTTCTATAAAACCAGCCTGAAACTGAGTGGCAAGAGAGAATGAGACTCACCTATCCCAGGAATGTCTGGTGACTCTCAATGCTTTGCTATATTTGCATTCTAAAATTCTAAAACAGGAGGGCTTACTAATCTACGATGGTGACACAGAAAAATATTTGAAGTTAGCTTATAGCTCAATTTACCAAATTAGCTTAAAATTAGAAATTGTTTTTTCAGCAGCTGAAAAATTTGCCCCAAATATATTCATGTCTCACCTGTGAAACAATCATTCTTTTAAGAAGGATTTAATGACGATTTTCTATTTTCAATTCTTTATGATTGCTTTCTTTATTTTTGTGTTTGGTATGTTATTCTTAAGAAAAAAAAACAACCCGGATTTTTGTTAGTTTTGCCTAACAATTTATTTTAGGATATAACATGCCTGTATTGTTATAAATTGTTTTTGATGTAAATTTTGTGCTTATAAGTTTTGTATTTATAATCCATTAAGTGTTTAAATTTCACCGATTTTAGTAAATTATGAATACTATTATAAGTGAAGTAATGAGTTATTGGGAATTTTGGAAATATGGCAAATAAGTACTAAAATATTGATATCACCTTCTGCTATAATATTACAATCTGTTTCTTTTTTTAATGTAAGATGGTGTTGTCAGGGGTTTAAGAAGAATGATTTTACGAACAGATCTAGGTTTGAATTTTAGCACTGCCACTTACAAGCCACGTGACACTGGAGAAATCAGCGGACTTCTTTAAGCTTTAGTTTTTCCATCTGTAAATGAGCATGATAGAACCTGTTTTCATAAGGCATTTGTAAGGTTAAAAGAAGAAACAGTATTTAAAATGCTTAGAGTGCATAAACAATGTCCAATAAAAGGTAGCTATGTTTATTACATTCTACTGGCATACAAGGACTCAGAAAATGAACAATTACTGACAGCATACTAACAAAGACACTTCACATATTATTTAATTTAATACCCACAGCAACTCCCTGCAATAGATTTAACCACTAACACTATTTTATAAATGAGTTACCATTATTTTTTTAAGTTCATTTATTATGAGAGAGCGTGCATGAGCAGGGGAGTGGCAGAAAGAGAGGGAAAGAGAGAATCCCAAGTAGGAGCCATGCTGAGCCTGACACAGGGCTCGATCTCATGAACTGTGAGATCATGACCTGAGCCAAAATTGAGAGTTGGATGTTTTACCCACTGGGCCACCCAGACGCCCCAAGCAGTTATTATTGGTAAGGTTCTTAGAAGCGTGTATGGCACATAGTACACTCAATATATATGCTTGCTATTACAATTCTTATGTGTTGCTACTGTGAAAAAACTTTTTTAACTGTTGAAGTCTGAATCCTTTCATTATCTTTTTATCTCCCATTTGCCTCCTCCTAAAAATCAAGACACCTGCTACTTGGAGAAAAGACAAGTGAAGGCTAAGCACCTATCTTGCCATATGATTTATAGCTGGGCAGTACACCAGTGTCACAAATGTGTGTTACTTCTTGGCAGTGACCCAGTTCCACTCGCCAATTACATAGGTGGAATAACATGAATTTGGTATCTCCCCCAACCCCTTGAGAGCAACATGTACTTTGTTGGATCTGTTTGGTCACAGCCGTAGAAGCCCTTGCTTTTACGAACTAACCAACCTGAAGTCTGTAATTCCTGCTTTGAGAGCTTCCGGCCAGTCATCTCCATCACAGGCAATTGTCCTGCGTAGAAACATTCAGTGGATTCCACAGTTGTGAACAAATTAAGTTTGTACCTGCTCTCTGCACTGGCTGCCAGGAAAAAGAACAGTCTGACTTTATCATGAACTTCTTGGGTTTTAAAATTCCCAGACAGAGTTAGTCAGCACTGTATGTGTGCCTTCAGCCTTGGGCCTGATATGCCATGCCCCATGAGGTGGGCATTGTTGTTTTAGGTCAGCAGGCAGCTGTCACATCAACTCCAAGAACAGCAGAGCATGAATCCTATTTTCTTCCTTTTGTTGCTCTTTTATATCTCAGCTTCCACCCACCACCTGCTCATTGTAAACAGTGATTTCCTTTTGTGTTCATTCTTCTACTTAGCCATGTGTACCGCTTTGATTGGTTTGCCTTTGGATCAGATGTTCCCTTCTTTACAATGTTGCTGTTTCATTGTTTATTGCCAGAAGTGTTCAGTCCAAAGGAGCATTCAGTCCAAAGGTTAAAATATATAATATCCATAATATTAGGAAAGTAGTGTGTTCTATTCTTCCTTTTCCTAAAATCAGGATTTTTAAAAATAAGGTTCTCTTTTAAAATATCCAAAATATATTTCCGAAGTTCTTAGGCTACATATTAAAAGCCTACAAACAGAGAAGCAAGGGAGATAGAACTGAAAGAGATACACTTCTTGATTCAACAGAGCTGAGCTGAGTCATCAGTAAAAGTACCCAACAAAGTGCATGACACACAAAAGCATTTCAGTAAGTATTTATTGAAATATTAATTTCAAGAAGCTTGTTTGTCTATTGAACTACACTTGTGTCTTCTCAGAAACGCACCGGAGGGTGGACTACACAAAGAAGTCACTAAACCATTCTAGTGTTTGTTTTCCTAAATTGTATCTTTAAAATTTTATGTTATCATTTCCAGTAATTACAGACACAAGATGAGATGCTAATTGCAAGAGAATAACCATTGAGATTGAACAAAGCAAATGGTAGATGTTTATAATATTTATGAACAACAGTCTCTGCCTTCATGATGGAATTAACATTTAAAAGGAGAGGGAAATTGCAAGGTGAAGTATCATTTGGCTGCAAGGAAGTCATTTATCTTTAGTTAAGATTTTAGACTGTCAAACTCCATAAAAGGACTGGCCCACTGATAGACCTCCAATCACTGATGCATAGCATTAATATATAACGCCTAATTAGATGCCCTTGATTGAATTATTTCTATGTAAAGTGTGTTCTATAGAATGCACAGTGGAATTTTTGAAGTCTCTCTAGATCACTTCAAATTATTCATAGGCTTCTCTGCAGCCAAAATTTCCAAAAGAAAGATATTAAACATTAAATGCTTGAGCAAAATGAACTTTGCCCTGAGGAAGATGGTGTTATGTATTCTATAAATCTTATAGAGATACTGAATCCAAGGGCTTTTGAGAAGATAACAAAGAAGGGATACCTTGGGATACAACATTTATTCCTTTTCAAGCAGTGACCTTTATAGTGCATTTTAAGCATGACCATTGCCTTTTAAAACTGTTCAGTGTTGCATACAGATACTTTCTCCTGCATCATATTCTGAACAGAGAAATGGGAGGAATATTCAGTGTTGACTCATAAAAATGGACCATATGATTTACGTCTTAATGGAATAAAGTAGCAGTGATTATGGGTATTCTTATTTTAGAAAAGGCATCTGTATGAGTTTTTATATGAATTTGTTAGGTCTCTCAGTGCAAATCCAAGTGTTACATACAAGACTGGTTTATCTTTAGATAACCTGGTTTATGTTTTAAATAGTACCCTTTTAATATATGGGTATCTACTCACAAGCCTCAGACAAATTCTGATACCTAACTCGTAGACTGAAGAAAAAAGACTGTTGAAAAAGAGAATAACAGAAAAATCCATGCAGTTCATCATCATTCACTATATAATATGAATTCAACCTCATATCTTTAAAGCCATTTGTTTAAGGCTTGGATATACTCAGGATAAAAGTGCTCTTCATGAACCTAATGAGGCTTAGTGTTGTCTATCCTTATAAACAAAATCCCATTAAAAGCTAACATAAATTTTATTATTTCCTGGATACTGATCATTAATATCTAACGACAGTGGGTCAAAGCTCAAATCCCAGGCACTATTACAAGTCAAGTTTCAAATTCCAACATGAGATTATTTATTTGGTGACATATGGCCAACATGAAATTCAACTACTGCTGAGGATTTCCGGGGCAAATGATCACTCAGAAAATGAAAATTATACATATAGCATTTGACTTCACATCTATATCAGCTTTCATAAAATATCTTATTGATCAAATATTTTATAAAGTTTTTATTAGGATCATCAAATATAGTGTAGACTTATAAAATGAAATTATAATAGTAAATCATTGCAATGAATTAGATTGTGTATATTAAGAAGGGCAAGAAAAATTAGCATGCAAAAATAAATATGACGCTTCACTATATAGAGCACTACATGTGGAAGCAAGATGGTGAACTAGAAAAAGCCAAAATATCTGAATTAAAATCCTATTGCTACTTATTAGCTTCATTACTGTGGACTAGTCAGTCATTTAACCTGAGCCCTAGATCGATATTCTTAAAATCAGGGACATAATACTTCCTACCATATAGTGTTGTTATAATTGAATGAGACAATATATGTGAAACATAGCATGTTTGACATATACACGGTTCTCAGCTATTTAACTTACTTGAATTTCTTTAGAACTATCCCTCTTATATGAAGTCCAAATGATTGTTTCCATAAGGAAGGATATCCACAGCTTTTATAATCAGAAACGTAAAGACTTCTTGTCCGTTACGCCAACCAAAGGAGGTTGTCCAAATAAACACCTTAATCTTCTCGGATTAAAAAAAATCTTGTTTTGCCGGGAAGAATATATTATCATACCTGTGAGCCAGTGAATTCCAGCTCCAGCTAATAAAATTTTAAGGCAGTCTTTTCTCTTACTTGCAAAATGTTTTTCTATGTACAGATCTCAAACTGAGGCAAATAATCATCTCTGCAAAGTGGAACTCAACATATTAGCAAGCGATCATAAGAAAGCACACAGAGTAAAGGCAATTTGGACAAGATTTCAAGAAAAATCGATGAAGTCTACCTAAACCTAGCTCCTGGAGATAATGCTATATCTATCATACTTAATCATTTTAATATTTCTTTATTGACTCGGGCTGTGTTTGTTCTTTGCTACATATCTGGCTGAAAGTCCAGATTTCTTCAGACCACCAATAATTAATCTAAAACGTTTAAACACAGAGTTCTTGCCTTGTGTTCTATTAACTGAGGCCCTAAACTAAAAAATGAAGACAAATCCCATGCATCCATGCCTCAAAAGCAAAATCTAATATGAACAAATCTCTTCCACTGTCACAGAAATACAACCTGAGTCTCCTATTTCAAGAGGGCCTCAGCAAAACCCTCCCAAGAATGCCATTTTGAGCCAAGGCCAAACCTGAGGGCTACAAGAGTTTTTTTTACATGTGTCTTTGAAACAGTAAAGAAAAACAAAACCAATTTAAATGAAGTTTCCAAACAACACCAATTCCATTGATGTCATCGGGCCTGGTGTAATTATTGATGAGTTTTGCAGAACTTCAGATATACTGTTGCTTACATATAGTCTATTTCCATTATGAATAGACTTTAAAGCTAATATGAGGAGATACAGGAGATATAAAACAGAGCCCTTTTGTAAGGAGTTATAATCTAGTCAGATAATAAACATATTTAGGAAAAATGAAGCCAAAATTATAAAAAAAGAAAACGGAAAATTGATTTTGCAATTTAATGATTAATTATATCATGGAGTCATTTATACATTCAACAAAAATCTGAATGCCTACACTTTGCACAGGCAGTAAGCACAATTTTTAAAAAAAGCCAGCAGAATGTTTGACTATAGAAATAGAAATAGATTTTTGATACAGAGACTAGAAGTTATTTCTTGGCTACATTTAGACGCAAGAACTACATCTAAATAGGATTTGTACCCTTAAAAAATGTAAAAAGAAACTGGAAAGTGTTCTCTGAACAAATTCAATTAATGAAATGGAAAATAGATTTATGAATGAAAGGCAATGATAATTTATACCAGCTTCAGCATATTACATGACTATATTATCGCCAGTGTCTATTGAAAATTTACTATGTCTCAGGCATGGTTCTAGGCACCTTCATATGAATTAATTTATTCATCCATATAATAATCTTTTGAGGTAGATGCTATTTACCCCATTTTAAACATTGAGGAAACAGATATGAACACAGGAAATAAGTCCCCTAGGTTTAACAGCTTATAAATTGCAAAGCTGGGATTTGAATTTAGGGAACCGGTCGCCAGAGTTTATAATCATAGCCACTAGGCAGACTGATTTCCTCTCAGTAAATACAATGTTTAAGAAAAGGTTCCTGTTTCATTGAATTCAATATACTTTTTAAGCTGTAAGAAGAGAATACTGCTTCATTTGGTTTATTGTCTAGTATGCTTTGGTGATTAATTCAGCCCATACTCTCTTCCATGTTCCCACACCAGTAACCACGGCACACATCTCAAATTAGATGTGGCATGTAGAGCTAACGCCTGTATTAGTTCAGACCATTTGTCTTCATAACACATTATTACAGTAAAAGTAGAGGAAATTGAGAAGGATGCAGCTGCTGGAGAACATAGAGAGGGGGAGGGGAAGGAAAAGCACAGAGAAAAGGAAACAAAAACATTTGGGCTGTGAAATGATCAGAGCATAACTAGTGCTAGAATCTTTAATAAGATAATAGCAAGAACTTATCTATCTGCTTTTACCTTTTTTTATCAATAATTATGATCCATGAAAATCTATGCAAAATATTAAACTATACACACACATACATATACACATATTCATCTAACTGTTAATTTAAAAAGGTTTTTCTACCCATTCCACTTTTTTCTATAGTAGCCTCACATGATCATGTGAAAGACAGTAGGCATGAGAGGGTGTAGACATTACTGTAGAAATAACACCTCAAAAGACCCCATCCCAGGGAAAGAAGTACAAGCCAACATAAATATACATATTATCAGAGCATATAATCCTATAAACAATATACATATAATCAGTATATAATCAGAGCACTGAGAGGCTTAGGATTCACTTATTCTGTCAAGATTTTAGATTGTCCTGAGTAAGAGTCTGGTCTCTCTTTTAAGCCACATTGTTCCAGATTATGCCAGGGAATTACTACTGGGTACATTTAGACCTTGTCTTTACCAAAATTGTCATGATGCATACCAATAAGTATGTATCACAGACAGCCCTATCTTGTCAGTAAATAGTACCTTCAAGTGCTTATCCATGACTTGTAAAGGCATCCCCCCCCCCACCTTTTTTTTCTCTTCTGGCACTGATTAGGAGGTAAGGGAAAGATAGAGTTTTTTCTCTATCTTTTTTTTTTATATATAACAAATGTTTTTCTTTATTTTTTAAATTTATTTTGAGAGAGAGAGAGTGTGTGTGCATGTGAGTGGGGGATAGAGAGAATGAGAGAAGACAGAGAGAGACAGAGAGAGACAGAGAGAGAGAGAGAATGAATGAATGAATCCCAAGCAGGCTCTGCACTATCAGTGTGGGGCCTGATGCAGGGCTCGAACTCATGAACCATGAGATCACAACCTGAGCTGAAACCAAGCATTGGCCGCTCAACCAACTGAAACACGCAGGTGCCTCAATACATTTTTCTTAAATGCTATACCATTTATTATAACTTAAAATGCATGCTGAAAGAAAATTAATAACTATGACCGACCTACAATTTGCTTAGAAGACATTTTTAACCTGTGTCTTCAGAGTTGGAAAAGAGTGGTTAATGGCATCTGTGTATGAAGAGTAGACACAGTAGTGCTTTGCAGCATTACAGATGGGTGGGCATATGTGTGTGGAGGATGAAGCAAAGTTCACAGTAACACGTCAACCACATTTTCACGGAGGCTTTGAAAAAGAGAGCAGGCATACTGCAAACTATATTCACCACAAGCATATGGAGAGGCTAGACAACAGAGAGTGAGGGTTTGCTTTTATGACTGACAAACAAGCGACAAGAACTAGGGGAGTTCCAATTCTGACCTGGCAGCATGAGGAATTCCACAGACCCACTCCCAGCTATACTGGTGGAAACTGTTTACATAATAGTTTTTAAAGGCTTTGGAAATGGCACTATGGTTTTTATAGTGGGTGAAGAAATATTCGTTCAAGAAAATCTGCTAAAACTTAGTAAGAGCTGCCAGAATCTGTGACATTTGAACCAACACCCAACCCTTCCTTCTCCTTCCCAGCTACCAAGACATAGGATCCACTTGGACTGGCAAGGCCAAGAACACAGGGTTGGATTCCTCTTCCCTAGGATTCTATTTAGAAGGTGATCTTTCCAGGAAGGACAGAAAGACAGCATTCCTCAAGCGGCTTGCAGCTGCCTGTTACTGAGTCTGTGTTCCGGCAGAGCGTGGCTGAGAGGGAGGGACTACTTTCTTCCAAACAGTCCCCACTTGCTAGATGACTGCTCTGCCTTAGGCATGATTACACTGAGGATAGTGGTGCCCAATCACCCAAGCCCTATCTGATGGGGTGGGCATTTCAAAACCAAGAGAGGCAAGCTGAGGACGTAGGAGATACTGCCCCCAACATCCATCCAGCACTCACTCAGCTCCTGAAGAGGGGATGCCACACAGGGAAGAAAATGCCATTGTCTCTATCCTCACCTCTAGAACCCTGGCTCAGAGATTTTACTCAAGGAGAGAAAAAGGCTGTAGATCAGACAGCTTGAAATCCATTCCCAAGAACTGACTTCATTTCCAATAGAGTGGAGAGAAAGTCAAGCAAAAGGGCACCTTCTAAAACAGTGGAAGTTGGGATGAAAAGCAGCAGACAAGAAACTGATAGATTCACTACAGTAGAGGATAAATGGTGAGGCCAGCTAAATTTCCAAAGAGAAACAGGGAGGGGGGGGGGGCTTAGTGAGAACCCTCCTGGGGGTTGAAACAAACCTCAAACATTGACCTCAGGAACTATTCTTTATTTTTTATTTTATTTTGAAAAAATAATTAATTATTTTTTTGTGGGAGGTATCTTCCCATTTATTTAAGTGTTCTTTAATATCTTTCAACAATGTTTATAGTTTATTTAAATTCTAATTAGTTAATATATAGTATAATATTGGTTTCAGGAATAAAATGTAGTAATTCATCACTTACATATAACACTCACTGCTCATCATAGCAAGTGCCCCCCTTAATACCCATCACCCATCTAACCCATCCCCCATTCACCTCCCTCCATCAACCCTCAGTTTATTCTCTTATTGTTGTCTCTTATGGTTTGCTTCCCTCTCCCTCTCCCTTTTTCCCCCTTCCCATATGTTCATCTGTTTTGTTTCCTAAATTCCACATGAGTTAAATCATATGATCTTTTTCTGACTGACTTATTTTGTTTAGCATAATACACTCTAGCTCCAATCACATTGTTAAAAATGGCAAGATTTCATTTTTTTTAACATCTATTTATTTTTGAGAGACAGACAGAGGCAGAGTATGAGCAGGGGAGGGGCAGAGAGAGAGGGAGAAACAGAATTCGAAGCAAGCTGCAGGCTCCGAGCTGTCAGCACAGAGCCCGACGCGTGGCCCGAACTCACAAACCATGAGATCATGACCTGAGCCGAAGTCGGACACTCAACCGACTGAGCACCCAGGCGCCCCTCATTTTTTTTTGATGGCTAAGTATTACTCCATTTTGCATGTGTGTGTGTGTGTGGGGGGGTAGCGGGAGAGGTATGCACACACCTCTATGTAGAAAACCTAAAAGAAAAGAATTTGCTAGAACTAATACATGAATTCAGCAAACTTGCAGGATATAAAATCAATGTACAGAAATCTATTGCATTTCTATACACCAATAATGAAGCAGCAGAAAGAGAACTCAAGGAATCAATTCCATGTACAATTGCATCCAAAACAAAAAGATACCTAGAAATAAACATAACAAAAGAGGTAAAATAACTGTACTCTGAAAACTATAGAACACTTATGAAAGAAATTAAAGAGGACACAAAGAAACAAACAATTTATTCCTATGAATAAATTCCTTGTTCAGGGAATGGAAGAACAAACATTGTTAAAATGTTTATACTACTCAGTCAAGGAGCCAAGATGGTGGAGGAACAAGGAGGTTTTTTGTGCCTCTTGTGCCCGAAATGCATCTAGATCAACACCAAACCATCTCACATACTTAGAAAACTGCTCTGATGATTAACTCAACTTCTGCATAACTTGAATCACAGAACTCGGGAGGTATACGGCACAGAGAGGTGAACTGGGGGAGAGAGAAGCTGTGTAGGGTAGGGAGCTGTTTTTGCTGGTGAAGAGAGGATGGAGACAAAGCAGAGAGTACAAAAAAAGCACTTCCCCTGAAAGCAGCTGGAGAGAAAGAGTGGAAACACCCATAACGGAATTAATAAGAAAGGGAGAGGGAAGAGAGGAGAGCTTTTGGATGCCATTAAGAATATGAAACTCTGGAGGAGGAGGGAAGATGGCGGCGTAGGAGGACGCTGGGCTCACCGCGCGTCCGGCTGATCACTTAGATTCCACCTACACCTGCCTAAATAACCCAGAAAACCGCCAGAGGATTAGCAGAACAGAGTCGCTGGAGCCAAGCGCAGACGAGAGGCCCACGGAAGAGGGTAGGAAGGGCGGCGAGGCAGTGCGCGCTCCACGGACTGGCGGGAGGGAGCCGGGGCGGAGGGGCAGCTCGCTGGCCAAGCAGAGCCCCGGAGTCTGGCTTGCAAAAGTGGAGGGGCCTGACGGACTGTGTTCCGACAGCAAGCGCGACTTAGCGTCTGGGAGGTCATAAGTTAACAGCTCTGCTCAGAAAGCAGGAAGGCTGGAGGACAAAGGGAGGGAGAGCTGCTGAGTCCCCGGACGACAGAGCTCAGTTTGGTGGGGAACAAAGGCGCTCGCCAGCGCCATCTCCCCCGCCCATCCCCCAGCCAAAATCCCAAAGAGAACCAGTTCCTGCCAGGGAACTTCCTCGCTCTGCGCAAACACCCAACTCTGTGCTTCTGCAGAGCCAAACCTCCAGCAGTGGATCTGACTCCCTCCCGCTGCCACAGGGCCCCTCCTGAAGTGGATCACCTAAGGAGAAGCGAGCTAAGCCTGCCCCTCCTGCCCCTGTGCACCTTGCCTACCCACCCCAGCTAATACGCCAGATCCCCAGCCTCACAAGCCTGGCAGTGTGCAAGTAGCCCAGACGGGCCACGCCACCCCACAGTGAATCCCGCCCCTAGGAGAGGGGAAGAGAAGGCACACACCAGTCTGACTGTGGCCCCAGCGGTGGGCCGGGGGCAGACATCAGGTCTGACTACAACTCCGCCCACCAACTCCAGTTATACACCACAGCACAGGGGAAGTGCCCTGCAGGTCCTCACCACGCCAGGGACTATCCAAAATGACCAAGCGGAAGAATTCCCCTCAGAAGAATCTCCAGGAAATAACAACAGCTAATGAGCTGATCAAAAAGGATTTAAATAATATAACAGAAAGTGAATTTAGAATAATAGTCATAAAATTAATCGCTGGGCTTGAAAACAGTATAGAGGACAGCAGAGAATCTCTTGCTACAGAGATCAAGGGACTAAGGAACAGTCACGAGGAGCTGAAAAACGCTTTAAATGAAATGCAAAACAAAATGGAAACCACCACAGCTCGGCTTGAAGAGGCAGAGGAGAGAATAGGTGAACTAGAAGATAAAGCTATGGAAAAAGAGGAAGCTGAGAAAAAGAGAGATAAAAAAAACCAGGAGTATGAGGGGAAAATTAGAGAACTAAGTGATACACTAAAAAGAAATAATCTACGCATAATTGGTATCCCAGAGGAGGAAGAGAGAGGGAAAGGTGCTGAAGGGGTACTTGAAGAAATAATAGCTGAGAACTTCCCTGAACTGGGGAAGGAAAAAGGCATTGAAATCCAAGAGGCACAGAGAACTCCCTTCAGACGTAACTTGAATCAATCTTCTGCACGACATATCATAGTGAAACTGGCAAAATACAAGGATAAAGAGAAAATTCTGAAAGCAGCAAGGGGTAAACGTGCCCTCACATATAAAGGGAGACCTATAAGACTCGTGACTGATCTCTCTTTTGAAACTTGGCAGGCCAGAAAGAATTGGCACGAGATTTTCAGTGTGCTAGACAGAAAAAATATGCAGCCGAGAATCCTTTATCCAGCAAGTCTGTCATTTAGAATAGAAGGAGAGATAAAGGTCTTCCCAAACAAACAAAAACTGAAGGAATTTGTCACCACTAAACCAGCCCTACAAGAGATCCTAAGGGGGACCCTGTGAGACAAAGTACCAGAGACATCACTACAAGCATAAAACATACAGACATCACAATGACTCTAAACCCGTATCTTTCTATAATAACACTGAATGTAAATGGATTAAATGTGCCAACCAAAAGACATAGGGTATCAGAATGGATAAAAAAACAAGACCCATCTATTTGCTGTCTACAAGAGACTCATTTTAGATCTGAGGACACCTTTAGATTGAGAGTGAGGGGATGGAGAACTATTTATCATGCTACTGGAAGCCAAAAGAAAGCTGGAGTAGCCATACTTATATCAGACAAACTAGACTTTAAATTAAAGGCTGTAACAAGAGATGAAGAAGGACATTATATAATAGTTACAGGGTCTATCCATCAGGAAGAGCTAACAATTATAAATGTCTATGCGCCCAATACCGGAGCCCCCAAATATATAAAACAACTACTCATAAACATAAGCAACCTTATTGATAAGAATGTGGTAATTGCAGGGGACTTTAACACCCCACTTACAGAAATGGATAGATCATCTAGACACACGGTCAATAAAGAAACAAGGGCCCTGGGGCGCCTGGGTGGCGCAGTCAGTTAAGCGTCTGACTTCAGCCAGGTCACGATCTCGCGGTCCGTGAGTTCGAGCCCCGCGTCGGGCTCTGGGCTGATGGCTCAGAGCCTGGAGCCTGTTTCCGATTCTGTGTCTCCCTCTCTCTCTGCCCCTCCCCCGTTCATGCTCTGTCTCTCTCTGTCCCAAAAATAAATAAACGTTGAAAAAAAAAAATTAAAAAAAAAAAAAAAAGAAACAAGGGCCCTGAATGAGACATTGGATCAGATGGACTTGACAGATATATTTAGAACTCTGCATCCCAAAGCAACAGAATATACTTTCTACTCGAGTGCACATGGAACATTCTCCAAGATAGATCATATACTGGGTCACAAAACAGCCCTTCATAAGTTTACCAGAATTGAAATTATACCATGCATACTTTCAGACCACAATGCTATGAAGCTTGAAATCAACCACAGAAAAAAGTCTGGAAAACCTCCAAAAGCATGGAGGTTAAAGAACACCCTACTAACGAATGAGTGGGTCAACCAGGCAATTAGAGAAGAAATTAAAAAATATATGGAAACAAACGAAAATGAAAATACAACAATCCAAACGCTTTGGGACGCAGCGAAGGCAGTCCTGAGAGGAAAATACATTGCAATCCAGGCCTATCTCAAGAAACAAGAAAAATCCCAAATACAAAATCTAACAGCACACCTAAAGGAAATAGAAGCAGAACAGCAAAGACACCCCAAACCCAGCAGAAGAAGAGAAATAATAAAGATCAGAGCAGAAATAAACAATATAGAGTGTAAAAAAAGTGTAGAGCCGATCAACGAAACCAAGAGATGTTTTTTTGAAAAAATAAACAAAATTGACAAACCTCTAGCCAGGCTTCTCAAAAAGAAAAGGGAGATGACCCAAATAGATAAAATCATGAATGAAAATGGAATTATTACAACCAATCCCTCAGAGATACAAACAATTATCAGGGAATACTATGAAAAATTACATGCCAACAAATTGGACAACCTGGAAGAAATGGACAAATTCCTGAACACCCACACTCTTCCAAAACTCAATCAGGAGGAAATAGAAAGCTTGAACAGACCCATAACCAGCGAAGAAATTGAATCAGTTATCAAAAATCTCCCAACAAATAAGAGTCCAGGACCAGATGGCTTCCCAGGGGAGTTCTACCAGACGTTTAAAGCAGAGATAATACCTATCCTTCTCAAGCTATTCCAAGAAATAGAAAGGGAAGGAAAACTTCCAGACTCATTCTATGAAGCCAGTATTACTTTGATTCCTAAACCAGACAGAGACCCAGTAAAAAAAGAGAACTACCGGCCAATATCCCTGATGAATATGGATGCAAAAATTCTCAATAAGATACTAGCAAATCGAATTCAACGGCATATAAAAAGAATTATTCACCATGATCAAGTGGGATTCATTCCTGGGATGCAGGGCTGGTTCAACATTCGCAAATCAATCAACGTGATACATCACATTAACAAAAAAAAAGAGAAGAACCATATGATCCTGTCAATCGATGCAGAAAAGGCCTTTGACAAAATCCAGCACCCTTTTTTAATAAAAACCCTTGAGAAAGTCGGGATAGAAGGAACATACTTAAAGATCATAAAAGCCATTTATGAAAAGCCCACAGCTAACATCATCCTCAACGGGGAAAAACTGAGAGCTTTTTCCCTGAGATCAGGAACACGACAGGGATGCCCACTCTCCCCGCTGTTGTTTAACATAGTGCTGGAAGTTCTAGCATCAGCAATCAGACAACAAAAGGAAATCAAAGGCATCAAAATTGGCAAAGATGAAGTCAAGCTTTCGCTTTTTGCAGATGACATGATAGTATACATGGAAAATCCGATAGACTCCACCAAAAGTCTGCTAGAATTGATACATGAATTCAGCAAAGTTGCAGGATACAAAATCAATGTACAGAAATCAGTTGCATTCTTATACACTAACAATGAAGCAACAGAAAGACAAATAAAGAAAGTGATCCCATTCACAATTGCACCAAGAAGCATAAAATACCTAGGAATAAATCTAACCAAAGATGTAAAGGATCTGTATGCTGAAAACTATAGAAAGCTTATGAAGGAAATTGAAGAAGATTTAAAGAAATGGAAAGACATTCCTTGCTCATGGATTGGAAAAATAAATATTGTCAAAATGTCAATACTACCCAAAGCTATCTACACATTCAATGCAATCCCAATCAAAATTGCACCAGCATTCTTCTCGAAACTAGAACAAGCAATCCTAAAATTCATATGGAACCACAAAAGGCCCCGAATAGCCAAAGGAATTTTGAAGAAGAAGACCAAAGCAGGAGGCCTCACAATCCCAGACTTTAGCCTCTACTACAAAACTGTCATCATCAAGACAGCATGGTATTGGCACAAAAACAGACACATAGACCAATGGAATAGAACAGAAACCCCAGAACTAGACCCACAAACGTATGGCCAACTCATCTTTGACAAAGCAGGAAAGAACATCCAATGGAAAAAAGACAGCCTCTTTAACAAATGGTGCTGGGAGAACTGGACAGCAACATGCAGAAGGTTGAAACTAGACCACTTTCTCACACCATTCACAAAAATAAACTCAAAATGGATTAAGAACCTGAATGTGAGACAGGAAACCATCAAAACCTTAGAGGAGAAAGCAGGAAAAGACCTCTCTGACCTCAGCCGTAGCAATCTCTTACTCGACACATCCCCAAAGGCAAGGGAATTAAAAGCAAAAGTGAATTACTGGGACCTTATGAAGATAAAAAGCTTCTGCACAGCAAAGGAAACAACCAACAAAACTAAAAGGCAACCAACAGAATGGGAAAAGATATTTGCAAATGACATATCGGACAAAGGGCTAGTATCCAGAATCTATAAAGAGCTCACCAAACTCCACACCCGAAAAACAAATAACCCAGTGAAGAAATGGGCAGAAAACATGAATAGACACTTCTCTAAAGAAGACATCCGGATGGCCAACAGGCAAATGAAAAGATGTTCAGCGTCGCTCCTCATCAGGGAAATACAAATCAAAACCACACTCAGGTATCACCTCACACCAGTCAGAGTGGCCAAAATGAACAAATCAGGAGACTATAGATGCTGGAGAGGATGTGCAGAAACGGGAACCCTCTTGCACTGTTGGTGGGAATGCAAATTGGTGCAGCCGCTCTGGAAAGCAGTGTGGAGGTTCCTCAGAAAAATAAAAATAGATCTATCCTATGATCCAGCAATAGCACTGCTAGGAATTTATCCAAGGGATACAGAAGTACTGATGCATAGGGGCACTTGTACCCCAATGTTCATAGCAGCACTCTCAACAATAGCCAAATTATGGAAAGAGCCTAAATGTCCATCAACTTATGAATGGATAAAGAAATTGTGGTTTATATACACAATGGAATACTACGTGGCAATGAGAAAAAATGAAATATGGCCTTTAGTAGCAACGTGGATGGAACTGGAGAGTGTGATGCTAAGTGAAATAAGCCATACAGAGAAGGACAGATACCATATGGTTTCACTCTTATGTGGATCCTGAGAAACTTGACAGGAACCCATGGGGGAGGGGGAGGAAAAAAGAAAAAAAAAAAAAAAAGAGGTTAGAGTGGGAGAGAGCCAAAGCATAAGAGACTGTTAAAAACTGAGAACAAACTGAGGGTTGATGGGGGTGGGAGGGAGGGGAGGGTGGGTGGTGGGTATTGAGGAGGGCACCTTTTGGGATGAGCACTGGGTGTTGTATGGAAACCAATTTGACAATAAATTTCATATATTAAAAAAAAAATTATATTAAATTAAATAAAATTAAAACCAAAAAAAAAAAAAAAGAATATGAAACTCTGCAGCTTGATACCTGGTGGAGCTCTGGTGGGAAGGGTGAATCCCCAGGAGCAGAGGAGCAGACAGCAAGGTCTGAGGGGTCCTCTGGCCACACGGGGAGAGATAGTTCTCCTGCTTAGAGGATATTTGGTAAAGGCAGTGTGGCCTCTCCACAGGCAAAGGTCCCCATGGACCCTGGAGAACAGCCACACTCGCTGGTGTTGCAACAAGACATTAAGAGGTGGTGAAGTCTGGTGCCAGATGTGTGTTGTGATTTACCATAATTCCTGAAATGCTGCTGCTACACAAACATGTAACTTTTTCTGGGACAGACTGGAACCCAGCTGCAGTCTCTGGGCATCTACAGCAGCACGGTGGCATAAGTGTTTCCCAGGGACAGCCGGCATCTGGCCAGTGCTCGGCAAGAAATTTCCCCAGAGGGTCTGAGCGGGTCGAAGTCGCAGGGCATTCAAAAGTGAGGGGTTTGGAACAAAGTCCCATCTGAAATAAAACATGGGAGGTGCCGCCTGGCAAGCTGACGACCTGGCCAAGGACAGGGTAGAAGCAGGGAGTAGATGGAGGCCTGAGACAAAGGAAGGATGCTTGACTGCCAGGCTATGAGAGCAGAGTTCTGATACTCGAGACTGGGTAGCTAGGGGATGCCATTGTCACCTCTCCCAATACTGCAGTACAATGCCAGGCCTCACACCAATCCACCCCAGTAAGCTAAGCATTGCCACCTAGTGGAGAACAGGAGCCGTTACACCAAGCCCCATCCAACTGCGCCAACCTTGCCCTAGGGGAAAACAACAAGTCTCTCCACCTGCTTAGTTTATGGACAATAAAATGTTTCATAGGTTGACTTCTAGGGGAAACTAGATGTAATTTCAGTAATGTTCCATTCTGTTTGTTGGTCCATCTATTCAATTTGTTTTTCTTTTCCTTTTCTTATTGTTGAATACAGAAAGAGAAAAAAAATATGTTCATTTTTTGTTTTTAGAAAAATGATTTTCCTATTTTTTCTACTATATTTTTCTTTTTTTAAAATGCTTTTATTCTGTTTTACTTTCATCATTTCATTTTATTCTATTTTATTGTATTACTTTTTTAAACTTGCAAATGTTTTCCTTTTATTCTTCTCTTTTCTTTCTCTTTTTCCTCTATGCTATCAAACTTCTTTCAACAACCAGACCATAACACACCTAGGATCTAGCATTCTTCATTTGATTTTTTTGTGTGTGTTCTTTTAAATTTTGATTTATTTCATTTTATTCTTTTTCTTCCTCCAAAATGACAAAATGGAATAATTCACCCAAAAGAAAGAACAGAAAAAAATGATAGCCAGGGACTTAACACAGATATAAGCAAGATGTCTGAACCAGAACTTAGAATCAAGACAATAAGAATACTAGCTGGGGTTAAAAAAGCAAGAATCCTTTTCTCTGGAGACAAAAGAAGGAAAATCTACTCAGGACAAAATTAAAATGATATAACTGAGATGCAATCTTGAAGGACAATCATGGCAGCAAGGGTGGATGAAGCAGAGCAGTGAATCAGCCATATACAGGACAACATTATGGAGAATAATGAAGCAGAAAAAGAGAGGAAGACTAAGGCAAAAGAGCATGACATAAGAATTAGAGAACTCAGTGACTCACTAAAAACGAATAACATCCGAATCATAGGGGTCCCAGAAGATGAAGAGAGGGTAAAAGGGGTAGAAAGGTTATGTGAGAAAATCATAGCAGAAAACTTTCCTAACCTGGGGAAAGAAACAGACATCAAAATCCAGGAAGCACAGAGAACTCCCATTATTTTGAACAAAAACCGACAGTCAACAAGGCATATCATAGTCAAATTCACAAAATACAGAGATATGGAAAGCATCATGAAAGGAGCAAGAGAAAAAAAGTTCTTAACCTACAGATCAGGTTCTCAGCAGACCTATCCATAGAAACTTGGCAGGCCATAAAGGAGTGACAGTATATTCAGTATGCTGAATCAGAAAAATATGCCACCAAATTCATTATTCAGCAAGGCTGTCATTCAGACATAAAAAAAAAAGTTTCCCAGACAAACAAAAATTAAAGGAGTTTGTGACCACTAAACCAGCCCTGCAAGAAATTTTAAGGGGGGCTCTTTGAGGGGAGAAAAGATGAAACAAAACAAAAAAGACCAAAAGCAACAAAGACTAGAAAGGACCAGAGAACACCACCAGAAATTCCAACTCTACAGGCAACAAAATGATAATAAATTCATATCTTTTAGTACTGACTCTAAATGTCAATGGGCTAAATGCTCCAATAAGAAAACATAGGATAACAGAATAGATAAGAAAACAAGATCCATCTACAGGCTGTTTAAAAGAGAGACATTTAGACCTAAAGTCGCCTTCAGAATAAAGGTAAGGGGATAGAGAACCATCTATCAGGCTAATGGTCAACAAAAGAAAGGCAGAGTAGCCATACTGATATCAGACAATCTAGATTTTAAAATAGAGACTGTAACAAGAGATGAAGAAGGGCATTATATCATAAATCAGAGGTCTATCCACCAAGAAGTCCTAACCATTCTAAACATTTATGCCTGCAATGTAGAAATACCCAAATATATAAATCAATTAATCACAAGCATACAGAAATTCATTAATAATAATACCATAATAGTAGTGTTCTTTAACATCCCCATTTAAAGCAATGGACAGATCATCTAAACAGAAAATTAACAAGGAAACAATGACTTTGAATGACACACGGGACTGGATGGTCTTAACAGATATATTCAGAACATTTCACCCTAAAGCAGCAGAATACACATTCTTCTCAAGTGCACACAGCACATTTTCCTGAACAGATCACATACTATCAGTCCTCAACAAGTACAAGAAGATCAAGATCATGCTGTGCATATTTTCAGACCACAACACAATGAAACTTGAAATCAACCACAAGAAAAAATTAGGAAAGACAACAAATACTTGGAGACTAAAGAACATCCTACTAAAGAATGAATGGGCTAACCAAGAAGTTAAAGAGAAAATTGAAAAGTACATGAAGCCAATGAAAATGATAACACCACAGTCCAAACTTCTGGAATACAGCAAAGGTGGTCATAAGTGGCAAGTATATAGCAATCCAGGCCTTCCTATGGAAGAAAAGTCTCAGCTACACAACCTAACTTTATACCTTAAAGAGCTGGTAAAAGAATATCAAATAAACACCAAAACTAGCAGAAGATGGGAAATAATAAAGATTAGAGCAGAAATTAATGCTATCGGAAAAAAAGAAAAACAGAACAGGTCAATGAAACTAGGAGCTGGATCCTTGAAAGAATTAACAAAACTGATAAACTCCTAGTCAGTTTGATGAAAAGAAAAAGGAAAGGACCCAAATAAATAAAATCAAGAATGAAAGAGATCACAACCAGCACTGCTGAAATACAAACAATAATAAGAGAACATTATGAGCAATTATATGCCAATAAATTGGGCAATCTGGAAGAAATGGACAAATTGCTAAAAACATACAAACTACCAAAACTGAATCGAGAAGACATAAAAAATATGAACAGACCCATAACCAGTAAAGAAATCAAATTAGTAATAAAAAAAATCTGCCAAAAAACAAGAGTCCAGGGCCAGATGGCTTTCCAGGGGAATTCTACCAAACATTTAAAGAAGAGTTAACACGTATTCTCTTGAAGCTGTTCCAAAAAATAGAAATGGGAGGAAAACTTCCAAACTCATTCTATGAAGGCAGCATTCCCTTGATTCCAAAACCAGACAAAACCCCACTAAACGGGAGAACTATAGACCAATTTCCCTGATGAACATGGATGCAAAAATCCTCAACAAGCCAACTGGATCCAACAATGCATTAAAAGAATTATTCACCATGACCAAATGGGATTTGTACCTGGGATGCATAGCTTGTTCAATATCCGCAAAACAATCAATGAGATAAATCAAATCAATAAAAGAAGGACAAGAACCACATGATCCTCTCAATAGATGCAGAGGAAGCACTTGACAAAATATAGCATCCTTTCTTGATAAAAACCTTCAAGAAAGTAGGGATTAAAGGATCATACCTCAAGATAATAAAAGCCATATATAAAAGACCCACTCAATGGGGGAAAACTGAGAGCTTTCCCCCTAAGAACAGGAACACGACAGGGATGTCCACTCGACACTGTTATTTAACACAGTATTGGAAGTCCTAGCCTCAGCAATCAGACAACACAAAGGAATAAAAGCCATCCAAATTGGCAGGAGGAAGTCAAACTTTCATTCTTCGCAGAAGACATGATAATCTTTATGGAAAACCCAAATGATTCCACCAAAAACTGCTAGAACTGATCCATGGATTCAGCAAAGTCACAGGATATAAAATGCACAGAAATCAGTTGTATTTCTAAACACCAATAATGAAACAACAAAAAGAGAAATCAAGGAATTGATCCCATTAAAACTGCACCAAAACCCACAAAATACCTAGGAATAAATCGAACCAAAGAGATGAAATATCTATACACAAAAAACTATAGAAAGCTTATGAAAGAAATTTAAGAAGACACAAAGAATGGAAAAATATTCCATGCTCATGGATTAGAAGAACAAATATTTTTAAAATGTTGATACTACCCAAAACAATCTACATATGCAATGCAATCCCTATCAAAATAACACCAGCTTTCTTTACAGAGGTAGAACAAACAATCCTAAAATTTGTATGGAACCAGAAAAGACCCTGAATAGCCAAAGCAATCCTTAAAAAGCTGGAAGCATCACAATCCTGGACTTCCAAATGTATTACAAAGCTGTAATCATCAAGACAGTATGGTGCTGATACAAAAGCAGACATTTAGCTCAAATTGACCCACAAACATATGGCCAACTAATCTTTGACATAGCAGGAAAGAATATCCAATGGAATAAAGACAGCCTCGTCAACAAATGGTGTTGGGAAAACTGGACAGAGACATGTGCAAAATGAACCTGGACTACTTTCTCACATCATACACAAAAATAAACTCAAAATGGATGAAAGACCTAAATGTATGACAGGAAGCCATCAAAATCCTAGAGGAGAAATAAGGCAAAAACCTTTTTGACCTCTACTGCAGCAACTTCTTACTCAACATGTCTTGGGAGGCAGGGGAAACTAAAGCAAAAATGAACTATTGCGACCTTATCAAGATAAAAACTTCTGCACAGTGAAGGAAACAATCAGCAAAACTAAAAGGCAACAAATGGAATAGGGGAAGATATTTTCAATGACGTATCAGAAAAAAGGGTTAGCATACAAAACCTATAAAGAAGTTATCAAATTCAACACCAAAAAAACAAATAATCCAGTGAAGAATTGGGCAAGACATGAATAGACCCTTTTCCAAAGAAGACATCCAGATGGCTAACAGACACATGAAAAATTGCTCAACATCACTCATCATTAAGGAAATTCAAATTAAAGCCACAATGAGATACTACCTCACACCTGTCAGAATGGCTAACATTAACAACTCAGGCAACAACAGATGTTGGTGAGGATGTGGAGAAAGAGGTTCTCTTTTGCACTGCTAGTGGGAATGCAAACTGATGCAGCCACTCTGGAAAACAGTATGGAGGTTCCTCAAAAAGTTAAAAATAGAACTACCCTACGATCCAGCATTTGCACTACTAGGTATTTATCCAAGGGTACAGGTGTGTTGTTTCAAAGGGGCACATGCACCCCAATGTTTATAGCAGCACTATTGCCAATTGCCAAATTATGGAAAGAGCCCAAACGTCCATTAACAGATGAACGGATAAATAAGATGTGGTGTATACTTACAATGGAGTATTACTCAGTAATCAAAAAGAAAAAAAAATCAACTATTGCCATTTGCAACAATGTGAATGGAACTAGAGCATATTATGCTAAGTGAAATTAGTCAGAGAAAGACAAATATTATGTGACTTCACTCATGTGGAATATAAAATACAAAACAGATAAACATAGGGGAAGGGAAGCAAAAATAATATAAAAACAGGGAGGGAGACAAAACATAAAAGACTTTTAAATACAGAGAACAAACTGAGGGTTGCTGGAAGGGAGGTGGGTGGGGGTGAGCTAAATGGGTAAGGGGCTTTAAGGGGATGAGCACTGGGTGTTATACATAGGGATGAATCACTGGAATCTGCTCCTGAAATTGTTACTGCACTATATACTAACTAACTTGTATGTAAGGCAGAAAGATAGAAAGAAAGAAAGAAAGAGCGAACGAATGAACATGTCTATACTAGTCAAAGCAATCTATACATTTAATGTAATCCCTATCAAAATACCACCAGTATTTCTCACACAGCTAGAACAAAAAATCATAAAGTTTGTATGGAACCATGAAGGACCTGAAATAGCTAAAGCAGGCCTAAAAAAGAAAACAAAGCAGGATGCACCATGATTCTAGACCTCAAGCCATATTACAAAGCTGTAATCATCAAGATAGTATGGTAGTGGCACAAAAACAGACACACAGAATAATGGGCATAATAGAAAACCCACAAATGGACCTATAACTATATGGTCAACACATCTTTGGCAAAGGAAGAAAGAATATCCAGTGGAGAAAAGACAGTCTCTTCAACAAATGGTGTTGGGAAAACAGGACAGTGACATGACATGCAGAAGAATGCACCTGGACCACTTTCTCACACCATGCACAAAGATAAACTCAAAATGGATGAAAGACCTAAATGTGAGACATGAAACCATCAAAATTCTAGAGAACACAGGCAACCCCTTGGACCTTGGCCATAGCAACTTCTAGTAACTCTAACTACTAGTAGTAACTTCTAGACATGTCACCAGAGGCAAGGGAAACAAAAGAGAAAATAAACTATTGGGACTTCATCAAGATAAAGAAACTTCTGCACAGTGAAGGAAACAATCAACAAATCTAAAAGGCAGCCTATGCAATGGGAGAAGATATTTGCAAATGACATAACCAATGAAGGGTTAGTATCCAAAATCTATAAAAAATTTATCAAACTCAACACCTGCCACCCAAACCCCCAAACAATCCAAGAACTATTCTTTAAAGGAGATAAACTTTGTTCTGATTACTTTGGGAGGCAATTTGTGCCCCCAGAGCATTAATGAAAACAATAGAGCAATTGCCTTGCAATTAGTGGAGTTTTAACAGCTGTGTGTTGTTAGGAACATAAAAACAAAAAAAAAAAAGCTCTACTGAAACCATTTTAATCCAAGGGTGACTGAGGAAGCACTCAAGGGTATGCCCTCTGAGAAGCAAAATGAGAGGCATAACAGATATTGAATCTTTTCAATGTCACATTATAATTTTCCATTTATTTAAGTCTTCTTTAGTATCTCTCAGCATTGCTTAACATGATTTTTATTTATAAAACTTCAGTATGGCTGCTATGAGGAAGATTGTATCAGATAATAATACTAATATCATGCATCTCTTCTGCACTGAAACTTTAGAACGTATCAGCCAACCAACATGTTGGTAGACTGATCTGATTACTAACAGATATGGATTGCTTACTGTGTGCCATGAACTAGGTAGGCATTGTGTATATTACCATGTTTAATCCTCAAAAATACTGTGTAGGAACTCATTCTCTTAGATGCACAAATAATCTAATACGTTATCTAGCATAAAATAGATTCAGTTCCAGTTCTTCCTTTCTATAAAAGTGAACAAAACATCCACCTTCATTTTAAGGAATTTTCAGACATACCCATTTGACATAGGTATACATTGAGTGTGGAGGAAGGGGACCATGAGGTGCAAGAATAGGTAACAATTCCTGTTTGTGCTCAGCAGCTTTTCTGAAGAAAACTCTTTTCCATATCTGTTTGATATTAAAAATTGAATATAAAACTATAAAAAGTAAATGCCATATTTTATTGGTACGTAAAGTTTATGGTTATCATTCTTTTACAGTCTTCAATATTTATGTTGAAATAGCAAAATCTAGAAGAATCCTCAAATTTAACAGTTGAAGCTGTATCAGGCAGGAATAAAATATTTAAGGTAAAATCAATTAATGCACTTAACTTTATAGCTTAAAGCAATTCTATTTTTAAACGTAATATATTGATGCTAATAGCATCAACAAAATAAGTTTACATGATTAATGTTTATATTATAAAGTAAATATACTGACTAAAATTATATAATAAACCCTTTAAAAATAGTTATAAAAATCTACCCTGTAAGTTCCATTTTTTGAAAAATATCCCCAAATCACATTTTCTCCCATGGCTGAAAAATGTACTTTTCTCTCTCTTTTTTTTTTTTTTCCCACTCTTTCTGTTCTTCTATTAATTGAGACAAAAAACCTCACACTTTTTAATGACAGTACAGAGTTATGGAAAATACACGAGTTTCCAAGCCAGAAGATTTGGTTTTCAATCCCAGCTATTGAAACTTCTAGCTACTGGACTTTGTAGGGTATTTGAATACTAGTTGTAGTTTGTTGTGAAAACAAAAGATTCAAAGTGAATTCATTTAGTGAGTGTTCAGTAAAATGTAGGTGCTATTATTCTTAGAATAATTTCAAAATACACTCTCTGGTTTGGTTTCCAGAAACATTTTTTTTTTCTCACAACAGGCAGTGTGTGCAGGGCACTTAAAAATAAACCAGTGTGAATTAGTATCATTATCATCATTATACTTATTTTTAAAACAGAGTCCTCAGACATATCACTTTCCTAATTTTTCCAATATACCAGCTTACTCTATGCTTTTCCAAATCACACTTCTCTGTTCCCTTCAGTCACTCATCCTACCGCAGCTATTTTACACTCCCCTTTTGTCATCCAAACTATTCCAAAAAATCTACAACCTTCACAAATTACTTTCAGAAGAAAAGAAAGCTATCTGGCCACACTTCCTCCCTCCTTTGTAAAACAAAAATCACGCAGGCCTGCTGACTTGGTAGTTTTGTTCTTCTGTGCGGTTTGATTTAATCTTTTAGGATATCTTAAAGTGTCATTTGATAACACAATTTTGCCAAAAGCTAAAAGCTCATTCTGCTCTCAGTTTTTGAGATTATAAATTCGAATGAGGCCATAGAGCTGTGTGGTGTCAACTACATTAGTAATCAATTTCATAATGGAAAGCATGACTTTGTACTTGCTCTGGAGAAAAGAAACCTCAATTGTTTCTTCAGAGAATTCACTTTGCCTTAGTAAAAAATTAAAACGCTCGATGGCTATACATCACTATTTGACAACAGACTGGGTGGTAGGGCAGAATAAATTGATGTTCCAAAAAAATCTCTTTTACCAATGTTCACCATGATACTTTTAGTACACGCCTTTTAGTCTGATTCTTTGAAACCATAACATGTTTATTTTATTTTAATTTTTTTAAGTTTAGTTATGTATTTTGAGATAAAAATCTGTGTGTACAAGAGAGGGAGAGAGAGAGAGAGGAGAGAGAGAGAGAGGAGAGAGAGAGAGAGGAGAGAGAGGAGAGACAGAGAGAGAGAGGGAGAGGGAGAGAGAGAGAGGGAGAGGGGGAGAGAGAGAGAGAGAAGGAGAGAGGGGGGAGAGAGAGAGAGAGAGAGAGAGAGAGAGAGAGAGAGAGAGAGAGAATCCTAAGCAGGCACTGAGCTGTCAGTGCAGAGCCCGACCGACACAGGGGCTGATCCCATGAAATGTGAGATCATGACCTGAGCCAAAACCAAGAATTGGGTGCTTTATCAGCTGAGCCACCCAGGTGCTGGGAAACCATGACATTTTTAGATTCCATTGCTCCCACAAACAGACATTTATCAATATGTTCTGTTAACTATTTGCTTGTTTTACATCATTCTGAGATGTAATAATTAAGTTCTATTTCCTGAAGATTATAATGATAATAATGACTTGATAATGATATTTTAATTAAGTTCTTGTAAGCTGTTAATTAGTCCATTTTTCTTATTTGAGAATATAACAACACATTTCTATTAAAAAAATTCATATCTAACAAATGTTAAACTACAGCATGCTAAAGGCTATAGCATATCCACCAGATGCAGTGAGCATTAGTAGATATAAAATGGATTATTTAGTTCTTAAAATAAATGTATGGATTATTAAGAACATTATGAAATGTCCATAAAAATCATAATTAAGTTAGCATCTCAAATTTGAAATGTAATTTAAAATATTTTCATTGTTTTTCTGTTCCTTTGAAGTTTTATATCAAAAACATTTGCAGATTACACAGTGAGAAAAGCATCATTACATACAGAAAAGGAAAAAAATAGTAAATATACAAAAATCAGACATAGAAGGAAATGGACATGGAACAAAAACCCAATCTACATATGAGGTCACTGGGTGGGGACAGCTGGACCAGCACAAAAGGAGGTGATAGACCTCAGCAGAAGTCTTGGCAGTTTGAAGAGGAATGATGCCCACAAGTAATAAGGAAATAAGATAGGATAAATAACAGAGGTTCTTATTTGAGTCAAACACAGTCTTCTGTGAGCAGTTCATTTGAGGGCCTGGGCTACTTGTAAAACTTTATCAGTGTTAAAGATTTGGCCTTCTTTGCCAGGCTTCTGATAGGATTTATTTTGGAAGCTGTTAAGTCTGGATAAGATTTTGTTTTAGTTGCTGTTTCTTTATCAAGGTTATTTGTGGTGGGTTATAATCTCCTAAATGGCTGGGACCTGCTGTTTCACTGGTTCTACAAATCCCCAGTTACACATTTCAAACAAATAACATTTGAGGGCCTGCCGAGGCCTTGACCCTGACTTGAGCATGAACTTTTTTCCTTCACAACAAGTTTTAGAAGGTAACATTAACAAGTGGAATTATTCTAAATTTATTTAATTGTAATCATTGTGTTAGTGCACATTTATATAAAAGTATGTTCAGCTCTCCCAGGACATATATGAACAAAGAAAAGAACAATCAAATTCTCTTTATAACAGGTGTTGAGTCCTTTTAAGAAATTATTGAGCTCATATTTTACAAACTTTGTTCTAACTTTCAAATGTCTTAGGATGAAAAATAATAGCTGAGTGAATTTAATGCAGTATCTAAGTTATGACGTTATGAACTATGTGAGAGGGTATGTTTGTACATGTCTGTGTGAAGTTTCATGACTGAATATTCTATTTAATTTACTATAATATGGATTTCATTGTAGGACAACTAGTTAGGCAAGTTATCTAATGTCCTTAATAATCCATTGAGTGTACACAATTCTATTTATAATTTTGTGTAGGTTAATCATTGTTTAAAGTTATATTAGCATTTTATGTAAGTCTGGATACTTAGTAAACTTAGCGATACATAAAATACTAATGATGCACATGGCGGTGAATACATATTTTTACTACTTATGAGCAAAAATTATTTTCATTAAGGAAAATCCTACTCCAAATAAATAATAAAACTTTGCAATAGGAATATAACCAAGTAACCTGATTTAAGGTTGTTATCATTGGATCCCCTGCCTAAATTTAGTCTGCAACTGAAAATACAGTTTACAATCTTTGTTTTTCTCTCTGAAAAGATCTGCCAGAAGGTCAGAAAAGGTGTCAGAAGTAAGAGGCACACAATCAAATTACCCAAGGTAGTGATAGTTGGTTATAAGAATAGACATGAAATAAAAGAACAAAAGAAACCATATCAGTGGCCACACAGCTAGGTCTTAAATAGAACAGTAGGAAGCATCCTTGCCTTTCAATATACAATAGGAAGGACCAGGAATCCCATGGTAGTGCCATCCTGCCACCCATCAGAAAAGACACATGCTTCCTTCATTCTAGAGACTATCATTCTCAGGACTGATGTTTTCAATGCTCTGCTAGTCTATTTACTTTAATTTTCTTTTTCTTTTTTTTCTTTCCTGTATCATCTTCTACAATGACTACTATTCTTTAAAAAGGATTTCTGTATCTGTATACATCTGTCTGAAATTTGAACTCCTACCCAAGTAAGAAACTTATTAGCTCAATCAATCACCATTCAGTATAGAACCCAGTATAGAAGTAATATACAGCATTCACATTCAAGGTCATCTCAAAAATTAAAAACTTTCAATTTTTTTTCTAACCTCTAGGTCCATGCCTTTTGTTAGAGTGATCCATTGGTCAATAAGCAGAGGCTAGTGAAGCATAATCACATGATGCAAAATGAGAGCAATTTTTCTTAGGTGTCAACACTTGCAACCACTTTCAGCAGAAGGAAATTAGGAGTACAACAGACATTTAAGAGACTCTTCAACTTCTCTCTGTACACTAACAACACTCACCTATACTTCTTCCTTTTACATTGTTTCTTGAATGGTCATTTAAAAAATTTTCTTGAGCACTGTCTCTGTGCCTTTGAATGGTCATTTAAAAAATTTTCTTGAGCACTGTCTCTGTGCCTCCTTATCCTCATGAAGCTCACAGTATAGTGGAAAGGATTGATAGACATCTAATAACACAGCAGATAATTTGCTTACAATCATCCTACATTTTATAAAGAAGATATACGTAATGTTAAGATGGTGTATGAAAGGAAGAGGAAGGATTTTTCTGTGGAAGGGGTTTTTAAGGTGAGTTCTTAAGAGTTAGCTGTGGTTAGGTAGTAAAAGGTTCAAGTGGAGCCAGATAGGCACAAAGGTCCTAAGCAAGAAAGAACAACTGAGATATCAAAGTCATTGAGAAAAAAAATAAAGATAATGATGGGGGAGACAGAGTACACATGAGGCATGACTGTGTGCTTGGACCTGTATACAAGATGCTGATGTGAAAGAGACAAGGGAATCAGAAGACAGAACATGCAGAGCCATTTAGATCGTGTAAATGACTTTGGATTCTTTTTAACCAACTGCAGCCTTAAGAGAATTTCAAATAAAGGGAAGACATGAACAGATTTATACTTCAAAAAAATAAAAATTTAGTATTCATGAAATACTATTAACTTTCTCAACAGTTTATATTCAATCAGTTCTAGTAATATTCTTTAGAGATTTCTTTTTAAATCCATGATCCAATCAAGGCTCCCATATTGCATTTAGCCGCAGTATCTTTTTGCTCCCCCTCAGTGTGGAAGAGTTCCTCATAATTTCTGTGGTTATTTTTAATTTTTTTACTTTTCTATTTTTGAAAAGCACAGGATAATTATACTGTAGAATGTTCCTCAATTTGAGTTCATCAGATGTTTGCTCACGCTTAGATTCAGGTAATACATTTCTGACAGAAATGCCACAGTAGTGATGTTTCCCTCTCTGTGTAGCACACCAGGAGACACATGGTATTGGTTTCTCTTAATATTGGTAATTTTGATTTGATTATTTGATTAAAGAAATTATGAGAAGAGAAGAATAACTATACAAGTAAAATTAGAGAAAAATTATATATGGGTTTTTATATTTACAATATATTTTTTGTTTACAATCCTTTCTGAAGACCCAACTTTCCATTCTGAGGAATTTCCTTATGCTTTTCTTGTAGCACAGATCTGCTGGGGGACTAATTCCCTTAGATTTCCTGTGAAAGTATCTTTACCTTGCCTATGTAGGTTTGTGTGTGTGTGTGTGTGTGTGTGTGTGTGTGTGTGTATAAATGAAATTTGGGAAGTTACTTTCCATTATTTCTTCAAATATTATGACCTAAATTCTTCTCTTCTCTTCCAATTCCTTATCTTGTTGGTTATTTTCTCCCAATCCCTGAGACTATTTTGTTTTCTTAAATAATCTAGTTTTTGCTTTAAGTTTATTTGTTTATTTTTTAGAGATAGTGTGCACATGAGCAAGGGAGGGGTAGAGGGAGAGAGAGAATCCCCCACTGACAGTGTGGAGCCTGATGTGGGGTTCAATCTCACGAACCATGAGATTATGTATGACTTGAGCTGAAATCAAAAGTTGGGTACTTGACCGACTAAGCCACCCAGGTGCCCCTGTTTATTCATTTTTTCAATAAATATATGTGCTTTTCAGACTGGATAATTTCAGTTGAACTGTCTTCAAGTTTACCTTTCTTCTGTTTTATCAAATTTTCTATTAAGCCCAGCTATTAATCCTTTTATTTTACATGTTGTACTTTTCTGTTCTAGAATTTTATTTTTGTCTTCAACATCTGTGAAATTTCAACTTTGGTTTTTACTATTTGTTTTCTTAACTCTGAGCTACAATTTTTTTATTACTTTACATGACTATCATTATATTACTTTATTCTGGACTGTGTGGATAATACATTGTGGAGACTCTAGAATCTTTTATTTCCTCTGAAGAATGTTGTTCTTGTTGTCACTACTGCTGTTGTTTCTACCAGCAGGCAGTTAACTTGACTGGACACACTGTCTGCCCTACAGGTTTCTTTCCACCAGGTTCCCTGGAATTCTTCCATGAAGGCAACAGTCTAGGGTTATACAAATATTTAGTTGGAGCATATGCATAGATTTTAAGGCTTTTCGCCTATGGATTCTTCTTTTTTGGCTTTTCCCTTAACTTTCCAACTGCTTCAGCAGTCTGAACCCTGTCATCTGCCTCTAGAAGCCACAAGGATTGTAGCTTTCTGCTTGAGTTCTAACACCCTCATTTGTCCTGGCACCTTCATTTGTCTTACCACTTGAGCTCTAGCAAGCAACTTGTTGTAGAGAGTGTACCCACATCAACACAAATGTTACCCAGTGCAGTCACTTCCTTCAAGATTGATACCTTCTCACCTTCTTCCTGCTTTTGATAGCTATCTAGCTTCAAAGGTTGTTTTCAATATTGTGCTGATAGTTTTTGTCACTTTTATCTGCATGTTGGTCTGATACAATTATTCTATCACAACCAGAAGCAGAACTGCAGATTTAAACTTTGGCAGGACTCATCCGACTGCCATGTAGTAAATGGTTTAAAGGAGACTAGTAATGAATTAGAATGATGTTAGGAGGCTATTGAAATGATCTGTGAGAGATATTTCAGACTAAAGTGGTGGTAAATAAGTGGACAGAGTTCAAATATGTCCATTTTTGTAAGTTTATTTTTTATTTTGAGAGAGAGAGAGAGAGAGACCATAAGTAGGGGAGGTGCAGAGAGGAGAGACAGAATCCCAAGCAGGCTTCGCACCATCGGCACAGAGCCACACATGGGGCTCAAACTCACAAACCGTGAGACCATGACTCAAGTCAAGATCAAGAGTTGGACGTTTAACTGACTGTGCTACCCAGGCACTCCTCAACTATGTTTGTTAATTGTGATTAACAAGATCATTTCTTCACATGCATTACTGAACTAATTTATTTAGTAATTCCAGAAACACAAGGACTAGTTATATCTTAGAAATGAAGACTCAGCCCTTTTTTAATATAAAGAAAATACCATATTACCTGAGCTGTATAATGGTATGTTGTTTGTAACATGGAACATTATATTCTATATCACTCTGAAAGAGATAAAATACATCACTGCCAATTCAACCTTAATATGAAATCTGAGAGAAAAAAAAGGTCGCTCCTGAAATTAAGGAAACATTATTTTATAAGAATTCTTCTAAAAGCACTCTAGTGGATACCTTACTTTCTCCTTCTTCCTAGCAGAACTCTCATTTTGTTCCAGAAACTTCAATCATGCAGGCCTGTGATTTGGGGGAAGCTGATTTTGATTATTATAAGTTAACCATGATGATCTTATTTCCCTTTACAGAGATTGACTGAAGGACCCATCTTTCATCCAGTCAATGAAACACATTTCTCTGAGGGCTGCTACTGATTTGGGCCCCTTTTACAAAACAGAATCAATAAAACTCAAGGAAAGACTAGTTTTTGATTGCAGGAGGAATTTTCACTTCAGCTGGATATGTTCAAGGAATTAAACCTTGTTCTAGTTGCAGCTATGAGCCATTTTGCAAATCAGAAGGGCAATCAGTCTGATGATCAGATCAACATAGAGATATGGGCAGTCCATGCGGACTTCCAGAGAAGTGGAGTCTATATCCTGACCAAACCCATGCTTGGAGACACCATACCTGTGAATTACTTTCCTGTGTGGTTCCTTATTTTTTTAAGTCAGTTTGATTTAGAGTTTTGATTATTTGCCTCTGAAAGCACCCTAGTCCATATATAGTCCAAGTCAAAACCCACACCTCCAGGTTGGTGGTTCATTTATTTCTGACATTTTTAACTGATAACTATCCTCACTCTCACTTTGTTCTCTCACAATTGGATCTGTCCTTTGCTCTCTTGATAACCATACCCTGACTTCATCTCAAATTTGCTGCTGCTCTTTCTTATTCCTCAAGCTAACTTTCCATGACTCTGTCTGACCTACTTTTCTTTTTCTGTTTCTCTGTCCAGTGTTGACAATTTACCACTGCTCTTCCTGGAACATGGCCTAGATAGGATTGTTCAACTGAAGTTATTTATTTTCTGTACACTTGCAATAAATCATACTAATTACAAAGGGCACAAATCCAGGTGAAGTGTACCACTGTGTTCTCATAGTCCCTTTTTCCTTGTCCAGAGCTAGATCCAGCAATTAAACATATCCTCTGTCAGAATTGTCCCTTTGGTTTTATCCTCTTAAGAGTTTCAGAAAACACTTAACAGTATTACAACTTCTTGGTCTAAACTTAATTCTGAATTTTCAGTGCATAATTGTTTTCAAAACAGAGTGACATTTCTGTTTCACTTTTCTATTCAATTCTCCATTGAATCACACTAATTTAATTCTGTAAGGTCAGATTTTCTTGTTTTTGGAATGAACATGTATTATTACAACCTATATTTTAAGGGTGAGAAAAATATTTTTAAAAGGTATCTTTTTATTGTTTTCTAGTAACAGTAGTCAACATATACCATTCTTATTTTTTTCCCTCCTTACCAGGTATAAAGGAATATCAATTTTGCTTCAGTGGAGAAGAGAAGGTAACTTGCAACTTAAATTTGCATCTACTACTTTGGCTTTACCTACTTTTCAGAGAGGATCAAAACAGAGAGAAGATAAGGAATATGCCTAAAATGGTATGAAGAACCAGACTAAGATTATAATACAAATGGAAAAGGTAAAAATCTCAGTCCATGACCTCAGGTGTGAAGGGAATCTATTTCACAATAATTTATTTTAAATTTTAATCAACTTAATTTTTTTTCAGTAAGGTCTGCACTCTCTTTTTTATTTGCCAGATAGAGTTTTAGGGGTAATAGAAGGAGTTGTTGGCGGGGTTCTGGCCCTCGTTTATATCCCATCTACCCAGAATACTTAAAAATTTTTCGGATCCATTTTATCTTGTGCTGCTAATACTAGGAAACCACTGCAGTAGCCTCCATGCCAACAGACCTACTTCTACATCAACTATGTATGTGAGTGTGTGCATGTGTATGTGACAGTATGTGAGTTCTTCACTGTGTGTGTGTGTGGAGGCAGTTTTGGTGGTAGATGGGGGAGGTGGGGAAGTCAATGTGCTGCTCTCCTGAACCACTCACTCCATAGGCAAGGAAATTCTGACATTGTATCAGGTCCCCCCTAAGTAGAAACACAAAAATGTCATTTATAACGACAGAGCTGAACTTAATAAACTTTGTCACATTTCTGTTTTTTTTGCCTTGAACAAGAAACATGGTTTCTGTTTTTTTCAGATCCATAGGCTATACTCTCAAAATGTTCTTTTTTTAGGGGCGCCTGGGTGGCTCAGTGAGTTTAAGCATCTGACTTCGGCTTAGTCCGTGAGTTTGAGCCCCACGTTGGACTCTGTGCTGCCAGCTCAGAGCCTGGAGCCTGCTTTGGATTCTGTGTCCCCAGAATCTCTCTGCCCCTCCCCCACTCAAAAATAAATAAATGTTAAAAAATAAATAAAAATGTTGTTTTTTCATAACATGCATATCCCAAATTTCTTCAAGACATAGGCTATTTAAAAGCACAGGCTTTGAACCTCATAATTTTTATTGATTTCAAATGGCTACCTTAAAAAATAAACCCCCCAAGGATTCTAAGTATTCTTTTTCTTCCGTGTTGTTCCTTTCCTAGGGCAATAAACATAAAAATGTCTTAGCTCTTACCTGAATAAGGGGAGGGTGCCACTAATTAACAGAAAGCAGAGGAGAAACACAAACGGATTATTATAGCCAATTATTACTTCATTACATCAATATTGATTTCCAGTTTGTCTCCCTACTCTTAGTATTTCTTCTTGTAGTAACTTTCTTATACAAATATATTTTTTAAAAAATCACTAAGATAGGGGCACCTGGGTGGCTCAGTTGGTTAAGCATCTGTCTCTTGGTTTCTGCTTAGGTCATGATCTCATGGTTTGTGAGTTTGAGCCCCACATTGGGCTCTGCACTGACAGCGCAGAGTCTGCTTGGAATTCTCTCTCTCCTCTCTCTGCACCCTCCTCTCTCAAAATAAATAAATAAACTTTAAAAAATTCACTATGGCATATTTATGCCATATTTATCTTCCAAAAACAACACTTTGGTCATTGAACTGCTCCTTTGCCCCCATTTCCTAGAGAATGAAGTTCAAAACAATTTAGTTTGGCATTAAGATCCTATACTATATCACTTCAGCTTACATTTCCATTTTAATTTCTCATAAGTTGTCCATGAATAAATAATTACCCCCTACAACATCCTATGTGTTCTTTATCTCCATCTATTTAAACGTCCTTAACCCTGAAAACATCTCTTGCTTCCCTGGTGTCTTCTTCACACAAGCTAAAAATGATCTCTTCTCACTGGAAACAACAGTAATGTTTGCCTGGATCATGACCATAGGTCTTAGCTACAGTATGTCTTGACTATTTCTCTTGTCCAATGTTTTTAAAACTTACTTATGAAGATAATGCTCTAAAGCAGATATTGCAGGTCATCTTTCATTTTACTATCTATAACATGCTTTGCAATGAGTAGCTATTTGAATAACTTTTTGACAGATTTCTCTGAATCCTCCGCAAGTTTATTACCTAAAACCAGAGAAAAATTTTCCACTTTTGCTAACTATTTTGGCCATTCGGTCAATCTTAAAACACATAATCCCACTGCACATATGTGATAAATATTTGAATACAGAAGAAAAGATTTATAATTATTCACCCCATTGTTTCATTAGCTTCTTCAACAAAAAAAATCACAAAATAAACAAGAGATGAAAACCAAGAATATATACCCTAACTCTCAAAAACTTGTAAAGAAAACAACCGATAAGTTATCAGTCACCAAGAACTGAGATTCTTGGTCTCTTGTAGTCTCACAAAGGAAACTTTTAAAAATACAGTGCTTTTCAATGTCTCCAAAAATGAATATGAAAAAGTTCACTTGAGTCTATTTTTTATGCCTCATACAGCACAACTGAAGGATGCAATGATGAATATTGAAGCAAATCAGAGATGTGCCTGTCACTCTCTTAGATGAAGTAGTCTCAGAAAAAATCTGCAGAAGGAAACGTTTACCTTCTCTTTAGTGACTCTATTTAACCCCCAACTCACGTACACTGATGATGATAACAATAATAAAAGCAACAATAACCAATTTAGAATAGCTATTCGACATTTAAAATATGCTGTGCTAGCAGATCTCCATGGTTATTAATAAAATATTAATTAAATGTTATTTAATAATTAATCATTCATATATTTTGTTACATAATTATGTAGCAATTTTGTTCTTTTCAGACATAATATTAATGAGTCCAAAGATCAAAGTCTGGAAAAACTCACATATATTAGTAGCTGTGGAAAGTATAAGACTCTGCCTAAAGCATTTTCCCATGACAGACTCAAAAACTAAACAACTGCCACAAACACTTCTATGCCCCATATCAAATTTAGGATTAGTCACAAGTATACAATAGCATAAGGTTTAGAAAAACTAACATTAATTTCAAATAGGTTAATTAATGTGCATTAATAAATGCAAGCTATGCTAATTGTTATAAGTTTGCAAATATGGACCTCATATTATTGTTGAATATTATTACTGGCTAGAATATTTAAGTAGAACTCACACCCAGCTAATCATTACAGTGACATACCTATATATCATATAACCATTAGACAGGGATAATAGGATTTAATTTAAATATGTTAAATGAGAGTTTCCTTAAGCATATACAAAAGGAGATAGCCAGCCAACTGTAGAGAAGAAGAATCTGATTTTATATGCAACAAAGCTATTAAAGATGATGTATATATGGATGGGAAGATGAACAAACTGGAAGCCATCCTCTTCCAGACACACTTCATTCTCAGTTCAAAATTACACACACACACACACGTATATGCATGTGTACATGTGTTTACTGTATAAAGTTGTTACTAGATTCCTCTCTGAGAACCATAAAATAGAATGGGTTCCTAAGGCAACTAGCTGGGACAATAAAAGAAACAAAAGCTATGAGAACAGATATTCAAATCAATTATAATCTTTCTACAAGTTATATATCAGATCTATTGGTTGGTCACAAGAAAAATTTCCACGTTTCTTAGTTTCTTTGCTTGCTTTATGACATTTCTGTTTCAATATCAGATATCATTTTGATTAAAATTATTGTTCAACAGTATCATATCTCTGCAAACATTACTTAAAAACTCTCTTCAACAATGTTTACAACTGATGTGGCCTTAGGAAATTTTATAAATATATTAAGTCTAGACTTCCTTTGTTAAGTCACTGAAATCCATCCTCTATAGGCATCCATCCATTCACCCATCCTCAGGAAAATTAAAAAAAATATATTAAATGGTAACTTGTTTAAATGAACTTGAGTGATAGAAGTTACAAGATGGATGGAGACAATTGTATATTTCTCTATATAAAAGACTATATCAAGTCCTAAATAGAGGGGTATGAGGAATTTTTAAAAGTTAATTTGACGGAGGCAAACTGCATATAGATGGTGTGTTTTGGATAGCTTTTGAACTTTATGCAAATTTTTAAAACTTCATCCCATTCCTAATTGCTTTGTACAATAAAATTACAGACTTTAGATTGGAGGCAAGGTTTCTAAAAGGGCTCTTTACTAATCATTCTTATTCCAGACCCAATTAACATCACATTTTAATTTGAAGATAGTCAGGAACAAAATCTCTTATTCAAATATTTGTTTATCTTATCCATGGGATGGTTTTCCTCCATTTCTTATTAGCTTTTGGACAGTAGCTTGGTTGTTTAAGTCATTACTTGCCTGCACATTTTAATATTTAGAATGAGTGGTATATTGGGGCGCCTGGGTGGCGCAGTCGGTTAAGCGTCCGACTTCAGCCAGGTCACGATCTCTCGGTCCGTGAGTTCGAGCCCCGCGTCGGGCTCTGGGCTGATGGCTCAGAGCCTGGAGCCTGTTTCCGATTCTGTGTCTCCCTCCATCTCTCTGCCCCTCCCCCGTTCATGCTCTGTCTCTCTCTGTACCAAAAATAAATAAAAACATGGAAAAAAAAAAAAAAGAATGAGTGGTATATTATTTGCCATCCATTCATGTAGCCATTCATGTAGAAAGGCCTTCTCATCCATTCGTGGCCTCACTTGATTATCAAAGTAATCCTGTGACATAGTCAAGACTGGTATTGTAATGTTCATTTTACTGATTTAAAAAAAAAAGTGGGGCAGAGACCTGACTTGATTTCCTAAAGATCACACAGTAATTCAGTGATGAGACAGAGAGAACTTGGGATGCCTGAGGGTACTCTTTCAAAGCAATATCTAATTCTAGGTTATGAATATGAAGATAAATTTAAATTGTTCCCTCTGGGCCTAATTCCCCCCTATGGACTACTTGAGTTTCAGCTAATCTGTTAAACTCTTCTAGAAATTATTCACAGTATATCAAGAAGCTATAAAATATATTGTTATATTTCTCAAACTAAGATCACTTTAATGCCACCCTCAATATTGCTACCATATCCATATACCACTATTATTGTCATTTACTTAATTTTTTTCATCTTAAAAAAAAAAAAACAAAAACAAAAGAAACAAAAAAAAAAAACCCTTAGTCTTCCTTACAAAAAATCTAAGGTATTAATGGTTTGATGTGATGTATATGATATATATATATGTGCATTTGTTAGTGTAGCAGTCCCACAATAACTAAGACATAAATTCTGACTCCTTTATTTACCTATTTCTGTGTTTCTGGAAAATAATTTAACCTCTCTAACTCTTGGTTTTCTTACATATTATTTTAAAATAATAAAATCTGCCTAGTATGAATTGTTTTGATATGAATAATATATGCAAGGTGCCTGGCACATTTAAGTTGCTCAATAAATTGTCTTCATTTATTTCAGATTACAAATCTTAATTCATTAGTACTTCTCAAAATTATATGTCGGTTTTATTAAACTTCTTTCCTCTATCCATGGTTATTACTCTACATATAATGATTACTTATTCACTTACTGCCATTTAAAAGCCTCCCAATCTGGCCTTTCAAATCTTCTTCCTCTTCAATGTATCCTATAAAATGTCTTCAAAAATTTAATCACATGAAACATGTTTCAAAATTTTTTCCTCTACCTTAGTGTAAATATAAATTTGTTAATCTTATGACATCCATGAAATTTCATAATATGACCTATGATTAATTCCAGACATATCACTGCTTTCAACCCTTCACCTCTTCCTCTTCAGCCAAGCTGGAGATTCAACTAAGTTTGAATCTGTAATAGAGTAATAGCCCCCTCACCCTGATTTTCCCCACAGAAATGCCTCAAGTATTCTTGACCCTTTATTATTTTATAAAATTTAAGATTTAGATTACCAAGTCTCAAAATAACAATTGGATTCTAATTAGAATTTTATTGAGCTTGTAGACAAGTTTTGGAATCAATGATTTCTTTATAATATGACTGCTTGTTATTGATAATGATATATGTCCCTATGTATTTAAGTCTTAATATCTTTTAATACAATTTACAATTTTAATGTTTTATTAATGTACTTAGATGTTCTGTTATTATTGTATATACTGTTTTTTTTAAATAGTCATTTGCTGTTGGTGTATAGAAATTCAATTTTTAAAATTTTAATCTTACATCCAACCAGCTTGCTAAATGCTCTTATTATATTCAATAATACATGGGACTATTTTTAGTTCTCTAATTAAATGCTCATAACATCTGCAAGTATCATTAGCGTGCATTCCAATCCATACACTTTCAATCATAGTTTAAGATCCTCAACACAATGTTGAATAGAATGGTGATAGAATTTGTCTTATCCAGGGTTAACCCAGGAAAATAAGTCATTTATTTGCAGAGAAAATCCCAGGGAAAAGAAGCAGGACACTGATGAGAATAAACGATATAGGGAGGAAAAGCCAAGAGAAATGTGAGTAACTGATTGACCACCTCTGTGACAAATGGGGCTTGGTACCATGGGGATTAGGTGAGATACTATGAAGACTCCACCTCACAATGGTTCTCTCAAGAGGAGAAAGAGAGAAGCATTTATTCTCTGGCTTCTGTCCTCCATTTCTCAAGAAGCGTTGGTGAGGTATTATCTCACCCACCGTTCCTGGCTGCACATGCATGCCTGCCAGTTACATCTCCACAAGTCTCTCTAGTCATGGTGTCAGGCAAATTGCAAGGCAGAAAGTGAAAATAAGTGCGCTAGCTGAGGCAATGTTTATATCCATGTGAAGCTGCCGGCTATGATGACTGGTGTGTAAGGTGAGCCAAGGGAGTGGAAGGCATGCCCTAAACACCTGATACTGTGGCCACCTTTATCTTAAGGAAAATCTCATGTTTCTCATTTAGGATTTTTTTTTTTTTGGAAATTAGTGATACTATATTTTATTTAACCTGATACATTCAAACTATTATTATTTTTTATTCTTTTTTTATATGAAATTTATTGTCAAATTGGTTTCCATACAATACCCAGCGCTCATCCCAACAGGTGCCCTCCTCAATGCCCATCACCCACAAGTTTTCTTATACCCTTTATCATAAGAAGGAAGTCTCTTTATTCCTAAATTATTAGTAGTCATCACCATAAATCACTAATTTGAAAGGGTATTTAATTTGAAAAAATATATTTTCTCTCTCTATATGATGATCTTATGATTTTTGCCTTTTAATCACTTAATTTGTTGAATTAAATTAAAATTTTTTAAAATATTTATTTATTTTTGAGAGAGAGAAACAGAGTGTGAGCAGGGGAGGGGTAGAGAGAGAGACACACACAGAATCTGAAGCAGGCTCCAGGCTCTGAGCTGTTAGCACAGAGCCTGACATGGGGCTCAAACCCATGAACCGTGAGATCATGACCTGAGCTGAAGTTGGATGCTTAACCAACTGAGCCACCCAGGCACTCCGAATTAAATTTTGAATTGCCTACTTTTATTTTTTAATAAACTTTCTTTTTTTAAATTATTTTTTATTTTGAGAGAGAGACAGAGAGCAAGCAGGGAGGGGCAGAGAGAGAGAGAGATAGAATCTGAGGCAGAGGTGCTGTCAGTGCAGAGCCTGATGTGGGTCTCAATCCCACAAACCATGAGATCATGACCTGAGCCGAAATGAAGAGTGGCCCCTTAACCAATGGAGACACCCAGGGCCCCTTGAATTGCCTATTTTTAAATCATCCTTGCATACCTTGGATAAAATCAATATGGTTGTAGTGTATCATTTTTTTAATACATATTTTGGGGTTAGATTTTTATCTTCTTCTTTAGGATTTATTTTATTTATTTATTTTTTTTTTTTTGCATCTATAGTCATGAGTAAAGTAGACTTGCAATTGTTCTTTTTGTATAGTTTTGTGCAGTTTTCATGAGAAGTTGATAATGGACTCACTGAAGCCATTAGAGGGCATTCTTCTTTCCAATTTCTGTAAGAGACTGAACAAACTTAGAAAGATGTTTTGGTAAATTTGCAAAACCTTTCTAAAATTTTCTGAGCCTAGATTTTTGCTCGTGAAAATATTTTAAACTAGTGTTTCAATTACTTTAATGCCTATAGTATTATTTATGCAGCTTTTTCCTCCTTGATTCACTCGTAATAAGACACGATTTCCTAAGAATTTTAATTTAATCAAAAGTTTTCAAAATTGTTAGCAAAACTCTTGTTATATTACCTCCAGTGCAACACCTTTTATTATTAGCATTATTTATTTCCTTTTGTTTTTTCCATATCAGTTTTGACAAAAGTTTGTCTCCCTTTTAAAAATTTTATCCAAAGGATAATTTGACTTTGTTGATTTTCATGGTAAGTTTAGTCTATTTTTCCTTTTCTAATTTATTTAGGATGAGCCCTTAGCTCATAAATCGAGAAGTCTTATTTTCTAATAAAAATGACTGACTGGGTTTTATATTTCCTTTAAAGCATTTCCTTTGCTGCATCCTACAAATTTTGATATATAGTGTTTTCATTATAATTTAGCTGCATGTATTTTTATTATAATTTATTTATTTATTAAAAGAATTAAATGTTTATTTTGAGACAGAGTGAGTGTGCGGGGGTGGTCAGATAGAGAGAAGAGACAGAGAATCTCAATCAAGGTCTGCACAGTAAGCACAGAGCCCGACCAGGGGCTCAAACCCACAAACCATGAGATCATGACCTACGCTGAAATCCAGAGTTTGATGCTTACCCAAATGAGCCACCCAGGTGCCCCTATAATTGATTTAAAATTTTTTTTTAACGTTTTTATTTATTTTTGAGACAGAGAGAGACAGAGCATGAACGGGGGAGGGTCAGAGAGAGATGGAGACACAGAATCTGAAACAGGCTCCAGGCTCTGAGCTGTCAGCACAGAGCCCGACGTGGGGCTCGAACTCACGGACTGTGAGATCGTGACCTGAGCCGGAGTCGGCCGCTCAACCGACTGAGCCACCCAGGCGCCCCTATAATTGATTTTTTATACCATGGATTGGTTAGCAATATGTTTTTATATTTCCAAATATGTGGGACCTTTTCATTTATATTTTTGCCATTAACTCGCAAGTTAATTACACTGTGATCAAAGATTATGATCTTTGTACTACCTGTCTTGGGAGCTTTCTGAGGTTTTCTCTGTGACCTAGTGCATGATCAATTTTTTAATGATTTTGCATGGTGCTTGAAAAAATGTCTCCTTATTATTATATGTAGAACTCTGTGTCCATTGGGGCAAGTTTATTAATTATGTTGTGGTGATCTATATTTCCTCTGCTTATTTAGATTCCTTAACCACCAATAAATAGGGGCTCTGTGTTGAAACTACTACTAAAATTATAGATTTATCAATTTCTCCCTATAATTCCCTCAATTTATGCTGCATTATTTTGAGTTTATTATGTTTATATATTTATAATAGCTACATATTCTTGGAAAATTGAAATTGGATCATTAGATACACCCAATAATTTTGTGTCTTAAAGTGTATTTTATCTTATATTAATATAGCTTTTTTTGGTATTAGTATTCCTGTCTATCTTTATATCTTTCTCTTCTAATTTTTGCTTATCCCTATGTTTTAGGTGTCTCTTGCAGTTAGCATAGAGAAAGATTTTGATTATTATCCACAATCTGTCAGAATTTGTCTTTGAACCAATTAAAGTTTTCCATCTACAATTATTGATATATTTAAACCAGTTACTATTTTTGTATCATGTTCATTTTTACATTTCTATCGAGTACTTTCTTTTTAAAATTGGTAACTGTCTTTCTTTTAATAAGATTAGAAATGAACGTATTTTCACATTTCTTTGTCTTCCTTCCCTACTTCCTCTTCTGATTTAAGTACTACATGTAAAAATTTAATGAGTTTCTAACAATCCTTCTGATACTCTGAGGGTTTAAGATTTTTTTTTAACATGACCTCACATTGGAATGACAATTTAAAATTGTTTTTTCTTCCAAGTGTCGTGTTATTTTGACCTGTGAGTTCATTCTCCTCAGAGGCTTTGGCTAATTTTTTTTTTTTTTTTTAAGGTAATAAGGATTCAGGAGGGCTAGAACCCAATGTCTGTCAATCTGATAAATCCAGAGGAGTGGTGTAGAAAAAAAACCAAGGGTAACTGTATCCAAGAAAACCTGATTCAATCACTCCCCATCCCATAAAACAAACCCTCTTATCAGGCATTTACTCTTCATAGTCCAGGGAGACATTCATTTGTAAACCCTGAAGTTTGAAAAGAGAAGATGAGGAAGCATTTGATGAATGTCAGTTAATCTCAGTTCCTCATAAACACAGGGCTTCTTCATCAGCTACAATACCTATTCCTAACATACCTGGACCCACATGTGAGGGCAAGTATTATATTCTCACAGACAGTGGTCAAGAAGCAAGATCATCAGGTGCCTGGGTGGTTCAGTCAGTTAAGCGCCCAGCTCTTGATTTCAGCTCAGGTCATGATCTCAGGGTTTTGAGATCAAGCCCCACAACAGGATCTGCACTGCTTATGGAGCCTGCTTATGATTCTCTTTCTCTTTCCCTCCGCCCCTACCCCCACTCACACACACACTCTCTCTCTCTCTAAAGAAAAAGAAAGAAAGAGAAAGAAAAAAAAGAAAAAAGAAAGAAAGATTAAAATTTCCAACCATTCCCACCCTATTTTAGCCTCAGTAGCACTTGACTGCTACCTGTTCCAAGTCACTACCCTCCACACAGAGTTTATAACTTCTAGTCTCCCAGGGGTGGCCACAGTTTTCTCCATTTTCCCTGCTCAGATTTCTCTGAAACCAAACTTGCGGAAGGAAGCTAGCAGTCCTGCCAGTTGAATCTCTTAGTCAGAACTTGAACCTATACCTACACTTCATTGAGTGGATACGTGGCAACATCTTGTTGTCTGTCTAGAGGGAGGATGTGTACATTTTCTGCTGCCCTATCACCCAAAACTATAGGTTTTCTCATGCCCCAAGGAAGCCCATTATCTTTGGAAAAACAACAAAAGCCTGACTTGGCTGCTTTTGCAACAAGTAACTAATACCTAGGCCATCCTCTAAAGCAAAAAATTCGGAAGTTTTCTGAAAGTGGCCAGGGCACCTATATTTTTAAAAACTCCCCTGAGTGATCCTAATGCCTGATTAGATCTAAGGAGAGTGAGACAAGATTATGTGAAATCCAATTAATCTGAATCATGACTACCAGCAGATAATACCTTGCTGGATTTATCAACTCCTGTTCTACTAATTTGTGGTGCAGCATGTAGAATCTCCTCTTTGTTCTTAGTCTTCATATGTAGGATTAATTTGTATGTCCAATTAAGTTGATACAATTATGTACACATATATACACAATTATATATACTTATACATAATTACATATTTACACACAATTACACACGTATACATACACATATTCTCTCCTGTACTAGAATATAACCTTCAAAAGGCCAGTGACTTTTATTTGTTTTGTTCTCTTAGGCACCACCACACCAAAGCGGGAGATGGTAAGTGGCAGGAGCGGACAGCCTCCACGGAGAGGATGTTTTTACCACTAGTATTGTTTAGAATTCCCAGCCCATGATGATAATAAAAAGCAGACTTTTAGTTGACTTTATGATTGTTTTAAAAAATCTCTACTGGCTGGGGCTCCTGGGTGGCTCAGTCAGGTAAGCATCCAACTCTTGGTTTTGACTCAGGTCATGATCTCATGGTTTGTGAGTTCAAGCCCCACATAGTGCTCTATGCTGACAGTGAGGAGTCTGCTTGGGATTCACTCTTTCCCTTTCTCTTTGCCCCTCCCACACTTGCTCTCTCAAAATAAATACATAAACTTAGAAAATATAAAATGAAATGAAATGAAATAAAATAAAATAAAATAAAATAAAATATAAAATAAAATAATAAATAAAAAAATCTCGACTGATGCTCTATTTCTTGCACTTACCTTTCCTCCCCCTTTGTCGCTAGTTCCTGGAATATCATAGGTGCTCTGTAAATGTTCGTTGGCTGATCAAATAAATGAATATAAGATGCTCAATAAATACCTGATGAAAGGATGGACGGATGGATAGACAGACAGAAGAGAGATTAAATGAACAAATGTATCCTTGTCTGCATAAGTGAATGAGTGAACTCCTTCAATATACTTTCGCCCTTGGGGATTCTGATATTTGATCTCAAGAGCAAGGTTAAGACTTTCTTTGATAAGAGAAAAAAAAATTCACTCAACATGATAGTCCATAGGAAACTGCTCCTTCCAACCTAGAAGTAAGATCAAAGTCATGATACAAAGTCAATACAGGCAAAAGACAGAGAAGGGAAAAAAAATCCAGTAAAAAAAGTAGTAAAAGGCAACAGAAAAAGCAAACCCTAAGTCTGAATACACATAGGAATAAAATCACAGTTTTCTTTTTTCTTCAACAAGAAAGAAAACACATAAAAGAGAATAAAAGGGAAAGGGCAGATGTTATAAATAGCGGCAAAAATAGGAAAATGAAAGCAAGGGAAATGGAATACCATGGTGAAGGAGAGGAAGAAATAGAATCCTCAAGGAAGGAATAAAGCAAGCCAGCAAAGAAGCAGATTGTAGGCCTCTGATTGTATTTCATTTATAACTGTTCTTACATTTTATTATATTTCTCTGGCAGGAGTCCACATCTCTTTATGTCTGAAGGAAGGGGGTGGCAGAAAAACGTTGCTCTGGGGACCTGAGATTTATTGCCTTGTACACTTAGTGTTAGGCTGATTTTTTTTCTTTAAATTACATGCCACTGTCATGTTCAAAATAAAAGCTTAAGATGGACTGCATGCTTTGTATCACTGTAAGGATTGCTTTTATTAAGAGTGAAAAACTAATGGAAATTTGTTTTTATTCTAAGCAAATCAGTGAGGTGATACCAACTTCTATACCCTTTTTATTTTATCATAACTGTGCCTTCATGGAATTACATGGAATGAGTGATTTCCTCAGTAAGTGAAATACCCCATGGGAAATGTACCATGATAGCAGTGAAAAACTCGGGTTTTGAATCCAGACAGGCCTGGGTTTATATCCCAGTGACCTTGGGCAAGTTAGTTAAATGATCTAGGTTTCAGCTTCCTTAGGTGTCAATAGGGGTATTCACCCCATTATGGTTTTTATGAGGATTCAATATTATAATA